>NW_027150390.1:912500-1512500 GCF_031143425.1 Pleurodeles waltl
CTGACCATCTGTCTCCCTGACTTTGAGCAGAGACCGATAGTTGAGCAGTCTCTTCCCACAAAAAGCTGGCACAAGCCTGCTGTTTTCCGCTCTGGCAGCGTGGAAACGAGAGAGTGGTCCTCACAAGAAAAAAAATCAATCCATGCTAGCAGAGGATGGTTTCGATCCATCAACCTCTGGGTTATGGGCCCAGCACGCTTCCGCTGCGCCAATCTGCTTCCTGTTCATAATGCTGTGGTTATGCAGATCAGGAGCCTTCAGAGGAGTGGCATGGGATCGCTGGAGCTATTCTGGCAGGGCTCTCACCTCATTTGCCTAAGAATGTCACAAGGCATGCTGGGTGCAGAAAATCTTCGCCTTCCCCTCTCACAGTCAGTTATAGGGGAAAGTCAAGGCCCTCTCAGTCACTAGCCATGTCACGCCTTTGTCAAGACAGAAGCACCCCCACCCGCTCCTTCTCTGTGATCCTGCGCTACCATGCTCAGGTTTTGGCCTTACCTGGGAGCCAGGGGTGCACCCAGTGAGGGCTTGCCCGGTATGAGCGTTTGGGAGCGTTCGGGACGTGAGTGGACTTAGGACTGGAAGTTCTGTCCATTCGAAGCAGCCAACCTTCCTGGTGCAGACAGGGGCTGTTCCCTTGGGTTTCTTTCACCTTGCTCTCGGATAAATTTGATTGTATGCTGCAGTTGCCTGCGATGACTAAAAGGTGGCGCTGCTTTCAGGTAAGAGCACAAATATGCAGAAAATGTTGGGGACTTTTGCCACATTTATCGGTGGTGGGTCTCGCACATGTTTTCCAGGGGAGAGATATTGACCTGAAACACTTTTTACTGCAGAGATGCTGCAGTTCTAAAGGCTGGTCGGGCAGAAGGGCTTAGACGTTTCATTGCCTGCCCCCCTGCAGCCCATTTATTACCAGCAGTTGTGAGTGGTGACTGCTGTATGTAAAATATAAAAATTTCAGGACACAGAAATTCGCAGACGGAGCTTTTGGGATGCCTGCCTATGTCTTTGTTTATTATTTATCTAATAGCTGAGTAATCTGGTCAAGATATTTCTCTTTTTTTTAACATATTGCGTTAGAATAGCTACAGCTTGCTTAATGTATAAATATTAGCACTGCGTTGGCCGGGAATCGAACCCGGGTCAACTGCTTGGAAGGCAGCTATGCTCACCACTATACCACCAACGCTCCATGACATATGTTTTTTTTAAACTCTAGACATCACAACCCTGAGTTCAATGACTATATTGCACCAGTATCAGAGGTATTTTTGGTTTACAGACCAACATGAAAATCAGTAAAAAAGTTCTTGCAACTGCTAAGGAACTGGAGATTGAAACCAATGCAAAAGCTGCGCAGAAAAGGAGAAACGGAAAGCAGCAGTTCAAATCATTGAAATAAGCATATATTGGCAGCAAGGGAAAAACAGCAGGGTAGAGAAAGAAAACAGCTCCACGAAATTCACAGGAGATTGATAATAGCAGGACAAAAAAAGGGAATAATAACGTTCCAAGCAGGCTCAGAAAGAAGTGCGAGGGTCCCATCTTTCGTTAATGGTCATAACTGTGCATCATTTCCTTTTAAGTGTAGGGTTGATTCTCTGACCATCTGTCTCCCTGACTTTGAGCAGAGACCGATAGTTGAGCAGTCTCTTCCCACAAAAAGCTGGCACAAGCCTGCTGTTTTCCGCTCTGGCAGCGTGGAAACGATAGAGTGGTCCTCACAAGAAAAAAAATCAATCCATGCTAGCAGAGGATGGTTTCGATCCATCGACCTCTGGGTGGGCCCAGCACGCTTCCGCTGCGCCACTCTGCTTCCTGCTCAAAATGCTGTGGTTATGCAGATCAGGAGCCTTCAGAGGAGTGGCATGGGATCGCTGGAGCTATTCTGGCAGGGCTCTCTCCTCATTTGCCTAAGAATGTCACAAGGCATGCTGGGTGCAGAAAATCTTCGCCTTCCCCTCTCACAGTCAGTCATAGGGGAAAGTCAAGGCCCTCTCAGTCACTAGCCATGTCACGCCTTTGTCAAGACAGAAGCACCCCCACCCGCTCCTTCTCTGTGATCCTGCGCTACCATGCTCAGGTTTTGGCCTTACCTGGGAGCCAGAGGTGCACCCGGTGAGGGCTTGCCCGGTATGAGCGTTCGGGACGTGAGTGGACTTAGGACTGGAAGTTCTGTCCATTCGAAGCAGCCAACCTTCCTGCTGCAGACAGGGGCTGTTCCCTTGGGTTTCTTTCACCTTGCTCTCGGATAAATTTGGTTGTATGCTGCAGTTGCCTGCGATGACTACAAGGTGGCGCTGCTTTCAGGTAAGAGCACAAATATGCAGAAAATGTTGGGGACTTTTGCCACATTTATTGGTGGTGGGTCTCGCACATTTTTTCCAGGGGAGAGATATTGACCTGAAACACTTTTTACTGCAGAGATGCTGCAGTTCTAAAGGCTGGTCGGGCAGAAGGGCTTAGCCGTTTCATTGCCTGCCCCCCTGCAGCCCATTTATTACCAGCAGTTGTGAGTGGTGACTGCTGTTTGTAAAATATAAAAATTTCAGGACATAGAAAGTCACAGACCGGGCTTTTAGGATGCCTGCCTATGTCTTTGTTTATTATTTATCTAATAGCTGAGTAATCTGGTCAAGATACTTGTCTTTTTTTTAACATATTGCGTTAGAATAGCTACAGCTTGCTTAATGTATAAATATTAGCACTGCGTTGGCCAGGAATCGAACCCGGGTCAACTGCTTGGAAGGCAGCTATGCTCACCACTATACCACCAACTCTCCGTGGAATATGTTTTTTTTAAACTCTAGACATCACAACCCTGGGTTCAATGACTATATTGCACCAGAATCAGAGGTATTTTTGGTTTACAGACCAACATGAAAATCAGGAAAAAAGTTCTTGCAACTGCTAAGGAACTGGAGATTGAAACCAATGCAAAAGCTGCGCAGAAAAGGAGAAAGGGAAAGCAGCAGTTCAAATCATTGAAATAAGCATATATTGGCAGCAAGGGAAAAACAGCAGGGTAGAGAAAGAAAACAGCTCCACGAAATTCACAGGAGATTGATAATAGCAGGACAAAAAAAGGGAATAATAACGTTCCAAGCAGGCTCAGAAAGAAGTGCGAGGGTCCCATCTTTCTTTAATGGTCATAACTGTGCATCATTTCCTTTGAAGTGTAGGGTTGATTCTCTGACCATATGTCTCCCTGACTTTGAGCAGAGACCGATAGTTGAGCAGTCTCTTCCCACAAAAAGCTGGCACAAGCCTGCTGTTTTCCGCTCTGGCAGCGTGAAAACGAGAGAGTGGTCCTCACAAGAAAAAAAATCAATCCATGCTAGCAGAGGATGGTTTCGATCCATCGACCTCTGGGTTACGGGCCCAGCACGCTTCCGCTGCGCCACTCTGCTTCCTGCTCAAAATGCTGTGGTTATGCAGATCAGGAGCCTTCAGAGGAGTGGCATGGGATCGCTGGAGCTATTCTGGCAGGGCTCTCACCTCATTTGCCTAAGAATGTCACAAGGCATGCTGGGTGCAGAAAATCTTCGCCTTCCCCTCTCACAGTCAGTCATAGGGGAAAGTCAAGGCCCTCTCAGTCACTAGCCATGTCACGCCTTTGTCAAGACAGAAGCACCCCCACCCGCTCCTTCTCTGTGATCCTGCGCTACCATGCTCAGGTTTTGGCCTTACCTGGGAGCCAGAGGTGCACCCGGTGAGGGCTTGCCCGGTATGAGCGTTCGGGACGTGAGTGGACTTAGGACTGGAAGTTCTGTCCATTCGAAGCAGCCAACCTTCCTGCTGCAGACAGGGGCTGTTCCCTTGGGTTTCTTTCACCTTGCTCTCGGATAAATTTGGTTGTATGCTGCAGTTGCCTGCGATGACTACAAGGTGGCGCTGCTTTCAGGTAAGAGCACAAATATGCAGAAAATGTTGGGGACTTTTGCCACATTTATCGGTGGTGGGTCTCGCACATTTTTTCCAGGGGAGAGATATTGACCTGAAACACTTTTTACTGCAGAGATGCTGCAGTTCTAAAGGCTGGTCGGGCAGAAGGGCTTAGCCGTTTCATTGCCTGCCCCCCTGCAGCCCATTTATTACCAGCAGTTGTGAGTGGTGACTGCTGTTTGTAAAATATAAAAATTTCAGGACATAGAAAGTCACAGACGGGGCTTTTAGGATGCCTGCCTATGTCTTTGTTTATTATTTATCTAATAGCTGAGTAATCTGGTCAAGATATTTCTCTTTTTTTTAACATATTGCGTTAGAATAGCTACAGCTTGCTTAATGTATAAATATTAGCACTGCGTTGGCCAGGAATCGAACCCGGGTCAACTGCTTGGAAGTCAGCTATGCTCACCACTATACCACCAACGCTCCGAGGCATATGTTTTTTTTAAACTCTAGACATCACAACCCTGAGTTCAATGACTATATTGCACCAGTATCAGAGGTATTTTTGGTTTACAGACCAACATGAAAATCAGGAAAAAAGTTCTTGCAACTGCTAAGGAACTGGAGATTGAAACCAATGCAAAAGCTGCGCAGAAAAGGAGAAAGGGAAAGCAGCAGTTCAAATCATTGAAATAAGCATATATTGGCAGCAAGGGAAAAACAGCAGGGTAGAGAAAGAAAACAGCTCCACGAAATTCACAGGAGATTGATAATAGCAGGACAAAAAAAGGGAATAATAACGTTCCAAGCAGGCTCAGAAAGAAGTGCAAGGGTCCCATCTTTCTTTAATGGTCATAACTGTGCATCATTTCCTTTGATGTGTAGGGTTGATTCTCTGACCATCTGTCTCCCTGACTTTGAGCAGAGACCGATAGTTGAGCAGTCTCTTCCCACAAAAAGCTGGCACAAGCCTGCTGTTTTCCGCTCTGGCAGCGTGGAAACGAGAGAGTGGTCCTCACAAGAAAAAAAATCAATCCATGCTAGCAGAGGATGGTTTCGATCCATCGACCTCTGGGTTATGGGCCCAGCACGCTTCCGCTGCGCCACTCCGCTTCCTGCTCAAAATGCTGTGGTTATGCAGATCAGGAGCCTTCAGAGGAGTGGCATGGGATCGCTGGAGCTATTCTGGCAGGGCTCTCACCTCATTTGCCTAAGAATGTCACAAGGCATGCTGGGTGCAGAAAATCTTCGCCTTCCCCTCTCACAGTCAGTCATAGGGGAAAGTCAAGGCCCTCTCAGTCACTAGCCATGTCACGCCTTTGTCAAGACAGAAGCACCCCCACCCGCTCCTTCTCTGTGATCCTGCGCTACCATGCTCAGGTTTTGGCCTTACCTGGGAGCCAGAGGTGCACCCGGTGAGGGCTTGCCCGGTATGAGCGTTCAGGACGTGAGTGGACTTAGGACTGGAAGTTCTGTCCATTCGAAGCAGCCAACCTTCCTGCTGCAGACAGGGGCTGTTCCCTTGGGTTTCTTTCACCTTGCTCTCGGATAAATTTGGTTGTATGCTGCAGTTGCCTGCTATGACTACAAGGTGGCGCTGCTTTCAGGTAAGAGCACAAATATGCAGAAAATGTTGGGGACTTTTGCCACATTTATCGGTGGTGGGTCTCGCACATTTTTTCCAGGGGAGAGATATTGACCTGAAACACTTTTTTCTGCAGAGATGCTGCAGTTCTAAAGGCTGGTCGGGCAGAAGGGCTTAGCCGTTTCATTGCCTGCCCCCCTGCAGCCCATTTATTACCAGCAGTTGTGAGTGGTGACTGCTGTTTGTAAAATATAAAAATTTCAGGACATAGAAAGTCACAGACGGGGCTTTTAGGATGCCTGCCTATGTCTTTGTTTATTATTTATCTAATAGCTGAGTAATCTGGTCAAGATATTTCTCTTTTTTTTAACATATTGCGTTAGAATAGCTACAGCTTGCTTAATGTATAAATATTAGCACTGCATTGGCCAGGAATCGAACCCGGGTCAACTACTTGGAAGGCAGCTATGCTCACCACTATACCACCAATGCTCCGTGGCATATGTTTTTATTAAACTCTAGACATCACAACCCTGAGTTCAATGACTATATTGCACCAGTATCAGAGGTATTTTTGGTTTACAGACCAACATGAAAATCAGGAAAAAAGTTCTTGCAACTGCTAAGGAACTGGAGATTGAAACCAATGCAAAAGCTGCGCAGAAAAGGAGAAAGGGAAAGCAGCAGTTCAAATCATTGAAATAAGCACATATTGGCAGCAAGGGAAAAACAGCAGGGTAGAGAAAGAAAACAGCTCCACGAAATTCACAGGAGATTGATAATAGCAGGACAAAAAAAAGGAATAATAACGTTCCAAGCAGGCTCAGAAAGAAGTGCGAGGGTCCCATCTTTCTTTAATGGTCATAACTGTGCATCATTTCCTTTGAAGTGTAGGGTTGATTCTCTGACCATCTGTCTCCCTGACTTTGAGCAGAGACCGATAGTTGAGCAGTCTCTTCCCACAAAAAGCTGGCACAAGCCTGCTGTTTTCCGCTCTGGCAGCGTGGAAACGAGAGAGTGGTCCTCACAAGAAAAAAAATCAATCCATGCTAGCAGAGGATGGTTTCGATCCATCGACCTCTGGGTTATGGGCCCAGCACGCTTCCGCTGCGCCACTCTGCTTCCTGCTCAAAATGCTGTGGTTATGCAGATCAGGAGCCTTCAGAGGAGTGGCATGGGATCGCTGGAGCTATTCTGGCAGGGCTCTCACCTCATTTGCCTAAGAATGTCACAAGGCATGCTGGGTGCAGAAAATCTTCGCCTTCCCCTCTCACAGTCATTCATAGGGGAAAGTCAAGGCCCTCTCAGTCACTAGCCATGTCACGCCTTTGTCAAGACAGAAGCACCCCCACCCGCTCCTTCTCTGTGATCCTGCGCTACCATGCTCAGGTTTTGGCCTTACCTGGGAGCCAGAGGTGCACCCGGTGAGGGCTTGCCCGGTATGAGCGTTTGGGAGCGTTCGGGACGTGAGTGGAGTTAGGACTGGAAGTTCTGTCCATTCGAAGCAGCCAACCTTCCTGATGCAGACAGGGGCTGTTCCCTTGGGTTTCTTTCACCTTGCTCTCGGATAAATTTGGTTGTATGCTGCAGTTGCCTGCGATGACTACAAGGTGGCGCTGCTTTCAGGTAAGAGCACAAATATGCAGAAAATGTTGGCGACTTTTGCCACATTTATCGGTGGTGGGTCTCGCACATTTTTTCCAGGGGAGAGATATTGACCTGAAACACTTTTTACTGCAGAGATGCTGCAGTTCTAAAGGCTGGTCGGGCAGAAGGGCTTAGCCGTTTCATTGCCTGCCCCCCTGCAGCCCATTTATTACCAGCAGTTGTGAGTGGTGACTGCTGTTTGTAAAATATAAAAATTTCAGGACATAGAAAGTCGCAGACGGGACTTTTGGGATGCCTGCCTATGTCTTTGTTTATTATTTATCTAATAGCTGAGTAATCTGGTCAAGATATTTCTCTTTTTTTTAACATATTGCGTTAGAATAGCTACAGCTTGCTTATTGTATAAATATTAGCACTGCGTTGGCCGGGAATCAAACCCAAGTCAACTGCTTGGAAGGCAGCTATGCTCACCACTATACCACCAACGCTCCATGGCATATGTTTTTTTTAAACTCTAGACATCACAACCCTGAGTTCAATGACTATATTGCACCAGTATCAGAGGTATTTTTGGTTTACAGACCAACATGAAAATCAGGAAAAAAGTTCTTGCAACTGCTAAGGAACTGGAGATTGAAACCAATGCAAAAGCTGCGCAGAAAAGGAGAAAGGGAAAGCAGCAGTTCAAATCATTGAAATAAGCATATATTGGCAGCAAGGGAAAAACAGCAGGGTAGAGAAAGAAAACAGCTCCACGAAATTCACAGGAGATTGATAATAGCAGGACAAAAAAAGGGAATAATAACGTTCCAAGGAGGCTCAGAAAGAAGTGCGAGGGTCCCATCTTTCTTTAATGGTCATAACTGTGCATCATTTCCTTTGAAGTGTAGGGTTGATTCTCTGACCATCTGTCTCCCTGACTTTGAGCAGAGACCGATAGTTGAGCAGTCTCTTCCCACAAAAAGCTGGCACAAGCCTGCTGTTTTCCGCTCTGGCAGCGTGGAAACGAGAGAGTGGTCCTCACAAGAAAAAAAATCAATCCATGCTAGCAGAGGATGGTTTCGATCCATCGACCTCTGGGTTATGGGCTCAGCACGCTTCCGCTGCGCCACTCTGCTTCTTGTTCAAAATGTTGTGGTTATGCAGATCAGGAGCCTTCAGAGGAGTGGCATGGGATCGCTGGAGCTATTCTGGCAGGGCTCTCACCTCATTTGCCTAAGAATGTCACAAGGCATGCTGGGTGCAGAAAATCTTCGCCTTCCCCTCTCACAGTCAGTCATAGGGGAAAGTCAAGACCCTCTCAGTCACTAGCCATGTCACGCCTTTGTCAAGACAGAAGCACCCCCACCCGCTCCTTCTCTGTGATCCTGCGCTACCATGCTCAGGTTTTGGCCTTACCTGGGAGCCAGAGGCGCACCCGGTGAGGGCTTTCCCGGTATGAGCGTTTGGGAGCGTTCGGGACGTGAGTGGACTTAGGACTGGAAGTTCTGTCCATTCGAAGCAGCCAACCTTCCTGCTGCAGACAGGGGCTGTTCCCTTGGGTTTCTTTCACCTTGCTCTCGGATAAATTTGGTTGTATGCTGCAGTTGCCTGCGATGACTACAAGGTGGCGCTGCTTTCAGGTAAGAGCACAAATATGCAGAAAATGTTGGGGACTTTTGCCACATTTATCGGTGGTGGGTCTCGCACATTTTTTCCAGGGGAGAGATATTGACCTGAAACACTTTTTACTGCAGAGATGCTGCAGTTCTAAAGGCTGGTCGGGCAGAAGGGCTTAGCCGTTTCATTGCCTGCCCCCCTGCAGCCCATTTATTACCAGCAGTTGTGAGTGGTGACTGCTGTTTGTAAAATATAAAAATTTCAGGACATAGAAAGTCGCAGACGGGGCTTTTGGGATGCCTGCCTATGTCTTTGTTTATTATTTATCTAATAGCTGAGTAATCTGGTCAAGTTATTTCTCTTTTTTTTAACATATTGCGTTAGAATAGCTAAAGCTTCCTTAATGTATAAATATTAGCACTGCGTTGGCTGGGAATCGAACCCGGGTCAACTGCTTGGAAGGCAGCTATGCTCACCACTATACCACCAACGCTCCGTGGCATATGTTTTTTTTAAACTCTAGACATCACAACCCTGAGTTCAATGACTATATTGCACCAGTATCAGAGGTATTTTTGGTTTACAGACCAACATGAAAATCAGGAAAACAGTTCTTGCAACTGCTAAGGAACTGGAGATTGAAACCAATGCAAAAGCTGCGCAGAAAAGGAGAAAGGGAAAGCAGCAGTTCAAATCATTGAAATAAGCATATATTGGCAGCAAGGGAAAAACAGCAGGGTAGAGAAAGAAAACATCTCTACGAAATTCACAGGAGATTGATAATAGCAGGACAAAAAAAGGGAATAATAACGTTCCAAGCAGGCTCAGAAAGAAGTGCGAGGGTCCCATCTTTCGTTAATGGTCATAACTGTGCATCATTTCCTTTGAAGTGTAGGGTTGATTCTCTGACCATCTGTCTCCCTGACTTTGAGCAGAGACCGATAGTTGAGCAGTCTCTTCCCACAAAAAGCTGGCACAAGCCTGCTGTTTTCCGCTCTGGCAGCGTGGAAACGAGAGAGTGGTCCTCACAAGAAAAAAAATCAATCCATGCTAGCAGAGGATGGTTTCGAAACATCGACCTCTGGGTTATGGGCCCAGCACGCTTCCGCTGCGCCACTCTGCTTCCTGCTCAAAATGCTGTGGTTATGCAGATCAGGAGCCTTCAGAGGAGTGGCATGGGATCGCTGGAGCTATTCTGGCAGGGCTCTCACCTCATTTGCCTAAGAATGTCACAAGGCATGCTGGGTGCAGAAAATCTTCGCCTTCCCCTCTCACAGTCAGTCATAGGGGAAAGTCAAGGCCCTCTCAGTCACTAGCCATGTCACGCCTTTGTCAAGACAGAAGCACCCCCACCCGCTCCTTCTCTGTGATCCTGCGCTACCATGCTCAGGTTTTGGCCTTACCTGGGAGCCAGAGGTGCACCCGGTGAGGGCTTGCCCGGTATGAGCGTTCGGGACGTGAGTGGACTTAGGACTGGAAGTTCTGTCCATTCGAAGCAGCCAACCTTCCTGCTGCAGACAGGGGCTGTTCCCTTGGGTTTCTTTCACCTTGCTCTCGGATAAATTTGATTGTATGCTGCAGTTGCCTGCGATGACTAAAAGGTGGCGCTGCTTTCAGGTAAGAGCACAAATATGCAGAAAATGTTGGGGACTTTTGCCACATTTATCGGTGGTGGGTCTCGCACATGTTTTCCAGGGGAGAGATATTGACCTGAAACACTTTTTACTGCAGAGATGCTGCAGTTCTAAAGGCTGGTCGGGCAGAAGGGCTTAGACGTTTCATTGCCTGCCCCCCTGCAGCCCATTTATTACCAGCAGTTGTGAGTGGTGACTGCTGTATGTAAAATATAAAAATTTCAGGACATAGAAATTCGCAGACGGAGCTTTTGGGATGCCTGCCTATGTCTTTGTTTATTATTTATCTAATAGCTGAGTAATCTGGTCAAGATATTTCTCTTTTTTTTAACATATTGCGTTAGAATAGCTACAGCTTGCTTAATGTATAAATATTAGCACAGCGTTGGCCGGGAATCGAACCCGGGTCAACTGCTTGGAAGGCAGCTATGCTCACCACTATACCACCAACGCTCCATGACATATGTTTTTTTTAAACTCTAGACATCACAACCCTGAGTTCAATGACTATATTGCACCAGTATCAGAGGTATTTTTGGTTTACAGACCAACATGAAAATCAGTAAAAAAGTTCTTGCAACTGCTAAGGAACTGGAGATTGAAACCAATGCAAAAGCTGCGCAGAAAAGGAGAAACGGAAAGCAGCAGTTCAAATCATTGAAATAAGCATATATTGGCAGCAAGGGAAAAACAGCAGGGTAGAGAAAGAAAACAGCTCCACGAAATTCACAGGAGATTGATAATAGCAGGACAAAAAAAGGGAATAATAACGTTCCAAGCAGGCTCAGAAAGAAGTGCGAGGGTCCCATCTTTCGTTAATGGTCATAACTGTGCATCATTTCCTTTTAAGTGTAGGGTTGATTCTCTGACCATCTGTCTCCCTGACTTTGAGCAGAGACCGATAGTTGAGCAGTCTCTTCCCACAAAAAGCTGGCACAAGCCTGCTGTTTTCCGCTCTGGCAGCGTGGAAACGATAGAGTGGTCCTCACAAGAAAAAAAATCAATCCATGCTAGCAGAGGATGGTTTCGATCCATCGACCTCTGGGTGGGCCCAGCACGCTTCCGCTGCGCCACTCTGCTTCCTGCTCAAAATGCTGTGGTTATGCAGATCAGGAGCCTTCAGAGGAGTGGCATGGGATCGCTGGAGCTATTCTGGCAGGGCTCTCTCCTCATTTGCCTAAGAATGTCACAAGGCATGCTGGGTGCAGAAAATCTTCGCCTTCCCCTCTCACAGTCAGTCATAGGGGAAAGTCAAGGCCCTCTCAGTCACTAGCCATGTCACGCCTTTGTCAAGACAGAAGCACCCCCACCCGCTCCTTCTCTGTGATCCTGCGCTACCATGCTCAGGTTTTGGCCTTACCTGGGAGCCAGAGGTGCACCCGGTGAGGGCTTGCCCGGTATGAGCGTTCGGGACGTGAGTGGACTTAGGACTGGAAGTTCTGTCCATTCGAAGCAGCCAACCTTCCTGCTGCAGACAGGGGCTGTTCCCTTGGGTTTCTTTCACCTTGCTCTCGGATAAATTTGGTTGTATGCTGCAGTTGCCTGCGATGACTACAAGGTGGCGCTGCTTTCAGGTAAGAGCACAAATATGCAGAAAATGTTGGGGACTTTTGCCACATTTATTGGTGGTGGGTCTCGCACATTTTTTCCAGGGGAGAGATATTGACCTGAAACACTTTTTACTGCAGAGATGCTGCAGTTCTAAAGGCTGGTCGGGCAGAAGGGCTTAGCCGTTTCATTGCCTGCCCCCCTGCAGCCCATTTATTACCAGCAGTTGTGAGTGGTGACTGCTGTTTGTAAAATATAAAAATTTCAGGACATAGAAAGTCACAGACCGGGCTTTTAGGATGCCTGCCTATGTCTTTGTTTATTATTTATCTAATAGCTGAGTAATCTGGTCAAGATACTTCTCTTTTTTTTAACATATTGCGTTAGAATAGCTACAGCTTGCTTAATGTATAAATATTAGCACTGCGTTGGCCAGGAATCTAACCCGGGTCAACTGCTTGGAAGGCAGCTATGCTCACCACTATACCACCAACTCTCCGTGGAATATGTTTTTTTTAAACTCTAGACATCACAACCCTGGGTTCAATGACTATATTGCACCAGTATCAGAGGTATTTTTGGTTTACAGACCAACATGAAAATCAGGAAAAAAGTTCTTGCAACTGCTAAGGAACTGGAGATTGAAACCAATGCAAAAGCTGCGCAGAAAAGGAGAAAGGGAAAGCAGCAGTTCAAATCATTGAAATAAGCATATATTGGCAGCAAGGGAAAAACAGCAGGGTAGAGAAAGAAAACAGCTCCACGAAATTCACAGGAGATTGATAATAGCAGGACAAAAAAAGGGAATAATAACGTTCCAAGCAGGCTCAGAAAGAAGTGCGAGGGTCCCATCTTTCTTTAATGGTCATAACTGTGCATCATTTCCTTTGAAGTGTAGGGTTGATTCTCTGACCATATGTCTCCCTGACTTTGAGCAGAGACCGATAGTTGAGCAGTCTCTTCCCACAAAAAGCTGGCACAAGCCTGCTGTTTTCCGCTCTGGCAGCGTGAAAACGAGAGAGTGGTCCTCACAAGAAAAAAAATCAATCCATGCTAGCAGAGGATGGTTTCGATCCATCGACCTCTGGGTTACGGGCCCAGCACGCTTCCGCTGCGCCACTCTGCTTCCTGCTCAAAATGCTGTGGTTATGCAGATCAGGAGCCTTCAGAGGAGTGGCATGGGATCGCTGGAGCTATTCTGGCAGGGCTCTCACCTCATTTGCCTAAGAATGTCACAAGGCATGCTGGGTGCAGAAAATCTTCGCCTTCCCCTCTCACAGTCAGTCATAGGGGAAAGTCAAGGCCCTCTCAGTCACTAGCCATGTCACGCCTTTGTCAAGACAGAAGCACCCCCACCCGCTCCTTCTCTGTGATCCTGCGCTACCATGCTCAGGTTTTGGCCTTACCTGGGAGCCAGAGGTGCACCCGGTGAGGGCTTGCCCGGTATGAGCGTTCGGGACGTGAGTGGACTTAGGACTGGAAGTTCTGTCCATTCGAAGCAGCCAACCTTCCTGCTGCAGACAGGGGCTGTTCCCTTGGGTTTCTTTCACCTTGCTCTCGGATAAATTTGGTTGTATGCTGCAGTTGCCTGCGATGACTACAAGGTGGCGCTGCTTTCAGGTAAGAGCACAAATATGCAGAAAATGTTGGGGACTTTTGCCACATTTATCGGTGGTGGGTCTCGCACATTTTTTCCAGGGGAGAGATATTGACCTGAAACACTTTTTACTGCAGAGATGCTGCAGTTCTAAAGGCTGGTCGGGCAGAAGGGCTTAGCCGTTTCATTGCCTGCCCCCCTGCAGCCCATTTATTACCAGCAGTTGTGAGTGGTGACTGCTGTTTGTAAAATATAAAAATTTCAGGACATAGAAAGTCACAGACGGGGCTTTTAGGATGCCTGCCTATGTCTTTGTTTATTATTTATCTAATAGCTGAGTAATCTGGTCAAGATATTTCTCTTTTTTTTAACATATTGCGTTAGAATAGCTACAGCTTGCTTAATGTATAAATATTAGCACTGCGTTGGCCAGGAATCGAACCCGGGTCAACTGCTTGGAAGTCAGCTATGCTCACCACTATACCACCAACGCTCCGAGGCATATGTTTTTTTTAAACTCTAGACATCACAACCCTGAGTTCAATGACTATATTGCACCAGTATCAGAGGTATTTTTGGTTTACAGACCAACATGAAAATCAGGAAAAAAGTTCTTGCAACTGCTAAGGAACTGGAGATTGAAACCAATGCAAAAGCTGCGCAGAAAAGGAGAAAGGGAAAGCAGCAGTTCAAATCATTGAAATAAGCATATATTGGCAGCAAGGGAAAAACAGCAGGGTAGAGAAAGAAAACAGCTCCACGAAATTCACAGGAGATTGATAATAGCAGGACAAAAAAAGGGAATAATAACGTTCCAAGCAGGCTCAGAAAGAAGTGCAAGGGTCCCATCTTTCTTTAATGGTCATAACTGTGCATCATTTCCTTTGATGTGTAGGGTTGATTCTCTGACCATCTGTCTCCCTGACTTTGAGCAGAGACCGATAGTTGAGCAGTCTCTTCCCACAAAAAGCTGGCACAAGCCTGCTGTTTTCCGCTCTGGCAGCGTGGAAACGAGAGAGTGGTCCTCACAAGAAAAAAAATCAATCCATGCTAGCAGAGGATGGTTTCGATCCATCGACCTCTGGGTTATGGGCCCAGCACGCTTCCGCTGCGCCACTCCGCTTCCTGCTCAAAATGCTGTGGTTATGCAGATCAGGAGCCTTCAGAGGAGTGGCATGGGATCGCTGGAGCTATTCTGGCAGGGCTCTCACCTCATTTGCCTAAGAATGTCACAAGGCATGCTGGGTGCAGAAAATCTTCGCCTTCCCCTCTCACAGTCAGTCATAGGGGAAAGTCAAGGCCCTCTCAGTCACTAGCCATGTCACGCCTTTGTCAAGACAGAAGCACCCCCACCCGCTCCTTCTCTGTGATCCTGCGCTACCATGCTCAGGTTTTGGCCTTACCTGGGAGCCAGAGGTGCACCCGGTGAGGGCTTGCCCGGTATGAGCGTTCAGGACGTGAGTGGACTTAGGACTGGAAGTTCTGTCCATTCGAAGCAGCCAACCTTCCTGCTGCAGACAGGGGCTGTTCCCTTGGGTTTCTTTCACCTTGCTCTCGGATAAATTTGGTTGTATGCTGCAGTTGCCTGCTATGACTACAAGGTGGCGCTGCTTTCAGGTAAGAGCACAAATATGCAGAAAATGTTGGGGACTTTTGCCACATTTATCGGTGGTGGGTCTCGCACATTTTTTCCAGGGGAGAGATATTGACCTGAAACACTTTTTTCTGCAGAGATGCTGCAGTTCTAAAGGCTGGTCGGGCAGAAGGGCTTAGCCGTTTCATTGCCTGCCCCCCTGCAGCCCATTTATTACCAGCAGTTGTGAGTGGTGACTGCTGTTTGTAAAATATAAAAATTTCAGGACATAGAAAGTCACAGACGGGGCTTTTAGGATGCCTGCCTATGTCTTTGTTTATTATTTATCTAATAGCTGAGTAATCTGGTCAAGATATTTCTCTTTTTTTTAACATATTGCGTTAGAATAGCTACAGCTTGCTTAATGTATAAATATTAGCACTGCGTTGGCCAGGAATCGAACCCGGGTCAACTGCTTGGAAGGCAGCTATGCTCACCACTATACCACCAATGCTCCGTGGCATATGTTTTTATTAAACTCTAGACATCACAACCCTGAGTTCAATGACTATATTGCACCAGTATCAGAGGTATTTTTGGTTTACAGACCAACATGAAAATCAGGAAAAAAGTTCTTGCAACTGCTAAGGAACTGGAGATTGAAACCAATGCAAAAGCTGCGCAGAAAAGGAGAAAGGGAAAGCAGCAGTTCAAATCATTGAAATAAGCACATATTGGCAGCAAGGGAAAAACAGCAGGGTAGAGAAAGAAAACAGCTCCACGAAATTCACAGGAGATTGATAATAGCAGGACAAAAAAAAGGAATAATAACGTTCCAAGCAGGCTCAGAAAGAAGTGCGAGGGTCCCATCTTTCTTTAATGGTCATAACTGTGCATCATTTCCTTTGAAGTGTAGGGTTGATTCTCTGACCATCTGTCTCCCTGACTTTGAGCAGAGACCGATAGTTGAGCAGTCTCTTCCCACAAAAAGCTGGCACAAGCCTGCTGTTTTCCGCTCTGGCAGCGTGGAAACGAGAGAGTGGTCCTCACAAGAAAAAAAATCAATCCATGCTAGCAGAGGATGGTTTCGATCCATCGACCTCTGGGTTATGGGCCCAGCACGCTTCCGCTGCGCCACTCTGCTTCCTGCTCAAAATGCTGTGGTTATGCAGATCAGGAGCCTTCAGAGGAGTGGCATGGGATCGCTGGAGCTATTCTGGCAGGGCTCTCACCTCATTTGCCTAAGAATGTCACAAGGCATGCTGGGTGCAGAAAATCTTCGCCTTCCCCTCTCACAGTCATTCATAGGGGAAAGTCAAGGCCCTCTCAGTCACTAGCCATGTCACGCCTTTGTCAAGACAGAAGCACCCCCACCCGCTCCTTCTCTGTGATCCTGCGCTACCATGCTCAGGTTTTGGCCTTACCTGGGAGCCAGAGGTGCACCCGGTGAGGGCTTGCCCGGTATGAGCGTTTGGGAGCGTTCGGGACGTGAGTGGAGTTAGGACTGGAAGTTCTGTCCATTCGAAGCAGCCAACCTTCCTGATGCAGACAGGGGCTGTTCCCTTGGGTTTCTTTCACCTTGCTCTCGGATAAATTTGGTTGTATGCTGCAGTTGCCTGCGATGACTACAAGGTGGCGCTGCTTTCAGGTAAGAGCACAAATATGCAGAAAATGTTGGGGACTTTTGCCACATTTATCGGTGGTGGGTCTCGCACATTTTTTCCAGGGGAGAGATATTGACCTGAAACACTTTTTACTGCAGAGATGCTGCAGTTCTAAAGGCTGGTCGGGCAGAAGGGCTTAGCCGTTTCATTGCCTGCCCCCCTGCAGCCCATTTATTACCAGCAGTTGTGAGTGGTGACTGCTGTTTGTAAAATATAAAAATTTCAGGACATAGAAAGTCGCAGACGGGACTTTTGGGATGCCTGCCTATGTCTTTGTTTATTATTTATCTAATAGCTGAGTAATCTGGTCAAGATATTTCTCTTTTTTTTAACATATTGCGTTAGAATAGCTACAGCTTGCTTATTGTATAAATATTAGCACTGCGTTGGCCGGGAATCAAACCCAAGTCAACTGCTTGGAAGGCAGCTATGCTCACCACTATACCACCAACGCTCCATGGCATATGTTTTTTTTAAACTCTAGACATCACAACCCTGAGTTCAATGACTATATTGCACCAGTATCAGAGGTATTTTTGGTTTACAGACCAACATGAAAATCAGGAAAAAAGTTCTTGCAACTGCTAAGGAACTGGAGATTGAAACCAATGCAAAAGCTGCGCAGAAAAGGAGAAAGGGAAAGCAGCAGTTCAAATCATTGAAATAAGCATATATTGGCAGCAAGGGAAAAACAGCAGGGTAGAGAAAGAAAACAGCTCCACGAAATTCACAGGAGATTGATAATAGCAGGACAAAAAAAGGGAATAATAACGTTCCAAGGAGGCTCAGAAAGAAGTGCGAGGGTCCCATCTTTCTTTAATGCTCATAACTGTGCATCATTTCCTTTGAAGTGTAGGGTTGATTCTCTGACCATCTGTCTCCCTGACTTTGAGCAGAGACCGATAGTTGAGCAGTCTCTTCCCACAAAAAGCTGGCACAAGCCTGCTGTTTTCCGCTCTGGCAGCGTGGAAACGAGAGAGTGGTCCTCACAAGAAAAAAAATCAATCCATGCTAGCAGAGGATGGTTTCGATCCATCGACCTCTGGGTTATGGGCTCAGCACGCTTCCGCTGCGCCACTCTGCTTCTTGTTCAAAATGTTGTGGTTATGCAGATCAGGAGCCTTCAGAGGAGTGGCATGGGATCGCTGGAGCTATTCTGGCAGGGCTCTCACCTCATTTGCCTAAGAATGTCACAAGGCATGCTGGGTGCAGAAAATCTTCGCCTTCCCCTCTCACAGTCAGTCATAGGGGAAAGTCAAGACCCTCTCAGTCACTAGCCATGTCACGCCTTTGTCAAGACAGAAGCACCCCCACCCGCTCCTTCTCTGTGATCCTGCGCTACCATGCTCAGGTTTTGGCCTTACCTGGGAGCCAGAGGCGCACCCGGTGAGGGCTTTCCCGGTATGAGCGTTTGGGAGCGTTCGGGACGTGAGTGGACTTAGGACTGGAAGTTCTGTCCATTCGAAGCAGCCAACCTTCCTGCTGCAGACAGGGGCTGTTCCCTTGGGTTTCTTTCACCTTGCTCTCGGATAAATTTGGTTGTATGCTGCAGTTGCCTGCGATGACTACAAGGTGGCGCTGCTTTCAGGTAAGAGCACAAATATGCAGAAAATGTTGGGGACTTTTGCCACATTTATCGGTGGTGGGTCTCGCACATTTTTTCCAGGGGAGAGATATTGACCTGAAACACTTTTTACTGCAGAGATGCTGCAGTTCTAAAGGCTGGTCGGGCAGAAGGGCTTAGCCGTTTCATTGCCTGCCCCCCTGCAGCCCATTTATTACCAGCAGTTGTGAGTGGTGACTGCTGTTTGTAAAATATAAAAATTTCAGGACATAGAAAGTCGCAGACGGGGCTTTTGGGATGCCTGCCTATGTCTTTGTTTATTATTTATCTAATAGCTGAGTAATCTGGTCAAGATATTTCTCTTTTTTTTAACATATTGCGTTAGAATAGCTAAAGCTTGCTTAATGTATAAATATTAGCACTGCGTTGGCTGGGAATCGAACCCGGGTCAACTGCTTGGAAGGCAGCTATGCTCACCACTATACCACCAACGCTCCGTGGCATATGTTTTTTTTAAACTCTAGACATCACAACCCTGAGTTCAATGACTATATTGCACCAGTATCAGAGGTATTTTTGGTTTACAGACCAACATGAAAATCAGGAAAACAGTTCTTGCAACTGCTAAGGAACTGGAGATTGAAACCAATGCAAAAGCTGCGCAGAAAAGGAGAAAGGGAAAGCAGCAGTTCAAATCATTGAAATAAGCATATATTGGCAGCAAGGGAAAAACAGCAGGGTAGAGAAAGAAAACATCTCTACGAAATTCACAGGAGATTGATAATAGCAGGACAAAAAAAGGGAATAATAACGTTCCAAGCAGCCTCAGAAAGAAGTGCGAGGGTCCCATCTTTCGTTAATGGTCATAACTGTGCATCATTTCCTTTGAAGTGTAGGGTTGATTCTCTGACCATCTGTCTCCCTGACTTTGAGCAGAGACCGATAGTTGAGCAGTCTCTTCCCACAAAAAGCTGGCACAAGCCTGCTGTTTTCCGCTCTGGCAGCGTGGAAACGAGAGAGTGGTCCTCACAAGAAAAAAATTCAATCCATGCTAGCAGAGGATGGTTTCGAAACATCGACCTCTGGGTTGTGGGCCCAGCACGCTTCCGCTGCGCCACTCTGCTTCCTGCTCAAAATGCTGTGGTTATGCAGATCAGGAGCCTTCAGAGGAGTGGCATGGGATCGCTGGAGCTATTCTGGCAGGGCTCTCACCTCATTTGCCTAAGAATGTCACAAGGCATGCTGGGTGCAGAAAATCTTCGCCTTCCCCTCTCACAGTCAGTCATAGGGGAAAGTCAAGGCCCTCTCAGTCACTAGCCATGTCACGCCTTTGTCAAGACAGAAGCACCCCCACCCGCTCCTTCTCTGTGATCCTGCGCTACCATGCTCAGGTTTTGGCCTTACCTGGGAGCCAGAGGTGCACCCGGTGAGGGCGAGCGTTTGGGAGCGTTCGGGACGTGAGTGGACTTAGGACTGGAAGTTCTGTCCATTCGAAGCAGCCATCCTTCCTGCTGCAGACAGAGGCTGTTCCCTTGGGTTTCTTTCACCTTGCTCTCGGATAAATTTGGTTGTATGCTGCAGTTGCCTGCGATGACTACAAGGTGGCGCTGCTTTCAGGTAAGAGCACAAATATGCAGAAAATGTTGGGGACTTTTGCCACATTTATCGGTGGTGGGTCTCGCACATTTTTTCCAGGGGAGAGATATTGACCTGAAACACTTTTTACTGCAGAGATGCTGCAGTTCTAAAGGCTGGTCGGGCAGAAGGGCTTAGCCGTTTCATTGCCTGCCTCCCTGCAGCCCATTTATTACCAGCAGTTGTGAGTGGTGACTGCTGTTTGGAAAATATAAAAATTTCAGGATATAGAAAGTCGCAGACGGGGCTTTTGGGATGCCTGCCTATGTCTTTGTTTATTATTTATCTAATAGCTGAGTAATCTGGTCAAGATATTTCTCTTTTTTTAACATATTGCGTTAGAATAGCTACAGCTTGCTTATTGTATAAATATTAGCACTGCGTTGGCCAAGAATCAAACCCGGGTCAACTGCTTGGAAGGCAGCTATGCTCACCACTATACCACCAACGCTCCGTGGCATATGTTTTTTTTAAACTCTAGACATCACAACCCTGAGTTCAATGACTATATTGCACCAGTATCAGAGGTATTTTTGGTTTACAGACCAACATGAAAATCAGGAAAAAAGTTCTTGCAACTGCTAAGGAACTGGAGATTGAAACCAATGCAAAAGCTGCGCAGAAAAGGAGAAAGGGAAAGCAGCAGTTCAAATCATTAAAATAAGCATATATTGGCAGCAAGGGAAAAACAGCAGGGTAGAGAAAGAAAACAGCTCCACGAAATTCACAGGAGATTGATAATAGCAGGACAAAAAAAGGGAATAATAACGTTCCAAGCAGGCTCAGAAAGAAGTGCGAGGGTCCCATCTTTCGTTAATGGTCATAACTGTGCATCATTTCCTTTGAAGTGTAGGGTTGATTCTCTGACCATCTGTCTCCCTGACTTTGAGCAGAGACCGATAGTTGAGCAGTCTCTTCCCACAAAAAGCTGGCACAAGCCTGCTGTTTTCCGCTCTGGCAGCGTGGAAACGAGAGAGTGGTCCTCACAAGAAAAAAAATCAATCCATGCTAGCAGAGGATGGTTTCGATCCATCGACCTCTGGGTTATGGGCCCAGCACGCTTCCGCTGCGCCACTCTGCTTCCTGCTCAAAATGCTGTGGTTATGCAGATCAGGAGCCTTCAGAGGAGTGGCATGGGATCGCTGGAGCTATTCTGGCAGGGCTCTCACCTCATTTGCCTAAGAATGTCACAAGGCATGCTGGGTGCAGAAAATCTTCGCCTTCCCCTCTCACAGTCAGTCATAGGGGAAAGTCAAGGCCCTCTCAGTCACTAGCCATGTCACGCCTTTGTCAAGACAGAAGCACCCCCACCCGCTCCTTCTCTGTGATCCTGCGCTACCATGCTCAGGTTTTGGCCTTACCTGGGAGCCAGAGGTGCACCCGGTGAGGGCTTGCCCGGTATGAGCGTTTGGGAGCGTTCGGGACGTGAGTGGACTTAGGACTGGAAGTTCTGTCCATTCAAAGCAGCCAACCTTCCTGCTGCAGACAGGGGCTGTTCCCTTGGGTTTCTTTCACCTTGCTCTCGGCTAAATTTGGTTGTATGCTGCAGTTGCCTCCGATGACTACAAGGTGGCGCTGCTTTCAGGTAAGAGCACAAATATGCAGAAAATGTTGGGGACTTTTGCCACATTTATCGGTGGTGGGTCTCGCACATTTTTTCCAGGGGAGAGATATTGACCTGAAACACTTTTTACTGCAGAGATGCTGCAGTTCTAAAGGCTGGTCGGGCAGAAGGGCTTAGCCGTTTCATTGCCTGCCCCCCTGCAGCCCATTTATTACCAGCAGTTGTGAGTGGTGACTGCTGTTTGTAAAATATAAAAATTTCAGGACATAGAAAGTCTGAGACGGGGCTTTTGGGATGCCTGCCTATGTCTTTGTTTATTATTTATCTAATAGCTGAGTAATCTGGTCAAGATATTTCTCTTTTTTTTAACATATTGCGTTAAAATAGCTACAGCTTGCTTAATGTATAAATATTAGCACTGCGTTGGCCGGGAATCGAACCCGGGTCAACTGTTTGGAAGGCAGCTATGCTCACCACTATACCACCAACGCTCCGTGGCATATGTTTTTTTTAAACTCTAGACATCACAACCCTGAGTTCAATGACTATATTGCACCAGTATCAGAGGTATTTTTGGTTTACAGACCAACATGAAAATCAGGAAAAAAGTTCTTGCAACTGCTAAGGAACTGGAGATTGAAACCAATGCAAAAGCTGCGCAGAAAAGGAGAAAGGGAAAGCAGCAGTTCAAATCATTGAAATAAGCATATATTGGCAGCAAGGGAAAAACAGCAGGGTAGAGAAAGAAAACAGCTCCACGAAATTCACAGGAGATTGATAATAGCAGGACAAAAAAAGGGAATAATAATGTTCCAAGCAGCCTCAGAAAGAAGTGCGAGGGTCCCATCTTTCGTTAATGGTCATAACTGTGCATCATTTCCTTTGAAGTGTAGGGTTGATTCTCTGACCATCTGTCTCCCTGACTTTGAGCAGAGACCGATAGTTGAGCAGTCTCTTCCCACAAAAAGCTGGCACAAGCCTGCTGTTTTCCACTCTGGCAGCGTGGAAACGAGAGAGTGGTCCTCACAAGAAAAAAAATTAATCCATGCTAGCAGAGGATGGTTTCGATCCATCGACCTCTGGGTTATGGGCCCAGCACACTTCCGCTGCGCCACTCTGCTTCCTGCTCAAAATGCTGTGGTTATGCAGATCAGGAGCCTTCAGAGGAGTGGCATGGGATCGCTGGAGCTATTCTGGCAGGGCTCTCACCTCATTTGCCTAAGAATGTCACAAGGCATGCTGGGTGCAGAAAATCTTCGCCTTCCCCTCTCACAGTCAGTCATAGGGGAAAGTCAAGGCCCTCTCAGTCACTAGCCATGTCACGCCTTTGTCAAGACAGAAGCACCCCCACCCGCTCCTTCTCTGTGATCCTGCGCTACCATGCTCAGGTTTTGGCCTTACCTGGGAGCCAGAGGTGCACCCGGTGAGGGCGAGTGTTTGGGAGCGTTCGGGACGTGAGTGGACTTAGGATTGGAAGTTCTGTCCATTCGAAGCAGCCAACCTTCCTGTTGCAGACAGAGGCTGTTCCCTTGGGTTTCTTTCACCTTGCTCTCGGATAAATTTGGTTGTATGCTGCAGTTGCCTGCGATGACTACAAGGTGGCGCTGCTTTCAGGTAAGAGCACAAATATGCAGAAAATGTTGGGGACTTTTGCCACATTTATCGGTGGTGGGTCTCGCACATTTTTTCCAGGGGAGAGATATTGACCTGAAACACTTTTTACTGCAGAGATGCTGCAGTTCTAAAGGCTGGTCGGGCAGAAGGGCTTAGCCGTTTCATTGCCTGCCCCCCTGCAGCCCATTTATTACCAGCAGTTGTGAGTGGTGACTGCTGTTTGGAAAATATAAAAATTTCAGGATATAGAAAGTCGCAGACGGGGCTTTTGGGATGCCTGCCTATGTCTTTGTTTATTATTTATCTAACAGCTGAGTAATCTGGTCAAGATATTTCTCTTTTTTTTAACATATTGCGTTAGAATAGCTACAGCTTGCTTAATGTATAAATATTAGCACTGCGTTGGCCAGGAATCGAACCCAGGTCAACTGCTTGGAAGGCAGCTATGCTCACCACTATACCACCAACGCTCCGTGGCATATGTTTTTTTTAAACTCTAGACATCACAACCCTGAGTTCAATGACTATATTGCACCAGTATCAGAGGTATTTTTGGTTTACAGACCAACATGAAAATCAGGAAAAAAGTTCTTGCAACTGCTAAGGAACTGGAGATTGAAACCAATGCAAAAGCTGCGCAGAAAAGGAGAAAGGGAAAGCAGCAGTTCAAATCATTGAAATAAGCATATATTGGCAGCAAGGGAAAAACAGCAGGGTAGAGAAAGAAAACAGCTCCACGAAATTCACAGGAGATTGATAATAGCAGGACAAAAAAAGGGAATAATAACGTTCCAAGCAGGCTCAGAAAGAAGTGCGAGGGTCCCATCTTTCGTTAATGGTCATAACTGTGCATCATTTCCTTTGAAGTGTAGGGTTGATTCTCTGACCATCTGTCTCCCTGACTTTGAGCAGAGACCGATAGTTGAGCAGTCTCTTCCCACAAAAAGCTGGCACAAGCCTGCTGTTTTCCGCTCTGGCAGCGTGGAAACGAGAGAGTGGTCCTCACAAGAAAAAAAATCAATCCATGCTAGCAGAGGATGGTTTCGATCCATCGACCTCTGGGATATGGGCCCAGCACGCTTCCGCTGCGCCACTCTGCTTCCTGCTCAAAATGCTGTGGTTATGCAGATCAGGAGCCTTCAGAGGAGTGGCATGGGATCGCTGGAGCTATTCTGGCAGGGCTCTCACCTCATTTGCCTAAGAATGTCACAAGGCATGCTGGGTGCAGAAAATCTTCGCCTTCCCCTCTCACAGTCAGTCATAGGGGAAAGTCAAGGCCCTCTCAGTCACTAGCCATGTCACGCCTTTGTCAAGACAGAAGCACCCCCACCCGCTCCTTCTCTGTGATCCTGCGCTACCATGCTCAGGTTTTGGCCTTACCTGGGAGCCAGAGGTGCACCCGGTGAGGGCGAGTGTTTGGGAGCGTTCGGGACGTGAGTGGACTTAGGACTGGAAGTTCTGTCCATTCGAAGCAGCCAACCTTCCTGTTGCAGACAGTGGCTGTTCCCTTGGGTTTCTTTCACCTTGCTCTCGGATAAATTTGGTTGTATGCTGCAGTTGCCTGCGATGACTACAAGGTGGCGCTGCTTTCAGGTAAGAGCACAAATATGCAGAAAATGTTGGGGACTTTTGCCACATTTATCGGTGGTGGGTCTCGCACATTTTTTCCAGGGGAGAGATATTGACCTGAAACACTTTTTACTGCAGAGATGCTGCAGTTCTAAAGGCTGGTCGGGCAGAAGGGCTTAGCCGTTTCATTGCCTGCCCCCCTGCAGCCCATTTATTACCAGCAGTTGTGAGTGGTGACTGCTGTTTGGAAAATATAAAAATTTCAGGATATAGAAAGTCGCAGACGGGGCTTTTGGGATGCCTGCCTATGTCTTTGTTTATTATTTATCTAATAGCTGAGTAATCTGGTCAAGATATTTCTCTTTTTTTAACATATTGCGTTAGAATAGCTACAGCTTGCTTAATGTATAAATATTAGCACTGCGTTGGCCAAGAATCGAACCCGGGTCAACTGCTTGGAAGGCAGCTATGCTCACCACTATACCACCAACGCTCCATGGCATATGTTTTTTTTAAACTCTAGACATCACAACCCTGAGTTCAATGACTATATTGCACCAGTATCAGAGGTATTTTTGGTTTACAGACCAACATGAAAATCAGGAAAAAAGTTCTTGCAACTGCTAAGGAACTGGAGATTGAAACCAATGCAAAAGCTGCGCAGAAAAGGAGAAAGGGAAAGCAGCAGTTCAAATCATTGAAATAAGCATATATTGGCAGCAAGGGAAAAACAGCAGGGTAGAGAAAGAAAACAGCTCCACGAAATTCACAGGAGATTGATAATAGCAGGACAAAAAAAGGGAATAATAACGTTCCAAGCAGGCTCAGAAAGAAGTGCGAGGGTCCCATCTTTCGTTAATGGTCATAACTGTGCATCATTTCCTTTGAAGTGTAGGGTTGATTCTCTGACCATCTGTCTCCCTGACTTTGAGCAGAGACCGATAGTTGAGCAGTCTCTTCCCACAAAAAGCTGGCACAAGCCTGCTGTTTTCCGCTCTGGCAGCGTGGAAACGAGAGAGTGGTCCTCACAAGAAAAAAAATCAATCCATGCTAGCAGAGGATGGTTTCGATCCATCGACCTCTGGGTTATAGGCCCAGCACACTTCCGCTGCGCCACTCTGCTTCCTGCTCAAAATGCTGTGGTTATGCAGATCAGGAGCCTTCAGAGGAGTGGCATGGGATCGCTGGAGCTATTCTGGCAGGGCTCTCACCTCATTTGCCTAAGAATGTCACAAGGCATGCTGGGTGCAGAAAATCTTCGCCTTCCCCTCTCACAGTCAGTCATAGGGGAAAGTCAAGGCCCTCTCAGTCACTAGCCATGTCACGCATTTGTCAAGACAGAAGCACCCCCACCCGCTCCTTCTCTGTGATCCTGCGCTACCATGCTCAGGTTTTGGCCTTACCTGGGAGCCAGAGGTGCACCCGTTGAGGGCTTGCCCGGTATGAGCGTTTGGGAGCGTTCGGGACGTGAGTGGACTTAGGACTGGAAGTTCTGTCCATTTGAAGCAGCCAACCTTCCTGCTGCAGACAGGGGCTGTTCCCTTGGGTTTCTTTCACCTTGCTCTCGGATAAATTTGGTTGTATGCTGCAGTTGCCTGCGATGACTACAAGGTGGCGCTGCTTTCAGGTAAGAGCACAAATATGCAGAAAATGTTGGGGACTTTTGCCACATTTATCGGTGGTGGGTCTCGCACATTTTTTCCAGGGGAGAGATATTGACCTGAAACACTTTTTACTGCAGAGATGCTGCAGTTCTAAAGGCTGGTCGGGCAGAAGGGCTTAGCCGTTTCATTGCCTGCCCCCCTGCAGCCCATTTATTACCAGCAGTTGTGAGTGGTGACTGCTGTTTGTAAAATATAAAAATTTCAGGACATAGAAAGTCGCAGACGGGGCTTTTGGGATGCCTACCTATGTCTTTGTTTATTATTTATCTAATAGCTGAGTAATCTGGTCAAGATATTTCTCTTTTTTTAACATATTGCGTTAGAATAGCTACAGCTTGCTTAATGTATAAATATTAGCACTGCGTTGGCCAGGAATCGATCCCGGGTCAACTGCTTGGAAGGCAGCTATGCTCACCACTATACCACCAACGCTCCGTGGCGTATGTTTTTTTTAAACTCTAGACATCACAACCCTGAGTTCAATGACTATATTGCACCAGTATCAGAGGTATTTTTGGTTTACAGACCAACATGAAAATCAGGAAAAAAGTTCTTGCAACTGCTAAGGAACTGGAGATTGAAACCAATGCAAAAGCTGCGCAGAAAAGGAGAAAGGGAAAGCAGCAGTTCAAATCATTGAAATAAGCATATATTGGCAGCAAGGGAAAAACAGCAGGGTAGAGAAAGAAAACAGCTCCACGAAATTCACAGGAGATTGATAATAGCAGGACAAAAAAAGGGAATAATAACGTTCCAAGCAGGCTCAGAAAGAAGTGCGAGGGTCCCATCTTTCGTTAATGGTCATAACTGTGCATCATTTCCTTTGAAGTGTAGGGTTGATTCTCTGACCATCTGTCTCCCTGACTTTGAGCAGAGACCGATAGTTGAGCAGTCTCTTCCCACAAAAAGCTGGCACAAGCCTGCTGTTTTCCGCTCTGGCAGCGTGGAAACGAGAGAGTGGTCCTCACAAGAAAAAAAATCAATCCATGCTAGCAGAGGATGGTTTCGATCCATCGACCTCTGGGTTATCGGCCCAGCACGCTTCCGCTGCGCCACTCTGCTTCCTGCTCAAAATGCTGTGGTTATGCAGATCAGGAGCCTTCAGAGGAGTGGCATGGGATCGCTGGAGCTATTCTGGCAGGGCTCTCACCTCATTTGCCTAAGAATGTCACAAGGCATGCTGGGTGCAGAAAATCTTCGCCTTCCCCTCTCACAGTCAGTCATAGGGGAAAGTCAAGGCCCTCTCAGTCACTAGCCATGTCACGCCTTTGTCAAGACAGAAGCACCCCCACCCGCTCCTTCTCTGTGATCCTGCGCTACCATGCTCAGGTTTTGGCCTTACCTGGGAGCCAGAGGTGCACCCGTTGAGGGCTTGCCCGGTATGAGCGTTTGGGAGCGTTCGGGACGTGAGTGGACTTAGGACTGGAAGTTCTGTCCATTTGAAGCAGCCAACCTTCTTGCTGCAGACAGGGGCTGTTCCCTTGGGTTTCTTTCACCTTGCTCTCGGATAAATTTGGTTGTATGCTGCAGTTGCCTGCGATGACTACAAGGTGGCGCTGCTTTCAGGTAAGAGCACAAATATGCAGAAAATGTTGGGGACTTTTGCCACATTTATCGGTGGTGGGTCTCGCACATTTTTTCCAGGGGAGAGATATTGACCTGAAACACTTTTTACTGCAGAGATGCTGCAGTTCTAAAGGCTGGTCGGGCAGAAGGGCTTAGCCGTTTCATTGCCTGCCCCCCTGCAGCCCATTTATTACCAGCAGTTGTGAGTGGTGACTGCTGTTTGTAAAATATAAAAATTTCAGGACATAGAAAGTCGCAGACGGGGCTTTTGGGATGCCTACCTATGTCTTTGTTTATTATTTATCTAATAGCTGAGTGATCTGGTCAAGATATTTCTCTTTTTTTTAACATATTGCGTTAGAATAGCTACAGCTTGCTTAATGTATAAATATTAGCACTGCGTTGGCCAGGAATCGATCCCGGGTCAACTGCTTGGAAGGCAGCTATGCTCACCACTATACCACCAACGCTCCGTGGCGTATGTTTTTTTTAAACTCTAGACATCACAACCCTGAGTTCAATGACTATATTGCACCAGTATCAGAGGTATTTGTGGTTTACAGACCAACATGAAAATCAGGAAAAAAGTTCTTGCAACTGCTAAGGAACTGGAGATTGAAACCAATGCAAAAGCTGCGCAGAAAAGGAGAAAGGGAAAGCAGCAGTTCAAATCATTGAAATAAGCATATATTGGCAGCAAGGGAAAAACAGCAGGGTAGAGAAAGAAAACAGCTCCACGAAATTCACAGGAGATTGATAATAGCAGGACAAAAAAAGGGAATAATAACGTTCCAAGCAGGCTCAGAAAGAAGTGCGAGGGTCCCATCTTTCGTTAATGGTCATAACTGTGCATCATTTCCTTTGAAGTGTAGGGTTGATTCTCTGACCATCTGTCTCCCTGACTTTGAGCAGAGACCGATAGTTGAGCAGTCTCTTCCCACAAAAAGCTGGCACAAGCCTGCTGTTTTCCGCTCTGGCAGCGTGGAAACGAGAGAGTGGTCCTCACAAGAAAAAAAATCAATCCATGCTAGCAGAGGATGGTTTCGATCCATCGACCTCTGGGTTATGGGCCCAGCACGCTTCCGCTGCGCCACTCTGCTTCCTGCTCAAAATGCTGTGGTTATGCAGATCAGGAGCCTTCAGAGGAGTGGCATGGGATCGCTGGAGCTATTCTGGCAGGGCTCTCACCTCATTTGCCTAAGAATGTCACAAGGCATGCTGGGTGCAGAAAATCTTCGCCTTCCCCTCTCACAGTCAGTCATAGGGGAAAGTCAAGGCCCTCTCAGTCACTAGCCATGTCACGCCTTTGTCAAGACAGAAGCAACCCCACCCGCTCCTTCTCTGTGATCCTGCGCTACCATGCTCAGGTTTTGGCCTTACCTGGGAGCCAGAGGTGCACCCGGTGAGGGCTTGCCCGGTATGAGCGTTTGGGAGCGTTCTGGAGGTTAGTGGACTTAGGACTGGAAGTTCTGTCCATTCGAAGCAGCCAACCTTCCTCCTGCAGACAGGGGCTGTTCCCTTGGGTTTCTTTCACCTTGCTCTCGGCTAAATTTGGTTGTATGCTGCAGTTGCCTGCGATGACTACAAGGTGGCGCTGCTTTCAGGTAAGAGCACAAATATGCAGAAAATGTTGGGGACTTTTGCCACATTTATCGGTGGTGGGTCTCGCACATTTTTTCCAGGGGAGAGATATTGACCTGAAACACTCTTTACTGCAGAGATGCTGCAGTTCTAAAGGCTGGTCGGGCAGAAGGGCTTAGCCGTTTCATTGCCTGCCCCCCTGCAGCCCATTTATTACCAGCAGTTGTGAGTGGTGACTGCTGTTTGTAAAATATAAAAATTTCAGGACATAGAAAGTCGCAGACGGGGCTTTTAGGATGCCTGCCTATGTCTTTGTTTATTATTTATCTAATAGCTGAGTGATCTGGTCAAGATATTTCTCTTTTTTTTAACATATTGCGTTAGAATAGCTACAGCTTGCTTAATATATAAATATTAGCACTGCGTTGGCCAGGAATCGAACCCGGGTCAACTGCTTGGAAGGCAGCTATGCTCACCACTATACCACCAACGCTCCGTGGCATATGTTTTTTTTTAACTCTAGACATCACAACCCTGAGTTCAATTACTATATTGCACCAGTATCAGAGGTATTTTTGGTTTACAGACCAACATGAAAATCAGGAAAAAAGTTCTTGCAACTGCTAAGGAACTGGAGATTGAAACCAATGCAAAAGCTGCGCAGAAAAGGAGAAAGGGAAAGCAGCAGTTCAAATCATTGAAATAAGCATATATTGGCAGCAAGGGAAAAACAGCAGGGTAGAGAAAGAAAACAGCTCCACGAAATTCACAGGAGATTGATAATAGCAGGACAAAAAAAGGGAATAATAACGTTCCAAGCAGGCTCAGAAAGAAGTGCGAGGGTCCCATCTTTCGTTAATGGTCATAACTGTGCATCATTTCCTTTGAAGTGTAGGGTTGATTCTCTGACCATCTGTCTCCCTGACTTTGAGCAGAGACCGATAGTTGAGCAGTCTCTTCCCACAAAAAGCTGGCACAAGCCTGCTGTTTTCCGCTCTGGCAGCGTGGAAACGAGAGAGTGGTCCTCACAAGAAAAAAAATCAATCCATGCTAACAGAGGATGGTTTCGATCCATCGACCTCTGGGTTATGGGCCCAGCACGCTTCCGCTGCGCCACTCTGCTTCCTGCTCAAAATGCTGTGGTTATGCAGATCAGGAGCCTTCAGAGGAGTGGCATGGGATCGCTGGAGCTATTCTGGCAGGGCTCTCACCTCATTTGCCTAAGAATGTCACAAGGCATGCTGGGTGCAGAAAATCTTCGCCTTCCCCTCTCACAGTCAGTCATAGGGGAAAGTCAAGGCCCTCTCAGTCACTAGCCATGTCACGCCTTTGTCAAGACAGAAGCACCCCCACCCGCTCCTTCTCTGTGATCCTGCGCTACCATGCTCAGGTTTTGGCCTTACCTGGGAGCCAGAGGTGCACCCGGTGAGGGCTTGCCCGGTATGAGCGTTTGGGAGCGTTCTGGAGGTTAGTGGACTTAGGACTGGAAGTTCTGTCCATTCGAAGCAGCCAACCTTCCTGCTGCAGACAGGGGCTGTTCCCTTGGGTTTCTTTCACCTTGCTCTCGGCTAAATTTGGTTGTATGCTGCAGTTGCCTCCGATGACTACAAGGTGGCGCTGCTTTCAGGTAAGAGCACAAATATGCAGAAAATGTTGGGGACTTTTGCCACATTTATCGGTGGTGGGTCTCGCACATTTTTTCCAGGGGAGAGATATTGACCTGAAACACTTTTTACTGCAGAGATGCTGCAGTTCTAAAGGCTGGTCGGGCAGAAGGGCTTAGCCGTTTCATTGCCTGCCCCCCTGCAGCCCATTTATTACCAGCAGTTGTGAGTGGTGACTGCTGTTTGTAAAATATAAAAATTTCAGGACATAGAAAGTCTGAGACGGGGCTTTTGGGATGCCTGCCTATGTCTTTGTTTATTATTTATCTAATAGCTGAGTAATCTGGTCAAGATATTTCTCTTTTTTTTAACATATTGCGTTAAAATAGCTACAGCTTGCTTAATGTATAAATATTAGCACTGCGTTGGCCGGGAATCGAACCCGGGTCAACTGTTTGGAAGGCAGCTATGCTCACCACTATACCACCAACGCTCCATGGCATATGTTTTTTTTAAACTCTAGACATCACAACCCTGAGTTCAATGACTATATTGCACCAGTATCAGAGGTATTTTTGGTTTACAGACCAACATGAAAATCAGGAAAAAAGTTCTTGCAACTGCTAAGGAACTGGAGATTGAAACCAATGCAAAAGCTGCGCAGAAAAGGAGAAAGGGAAAGCAGCAGTTCAAATCATTGAAATAAGCATATATTGGCAGCAAGGGAAAAACAGCAGGGTAGAGAAAGAAAACAGCTCCACGAAATTCACAGGAGATTGATAATAGCAGGACAAAAAAAGGGAATAATAATGTTCCAAGCAGCCTCAGAAAGAAGTGCGAGGGTCCCATCTTTCGTTAATGGTCATAACTGTGCATCATTTCCTTTGAAGTGTAGGGTTGATTCTCTGACCATCTGTCTCCCTGACTTTGAGCAGAGACCGATAGTTGAGCAGTCTCTTCCCACAAAAAGCTGGCACAAGCCTGCTGTTTTCCACTCTGGCAGCGTGGAAACGAGAGAGTGGTCCTCACAAGAAAAAAAATTAATCCATGCTAGCAGAGGATGGTTTCGATCCATCGACCTCTGGGTTATGGGCCCAGCACGCTTCCGCTGCGCCACTCTGCTTCCTGCTCAAAATGCTGTGGTTATGCAGATCAGGAGCCTTCAGAGGAGTGGCATGGGATCGCTGGAGCTATTCTGGCAGGGCTCTCACCTCATTTGCCTAAGAATGTCACAAGGCATGCTGGGTGCAGAAAATCTTCGCCTTCCCCTCTCACAGTCAGTCATAGGGGAAAGTCAAGGCCCTCTCAGTCACTAGCCATGTCACGCCTTTGTCAAGACAGAAGCACCCCCACCCGCTCCTTCTCTGTGATCCTGCGCTACCATGCTCAGGTTTTGGCCTTACCTGGGAGCCAGAGGTGCACCCGGTGAGGGCGAGTGTTTGGGAGCGTTCGGGACGTGAGTGGACTTAGGACTGGAAGTTCTGTCCATTCGAAGCAGCCAACCTTCCTGTTGCAGACAGAGGCTGTTCCCTTGGGTTTCTTTCACCTTGCTCTCGGATAAATTTGGTTGTATGCTGCAGTTGCCTGCGATGACTACAAGGTGGCGCTGCTTTCAGGTAAGAGCACAAATATGCAGAAAATGTTGGGGACTTTTGCCACATTTATCGGTGGTGGGTCTCGCACATTTTTTCCAGGGGAGAGATATTGACCTGAAACACTTTTTACTGCAGAGATGCTGCAGTTCTAAAGGCTGGTCGGGCAGAAGGGCTTAGCCGTTTCATTGCCTGCCCCCCTGCAGCCCATTTATTACCAGCAGTTGTGAGTGGTGACTGCTGTTTGGAAAATATAAAAATTTCAGGATATAGAAAGTCGCAGACGGGGCTTTTGGGATGCCTGCCTATGTCTTTGTTTATTATTTATCTAATAGCTGAGTAATCTTGTCAAGATATTTCTCTTTTTTTTAACATATTGCGTTAGAATAGCTACAGCTTGCTTAATGTATAAATATTAGCACTGCGTTGGCCAGGAATCGAACCCAGGTCAACTGCTTGGAAGGCAGCTATGCTCACCACTATACCACCAACGCTCCGTGGCATATGTTTTTTTTAAACTCTAGACATCACAACCCTGAGTTCAATGACTATATTGCACCAGTATCAGAGGTATTTTTGGTTTACAGACCAACATGAAAATCAGGAAAAAAGTTCTTGCAACTGCTAAGGAACTGGAGATTGAAACCAATGCAAAAGCTGCGCAGAAAAGGAGAAAGGGAAAGCAGCAGTTCAAATCATTGAAATAAGCATATATTGGCAGCAAGGGAAAAACAGCAGGGTAGAGAAAGAAAACAGCTCCACGAAATTCACAGGAGATTGATAATAGCAGGACAAAAAAAGGGAATAATAACGTTCCAAGCAGGCTCAGAAAGAAGTGCGAGGGTCCCATCTTTCGTTAATGGTCATAACTGTGCATCATTTCCTTTGAAGTGTAGGGTTGATTCTCTGACCATCTGTCTCCCTGACTTTGAGCAGAGACCGATAGTTGAGCAGTCTCTTCCCACAAAAAGCTGGCACAAGCCTGCTGTTTTCCGCTCTGGCAGCGTGGAAACGAGAGAGTGGTCCTCACAAGAAAAAAAATCAATCCATGCTAGCAGAGGATGGTTTCGATCCATCGACCTCTGGGATATGGGCCCAGCACGCTTCCGCTGCGCCACTCTGCTTCCTGCTCAAAATGCTGTGGTTATGCAGATCAGGAGCCTTCAGAGGAGTGGCATGGGATCGCTGGAGCTATTCTGGCAGGGCTCTCACCTCATTTGCCTAAGAATGTCACAAGGCATGCTGGGTGCAGAAAATCTTCGCCTTCCCCTCTCACAGTCAGTCATAGGGGAAAGTCAAGGCCCTCTCAGTCACTAGCCATGTCACGCCTTTGTCAAGACAGAAGCACCCCCACCCGCTCCTTCTCTGTGATCCTGCGCTACCATGCTCAGGTTTTGGCCTTACCTGGGAGCCAGAGGTGCACCCGGTGAGGGCGAGTGTTTGGGAGCGTTCGGGACGTGAGTGGACTTAGGACTGGAAGTTCTGTCCATTCGAAGCAGCCAACCTTCCTGTTGCAGACAGAGGCTGTTCCCTTGGGTTTCTTTCACCTTGCTCTCGGATAAATTTGGTTGTATGCTGCAGTTGCCTGCGATGACTACAAGGTGGCGCTGCTTTCAGGTAAGAGCACAAATATGCAGAAAATGTTGGGGACTTTTGCCACATTTATCGGTGGTGGGTCTCGCACATTTTTTCCAGGGGAGAGATATTGACCTGAAACACTTTTTACTGCAGAGATGCTGCAGTTCTAAAGGCTGGTCGGGCAGAAGGGCTTAGCCGTTTCATTGCCTGCCCCCCTGCAGCCCATTTATTACCAGCAGTTGTGAGTGGTGACTGCTGTTTGGAAAATATAAAAATTTCAGGATATAGAAAGTCGCAGACGGGGCTTTTGGGATGCCTGCCTATGTCTTTGTTTATTATTTATCTAATAGCTGAGTAATCTGGTCAAGATATTTCTCTTTTTTTAACATATTGCGTTAGAATAGCTACAGCTTGCTTAATGTATAAATATTAGCACTGCGTTGGCCAAGAGTCGAACCCGGGTCAACTGCTTGGAAGGCAGCTATGCTCACCACTATACCACCAACGCTCCGTGGCATATGTTTTTTTTAAACTCTAGACATCACAACCCTGAGTTCAATGACTATATTGCACCAGTATCAGAGGTATTTTTGGTTTACAGACCAACATGAAAATCAGGAAAAAAGTTCTTGCAACTGCTAAGGAACTGGAGATTGAAACCAATGCAAAAGCTGCGCAGAAAAGGAGAAAGGGAAAGCAGCAGTTCAAATCATTGAAATAAGCATATATTGGCAGCAAGGGAAAAACAGCAGGGTAGAGAAAGAAAACAGCTCCACGAAATTCACAGGAGATTGATAATAGCAGGACAAAAAAAGGGAATAATAACGTTCCAAGCAGGCTCAGAAAGAAGTGCGAGGGTCCCATCTTTCGTTAATGGTCATAACTGTGCATCATTTCCTTTGAAGTGTAGGGTTGATTCTCTGACCATCTGTCTCCCTGACTTTGAGCAGAGACCGATAGTTGAGCAGTCTCTTCCCACAAAAAGCTGGCACAAGCCTGCTGTTTTCCGCTCTGGCAGCGTGGAAACGAGAGAGTGGTCCTCACAAGAAAAAAAATCAATCCATGCTAGCAGAGGATGGTTTCGATCCATCGACCTCTGGGTTATCGGCCCAGCACACTTCCGCTGCGCCACTCTGCTTCCTGCTCAAAATGCTGTGGTTATGCAGATCAGGAGCCTTCAGAGGAGTGGCATGGGATCGCTGGAGCTATTCTGGCAGGGCTCTCACCTCATTTGCCTAAGAATGTCACAAGGCATGCTGGGTGCAGAAAATCTTCGCCTTCCCCTCTCACAGTCAGTCATAGGGGAAAGTCAAGGCCCTCTCAGTCACTAGCCATGTCACGCCTTTGTCAAGACAGAAGCACCCCCACCCGCTCCTTCTCTGTGATCCTGCGCTACCATGCTCAGGTTTTGGCCTTACCTGGGAGCCAGAGGTGCACCCGTTGAGAACTTGCCCGGTATGAGCGTTTGGGAGCGTTCGGGACGTGAGTGGACTTAGGACTGGAAGTTCTGTCCATTTGAAGCAGCCAACCTTCCTGCTGCAGACAGGGGCTGTTCCCTTGGGTTTCTTTCACCTTGCTCTCGGATAAATTTGGTTGTATGCTGCAGTTGCCTGCGATGACTACAAGGTGGCGCTGCTTTCAGGTAAGAGCAAATATGCAGAAAATGTTGGGGACTTTTGCCACATTTATCGGTGGTGGGTCTCGCACATTTTTTCCAGGGGAGAGATATTGACCTGAAACACTTTTTACTGCAGAGATGCTGCAGTTCTAAAGGCTGGTCGGGCAGAAGGGCTTAGCCGTTTCATTGCCTGCCCCCCTGCAGCCCATTTATTACCAGCAGTTGTGAGTGGTGACTGCTGTTTGTAAAATATAAAAATTTCAGGACATAGAAAGTCGCAGACGGGGCTTTTGGGATGCCTACCTATGTCTTTGTTTATTATTTATCTAATAGCTGAGTAATCTGGTCAAGATATTTCTCTTTTTTTTAACATATTGCGTTAGAATAGCTACAGCTTGCTTAATGTATAAATATTAGCACTGCGTTGGCCAGGAATCGATCCCGGGTCAACTGCTTGGAAGGCAGCTATGCTCACCACTATACCACCAACGCTCCGTGGCGTATGTTTTTTTTAAACTCTAGACATCACAACCCTGAGTTCAATGACTATATTGCACCAGTATCAGAGGTATTTTTGGTTTACAGACCAACATGAAAATCAGGAAAAAAGTTCTTGCAACTGCTAAGGAACTGGAGATTGAAACCAATGCAAAAGCTGCGCAGAAAAGGAGAAAGGGAAAGCAGCAGTTCAAATCATTGAAATAAGCATATATTGGCAGCAAGGGAAAAACAGCAGGGTAGAGAAAGAAAACAGCTCCACGAAATTCACAGGAGATTGATAATAGCAGGACAAAAAAAGGGAATAATAACGTTCCAAGCAGGCTCAGAAAGAAGTGCGAGGGTCCCATCTTTCGTTAATGGTCATAACTGTGCATCATTTCCTTTGAAGTGTAGGGTTGATTCTCTGACCATCTGTCTCCCTGACTTTGAGCAGAGACCGATAGTTGAGCAGTCTCTTCCCACAAAAAGCTGGCACAAGCCTGCTGTTTTCCGCTCTGGCAGCGTGGAAACGAGAGAGTGGTCCTCACAAGAAAAAAAATCAATCCATGCTAGCAGAGGATGGTTTCGATCCATCGACCTCTGGGTTATGGGCCCAGCACGCTTCCGCTGCGCCACTCTGCTTCCTGCTCAAAATGCTGTGGTTATGCAGATCAGGAGCCTTCAGAGGAGTGGCATGGGATCGCTGGAGCTATTCTGGCAGGGCTCTCACCTCATTTGCCTAAGAATGTCACAAGGCATGCTGGGTGCAGAAAATCTTCGCCTTCCCCTCTCAAAGACAGTCATAGGGGAAAGTCAAGGCCCTCTCAGTCACTAGCCATGTCACGCCTTTGTCAAGACAGAAGCAACCCCACCCGCTCCTTCTCTGTGATCCTGCGCTACCATGCTCAGGTTTTGGCCTTACCTGGGAGCCAGAGGTGCACCCGGTGAGGGCTTGCCCGGTATGAGCGTTTGGGAGCGTTCTGGAGGTTAGTGGACTTAGGACTGGAAGTTCTGTCCATTCGAAGCAGCCAACCTTCCTCCTGCAGACAGGGGCTGTTCCCTTGGGTTTCTTTCACCTTGCTCTCGGCTGAATTTGGTTGTATGCTGCAGTTGCCTGCGATGACTACAAGGTGGCGCTGCTTTCAGGTAAGAGCACAAATATGCAGAAAATGTTGGGGACTTTTGCCACATTTATCGGTGGTGGGTCTCGCACATTTTTTCCAGGGGAGAGATATTGACCTGAAACACTCTTTACTGCAGAGATGCTGCAGTTCTAAAGGCTGGTCGGGCAGAAGGGCTTAGCCGTTTCATTGCCTGCCCCCCTGCAGCCCATTTATTACCAGCAGTTGTGAGTGGTGACTGCTGTTTGTAAAATATAAAAATTTCAGGACATAGAAAGTCGCAGACGGGGCTTTTAGGATGCCTGCCTATGTCTTTGTTTATTATTTATCTAATAGCTGAGTGATCTGGTCAAGATATTTCTCTTTTTTTTAACATATTGCGTTAGAATAGCTACAGCTTGCTTAATGTATAAATATTAGCACTGCGTTGGCCAGGAATCGAACCCGGGTCAACTGCTTGGAAGGCAGCTATGCTCACCACTATACCACCAACGCTCCGTGGCATATGTTTTTTTTTAACTCTAGACATCACAACCCTGAGTTCAATTACTATATTGCACCAGTATCAGAGGTATTTTTGGTTTACAGACCAACATGAAAATCAGGAAAAAAGTTCTTGCAACTGCTAAGGAACTGGAGATTGAAACCAATGCAAAAGCTGCGCAGAAAAGGAGAAAGGGAAAGCAGCAGTTCAAATCATTGAAATAAGCATATATTGGCAGCAAGGGAAAAACAGCAGGGTAGAGAAAGAAAACAGCTCCACGAAATTCACAGGAGATTGATAATAGCAGGACAAAAAAAGGGAATAATAACGTTCCAAGCAGGCTCAGAAAGAAGTGCGAGGGTCCCATCTTTCGTTAATGGTCATAACTGTGCATCATTTCCTTTGAAGTGTAGGGTTGATTCTCTGACCATCTGTCTCCCTGACTTTGAGCAGAGACCGATAGTTGAGCAGTCTCTTCCCACAAAAAGCTGGCACAAGCCTGCTGTTTTCCGCTCTGGCAGCGTGGAAACGAGAGAGTGGTCCTCACAAGAAAAAAAATCAATCCATGCTAACAGAGGATGGTTTCGATCCATCGACCTCTGGGTTATGGGCCCAGCATGCTTCCGCTGCGCCACTCTGCTTCCTGCTCAAAATGCTGTGGTTATGCAGATCAGGAGCCTTCAGAGGAGTGGCATGGGATCGCTGGAGCTATTCTGGCAGGGCTCTCACCTCATTTGCCTAAGAATGTCACAAGGCATGCTGGGTGCAGAAAATCTTCGCCTTCCCCTCTCACAGTCAGTCATAGGGGAAAGTCAAGGCCCTCTCAGTCACTAGCCATGTCACGCCTTTGTCAAGACAGAAGCACCCCCACCCGCTCCTTCTCTGTGATCCTGCGCTACCATGCTCAGGTTTTGGCCTTACCTGGGAGCCAGAGGTGCACCCGGTGAGGGCTTGCCCGGTATGAGCGTTTGGGAGCGTTCTGGAGGTTAGTGGACTTAGGACTGGAAGTTCTGTCCATTCGAAGCAGCCAACCTTCCTGCTGCAGACAGGGGCTGTTCCCTTGGGTTTCTTTCACCTTGCTCTCGGCTAAATTTGGTTGTATGCTGCAGTTGCCTGCGATGACTACAAGGTGGCGCTGCTTTCAGGTAAGAGCACAAATATGCAGAAAATGTTGGGGACTTTTGCCACATTTATCGGTGGTGGGTCTCGCACATTTTTTCCAGGGGAGAGATATTGACCTGAAACACTCTTTACTGCAGAGATGCTGCAGTTCTAAAGGCTGGTCGGGCAGAAGGGCTTAGCCGTTTCATTGCCTGCCCCCCTGCAGCCCATTTATTACCAGCAGTTGTGAGTGGTGACTGCTGTTTGTAAAATATAAAAATTTCAGGACATAGAAAGTCGCAGACGGGGCTTTTAGGATGCCTGCCTATGTCTTTGTTTATTATTTATCTAATAGCTGAGTGATCTGGTCAAGATATTTCTCTTTTTTTTAACATATTGCGTTAGAATAGCTACAGCTTGCTTAATGTATAAATATTAGCACTGCGTTGGCCAGGAATCGAACCCGGGTCAGCTGCTTGGAAGGCAGCTATGCTCACCACTATACCACCAACGCTCCTTGGCATATGTTTTTTTTTAACTCTAGACATCACAACCCTGAGTTCAATTACTATATTGCACCAGTATCAGAGGTATTTTTGGTTTACAGACCAACATGAAAATCAGGAAAAAAGTTCTTGCAACTGCTAAGGAACTGGAGATTGAAACCAATGCAAAAGCTGTGCAGAAAAGGAGAAAGGGAAAGCAGCAGTTCAAATCATTGAAATAAGCATATATTGGCAGCAAGGGAAAAACAGCAGGGTAGAGAAAGAAAACAGCTCCACGAAATTCACAGGAGATTGAAAATAGCAGGACAAATAAAGGGAATAATAACGTTCCAAGCAGGCTCAGAAAGAAGTGCGAGGGTCCCATCTTTCTTTAATGGTCATAACTGTGCATCATTTCCTTTGAAGTGTAGGGTTGATTCTCTGACCATCTGTCTCCCTGACTTTGAGCAGAGACCGATAGTTGAGCAGTCTCTTCCCACAAAAAGCTGGCACAAGCCTGCTGTTTTCCGCTCTGGCAGCGTGGAAACGAGAGAGTGGTCCTAACAAGAAAAAAATTCAATCCATGCTAGCAGAGGGTGGTTTTGATCCATCGACCTCTGGGTTATGGGCCCAGCACGCTTCCGCTGCGCCACTCTGCTTCCTGCTCAAAATGCTGTGGTTATGCAGATCAGGAGCCTTCAGAGGAGTGGCATGGGATTGCTGGAGCTATTCTGGCAGGCCTCTCACCTCATTTGCCTAAGAATGTCACAAGGCATGCTGGGTGCAGAAAATCTTCGCCTTCCCCTCTCACAGTCAGTCATAGGGGAAAGTCAAGGCCCTCTCAGTCACTAGCCATGTCACGCCTTTGTCAAGACAGAAGCACCCCCACCCGCTCCTTCTCTGTGATCCTGCGCTACCATGCTCAGGTTTTGGCCTTACCTGGGAGCCAGAGGTGCACCCGGTGAGGGCTTGCCCGGTATGAGCGTTTGGGAGCGTTCTGGAGGTTAGTGGACTTAGGACTGGAAGTTCTGTCCATTCGAAGCAGCCAACCTTCCTGCTGCAGACAGGCGCTGTTCCCTTGGGTTTCTTTCACCTTGCTCTCGGATAAATTTTCTATGTATGCTGCAGTTGCCTGCGATGACTACAAGGTGGCGCTGCTTTCAGGTAAGAGCACAAATATGCAGAAAATGTTGGGGACTTTTGCCACATTTATCGGTGGTGGGTCTCGCACATTTTTTCCAGGGGAGAGATATTGACCTGAAACACTTTTTACTGCAGAGATGCTGCAGTTCTAAAGGCTGGTCGGGCAGAAGGGCTTAGCCGTTTCATTGCCTGCCCCCCTGCAGCCCATTTATTACCAGCAGTTGTGAGTGGTGACTGCTGTTTGTAAAATATAAAAATTTCACGACATAGAAAGTCGCAGACGGGGCTTTTGGGATGCCTTCCTATGTCTTTGTTTATTATTTATCTAATAGCTGAGTAAACTGGTCAAGATATTTCTCTTTTTTTTAACATATTGCGTTAGAATAGCTACAGCTTGTTTAATGTGTAAATATTAGCACTGCGTTGGCCGGGAATCGAACCCGGGTCAACTGCTTGGAAGGCAGCTATGCTCACCACTATACCACCAACGCTCCGTGGCATGTGTTTTTTTTAAACTCTAGACATCACAACCCTGAGTTCAATGACTATATTGCACCAGTATCAGAGGTATTTTTGGTTTACAGACCAACATGAAAATCAGTAAAAAAGTTCTTGCAACTGCTAAGGAACTGGAGATTGAAACCAATGCAAAAGCTGCGCAGAAAAGGAGAAAGGGAAAGCAGCAGTTCAAATCATTGAAATAAGCATATATTGGCAGCAAGGGAAAAACAGCTGGGTAGAGAAAGAAAACAGCTCCACGAAATTCACAGGAGATTGATAATAGCAGGACAAAAAAAGGGAATAATAACGTTCCAAGCAGCCTCAGAAAGAAGTGCGAGGGTCCCATCTTTCGTTAATGGTCATAACTGTGCATCATTTCCTTTGAAGTGTAGGGTTGATTCTCTGACCATCTGTCTCCCTGACTTTGAGCAGAGACCGATAGTTGAGCAGTCTCTTCCCACAAAAAGCTGGCACAAGCCTGCTGTTTTCCGCTCTGGCAGCGTGGAAACGAGAGAGTGGTCCTCACAAGAAAAAAAATCAATCCATGCTAGCAGAGGATGGTTTCGATCCATCGACCTCTGGGTTATGGGCCCAGCACGCTTCCGCTGCGCCACTCTGCTACCTGCTCAAAATGCTGTGGTTATGCAGATCAGGAGCCTTCAGAGGAGTGGCATGGGATCGCTGGAGCTATTCTGGCAGGGCTCTCACCTCATTTGCCTTAGAATGTCACAAGGCATGCTGGGTGCAGAAAATCTTCGCCTTCCCCTCTCACAGTCAGTCATAGGGGAAAGTCAAGGCCCTCTCAGTCACTAGCCATGTCAAGCCTTTGTCAAGACAGAAGCACCCCACCCGCTCCTTCTCTGTGATCCTGCGCTACCATGCTCAGGTTTTGGCCTTACCTGGGAGCCAGAGGTGCACCCGGTGAGGGCGAGTGTTTGGGAGCGTTCGGGACGTGAGTGGACTTAGGACTGGAAGTTCTGTCCATTTGAAGCAGCCAACCTTTCTGTTGTAGACAGAGGCTGTTCCCTTGGGTTTCTTTCACCTTGCTCTCGGATAAATTTGGTTGTATGCTGCAGTTGCCTGCGATGACTACAAGGTGGCGCTGCTTTCAGGTAAGAGCACAAATATGCAGAAAATGTTGGGGACTTTTGCCACATTTATCGGTGGTGGGTCTCGCACATTTTTTCCAGGGGAGAGATATTGACCTGAAACACTTTTTACTGCAGAGATGCTGCAGTTCTAAAGGCTGGTCGGGCAGAAGGGCTTAGCCATTTCATTGCCTGCCCCCCTGCAGCCCATTTATTACCAGCAGTTGTGAGTGGTGACTGCTGTTTGTAAAATATAAAAATTTCAGGACATAGAAAGTCGCAGACGGGGCTTTTAGGATGCCTGCCTATGTCTTTGTTTATTATTTATCTAATAGCTGAGTGATCTGGTCAAGATATTTCTCTTTTTTTTAACATATTGGGTTAGAATAGCTACAGCTTGCTTAATGTATAAATATTAGCACTGCGTTGGCCAGGAATCGAACCCGGGTCAACTGCTTGGAAGGCAGCTATGCTCACCACTATACCACCAACGCTCCGTGGCATATGTTTTTTTTTAACTCTAGACATCACAACCCTGAGTTCAATTACTATATTGCACCAGTATCAGAGGTATTTTTGGTTTACAGACCAACATGAAAATCAGGAAAAAAGTTCTTGCAACTGCTAAGGAACTGGAGATTGAAACCAATGCAAAAGCTGCGCAGAAAAGGAGAAAGGGAAAGCAGCAGTTCAAATCATTGAAATAAGCATATATTGGCAGCAAGGGAAAAACAGCAGGGTAGAGAAAGAAAACAGCTCCACGAAATTCACAGGAGATTGATAATAGCAGGACAAAAAAAGGGAATAATAACGTTCCAAGCAGGCTCAGAAAGAAGTGCGAGGGTCCCATCTTTCTTTAATGGTCATAACTGTGCATCATTTCCTTTGAAGTGTAGGGTTGATTCTCTGACCATCTGTCTCCCTGACTTTGAGCAGAGACCGATAGTTGAGCAGTCTCTTCCCACAAAAAGCTGGCACAAGCCTGCTGTTTTCCGCTCTGGCAGCGTGGAAACGAGAGAGTGGTCCTCTCAAGAATAAAAATCAATCCATGCTAGCAGAGGATGGTTTCGATCCATCGACCTCTGGGTTATGGGCCCAGCACGCTTCCGCTGCGCCACTCTGCTTCCTGTTCAAAATGCTGTGGTTATGCAGATCAGGAGCCTTCAGAGGAGTGGCATGGGATCGCTGGAGCTATTCTGGCAGGACTCTCACCTCATTTGCCTAAGAATGTCACAAGGCATGCTGGGTGCAGAAAATCTTCGCCTTCCCCTCTCACAGTCAGTCATAGGGGAAAGTCAAGGCCCTCTCAGTCACTAGCCATGTCACGCCTTTGTCAAGACAGAAGCACCCCCACCCGCTCCTTCTCTGTGATCCTGCGCTACCATGCTCAGGTTTTGGCCTTACCTGGGAGCCAGAGGTGCACCCGGTGAGGGCGAGCGTTTGGGAGCGTTCGGGACGTGAGTGGACTTAGGACTGGAAGTTCTGTCCATTCGAAGCAGCCAACCTTCCTGCTGCAGACAGAGGCTGTTCCCTTGGGTTTCTTTCACCTTGCTCTCGGATAAATTTGGTTGTATGCTGCAGTTGCCTGCGATGACTACAAGGTGGCGCTGCTTTCAGGTAAGAGCACAAATATGCAGAAAATGTTGGGGACTTTTGCCACATTTATCGGTGGTGGTTCTCGCACATTTTTTCCAGGGGAGAGATATTGACCTGAAACACTTTTTACTGCAGAGATGCTGCAGTTCTAAAGGCTGGTCGGGCAGAAGGGCTTAGCCGTTTCATTGCCTGCCCCCCTGCAGCCCATTTATTACCAGCAGTTGTGAGTGGTGACTGCTGTTTGTAAAATATAAAAATTTCAGGATATAGAAAGTCGCAGACGGGGCTTTTGGGATGCCTGCCTATGTCTTTGTTTATTATTTATCTAATAGCTGAGTAATCTGGTCAAGATATTTCTCTTTTTTTTAACATATTGCGTTAGAATAGCTACAGCTTGCTTAATGTATAAATATTAGCACTGCGTTGGCCAGGAATCGAACCCGGGTCAACTGCTTGGAAAGCAGCTATGCTCACCACTATACCACCAACGCTCCGAGGCATATGTTTTTTTTAAACTCTAGACATCACAACCCTGAGTTCAATGACTATATTGCACCAGTATCAGAGGTATTTTTGGTTTACAGACCAACATGAAAATCAGGAAAAAAGTTCTTGCAACTGCTAAGGAAATGGAGATTGAAACCAATGCAAAAGCTGCGCAGAAAAGGAGAAAGGGAAAGCAGCAGTTCAAATCATTGAAATAAGCATATATTGGCAGCAAGGGAAAAACAGCTGGGTAGAGAAAGAAAACAGCTCCACGAAATTCACAGGAGATTGATAATAGCAGGACAAAAAAAGGGAATAATAACGTTCCAAGCAGCCTCAGAAAGAAGTGCGAGGGTCCCATCTTTCGTTAATGGTCATAACTGTGCATCATTTCCTTTGAAGTGTAGGGTTGATTCTCTGACCATCTGTCTCCCTGACTTTGAGCAGAGACCGATAGTTGAGCAGTCTCTTCCCACAAAAAGCTGGCACAAGCCTGCTGTTTTCCGCTCTGGCAGCGTGGAAACGAGAGAGTGGTCCTCACAAGAAAAAAAATCAATCCATGCTAGCAGAGGATGGTTTCGATCCATCGACCTCTGGGTTATGGGCCCAGCACGCTTCCGCTGCGCCACTCTGCTACCTGCTCAAAATGCTGTGGTTATGCAGATCAGGAGCCTTCAGAGGAGTGGCATGGGATCGCTGGAGCTATTCTGGCAGGGCTCTCACCTCATTTGCCTAAGAATGTCACAAGGCATGCTGGGTGCAGAAAATCTTCGCCTTCCCCTCTCACAGTCAGTCATAGGGGAAAGTCAAGGCCCTCTCAGTCACTAGCCATGTCAAGCCTTTGTCAAGACAGAAGCACCCCCACCCGCTCCTTCTCTGTGATCCTGCGCTACCATGCTCAGGTTTTGGCCTTACCTGGGAGCCAGAGGTGCACCCGGTGAGGGCGAGTGTTTGGGAGCGTTCGGGACGTGAGTGGACTTAGGACTGGAAGTTCTGTCCATTTGAAGCAGCCAACCTTCCTGTTGTAGACAGAGGCTGTTCCCTTGGGTTTCTTTCACCTTGCTCTCGGATAAATTTGGTTGTATGCTGCAGTTGCCTGCGATGACTACAAGGTGGCGCTGCTTTCAGGTAAGAGCACAAATATGCAGAAAATGTTGTGGACTTTTGCCACATTTATCGGTGGTGGGTCTCGCACATTTTTTCCAGGGGAGAGATATTGACCTGAAACACTTTTTACTGCAGAGATGCTGCAGTTCTAAAGGCTGGTCGGGCAGAAGGGCTTAGCCGTTTCATTGCCTGCCCCCCTGCAGCCCATTTATTACCAGCAGTTGTGAGTGGTGACTGCTGTTTGTAAAATATAAAAATTTCAGGACATAGAAAGTCGCAGACGGGGCTTTTAGGATGCCTGCCTATGTCTTTGTTTATTATTTATCTAATAGCTGAGTGATCTGGTCAAGATATTTCTCTTTTTTTTAACATATTGCGTTAGAATAGCTACAGCTTGCTTAATGTATAAATATTAGCACTGCGTTGGCCAGGAATCGAACCCGGGTCAACTGCTTGGAAGGCAGCTATGCTCACCACTATACCACCAACGCTCCGTGGCATATGTTTTTTTTTAACTCTAGACATCACAACCCTGAGTTCAATTACTATATTGCACCAGTATCAGAGGTATTTTTGGTTTACAGACCAACATGAAAATCAGGAAAAAAGTTCTTGCAACTGCTAAGGAACTGGAGATTGAAACCAATGCAAAAGCTGCGCAGAAAAGGAGAAAGGGAAAGCAGCAGTTCAAATCATTGAAATAAGCATATATTGGCAGCAAGGGAAAAACAGCAGGGTAGAGAAAGAAAACAGCTCCACGAAATTCACAGGAGATTGATAATAGCAGGACAAAAAAAGGGAATAATAACGTTCCAAGCAGGCTCAGAAAGAAGTGCGAGGGTCCCATCTTTCTTTAATGGTCATAACTGTGCATCATTTCCTTTGAAGTGTAGGGTTGATTCTCTGACCATCTGTCTCCCTGACTTTGAGCAGAGACCGATAGTTGAGCAGTCTCTTCCCACAAAAAGCTGGCACAAGCCTGCTGTTTTCCGCTCTGGCAGCGTGGAAACGAGAGAGTGGTCCTCTCAAGAATAAAAATCAATCCATGCTAGCAGAGGATGGTTTCGATCCATCGACCTCTGGGTTATGGGCCCAGCACGCTTCCGCTGCGCCACTCTGCTTCCTGTTCAAAATGCTGTGGTTATGCAGATCAGGAGCCTTCAGAGGAGTGGCATGGGATCGCTGGAGCTATTCTGGCAGGACTCTCACCTCATTTGCCTAAGAATGTCACAAGGCATGCTGGGTGCAGAAAATCTTCGCCTTCCCCTCTCACAGTCAGTCATAGGGGAAAGTCAAGGCCCTCTCAGTCACTAGCCATGTCACGCCTTTGTCAAGACAGAAGCACCCCCACCCGCTCCTTCTCTGTGATCCTGCGCTACCATGCTCAGGTTTTGGCCTTACCTGGGAGCCAGAGGTGCACCCGGTGAGGGCGAGCGTTTGGGAGCGTTCGGGACGTGAGTGGACTTAGGACTGGAAGTTCTGTCCATTCGAAGCAGCCAACCTTCCTGCTGCAGACAGAGGCTGTTCCCTTGGGTTTCTTTCACCTTGCTCTCGGATAAATTTGGTTGTATGCTGCAGTTGCCTGCGATGACTACAAGGTGGCGCTGCTTTCAGGTAAGAGCACAAATATGCAGAAAATGTTGGGGACTTTTGCCACATTTATCGGTGGTGGTTCTCGCACATTTTTTCCAGGGGAGAGATATTGACCTGAAACACTTTTTACTGCAGAGATGCTGCAGTTCTAAAGGCTGGTCGGGCAGAAGGGCTTAGCCGTTTCATTGCCTGCCCCCCTGCAGCCCATTTATTACCAGCAGTTGTGAGTGGTGACTGCTGTTTGTAAAATATAAAAATTTCAGGATATAGAAAGTCGCAGACGGGGCTTTTGGGATGCCTGCCTATGTCTTTGTTTATTATTTATCTAATAGCTGAGTAATCTGGTCAAGATATTTCTCTTTTTTTTAACATATTGCGTTAGAATAGCTACAGCTTGCTTAATGTATAAATATTAGCACTGCGTTGGCCAGGAATCGAACCCGGGTCAACTGCTTGGAAAGCAGCTATGCTCACCACTATACCACCAACGCTCCGAGGCATATGTTTTTTTTAAACTCTAGACATCACAACCCTGAGTTCAATGACTATATTGCACCAGTATCAGAGGTATTTTTGGTTTACAGACCAACATGAAAATCAGGAAAAAAGTTCTTGCAACTGCTAAGGAAATGGAGATTGAAACCAATGCAAAAGCTGCGCAGAAAAGGAGAAAGGGAAAGCAGCAGTTCAAATCATTGAAATAAGCATATATTGGCAGCAAGGGAAAAACAGCTGGGTAGAGAAAGAAAACAGCTCCACGAAATTCACAGGAGATTGATAATAGCAGGACAAAAAAAGGGAATAATAACGTTCCAAGCAGCCTCAGAAAGAAGTGCGAGGGTCCCATCTTTCGTTAATGGTCATAACTGTGCATCATTTCCTTTGAAGTGTAGGGTTGATTCTCTGACCATCTGTCTCCCTGACTTTGAGCAGAGACCGATAGTTGAGCAGTCTCTTCCCACAAAAAGCTGGCACAAGCCTGCTGTTTTCCGCTCTGGCAGCGTGGAAACGAGAGAGTGGTCCTCACAAGAAAAAAAATCAATCCATGCTAGCAGAGGATGGTTTCGATCCATCGACCTCTGGGTTATGGGCCCAGCACGCTTCCGCTGCGCCACTCTGCTACCTGCTCAAAATGCTGTGGTTATGCAGATCAGGAGCCTTCAGAGGAGTGGCATGGGATCGCTGGAGCTATTCTGACAGGGCTCTCACCTCATTTGCCTAAGAATGTCACAAGGCATGCTGGGTGCAGAAAATCTTCGCCTTCCCCTCTCACAGTCAGTCATAGGGGAAAGTCAAGGCCCTCTCAGTCACTAGCCATGTCAAGCCTTTGTCAAGACAGAAGCACCCCCACCCGCTCCTTCTCTGTGATCCTGCGCTACCATGCTCAGGTTTTGGCCTTACCTGGGAGCCAGAGGTGCACCCGGTGAGGGCGAGTGTTTGGGAGCGTTCGGGACGTGAGTGGACTTAGGATTGGAAGTTCTGTCCATTTGAAGCAGCCAACCTTCCTGTTGTAGACAGAGGCTGTTCCCTTGGGTTTCTTTCACCTTGCTCTCGGATAAATTTGGTTGTATGCTGCAGTTGCCTGCGATGACTACAAGGTGGCGCTGCTTTCAGGTAAGAGCACAAATATGCAGAAAATGTTGGGGACTTTTGCCACATTTATCGGTGGTGGGTCTCGCGCATTTTTTCCAGGGGAGAGATATTGACCTGAAACACTTTTTACTGCAGAGATGCTGCAGTTCTAAAGGCTGGTCGGGCAGAAGGGCTTAGCCGTTTCATTGCCTGCCCCCCTGCAGCCCATTTATTACCAGCAGTTGTGAGTGGTGACTGCTGTTTGGAAAATATAAAAATTTCAGGATATAGAAAGTCGCAGACGGGGCTTTTGGGATGCCTGCCTATGTCTTTGTTTATTATTTATCTAATAGCTGAGTAATCTGGTCAAGATATTTCTCTTTTTTTAACATATTGCGTTAGAATAGCTACAGCTTGCTTAATGTATAAATATTAGCAGTGCGTTGGCCAGGAATCGAACCCGGGTCAACTGCTTGGAAGGCAGCTATGCTCACCACTATACCACCAACGCTCCGTGGCATATGTTTTTTTTAAACTCTAGACATCACAACCCTGAGTTCAATGACTATATTGCACCAGTATCAGAGGTATTTTTGGTTTACAGACCAACATGAAAATCAGGAAAAAAGTTCTTGCAACTGCTAAGGAACTGGAGATTGAAACCAATGCAAAAGCTGCGCAGAAAAGGAGAAAGGGAAAGCAGCAGTTCAAATCATTGAAATAAGCATATATTGGCAGCAAGGGAAAAACAGCAGGGTAGAGAAAGAAAACAGCTCCACGAAATTCACAGGAGATTGATAATAGCAGGACAAAAAAAGGGAATAATAATGTTCCAAGCAGGCTCAGAAAGAAGTGCGAGGGTCCCATCTTTCGTTAATGGTCATAACTGTGCATCATTTCCTTTGAAGTGTAGGGTTGATTCTCTGACCATCTGTCTCCCTGACTTTGAGCAGAGACCGATAGTTGAGCAGTCTCTTCCCACAAAAAGCTGGCACAAGCCTGCTGTTTTCCGCTCTGGCAGCGTGGAAACGAGAGAGTGGTCCTCACAAGAAAAAAAATCAATCCATGCTAGCAGAGGATGGTTTCGATCCATCGACCTCTGGGTTATGGGCCCAGCACACTTCCGCTGCGCCACTCTGCTTCCTGCTCAAAATGCTGTGGTTATGCAGATCAGGAGCCTTCAGAGGAGTGGCATGGGATCGCTGGAGCTATTCTGGGAGGGCTCTCACCTCATTTGCCTAAGAATGTCACAAGGCATGCTGGGTGCAGAAAATCTTCGCCTTCCCCTCTCACAGTCAGTCATAGGGGAAAGTCAAGGCCCTCTCAGTCACTAGCCATGTCACGCCTTTGTCAAGACAGAAGCACCCCCACCCGCTCCTACTCTGTGATCCTGCGCTACCATGCTCAGGTTTTGGCCTTACCTGGGAGCCAGAGGTGCACCCGGTGAGGGCTTGCCCGGTATGAGCGTTTGGGAGCGTTCGGGACGTGAGTGGATTTAGGACTGGAAGTTCTGTCCATTCGAAGCAGCCAACCTTCCTGCTGCAGACAGGGGCTGTTCCCTTGGGTTTCTTTCACCTTGCTCTCAGATAAATTTGGTTGTATGCTGCAGTTGCCTGCGATGACTACAAGGTGGCGCTGCTTTCAGGTAAGAGCACAAATATGCAGAAAATGTTGGGGACTTTTGCCACATTTATCGGTGGTGGGTCTCGCACATTTTTTCCAGGGGAGAGATATTGACCTGAAACACTTTTTACTGCAGAGATGCTGCAGTTCTAAAGGCTGGTCGGGCAGAAGGGCTTAGCCGTTTCATTGCCTGCCCCCCTGCAGCCCATTTATTACCAGCAGTTGTGAGTGGTGACTGCTGTTTGTAAAATATAAAAATTTCAGGACATAGAAAGTCGCAGACGGGGCTTTTGGGATGCCTGCCTATGTCTTTGTTTATTATTTATCTAATAGCTGAGTAATCTGGTCAAGATATTTCTCTTTTTTTTAACATATTGCGTTAGAATAGCTACAGCTTGCTTAATGTATAAATATTAGCACTGCGTTGGCCAGGAATCGAACCCGGGTCAACTGCTTGGAAGGCAGCTATGCTCACCACTATACCACCAACGCTCCGTGGCGTATGTTTTTTTTAAACTCTAGACATCACAACCCTGAGTTCAATGACTATATTGCACCAGTATCAGAGGTATTTTTGGTTTACAGACCAACATGAAAATCAGGAAAAAAGTTCTTGCAACTGCTAAGGAACTGGAGATTGAAACCAATGCAAAAGCTGCGCAGAAAAGGAGAAAGGGAAAGCAGCAGTTCAAATCATTGAAATAAGCATATATTGGCAGCAAGGGAAAAACAGCAGGGTAGAGAAAGAAAACAGCTCCACGAAATTCACAGGAGATTGATAATAACAGGACAAAAAAAGGGAATAATAACGTTCCAAGCAGGCTCAGAAAGAAGTGCGAGGGTCCCATCTTTCGTTAATGGTCATAACTGTGCATCATTTCCTTTGAAGTGTAGGGTTGATTCTCTGACCATCTGTCTCCCTGACTTTGAGCAGAGACCGATAGTTGAGCAGTCTCTTCCCACAAAAAGCTGGCACAAGCCTGCTGTTTTCCGCTCTGGCAGCGTGGAAACGAGAGAGTGGTCCTCACAAGAAAAAAAATCAATCCATGCTAGCTGAGGATGGTTTCGATCCATCGACCTCTGGGTTATGGTCCCAGCACGCTTCCGCTGCGCCACTCTGCTTCCTGCTCAAAATGCTGTGGTTACGCAGATCAGGAGCCTTCAGAGGAGTGGCATGGGATCGCTGGAGCTATTCTGGCAGGGCTCTCACCTCATTTGCCTAAGAATGTCACAAGGCATGCTGGGTGCAGAAAATCTTCGCCTTCCCCTCTCACAGTCAGTCATAGGGGAAAGTCAAGGCCCTCTCAGTCACTAGCCATGTCACGCCTTTGTCAAGACAGAAGCACCCCCACCCGCTCCTTCTCTGAGATCCTGCGCTACCATGCTCAGGTTTTGGCCTTACCTGGGAGCCAGAGGTGCACCTGGTGAGGGCTTGCCCGGTATGAGCGTTTGGGAGCGTTCTGGAGGTTAGTGGACTTAGGACTGGAAGTTCTGTCCATTCGAAGCAGCCAACCTTCCTGCTGCAGACAGGGGCTGTTCCCTTGGGTTTCTTTCACCTTGCTCTCGGCTAAATTTGGTTGTATGCTGCAGTTGCCTGCGATGACTACAAGGTGGCGCTGCTTTCAGGTAAGATCACAAATATGCAGAAAATGTTGGGGACTTTTGCCACATTTATCGGTGGTGGGTCTCGCACATTTTTTCCAGGGGAGAGATATTGACCTGAAACACTTTTTACTGCAGAGATGCTGCAGTTCTAAAGGCTGGTCGGGCAGAAGGGCTTAGCCGTTTCATTGCCTGCCCCCCTGCAGCCCATTTATTACCAGCAGTTGTGAGTGGTGACTGCTGTTTGTAAAATATAAAAATTTCAGGACATAGAAAGTCGCAGACGGGGCTTTTGGGATGCCTGCCTATGTCTTTGTTTATTATTTATCTAATAGCTGAGTAATCTGGTCAAGATATTTCTCTTTTTTTTAACATATTGCGTTAAAATAGCTACAGCTTGCTTAATGTATAAATATTAGCACTGCGTTGGCCGGGAATCGAACCCGGGTCAACTGTTTGGAAGGCAGCTATGCTCACCACTATACCACCAACGCTCCGTGGCATATTTATTTTTAAACTCTAGACATCACAACGCTGAGTTCAATGACTATATTGCACCAGTATCAGAGGTATTTTTGGTTTACAGACCAACATGAAAATCAGGAAAAAAGTTCTTGCAACTGCTAAGGAACTGGAGATTGAAACCAATGCAAAAGCTGCGCAGAAAAGGAGAAAGGGAAAGCAGCAGTTCAAATCATTGAAATAAGCATATATTGGCAGCAAGGGAAAAACAGCAGGGTAGAGAAAGAAAACAGCTCCACGAAATTCACAGGAGATTGATAATAGCAGGACAAAAAAAGGGAATAATAATGTTCCAAGCAGCCTCAGAAAGAAGTGCGAGGGTCCCATCTTTCGTTAATGGTCATAACTGTGCATCATTTCCTTTGAAGTGTAGGGTTGATTCTCTGACCATCTGTCTCCCTGACTTTGAGCAGAGACCGATAGTTGAGCAGTCTCTTCCCACAAAAAGCTGGCACAAGCCTGCTGTTTTCCGCTCTGGCAGCGTGGAAACGAGAGAGTGGTCCTCACAAGAAAAAAAATCAATCCATGCTAGCAGAGGATGGTTTCGATCCATCGACCTCTGGGTTATGGGCCCAGCACGCTTCCGCTGCGCCACTCTGCTTCCTGCTCAAAATGCTGTGGTTATGCAGATCAGGAGCCTTCAGAGGAGTGGCATGGGATCGCTGGAGCTATTCTGGCAGGGCTCTCACCTCATTTGCCTAAGAATGTCACAAGGCATGCTGGGTGCAGAAAATCTTCGCCTTCCCCTCTCACAGTCAGTCATAGGGGAAAGTCAAGGCCCTCTCAGTCACTAGCCATGTCACGCCTTTGTCAAGACAGAAGCACCCCCACCCGCTCCTTCTCTGTGATACTGCGCTACCATGCTCAGGTTTTGGCCTTACCTGGGAGCCAGAGGTGCACCCGGTGAGGGCCAGTGTTTGGGAGCGTTCGGGACGTGAGTGGACTTAGGACTGGAAGTTCTGTCCATTCGAAGCAGCCAACCTTCCTGTTGCAGACAGAGGCTGTTCCCTTGGGTTTCTTTCACCTTGCTCTCGGATAAATTTGGTTGTATGCTGCAGTTGCCTGCGATGACTACAAGGTGGTGCTGCTTTCAGGTAAGAGCACAAATATGCAGAAAATGCTGGGGACTTTTGCCACATTTATCGGTGGTGGGTCTCGCACATTTTTTCCAGGGGAGAGATATTGACCTGAAACACTTTTTACTGCAGAGATGCTGCAGTTCTAAAGGCTGGTCGGGCAGAAGGGCTTAGCCGTTTCATTGCCTGCCCCCCTGCAGCCCATTTATTACCAGCAGTTGTGAGTGGTGACTGCTGTTTGGAAAATATAAAAATTTCAGGATATAAAAAGTCGCAGACGGGGCTTTTGGGATGCCTGCCTATGTCTTTGTTTATTATTTATCTAATAGCTGAGTAATCTGGTCAAGATATTTCTCTTTTTTTTAACATATTGCGTTAGAATAGCTACAGCTTGCTTAATGTATAAATATTAGCACTGCGTTGGCCAGGAATCGAACCCGGGTCAACTGCTTGGAAGGCAGCTATGCTCACCACTATACCACCAACGCTCCATGGCGTATGTTTTTTTTAAACTCTAGACATCACAACCCTGAGTTCAATGACTATATTGCACCAGTATCAGAGGTATTTTTGGTTTACAGACCAACATGAAAATCAGGAAAAAAGTTCTTGCAACTGCTAAGGAACTGGAGATTGAAACCAATGCAAAAGCTGCGCAGAAAAGGAGAAAGGGAAAGCAGCAGTTCAAATCATTGAAATAAGCATATATTGGCAGCAAGGGAAAAACAGCAGGGTAGAGAAAGAAAACAGCTCCACGAAATTCACAGGAGATTGATAATAGCAGGACAAAAAAAGGGAATAATAACGTTCCAAGCAGGCTCAGAAAGAAGTGCGAGGGTCCCATCTTTCGTTAATGGTCATAACTGTGCATCATTTCCTTTGAAGTGTAGGGTTGATTCTCTGACCATCTGTCTCCCTGACTTTGAGCAGAGACCGATAGTTGAGCAGTCTCTTCCCACAAAAAGCTGGCACAAGCCTGCTGTTTTCCGCTCTGGCAGCGTGGAAACGAGAGAGTGGTCCTCACAAGAAAAAAAATCAATCCATGCTAGCAGAGGATGGTTTCGATCCATCGACCTCTGGGTTATGGGCCCAGCACGCTTCCGCTGCGCCAGTCTGCTTCCTGCTCAAAATGCTGTTGTTATGCAGATCAGGAGCCTTCAGAGGAGTGGCATGGGATCGCTGGAGCTATTCTGGCAGGGCTCTCACCTCATTTGCCTAATAATGTCACAAGGCATGCTGGGTGCAGAAAATCTTCGCCTTCCCCTCTCACAGTCAGTCATAGGGGAAAGTCAAGGCCCTCTCAGTCACTAGCCATGTCACGCCTTTGTCAAGACAGAAGCACCCCCACCCGCTCCTTCTCTGTGATCCTGCGCTACCATGCTCAGGTTTTGGACTTACCTGGGAGCCAGAGGTGCACCCGGTGAGGGCTTGCCCGGTATGAGCGTTTGGGAGCGTTCAGGACTTGAGTGGACTTAGGACTGGAAGTTCTGTCCATTCGAAGCAGCCAACCTTCCTGCTGCAGACAGGGGCTGTTCCCTTGGGTTTCTTTCATCTTGCTCTCGGATAAATTTGGTTGTATGCTGCAGTTGCCTGCGATGACTACAAGGTGGCGCTGCTTTCAGGTAAGAGCACAAATATGCAGAAAATGTTGGGGACATTTGCCACATTTATCGGTGGTGGGTCTCGCACATTTTTTCCAGTGGAGAGATATTGACCTGAAACACTCTTTACTGCAGAGATGCTGCAGTTCTAAAGGCTGGTCGGGCAGAAGGGCTTAGCCGTTTCATTGCCTGCCCCCCTGCAGCCCATTTATTACCAGCAGTTGTGAGTGGTGACTGCTGTTTGTAAAATATAAAAATTTCAGGACATAGAAAGTCGCAGACGGGGCTTTTGGGATGCCTGCCTATGTCTTTGTTTATTATTTATCTAATAGCTGAGTAATCTGGTCAAGATATTTCTCTTTTTTTTAACATATTGCGTTAGAATAGCTACAGCTTGCTTAATGTATAAATATTAGCACTGCGTTGGCCAGGAATCGAACCCGGGTCAACTGCTTGGAAAGCAGCTATGCTCACCACTATACCACCAACGCTCCGAGGCATATGTTTTTTTTAAACTCTAGACATCACAACCCTGAGTTCAATGACTATATTGCACCAGTATCAGAGGTATTTTTGGTTTACAGACCAACATGAAAATCAGGAAAAAAGTTCTTGCAACTGCTAAGGAAATGGAGATTGAAACCAATGCAAAAGCTGCGCAGAAAAGGAGAAAGGGAAAGCAGCAGTTCAAATCATTGAAATAAGCATATATTGGCAGCAAGGGAAAAACAGCTGGGTAGAGAAAGAAAACAGCTCCACGAAATTCACAGGAGATTGATAATAGCAGGACAAAAAAAGGGAATAATAACGTTCCAAGCAGCCTCAGAAAGAAGTGCGAGGGTCCCATCTTTCGTTAATGGTCATAACTGTGCATCATTTCCTTTGAAGTGTAGGGTTGATTCTCTGACCATCTGTCTCCCTGACTTTGAGCAGAGACCGATAGTTGAGCAGTCTCTTCCCACAAAAAGCTGGCACAAGCCTGCTGTTTTCCGCTCTGGCAGCGTGGAAACGAGAGAGTGGTCCTCACAAGAAAAAAAATCAATCCATGCTAGCAGAGGATGGTTTCGATCCATCGACCTCTGGGTTATGGGCCCAGCACGCTTCCGCTGCGCCACTCTGCTACCTGCTCAAAATGCTGTGGTTATGCAGATCAGGAGCCTTCAGAGGAGTGGCATGGGATCGCTGGAGCTATTCTGGCAGGGCTCTCACCTCATTTGCCTAAGAATGTCACAAGGCATGCTGGGTGCAGAAAATCTTCGCCTTCCCCTCTCACAGTCAGTCATAGGGGAAAGTCAAGGCCCTCTCAGTCACTAGCCATGTCAAGCCTTTGTCAAGACAGAAGCACCCCCACCCGCTCCTTCTCTGTGATCCTGCGCTACCATGCTCAGGTTTTGGCCTTACCTGGGAGCCAGAGGTGCACCCGGTGAGGGCGAGTGTTTGGGAGCGTTCGGGACGTGAGTGGACTTAGGACTGGAAGTTCTGTCCATTTGAAGCAGCCAACCTTCCTGTTGTAGACAGAGGCTGTTCCCTTGGGTTTCTTTCACCTTGCTCTCGGATAAATTTGGTTGTATGCTGCAGTTGCCTGCGATGACTACAAGGTGGCGCTGCTTTCAGGTAAGAGCACAAATATGCAGAAAATGTTGTGGACTTTTGCCACATTTATCGGTGGTGGGTCTCGCACATTTTTTCCAGGGGAGAGATATTGACCTGAAACACTTTTTACTGCAGAGATGCTGCAGTTCTAAAGGCTGGTCGGGCAGAAGGGCTTAGCCGTTTCATTGCCTGCCCCCCTGCAGCCCATTTATTACCAGCAGTTGTGAGTGGTGACTGCTGTTTGTAAAATATAAAAATTTCAGGACATAGAAAGTCGCAGACGGGGCTTTTAGGATGCCTGCCTATGTCTTTGTTTATTATTTATCTAATAGCTGAGTGATCTGGTCAAGATATTTCTCTTTTTTTTAACATATTGCGTTAGAATAGCTACAGCTTGCTTAATGTATAAATATTAGCACTGCGTTGGCCAGGAATCGAACCCGGGTCAACTGCTTGGAAGGCAGCTATGCTCACCACTATACCACCAACGCTCCGTGGCATATGTTTTTTTTTAACTCTAGACATCACAACCCTGAGTTCAATTACTATATTGCACCAGTATCAGAGGTATTTTTGGTTTACAGACCAACATGAAAATCAGGAAAAAAGTTCTTGCAACTGCTAAGGAACTGGAGATTGAAACCAATGCAAAAGCTGCGCAGAAAAGGAGAAAGGGAAAGCAGCAGTTCAAATCATTGAAATAAGCATATATTGGCAGCAAGGGAAAAACAGCAGGGTAGAGAAAGAAAACAGCTCCACGAAATTCACAGGAGATTGATAATAGCAGGACAAAAAAAGGGAATAATAACGTTCCAAGCAGGCTCAGAAAGAAGTGCGAGGGTCCCATCTTTCTTTAATGGTCATAACTGTGCATCATTTCCTTTGAAGTGTAGGGTTGATTCTCTGACCATCTGTCTCCCTGACTTTGAGCAGAGACCGATAGTTGAGCAGTCTCTTCCCACAAAAAGCTGGCACAAGCCTGCTGTTTTCCGCTCTGGCAGCGTGGAAACGAGAGAGTGGTCCTCTCAAGAATAAAAATCAATCCATGCTAGCAGAGGATGGTTTCGATCCATCGACCTCTGGGTTATGGGCCCAGCACGCTTCCGCTGCGCCACTCTGCTTCCTGTTCAAAATGCTGTGGTTATGCAGATCAGGAGCCTTCAGAGGAGTGGCATGGGATCGCTGGAGCTATTCTGGCAGGACTCTCACCTCATTTGCCTAAGAATGTCACAAGGCATGCTGGGTGCAGAAAATCTTCGCCTTCCCCTCTCACAGTCAGTCATAGGGGAAAGTCAAGGCCCTCTCAGTCACTAGCCATGTCACGCCTTTGTCAAGACAGAAGCACCCCCACCCGCTCCTTCTCTGTGATCCTGCGCTACCATGCTCAGGTTTTGGCCTTACCTGGGAGCCAGAGGTGCACCCGGTGAGGGCGAGCGTTTGGGAGCGTTCGGGACGTGAGTGGACTTAGGACTGGAAGTTCTGTCCATTCGAAGCAGCCAACCTTCCTGCTGCAGACAGAGGCTGTTCCCTTGGGTTTCTTTCACCTTGCTCTCGGATAAATTTGGTTGTATGCTGCAGTTGCCTGCGATGACTACAAGGTGGCGCTGCTTTCAGGTAAGAGCACAAATATGCAGAAAATGTTGGGGACTTTTGCCACATTTATCGGTGGTGGTTCTCGCACATTTTTTCCAGGGGAGAGATATTGACCTGAAACACTTTTTACTGCAGAGATGCTGCAGTTCTAAAGGCTGGTCGGGCAGAAGGGCTTAGCCGTTTCATTGCCTGCCCCCCTGCAGCCCATTTATTACCAGCAGTTGTGAGTGGTGACTGCTGTTTGGAAAATATAAAAATTTCAGGATATAGAAAGTCGCAGACGGGGCTTTTGGGATGCCTGCCTATGTCTTTGTTTATTATTTATCTAATAGCTGAGTAATCTGGTCAAGATATTTCTCTTTTTTTTAACATATTGCGTTAGAATAGCTACAGCTTGCTTAATGTATAAATATTAGCACTGCGTTGGCCAGGAATCGAACCCGGGTCAACTGCTTGGAAAGCAGCTATGCTCACCACTATACCACCAACGCTCCGAGGCATATGTTTTTTTTAAACTCTAGACATCACAACCCTGAGTTCAATGACTATATTGCACCAGTATCAGAGGTATTTTTGGTTTACAGACCAACATGAAAATCAGGAAAAAAGTTCTTGCAACTGCTAAGGAAATGGAGATTGAAACCAATGCAAAAGCTGCGCAGAAAAGGAGAAAGGGAAAGCAGCAGTTCAAATCATTGAAATAAGCATATATTGGCAGCAAGGGAAAAACAGCTGGGTAGAGAAAGAAAACAGCTCCACGAAATTCACAGGAGATTGATAATAGCAGGACAAAAAAAGGGAATAATAACGTTCCAAGCAGCCTCAGAAAGAAGTGCGAGGGTCCCATCTTTCGTTAATGGTCATAACTGTGCATCATTTCCTTTGAAGTGTAGGGTTGATTCTCTGACCATCTGTCTCCCTGACTTTGAGCAGAGACCGATAGTTGAGCAGTCTCTTCCCACAAAAAGCTGGCACAAGCCTGCTGTTTTCCGCTCTGGCAGCGTGGAAACGAGAGAGTGGTCCTCACAAGAAAAAAAATCAATCCATGCTAGCAGAGGATGGTTTCGATCCATCGACCTCTGGGTTATGGGCCCAGCACGCTTCCGCTGCGCCACTCTGCTACCTGCTCAAAATGCTGTGGTTATGCAGATCAGGAGCCTTCAGAGGAGTGGCATGGGATCGCTGGAGCTATTCTGACAGGGCTCTCACCTCATTTGCCTAAGAATGTCACAAGGCATGCTGGGTGCAGAAAATCTTCGCCTTCCCCTCTCACAGTCAGTCATAGGGGAAAGTCAAGGCCCTCTCAGTCACTAGCCATGTCAAGCCTTTGTCAAGACAGAAGCACCCCCACCCGCTCCTTCTCTGTGATCCTGCGCTACCATGCTCAGGTTTTGGCCTTACCTGGGAGCCAGAGGTGCACCCGGTGAGGGCGAGTGTTTGGGAGCGTTCGGGACGTGAGTGGACTTAGGACTGGAAGTTCTGTCCATTTGAAGCAGCCAACCTTCCTGTTGTAGACAGAGGCTGTTCCCTTGGGTTTCTTTCACCTTGCTCTCGGATAAATTTGGTTGTATGCTGCAGTTGCCTGCGATGACTACAAGGTGGCGCTGCTTTCAGGTAAGAGCACAAATATGCAGAAAATGTTGGGGACTTTTGCCACATTTATCGGTGGTGGGTCTCGCGCATTTTTTCCAGGGGAGAGATATTGACCTGAAACACTTTTTACTGCAGAGATGCTGCAGTTCTAAAGGCTGGTCGGGCAGAAGGGCTTAGCCGTTTCATTGCCTGCCCCCCTGCAGCCCATTTATTACCAGCAGTTGTGAGTGGTGACTGCTGTTTGGAAAATATAAAAATTTCAGGATATAGAAAGTCGCAGACGGGGCTTTTGGGATGCCTGCCTATGTCTTTGTTTATTATTTATCTAATAGCTGAGTAATCTGGTCAAGATATTTCTCTTTTTTTAACATATTGCGTTAGAATAGCTACAGCTTGCTTAATGTATAAATATTAGCAGTGCGTTGGCCAGGAATCGAACCCGGGTCAACTGCTTGGAAGGCAGCTATGCTCACCACTATACCACCAACGCTCCGTGGCATATGTTTTTTTTAAACTCTAGACATCACAACCCTGAGTTCAATGACTATATTGCACCAGTATCAGAGGTATTTTTGGTTTACAGACCAACATGAAAATCAGGAAAAAAGTTCTTGCAACTGCTAAGGAACTGGAGATTGAAACCAATGCAAAAGCTGCGCAGAAAAGGAGAAAGGGAAAGCAGCAGTTCAAATCATTGAAATAAGCATATATTGGCAGCAAGGGAAAAACAGCAGGGTAGAGAAAGAAAACAGCTCCACGAAATTCACAGGAGATTGATAATAGCAGGACAAAAAAAGGGAATAATAATGTTCCAAGCAGGCTCAGAAAGAAGTGCGAGGGTCCCATCTTTCGTTAATGGTCATAACTGTGCATCATTTCCTTTGAAGTGTAGGGTTGATTCTCTGACCATCTGTCTCCCTGACTTTGAGCAGAGACCGATAGTTGAGCAGTCTCTTCCCACAAAAAGCTGGCACAAGCCTGCTGTTTTCCGCTCTGGCAGCGTGGAAACGAGAGAGTGGTCCTCACAAGAAAAAAAATCAATCCATGCTAGCAGAGGATGGTTTCGATCCATCGACCTCTGGGTTATGGGCCCAGCACACTTCCGCTGCGCCACTCTGCTTCCTGCTCAAAATGCTGTGGTTATGCAGATCAGGAGCCTTCAGAGGAGTGGCATGGGATCGCTGGAGCTATTCTGGGAGGGCTCTCACCTCATTTGCCTAAGAATGTCACAAGGCATGCTGGGTGCAGAAAATCTTCGCCTTCCCCTCTCACAGTCAGTCATAGGGGAAAGTCAAGGCCCTCTCAGTCACTAGCCATGTCACGCCTTTGTCAAGACAGAAGCACCCCCACCCGCTCCTACTCTGTGATCCTGCGCTACCATGCTCAGGTTTTGGCCTTACCTGGGAGCCAGAGGTGCACCCGGTGAGGGCTTGCCCGGTATGAGCGTTTGGGAGCGTTCGGGACGTGAGTGGATTTAGGACTGGAAGTTCTGTCCATTCGAAGCAGCCAACCTTCCTGCTGCAGACAGGGGCTGTTCCCTTGGGTTTCTTTCACCTTGCTCTCAGATAAATTTGGTTGTATGCTGCAGTTGCCTGCGATGACTACAAGGTGGCGCTGCTTTCAGGTAAGAGCACAAATATGCAGAAAATGTTGGGGACTTTTGCCACATTTATCGGTGGTGGGTCTCGCACATTTTTTCCAGGGGAGAGATATTGACCTGAAACACTTTTTACTGCAGAGATGCTGCAGTTCTAAAGGCTGGTCGGGCAGAAGGGCTTAGCCGTTTCATTGCCTGCCCCCCTGCAGCCCATTTATTACCAGCAGTTGTGAGTGGTGACTGCTGTTTGTAAAATATAAAAATTTCAGGACATAGAAAGTCGCAGACGGGGCTTTTGGGATGCCTGCCTATGTCTTTGTTTATTATTTATCTAATAGCTGAGTAATCTGGTCAAGATATTTCTCTTTTTTTTAACATATTGCGTTAGAATAGCTACAGCTTGCTTAATGTATAAATATTAGCACTGCGTTGGCCAGGAATCGAACCCGGGTCAACTGCTTGGAAGGCAGCTATGCTCACCACTATACCACCAACGCTCCGTGGCGTATGTTTTTTTTAAACTCTAGACATCACAACCCTGAGTTCAATGACTATATTGCACCAGTATCAGAGGTATTTTTGGTTTACAGACCAACATGAAAATCAGGAAAAAAGTTCTTGCAACTGCTAAGGAACTGGAGATTGAAACCAATGCAAAAGCTGCGCAGAAAAGGAGAAAGGGAAAGCAGCAGTTCAAATCATTGAAATAAGCATATATTGGCAGCAAGGGAAAAACAGCAGGGTAGAGAAAGAAAACAGCTCCACGAAATTCACAGGAGATTGATAATAACAGGACAAAAAAAGGGAATAATAACGTTCCAAGCAGGCTCAGAAAGAAGTGCGAGGGTCCCATCTTTCGTTAATGGTCATAACTGTGCATCATTTCCTTTGAAGTGTAGGGTTGATTCTCTGACCATCTGTCTCCCTGACTTTGAGCAGAGACCGATAGTTGAGCAGTCTCTTCCCACAAAAAGCTGGCACAAGCCTGCTGTTTTCCGCTCTGGCAGCGTGGAAACGAGAGAGTGGTCCTCACAAGAAAAAAAATCAATCCATGCTAGCTGAGGATGGTTTCGATCCATCGACCTCTGGGTTATGGTCCCAGCACGCTTCCGCTGCGCCACTCTGCTTCCTGCTCAAAATGCTGTGGTTACGCAGATCAGGAGCCTTCAGAGGAGTGGCATGGGATCGCTGGAGCTATTCTGGCAGGGCTCTCACCTCATTTGCCTAAGAATGTCACAAGGCATGCTGGGTGCAGAAAATCTTCGCCTTCCCCTCTCACAGTCAGTCATAGGGGAAAGTCAAGGCCCTCTCAGTCACTAGCCATGTCACGCCTTTGTCAAGACAGAAGCACCCCCACCCGCTCCTTCTCTGAGATCCTGCGCTACCATGCTCAGGTTTTGGCCTTACCTGGGAGCCAGAGGTGCACCTGGTGAGGGCTTGCCCGGTATGAGCGTTTGGGAGCGTTCTGGAGGTTAGTGGACTTAGGACTGGAAGTTCTGTCCATTCGAAGCAGCCAACCTTCCTGCTGCAGACAGGGGCTGTTCCCTTGGGTTTCTTTCACCTTGCTCTCGGCTAAATTTGGTTGTATGCTGCAGTTGCCTGCGATGACTACAAGGTGGCGCTGCTTTCAGGTAAGATCACAAATATGCAGAAAATGTTGGGGACTTTTGCCACATTTATCGGTGGTGGGTCTCGCACATTTTTTCCAGGGGAGAGATATTGACCTGAAACACTTTTTACTGCAGAGATGCTGCAGTTCTAAAGGCTGGTCGGGCAGAAGGGCTTAGCCGTTTCATTGCCTGCCCCCCTGCAGCCCATTTATTACCAGCAGTTGTGAGTGGTGACTGCTGTTTGTAAAATATAAAAATTTCAGGACATAGAAAGTCGCAGACGGGGCTTTTGGGATGCCTGCCTATGTCTTTGTTTATTATTTATCTAATAGCTGAGTAATCTGGTCAAGATATTTCTCTTTTTTTTAACATATTGCGTTAAAATAGCTACAGCTTGCTTAATGTATAAATATTAGCACTGCGTTGGCCGGGAATCGAACCCGGGTCAACTGTTTGGAAGGCAGCTATGCTCACCACTATACCACCAACGCTCCGTGGCATATTTATTTTTAAACTCTAGACATCACAACGCTGAGTTCAATGACTATATTGCACCAGTATCAGAGGTATTTTTGGTTTACAGACCAACATGAAAATCAGGAAAAAAGTTCTTGCAACTGCTAAGGAACTGGAGATTGAAACCAATGCAAAAGCTGCGCAGAAAAGGAGAAAGGGAAAGCAGCAGTTCAAATCATTGAAATAAGCATATATTGGCAGCAAGGGAAAAACAGCAGGGTAGAGAAAGAAAACAGCTCCACGAAATTCACAGGAGATTGATAATAGCAGGACAAAAAAAGGGAATAATAATGTTCCAAGCAGCCTCAGAAAGAAGTGCGAGGGTCCCATCTTTCGTTAATGGTCATAACTGTGCATCATTTCCTTTGAAGTGTAGGGTTGATTCTCTGACCATCTGTCTCCCTGACTTTGAGCAGAGACCGATAGTTGAGCAGTCTCTTCCCACAAAAAGCTGGCACAAGCCTGCTGTTTTCCGCTCTGGCAGCGTGGAAACGAGAGAGTGGTCCTCACAAGAAAAAAAATCAATCCATGCTAGCAGAGGATGGTTTCGATCCATCGACCTCTGGGTTATGGGCCCAGCACGCTTCCGCTGCGCCACTCTGCTTCCTGCTCAAAATGCTGTGGTTATGCAGATCAGGAGCCTTCAGAGGAGTGGCATGGGATCGCTGGAGCTATTCTGGCAGGGCTCTCACCTCATTTGCCTAAGAATGTCACAAGGCATGCTGGGTGCAGAAAATCTTCGCCTTCCCCTCTCACAGTCAGTCATAGGGGAAAGTCAAGGCCCTCTCAGTCACTAGCCATGTCACGCCTTTGTCAAGACAGAAGCACCCCCACCCGCTCCTTCTCTGTGATACTGCGCTACCATGCTCAGGTTTTGGCCTTACCTGGGAGCCAGAGGTGCACCCGGTGAGGGCCAGTGTTTGGGAGCGTTCGGGACGTGAGTGGACTTAGGACTGGAAGTTCTGTCCATTCGAAGCAGCCAACCTTCCTGTTGCAGACAGAGGCTGTTCCCTTGGGTTTCTTTCACCTTGCTCTCGGATAAATTTGGTTGTATGCTGCAGTTGCCTGCGATGACTACAAGGTGGTGCTGCTTTCAGGTAAGAGCACAAATATGCAGAAAATGCTGGGGACTTTTGCCACATTTATCGGTGGTGGGTCTCGCACATTTTTTCCAGGGGAGAGATATTGACCTGAAACACTTTTTACTGCAGAGATGCTGCAGTTCTAAAGGCTGGTCGGGCAGAAGGGCTTAGCCGTTTCATTGCCTGCCCCCCTGCAGCCCATTTATTACCAGCAGTTGTGAGTGGTGACTGCTGTTTGGAAAATATAAAAATTTCAGGATATAAAAAGTCGCAGACGGGGCTTTTGGGATGCCTGCCTATGTCTTTGTTTATTATTTATCTAATAGCTGAGTAATCTGGTCAAGATATTTCTCTTTTTTTTAACATATTGCGTTAGAATAGCTACAGCTTGCTTAATGTATAAATATTAGCACTGCGTTGGCCAGGAATCGAACCCGGGTCAACTGCTTGGAAGGCAGCTATGCTCACCACTATACCACCAACGCTCCATGGCGTATGTTTTTTTTAAACTCTAGACATCACAACCCTGAGTTCAATGACTATATTGCACCAGTATCAGAGGTATTTTTGGTTTACAGACCAACATGAAAATCAGGAAAAAAGTTCTTGCAACTGCTAAGGAACTGGAGATTGAAACCAATGCAAAAGCTGCGCAGAAAAGGAGAAAGGGAAAGCAGCAGTTCAAATCATTGAAATAAGCATATATTGGCAGCAAGGGAAAAACAGCAGGGTAGAGAAAGAAAACAGCTCCACGAAATTCACAGGAGATTGATAATAGCAGGACAAAAAAAGGGAATAATAACGTTCCAAGCAGGCTCAGAAAGAAGTGCGAGGGTCCCATCTTTCGTTAATGGTCATAACTGTGCATCATTTCCTTTGAAGTGTAGGGTTGATTCTCTGACCATCTGTCTCCCTGACTTTGAGCAGAGACCGATAGTTGAGCAGTCTCTTCCCACAAAAAGCTGGCACAAGCCTGCTGTTTTCCGCTCTGGCAGCGTGGAAACGAGAGAGTGGTCCTCACAAGAAAAAAAATCAATCCATGCTAGCAGAGGATGGTTTCGATCCATCGACCTCTGGGTTATGGGCCCAGCACGCTTCCGCTGCGCCAGTCTGCTTCCTGCTCAAAATGCTGTTGTTATGCAGATCAGGAGCCTTCAGAGGAGTGGCATGGGATCGCTGGAGCTATTCTGGCAGGGCTCTCACCTCATTTGCCTAATAATGTCACAAGGCATGCTGGGTGCAGAAAATCTTCGCCTTCCCCTCTCACAGTCAGTCATAGGGGAAAGTCAAGGCCCTCTCAGTCACTAGCCATGTCACGCCTTTGTCAAGACAGAAGCACCCCCACCCGCTCCTTCTCTGTGATCCTGCGCTACCATGCTCAGGTTTTGGACTTACCTGGGAGCCAGAGGTGCACCCGGTGAGGGCTTGCCCGGTATGAGCGTTTGGGAGCGTTCAGGACTTGAGTGGACTTAGGACTGGAAGTTCTGTCCATTCGAAGCAGCCAACCTTCCTGCTGCAGACAGGGGCTGTTCCCTTGGGTTTCTTTCATCTTGCTCTCGGATAAATTTGGTTGTATGCTGCAGTTGCCTGCGATGACTACAAGGTGGCGCTGCTTTCAGGTAAGAGCACAAATATGCAGAAAATGTTGGGGACATTTGCCACATTTATCGGTGGTGGGTCTCGCACATTTTTTCCAGTGGAGAGATATTGACCTGAAACACTCTTTACTGCAGAGATGCTGCAGTTCTAAAGGCTGGTCGGGCAGAAGGGCTTAGCCGTTTCATTGCCTGCCCCCCTGCAGCCCATTTATTACCAGCAGTTGTGAGTGGTGACTGCTGTTTGTAAAATATAAAAATTTCAGGACATAGAAAGTCGCAGACGGGGCTTTTAGGATGCCTGCCTATGTCTTTGTTTATTATTTATCTAATAGCTGAGTGATCTGGTCAAGATATTTCTATTTTTTTTAACATATTGCGTTAGAATAGCTACAGCTTGCTTAATGTATAAATATTAGCACTGCGTTGGCCAGGAATCGAACCTGGGTCAACTGCTTGGAAGGCAGCTATGCTCACCACTATACCACCAACGCTCCGTGGCATATGTTTTTTTTTAACTCTAGACATCACAACCCTGAGTTCAATTACTATATTGCACCAGTATCAGAGGTATTTTTGGTTTACAGACCAACATGAAAATCAGGAAAAAAGTTCTTGCAACTGCTAAGGAACTGGAGATTGAAACCAATGCAAAAGCTGCGCAGAAAAGGAGAAAGGGAAAGCAGCAGTTCAAATCATTGAAATAAGCATATATTGGCAGCAAGGGAAAAACAGCAGGGTAGAGAGAGAAAACAGCTCCACGAAATTCACAGGAGATTGATAATAGCAGGACAAAAAAAGGGAATAATAACGTTCCAAGCAGGCTCAGAAAGAAGTGCGAGGGTCCCATCTTTCTTTAATGGTCATAACTGTGCATCATTTCCTTTGAAGTGTAGGGTTGATTCTCTGACCATCTGTCTCCCTGACTTTGAGCAGAGACCGATAGTTGAGCAGTCTCTTCCCACAAAAAGCTGGCACAAGCCTGCTGTTTTCCGCTCTGGCAGCGTGGAAACGAGAGAGTGGTCCTCACAAGAAAAAAATTCAATCCATGCTAGCAGAGGATGGTTTCGATCCATCGACCTCTGGGTTATGGGCCCAGCACGCTTCCGCTGCGCCACTCTGCTTCCTGCTCAAAATGCTGTGGTTATGCAGATCAGGAGCCTTCAGAGGAGTGGCATGGGATTGCTGGAGCTATTCTGGCAGGCCTCTCACCTCATTTGCCTAAGAATGTCACAAGGCATGCTGGGTGCAGAAAATCTTCGCCTTCCCCTCTCACAGTCAGTCATAGGGGAAAGTCAAGGCCCTCTCAGTCACTAGCCATGTCACGCCTTTGTCAAGACAGAAGCACCCCCACCCGCTCCTTCTCTGTGATCCTGCGCTACCATGCTCAGGTTTTGGCCTTACCTGGGAGCCAGAGGTGCACCCGGTGAGGGCTTGCCCGGTATGAGCGTTTGGGAGCGTTCTGGAGGTTAGTGGACTTAGGACTGGAAGTTCTGTCCATTCGAAGCAGCCAACTTTCCTGCTGCAGACAGGGGCTGTTCCCTTGGGTTTCTTTCACCTTGCTCTCGGATAAATTTGGTTGTATGCTGCAGTTGCCTGCGATGACTACAAGGTGGCGCTGCTTTCAGGTAAGAGCACAAATATGCAGAAAATGTTGGGGACTTTTGCCACATTTATCGGTGGTGGGTCTCGCACATTTTTTCCAGGGGAGAGATATTGACCTGAAACACTTTTTACTGCAGAGATGCTGCAGTTCTAAAGGCTGGTCGGGCAGAAGGGCTTAGCCGTTTCGTTGCCTGCCCCCCTGCAGCCCATTTATTACCAGCAGTTGTGAGTGGTGACTGCTGTTTGTAAAATATAAAAATTTCAGGACATAGAAAGTCGCAGACGGGGCATTTGGGATGCCTGCCTATGTCTTTGTTTATTATTTATCTAATAGCTGAGTAATCTGGTCAAGATATTTCTCTTTTTTTTAACATATTGCGTTAGAATAGCTACAGCTTGTTTAATGTGTAAATATTAGCACTGCGTTGGCCGGGAATCGTACCCGGGTCAACTGCTTGGAAGGCAGCTATGCTCACCACTATACCACCAACGCTCCGTGGCATATGTTTTTTTAAAACTCTAGACATCACAACCCTGAGTTCAATGACTATATTGCACCAGTATCAGAGGTATTTTTGGTTTACAGACCAACATGAAAATCAGTAAAAAAGTTCTTGCAACTGCTAAGGAACTGGAGATTGAAACCAATGCAAAAGCTGCGCAGAAAAGGAGAAACGGAAAGCAGCAGTTCAAATCATTGAAATAAGCATATATTGGCAGCAAGGGAAAAACAGCAGGGTAGAGAAAGAAAACAGCTCCACGAAATTCACAGGAGATTGATAATAGCAGGACAAAAAAAGGGAATAATAACGTTCCAAGCAGGCTCAGAAAGAAGTGCGAGGGTCCCATCTTTCGTTAATGGTCATAACTGTGCATCATTTCCTTTGAAGTGTAGGGTTGATTCTCTGACCATCTGTCTCCCTGACTTTGAGCAGAGACCGATAGTTGAGCAGTCTCTTCCCACAAAAAGCTGGCACAAGCCTGCTGTTTTCCGCTCTGGCAGCGTGGAAACGAGAGAGTGGTCCTCACAAGAAAAAAAATCAATCCATGCTAGCTGAGGATGGTTTCGATCCATCGACCTCTGGGTTATGGTCCCAGCACGCTTCCGCTGCGCCACTCTGCTTCCTGCTCAAAATGCTGTGGTTACGCAGATCAGGAGCCTTCAGAGGAGTGGCATGGGATCGCTGCAGCTATTCTGGCAGGGCTCTCACCTCATTTGCCTAAGAATGTCACAAGGCATGCTGGGTGCAGAAAATCTTCGCCTTCCCCTCTCACAGTCAGTCATAGGGGAAAGTCAAGGCCCTCTCAGTCACTAGCCATGTCACGCCTTTGTCAAGACAGAAGCACCCCCACCCGCTCCTTCTCTGAGATCCTGCGCTACCATGCTCAGGTTTTGGCCTTACCTGGGAGCCAGAGGTGCACCTGGTGAGGGCTTGCCCGGTATGAGCGTTTGGGAGCGTTCTGGAGGTTAGTGGACTTAGGACTGGAAGTTCTGTCCATTCGAAGCAGCCAACCTTCCTGCTGCAGACAGGGGCTGTTCCCTTGGGTTTCTTTCACCTTGCTCTCGGCTAAATTTGGTTGTATGCTGCAGTTGCCTGCGATGACTACAAGGTGGCGCTGCTTTCAGGTAAGATCACAAATATGCAGAAAATGCTGGGGACTTTTGCCACATTTATCGGTGGTGGGTCTCGCACATTTTTTCCAGGGGAGAGATATTGACCTGAAACACTTTTTACTGCAGAGATGCTGCAGTTCTAAAGGCTGGTCGGGCAGAAGGGCTTAGCCGTTTCATTGCCTGCCCCCCTGCAGCCCATTTATTACCAGCAGTTGTGAGTGGTGACTGCTGTTTGGAAAATATAAAAATTTCAGGATATAAAAAGTCGCAGACGGGGCTTTTGGGATGCCTGCCTATGTCTTTGTTTATTATTTATCTAATAGCTGAGTAATCTGGTCAAGATATTTCTCTTTTTTTTAACATATTGCGTTAGAATAGCTACAGCTTGCTTAATGTATAAATATTAGCACTGCGTTGGCCAGGAATCGAACCTGGGTCAACTGCTTGGAAGGCAGCTATGCTCACCACTATACCACCAACGCTCCGTGGCATATGTTTTTTTTTAACTCTAGACATCACAACCCTGAGTTCAATTACTATATTGCACCAGTATCAGAGGTATTTTTGGTTTACAGACCAACATGAAAATCAGGAAAAAAGTTCTTGCAACTGCTAAGGAACTGGAGATTGAAACCAATGCAAAAGCTGCGCAGAAAAGGAGAAAGGGAAAGCAGCAGTTCAAATCATTGAAATAAGCATATATTGGCAGCAAGGGAAAAACAGCAGGGTAGAGAGAGAAAACAGCTCCACGAAATTCACAGGAGATTGATAATAGCAGGACAAAAAAAGGGAATAATAACGTTCCAAGCAGGCTCAGAAAGAAGTGCGAGGGTCCCATCTTTCTTTAATGGTCATAACTGTGCATCATTTCCTTTGAAGTGTAGGGTTGATTCTCTGACCATCTGTCTCCCTGACTTTGAGCAGAGACCGATAGTTGAGCAGTCTCTTCCCACAAAAAGCTGGCACAAGCCTGCTGTTTTCCGCTCTGGCAGCGTGGAAACGAGAGAGTGGTCCTCACAAGAAAAAAATTCAATCCATGCTAGCAGAGGATGGTTTCGATCCATCGACCTCTGGGTTATGGGCCCAGCACGCTTCCGCTGCGCCACTCTGCTTCCTGCTCAAAATGCTGTGGTTATGCAGATCAGGAGCCTTCAGAGGAGTGGCATGGGATTGCTGGAGCTATTCTGGCAGGCCTCTCCTCATTTGCCTAAGAATGTCACAAGGCATGCTGGGTGCAGAAAATCTTCGCCTTCCCCTCTCACAGTCAGTCATAGGGGAAAGTCAAGGCCCTCTCAGTCACTAGCCATGTCACGCCTTTGTCAAGACAGAAGCACCCCCACCCGCTCCTTCTCTGTGATCCTGCGCTACCATGCTCAGGTTTTGGCCTTACCTGGGAGCCAGAGGTGCACCCGGTGAGGGCTTGCCCGGTATGAGCGTTTGGGAGCGTTCTGGAGGTTAGTGGACTTAGGACTGGAAGTTCTGTCCATTCGAAGCAGCCAACTTTCCTGCTGCAGACAGGGGCTGTTCCCTTGGGTTTCTTTCACCTTGCTCTCGGATAAATTTGGTTGTATGCTGCAGTTGCCTGCGATGACTACAAGGTGGCGCTGCTTTCAGGTAAGAGCACAAATATGCAGAAAATGTTGGGGACTTTTGCCACATTTATCGGTGGTGGGTCTCGCACATTTTTTCCAGGGGAGAGATATTGACCTGAAACACTTTTTACTGCAGAGATGCTGCAGTTCTAAAGGCTGGTCGGGCAGAAGGGCTTAGCCGTTTCGTTGCCTGCCCCCCTGCAGCCCATTTATTACCAGCAGTTGTGAGTGGTGACTGCTGTTTGTAAAATATAAAAATTTCAGGACATAGAAAGTCGCAGACGGGGCATTTGGGATGCCTGCCTATGTCTTTGTTTATTATTTATCTAATAGCTGAGTAATCTGGTCAAGATATTTCTCTTTTTTTTAACATATTGCGTTAGAATAGCTACAGCTTGTTTAATGTGTAAATATTAGCACTGCGTTGGCCGGGAATCGTACCCGGGTCAACTGCTTGGAAGGCAGCTATGCTCACCACTATACCACCAACGCTCCGTGGCATATGTTTTTTTAAAACTCTAGACATCACAACCCTGAGTTCAATGACTATATTGCACCAGTATCAGAGGTATTTTTGGTTTACAGACCAACATGAAAATCAGTAAAAAAGTTCTTGCAACTGCTAAGGAACTGGAGATTGAAACCAATGCAAAAGCTGCGCAGAAAAGGAGAAACGGAAAGCAGCAGTTCAAATCATTGAAATAAGCATATATTGGCAGCAAGGGAAAAACAGCAGGGTAGAGAAAGAAAACAGCTCCACGAAATTCACAGGAGATTGATAATAGCAGGACAAAAAAAGGGAATAATAACGTTCCAAGCAGGCTCAGAAAGAAGTGCGAGGGTCCCATCTTTCGTTAATGGTCATAACTGTGCATCATTTCCTTTGAAGTGTAGGGTTGATTCTCTGACCATCTGTCTCCCTGACTTTGAGCAGAGACCGATAGTTGAGCAGTCTCTTCCCACAAAAAGCTGGCACAAGCCTGCTGTTTTCCGCTCTGGCAGCGTGGAAACGAGAGAGTGGTCCTCACAAGAAAAAAAATCAATCCATGCTAGCAGAGGATGGTTTCGATCCATGGATCTCTGGGTTATGGGCCCAGCACGCTTCCGCTGCATCACTCTGCTTCCTGCTCAAAATGCTGTGGTTATGCAGATCAGGAGCCTTCAGAGGAGTGGCATGGGATCGCTGGAGCTATTCTGGCAGGGCTCTCACCTCATTTGCCTAAGAATGTCACAAGGCATGCTGGGTGCAGAAAATCTTCGCCTTCCCCTCTCACAGTCAGTCATAGGGGAAAGTCAAGGCCCTCTCAGTCACTAGCCATGTCACGCCTTTGTCAAGACAGAAGCACCCCCACCCGTTCCTTCTCTGTGATCCTGCGCTACCATGCTCAGGTTTTGGCCTTACCTGGGAGCCAGAGGTGCACCCGGTGAGGGCTTGCCCGGTATGAGCGTTTGGGACGTGAGTGGACTTAGGACTGGAAGTTCTGTCCATTCAAAGCAGCCAACCTTCCTGCTGCAGACAGGGGCTGTTCCCTTGGGTTTCTTTCACCTTGCTCTCGGATAAATTTGGTTGTATGCTGCAGTTGCCTGCGATGACTACAAGGTGGCGCTGCTTTCAGGTAAGAGCACAAATATGCAGAAAATGTTGGGGACATTTGCCACATTTATCGGTGGTGGGTCTCGCACATTTTTTCCAGGGGAGAGATATTGACCTGAAACACTCTTTACTGCAGAGATGCTGCAGTTCTAAAGGCTGGTCGGGCAGAAGGGCTTAGCCGTTTCATTGCCTGCCCCCCTGCAGCCCATTTATTACCAGCAGTTGTGAGTGGTGACTGCTGTTTGTAAAATATAAAAATTTCAGGACATAGAAAGTCGCAGACGGGGCTTTTAGGATGCCTGCCTATGTCTTTGTTTATTATTTATCTAATAGCTGAGTGATCTGGTCAAGATATTTCTCTTTTTTTTAACATATTGCGTTAGAATAGCTACAGCTTGCTTAATGTATAAATTTTAGCACTGCGTTGGCCAGGAATCGAACCCGGGTCAACTGCTTGGAAGGCAGCTATGCTCACCACTATACCACCAACACTCCGTGGCATATGTTTTTTTTTAACTCTAGACATCACAACCCTGAGTTCAATTACTATATTGCACCAGTATCAGAGGTATTTTTGGTTTACAGACCAACATGAAAATCAGGAAAAAAGTTCTTGCAACTGCTAAGGAACTGGAGATTGAAACCAATGCAAAAGCTGCGCAGAAAAGGAGAAAGGGAAAGCAGCAGTTCAAATCATTGAAATAAGCATATATTGGCAGCAAGGGAAAAACAGCAGGGTAGAGAAAGAAAACAGCTCCACGAAATTCACAGGAGATTGATAATAGCAGGACAAAAAAAGGGAATAATAACGTTCCAAGCAGGCTCAGAAAGAAGTGCGAGGGTCCCATCTTTCTTTAATGGTCATAACTGTGCATCATTTCCTTTGAAGTGTAGGGTTGATTCTCTGACCATCTGTCTCCCTGACTTTGAGCAGAGACCGATAGTTGAGCAGTCTCTTCCCACAAAAAGCTGGCACAAGCCTGCTGTTTTCCGCTCTGGCAGCGTGGAAACGAGAGAGTGGTCCTCACAAGAAAAAAATTCAATCCATACTAGCAGAGGATGGTTTCGATCCATCGACCTCTGGGTTATGGGCCCAGCACGCTTCCGCTGCGCCACTCTGCTTCCTGCTCAAAATGCTGTGGTTATGCAGATCAGGAGCCTTCAGAGGAGTGGCATGGGATTGCTGGAGCTATTCTGGCAGGCCTCTCACCTCATTTGCCTAAGAATGTCACAAGGCATGCTGGGTGCAGAAAATCTTCGCCTTCCCCTCTCACAGTCAGTCATAGGGGAAAGTCAAGGCCCTCTCAGTCACTAGCCATGTCACGCCTTTGTCAAGACAGAAGCACCCCCACCCGCTCCTTCTCTGTGATCCTGCGCTACCATGCTCAGGTTTTGGCCTTACCTGGGAGCCAGAGGTGCACCCGGTGAGAGCGTTTGGGAGCGTTCTGGAGGTTAGTGGACTTAGGACTGGAAGTTCTGTCCATTCGAAGCAGCCAACTTTCCTGCTGCAGACAGGGGCTGTTCCCTTGGGTTTCTTTCACCTTGCTCTCGGATAAATTTGGTTGTATGCTGCAGTTGCCTGCGATGACTACAAGGTGGCGCTGCTTTCAGGTAAGAGCACAAATATGCAGAAAATGTTGGGGACTTTTGCCACATTTATCGGTGGTGGGTCTCGCACATTTTTTCCAGGGGAGAGATATTGACCTGAAACACTTTTTACTGCAGAGATGCTGCAGTTCTAAAGGCTGGTCGGGCAGAAGGGCTTAGCCGTTTCATTGCCTGCCCCCCTGCAGCCCATTTATTACCAGCAGTTGTGAGTGGTGACTGCTGTTTGTAAAATATAAAAATTTCAGGACATAGAAAGTCGCAGACGGGGCTTTTGGGATGCCTGCCTATGTCTTTGTTTATTATTTATCTAATAGCTGAGTAATCTGGTCAAGATATTTCTCTTTTTTTTAACATATTGCGTTAGAATAGCTACAGCTTGTTTAATGTGTAAATATTAGCACTGCGTTGGCCGGGAATCGTACCCGGGTCAACTGCTTGGAAGGCAGCTATGCTCACCACTATACCACCAACGCTCCGTGGCATATGTTTTTTTAAAACTCTAGACATCACAACCCTGAGTTCAATGACTATATTGCACCAGTATCAGAGGTATTTTTGGTTTACAGACCAACATGAAAATCAGTAAAAAAGTTCTTGCAACTGCTAAGGAACTGGAGATTGAAACCAATGCAAAAGCTGCGCAGAAAAGGAGAAACGGAAAGCAGCAGTTCAAATCATTGAAATAAGCATATATTGGCAGCAAGGGAAAAACAGCAGGGTAGAGAAAGAAAACAGCTCCACGAAATTCACAGGAGATTGATAATAGCAGGACAAAAAAAGGGAATAATAACGTTCCAAGCAGGCTCAGAAAGAAGTGCGAGGGTCCCATCTTTCGTTAATGGTCATAACTGTGCATCATTTCCTTTGAAGTGTAGGGTTGATTCTCTGACCATCTGTCTCCCTGACTTTGAGCAGAGACCGATAGTTGAGAAGTCTCTTCCCACAAAAAGCTGGCACAAGCCTGCTGTTTTCCGCTCTGGCAGCGTGGAAACGAGAGAGTGGTCCTCACAAGAAAAAAAATCAATCCATGCTAGCAGAGGATGGTTTCGATCCATCGACCTCTGGGTTATGGGCCCAGCACGCTTCCGCTGCGCCACTCTGCTTTCTGCTCAAAATGCTGTGGTTATGCAGATCAGGAGCCTTCAGAGAAGTGGCATGGGATCGCTGGAGCTATTCTGGCAGGGCTCTCACCTCATTTGCCTAAGAATGTCACAAGGCATGCTGGGTGCAGAAAATCTTCGCCTTCCCCTCTCACAGTCAGTCATAGGGGAAAGTCAAGGCCCTCTCAGTCACTAGCCATGTCACGCCTTTGTCAAGACAGAAGCACCCCCACCCGCTCCTTCTCTGTGATCCTGCGCTACCATGCTCAGGTTTTGGCCTTACCTGGGAGCCAGAGGTGCACCCGGTGAGGGCTTGCCCGGTATGAGCGTTTGGGTCGTGAGTGGACTTAGGACTGGAAGTTCTGTCCATTCAAAGCAGCCAACCTTCCTGCTGCAGACAGGGGCTGTTCCCTTGGGTTTCTTTCACCTTGCTCTCGGATAAATTTGGTTGTATGCTGCAGTTGCCTGCGATGACTACAAGGTGGCGCTGCTTTCAGGTAAGAGCACAAATATGCAGAAAATGTTGGGGACTTTTGCCACATTTATCGGTGGTGGGTCTCGCACATTTTTTCCAGGGGAGAGATATTGACCTGAAACACTTTTTACTGCAGAGATGCTGCAGTTCTAAAGGCTGGTCGGGCAGAAGGGCTTAGCCATTTCATTGCCTGCCCCCCTGCAGCCCATTTATTACCAGCAGTTGTGAGTGGTGACTGCTGTTTGTAAAATATAAAAATTTCAGGACATAGAAAGTCGCAGACGGGGCTTTTGGGATGCCTGCGTATGTCTTTGTTTATTATTTATCTAATAGCTGAGTAATCTGGTCAAGATATTTCTCTTTTTTTTAACATATTGCGTTAGAATAGCTACAGCTTGTTTAATGTGTAAATATTAGCACTGCGTTGGCCGGGAATCGAACCCGGGTCAACTGCTTGGAAGGCAGCTATGCTCACCACTATACCACCAACGCTCCGTGGCATATGTTTTTTTTAAACTCTAGACATCACAACCCTGAGTTCAATGACTATATTGCACCAGTATCAGAGGTATTTTTGGTTTACAGACCAACATGAAAATCAGTAAAAAAGTTCTTGCAACTGCTAAGGAACTGGAGATTGAAACCAATGCAAAAGCTGCGCAAAAAAGGAGAAACGGAAAGCAGCAGTTCAAATCATTGAAATAAGCATATATTGGCAGCAAGGGAAAAACAGCAGGGTAGAGAAAGAAAACAGCTCCACGAAATTCACAGGAGATTGATAATAGCAGGACAAAAAAAGGGAATAATAACGTTCCAAGCAGGCTCCGAAAGAAGTGCGAGGGTCCCATCTTTCGTTAATGGTCATAACTGTGCATCATTTCCTTTGAAGTGTAGGGTTGATTCTCTGACCATCTGTCTCCCTGACTTTGAGCAGAGACCGATAGTTGAGCAGTCTCTTCCCACAAAAAGCTGGCACAAGCCTGCTGTTTTCCGCTCTGGCAGCGTGGAAACGAGAGAGTGGTCCTCACAAGAAAAAAAATCAATCCATGCTAGCAGAGGATGGTTTCGATCCATCGACCTCTGGGTTATGGGCCCAGCACGCTTCCGCTGCGCCACTCTGCTTCCTGCTCAAAATACTGTGGTTATGCAGATCAGGAGCCTTCAGAGGAGTGGCATGGGATCGCTGGAGCTATTCTGGCAGGGCTCTCACCTCATTTGCCTAAGAATGTCACAAGGCATGCTGGGTGCAGAAAATCTTCGCCTTCCCCTCTCACAGTCAGTCATAGGGGAAAGTCAAGGCCCTCTCAGTCACTAGCCATGTCACGCCTTTGTCAAGACAGAAGCACCCCCACCCGCTCCTTCTCTGTGATCCTGCGCTACCATGCTCAGGTTTTGGCCTTACCTGGGAGCCAGAGGTGCACCCGGTGAGGGCTTGCCCGGTATGAGCGTTCGGGACGTGAGTGGACTTAGGACTGGAAGTTCTGTCCATTCGAAGCAGCCAACCTTCCTGCTGCAGACAGGGGCTGTTCCCTTGGGTTTCTTTCACCTTGATCTCGGATAAATTTGGTTGTATGCTGCAGTTGCCTGCGATGACTACAAGGTGGCGCTGCTTTCAGGTAAGAGCACAAATATGCAGAAAATGTTGGGGACTTTTGCCACATTTATCGGTGGTGGGTCTCGCACATTTTTTCCAGGGGAGAGATATTGACCTGAAACACTTTTTACTGCAGAGATGCTGCAATTCTAAAGGCTGGTCGGGCAGAAGGGCTTAGCCGTTTCATTGCCTGCCCCCCTGCAGCCCATTTATTACCAGCAGTTGTGAGTGGTGACTGCTGTTTGTAAAATATAAAAATTTCAGGACATAGAAAGTCGCAGACGGGACTTTTGGGATGCCTGCCTATGTCTTTGTTTATTATTTATCTAATAGCTGAGTAATCTGGTCAAGATATTTCTCTTTTTTTTAACATATTGCGTTAGAATAGCTACAGCTTGCTTAATGTATAAATATTAGCACTGCGTTGGCCGGGAATCAAACCCAAGTCAACTGCTTGGAAGGCAGCTATGCTCACCACTATACCACCAACGCTCCATGGCATATGTTTTTTTTAAACTCTAGACATCACAACCCTGAGTTCAATGACTATATTGCACCAGTATCAGAGGTATTTTTGGTTTACAGACCAACATGAAAATCAGGAAAAAAGTTCTTGCAACTGATAAGGAACTGGAGATTGAAACCAATGCAAAAGCTGCGCAGAAAAGGAGAAAGGGAAAGCAGCAGTTCAAATCATTGAAATAAGCATATATTGGCAGCAAGGGAAAAACAGCAGGGTAGAGAAAGAAAACAGCTCCACGAAATTCACAGGAGATTGATAATAGCAGGACAAAAAAAGGGAATAATAACGTTCCAAGCAGGCTCAGAAAGAAGTGCGAGGGTCCCATCTTTCTTTAATGGTCATAACTGTGCATCATTTCCTTTGAAGTGTAGGGTTGATTCTCTGACCATCTGTCTCCCTGACTTTGAGCAGAGACCGATAGTTGAGCAGTCTCTTCCCACAAAAAGCTGGCACAAGCCTGCTGTTTTCCGCTCTGGCAGCGTGGAAACGAGAGAGTGGTCCTCTCAAGAATAAAAATCAATCCATGCTAGCAGAGGATGGTTTCAATCCATCGACCTCTGGGTTATGGGCCCAGCACGCTTCCGCTGCGCCACTCTGCTTCCTGTTCAAAATGCTGTGGTTATGCAGATCAGGAGCCTTCAGAGGAGTGGCATGGGATCGCTGGAGCTATTCTGGCAGGACTCTCACCTCATTTGCCTAAGAATGTCACAAGGCATGCTGGGTGCAGAAAATCTTCGCCTTCCCCTCTCACAGTCAGTCATAGGGGAAAGTCAAGGCCCTCTCAGTCACTAGCCATGTCACGCCTTTGTTAAGACAGAAGCACCCCCACCCGCTCCTTCTCTGTGATCCTGCGCTACCATGCTCAGGTTTTGGCCTTACCTGGGAGCCAGAGGTGCACCCGGTGAGGGCTTGCCCAGTATGAGCGTTTGGGAGCGTTCGGGATGTGAGTGGACTTAGCACTGGAAGTTCTGTCCATTCGAAGCAGCCAACCTTCCTGCTGCAGACAGGGGCTGTTCCCTTGGGTTTCTTTCACCTTGCTCTCGGATAAATTTGGTTGTATGCTGCAGTTGCCTGCGATGACTACAAGGTGGCGCTGCTTTCAGGTAAGAGCACAAATATGCATAAAATGTTGGGGACATTTGCCACATTTATCGGTGGTGGGTCTCGCACATTTTTTCCAGGGGACAGATATTGACCTGAAACACTTTTTACTGCAGAGATGCTGCAGTTCTAAAGGCTGGTCGGGCAGAAGGGCTTAGCCGTTTCATTGCCTGCCCCCCGCAGCACATTTATTACCAGCAGTTGTGAGTGGTGACTGCTGTTTGTAAAATATAAAAATTTCAGGACATAGAAAGTCGCAGACGGGGCTTTTGGGATGCCTGCCTATGTCTTTGTTTATTATTTATCTAATAGCTGAGTAATCTGGTCAAGATATTTCTCTTTTTTTAACATATTGCGTTAGAATAGCTACAGCTTGCTTAATGTATAAATATTAGCACTGCGTTGGCCGGGAATCGAACCCGGGTCAACTGCTTGGAAGGCAGCTATGCTCACCACTATACCACCAACGCTCTGTGGCATATGTTTTTTTTAAACTCTAGATATCACAACCCTGAGTTCAATGACTATATTGCACCAGTATCAGAGGTATTTTTGGTTTACAGACCAACATGAAAATCAGGAAAAAAGTTCTTGCAACTGCTAAGGAACTGGAGATTGAAACCAATGCAAAAGCTGCGCAGAAAAGGAGAAAGGGAAAGCAGCAGTTCAAATCATTGAAATAAGCATATATTGGCAGCAAGGGAAAAACAGCAGGGTAGAGAAAGAAAACAGCTCCACGAAATTCACAGGAGATTGATAATAGCAGGACAAAAAAAGGGAATAATAACGTTCCAAGCAGGCTCAGAAAGAAGTGCGAGGGTCCCATCTTTCGTTAATGGTCATAACTGTGCATCATTTCCTTTGAAGTGTAGGGTTGATTCTCTGACCATCTGTCTCCCTGACTTTGAGCAGAGACCGATAGTTGAGCAGTCTCTTCCCACAAAAAGCTGGCACAAGCCTGCTGTTTTCCGCTCTGGCAGCGTGGAAACGAGAGAGTGGTCCTCACAAGAAAAAAAATCAATCCATGCTAGCAGAGGATGGTTTCGATTCCTCGACCTCTGGGTTATGGGCCCAGCACGCTTCCGCTGCGCCACTCTGCTTCCTGCTCAAAATGCTGTGGTTATGCAGATCAGGAGCCTTCAGAGGAGTGGCATGGGATCGCTGGAGCTATTCTGGCAGGGCTCTCACCTCATTTGCCTAAGAATGTCACAAGGCATGCTGGGTGCAGAAAATCTTTGCCTTCCCCTCTCACAGTCAGTCATAGGGGAAAGTCAAGGCCCTCTCAGTCACTAGCCATGTCACGCCTTTGTCAAGACAGAAGCACCCCCACCCGCTCCTTCTCTGTGATCCTGCGCTACCATGCTCAGGTTTTGGCCTTACCTGGGAGCCAGAGGTGCACCCGGTGAGGGCTTGCCCGGTATGAGCGTTCGGGACGTGAGTGGACTTAGGACTGGAAGTTCTGTCCATTCGAAGCAGCCAACCTTCCTGCTGCAGACAGGGGCTGTTCCCTTGGGTTTCTTTCACCTTGCTCTCGGATAAATTTGGTTGTATGCTGCAATTGCCTGCGATGACTACAAGGTGGCGCTGCTTTCAGGTAAGAGCACAAATATGCAGAAAATGTTGGGGACTTTTGCCACATTTATCGGTGGTGGGTCTCGCACATTTTTTCCAGGGGAGAAATATTGACCTGAAACACTTTTTACTGCAGAGATGCTGCAGTTCTAAAGGCTGGTCGGGCAGAAGGGCTTAGCCGTTTCATTGCCTGCCCCCCTGCAGCCCATTTATTACCAGCAGTTGTGAGTGGTGACTGCTGTTTGTAAAATATAAAAATTTCAGGACATAGAAAGTCGCAGACGGGGCTTTTGGGATGCCTGCCTATGTCTTTGTTTATTATTTATCTAATAGCTGAGTAATCTGGTCAAGATATTTCTCTTTTTTTTAACATATTGCGTTAGAATAGCTACAGCTTGCTTAATGTATAAATATTAGCACTGCTTTGGCCAGGAATCGAACCCGGGTCAACTGCTTGGAAGGCAGCTATGCTCACCACTATACCACCAACGCTCCGTGGCATATGTTTTTTTTAAACTCTAGACATCACAACCCTGAGTTCAATGACTATATTGCACCAGTATCAGAGGTATTTTTGGTTTACAGACCAACATGAAAATCAGGAAAAAAGTTCTTGCAACTGCTAAGGAACTGGAGATTGAAACCAATGCAAAAGCTGCGCAGAAAAGGAGAAAGGGAAAGCAGCAGTTCAAATCATTGAAATAAGCATATATTGGCAGCAAGGGAAAAACAGCAGGGTAGAGAAAGAAAACAGCTCCACGAAATTCACAGGAGATTGATAATAGCAGGACAAAAAAAGGGAATAATAACGTTCCAAGCAGGCTCAGAAAGAAGTGCGAGGGTCCCATCTTTCGTTAATGGTCATAACTGTGCATCATTTCCTTTGAAGTGTAGGGTTGATTCTCTGACCATCTGTCTCCCTGACTTTGAGCAGAGACCGATAGTTGAGCAGTCTCTTCCCACAAAAAGCTGGCACAAGCCTGCTGTTTTCCGCTCTGGCAGCGTGGAAACGAGAGAGTGGTCCTCACAAGAAAAAAAATCAATCCATGCTAGCAGAGGATGGTTTCGATCCATCGACCTCTGGGTTATGGGCCCAGCACGCTTCCGCTGCGCCACTCTGCTTCCTGCTCAAAATGCTGTGGTTATGCAGATCAGGAGCCTTCAGAGGAGTGGCATGGGATCGCTGGAGCTATTCTGGCAGGGCTCTCACCTCATTTGCCTAAGAATGTCACAAGGCATGCTGGGTGCAGAAAATCTTCGCCTTCCCCTCTCACAGTCAGTCATAGGGGAAAGTCAAGGCCCTCTCAGTCACTAGCCATGTCACGCCTTTGTCAAGACAGAAGCACCCCCACCCGCTCCTTCTCTGTGATCCTGCGCTACCATGCTCAGGTTTTGGCCTTACCTGGGAGCCAGAGGTGCACCTGGTGAGGGCTTGCCCGGTATGAGCGTTTGGGAGTGTTCGGGACGTGAGTGGACTTAGGACTGGAAGTTCTGTCCATTCGAAGCAGCCAACCTTCCTGCTGCAGACAAGGGCTGTTCCCTTGGGTTTCTTTCATCTTGCTCTCGGATAAATTTGGTTGTATGCTGCAGTTGCCTGCGATGACTACAAGGTGGCGCTGCTTTCAGGTAAGAGCACAAATATGCAGAAAATGTTGGGGACTTTTGCCACATTTATCGGTGGTGGGTCTCGCACATTTTTTCCAGGGGAGAGATATTGACCTGAAACACTTTTTACTGCAGAGATGCTGCAGTTCTAAAGGCTGGTCGGGCAGAAGGGCTTAGCCGTTTCATTGCCTGCCCCCCTGCAGCCCATTTATTACCAGCAGTTGTGAGTGGTGACTGCTGTTTGTAAAATATAAAAATTTCAGGACATAGAAAGTCGCAGACGGGGCTTTTAGGATGCCTGCCTATGTCTTTGTTTATTATTTATCTAATAGCTGAGTAATCTGGTCAAGATATTTCTCTTTTTTTTAACATATTGCGTTAGAATAGCTACAGCTTGCTTAATGTATAAATATTAGCACTGCGTTGGCCAGGAATCGAACCCGGGTCAACTGCTTGGAAGGCAGCTATGCTCACCACTATACCACCAACTCTCCGTGGCATATGTTTTTTTAAACTCTAGATATCACAACCCTGAGTTCAATTACTATATTGCACCAGTATCAGAGGTATTTTTGGTTTACAGACCAACATGAAAATCAGGAAAAAAGTTCTTGCAACTGCTAAGGAACTGGAGATTGAAACCAATGCAAAAGCTGCGCAGAAAAGGAGAAAGGGAAAGCAGCAGTTCAAATCATTGAAATAAGCATATATTGGCAGCAAGGGAAAAACAGCAGGGTAGAGAAAGAAAACAGCTCCACGAAATTCACAGGAGATTGATAATAGCAGGACAAAAAAAGGGAATAATAACGTTCCAAGCAGGCTCAGAAAGAAGTGCGAGGGTCCCATCTTTCTTTAATGGTCATAACTGTGCATCATTTCCTTTGAAGTGTAGGGTTGATTCTCTGACCATCTGTCTCCCTGACTTTGAGCAGAGACCGATAGTTGAGCAGTCTCTTCCCACAAAAAGCTGGCACAAGCCTGCTGTTTTCCGCTCTGGCAGCGTGGAAACGAGAGAGTGGTCCTCACAAGAAAAAAAATCAATCCATGCTAGCAGAGGATGGTTTCGATCCATCGACCTCTGGGTTATGGGCCCAGCACACTTCCGCTGCGCCACTCTGTTCCTGCTCGAAATGCTGTGGTTATGCAGATCAGGAGCCTTCAGAGGAGTGGCATGGGATCGCTGGAGCTATTCTGGCAGGGCTCTCACCTCATTTGCCTAAGAATGTCACAAGGCATGCTGGGTGCAGAAAATCTTCGCCTTCCCCTCTCACAGTCAGTCATAGGGGAAAGTCAAGGCCCTCTCAGTCACTAGCCATGTCACGCCTTTGTCAAGACAGAAGCACCCCCACCCGCTCCTTCTCTGTGATCCTGCGCTACCATGCTCAGGTTTTGGCCTTACCTGGGAGCCAGAGGTGCACCCGGTGAGGGCTTGCCCGGTATGAGCGTTCGGGACGTGAGTGGACTTAGGACTGGAAGTTCTGTCCATTCAAAGCAGCCAACCTTCCTGCTGCAGACAGGGGCTGTTCCCTTGGGTTTCTTTCACCTTGCTCTCGGATAAATTTGGTTGTATGCTGCAGTTGCCTGCGATGACTACAAGGTGGCGCTGCTTTCAGGTAAGAGCACAAATATGCAGAAAATGTTGGGGACTTTTGCCACATTTATCGGTGGTGGGTCTCGCACATTTTTTCCAGGGGAGAGATATTGACCTGAAACACTTTTTACTGCAGAGATGCTGCAGTTCTAAAGGCTGGTCGGGCAGAAGGGCTTAGCCGTTTCATTGCCTGCCCCCCTGCAGCCCATTTATTACCAGCAGTTGTGAGTGGTGACTGCTGTTTGTAAAATATAAAAATTTCAGGACATAGAAAGTCTCAGACGGGGCTTTTGGGATGCCTGCCTATGTCTTTGTTTATTATTTATCTAATAGCTAAGTAATCTGGTCAAGATATTTCTCTTTTTTTTAACATATTGCATTAAAATAGCTACAGCTTGCTTAATGTATAAATATTAGCACTGCGTTGGCCGGGAATCGAACCCGGGTCAACTGCTTGGAAGGCAGCTATGCTCACCACTATACCACCAACGCTCTGTGGCATATGTTTTTTTTAAACTTTAGACATCACAACCCTGAGTTCAATGACTATATTGCACCAGTATCAGAGGTATTTTTGGTTTACAGACCAACATGAAAATCAGGAAAAAAGTTCTTGCAACTGCTAAGGAACTGGAGATTGAAACCAATGCAATAGCTGCGCAGAAAAGGAGAAAGAGAAAGCAGCAGTTCAAATCATTGAAATAAGCATATATTGGCAGCAAGGGAAAAACAGCAGGGTAGAGAAAGAAAACAGCTCCACGAAATTCACAGGAGATTGATAATAGCAGGACAAAAAAAGGGAATAATAACGTTCCAAGCAGGCTCAGAAAGAAGTGCGAGGGTCCCATCTTTCTTTAATGGTCATAACTGTGCATCATTTCCTTTGAAGTGTAGGGTTGATTCTCTGACCATCTGTCTCCCTGACTTTGAGCAGAGACCGATAGTTGAGCAGTCTCTTCCCACAAAAAGCTGGCACAAGCCTGCTGTTTTCCGCTCTGGCAGCGTGGAAACGAAAGAGTGGTCCTCACAAGAAAAAAAATCAATCCATGCTAGCAGAGGATGGTTTCGATCCATCGACCTCTGGGTTATGGGCCCAGCACGCTTCCGCTGCGCCACTCTGCTTCCTGTTCAAAATGCTGTGGTTATGCAGATCAGGAGCCTTCAGAGGAGTGGCATGGGATCGCTGGAGCTATTCTGGCAGGGCTCTCACCTCATTTGCCTAAGAATGTCACAAGGCATGCTGGGTGCAGAAAATCTTCGCCTTCCCCTCTCACAGTCAGTCATAGGGGAAAGTCAAGGCCCTCGCAGTCACTAGCCATGTCACGCCTTTGTCAAGACAGAAGCACCCCCACCCGCTCATTCTCTGTGATCCTGCGCTACCATGCTCAGGTTTTGCCCTTACCTGGGAGCCAGAGGTGCACCCGGTGAGGGCTTGCCCGGTATGAGCGTTTGGGACGTGAGTGAACTTAGGACTGGAAGATCTGTCCATTCAAAGCAGCCAACCTTCCTGCTGCAGACAGGGGCTGTTCCCTTGGGTTTCTTTCACCTTGCTCTCGGATAAATTTGGTTGTATGCTGCAGTTGCCTGCGATGACTACAAGGTGGCGCTGCTTTCAGGTAAGAGCACAAATATGCAGAAAATGTTGGGGACTTTTGCCACATTTATCGGTGGTGGGTCTCGCACATTTTTTCCAGGGGAGAGATATTGACCTGAAACACTTTTTACTGCAGAGATGCTGCAGTTCTAAAGGCTGGTCGGGCAGAAGGGCTTAGCCGTTTCATTGCCTGCCCCCCTGCAGCCCATTTATTACCAGCAGTTGTGAGTGGTGACTGCTGTTTGTAAAATATAAAAATTTCAGGACATAGAAAGTCGCAGACGGGGCTTTTGGGATGCCTGCCTATGTCTTTGTTTCTTATTTATCTAATAGCTAAGTAATCTGGTCAAGATATTTCTCTTTTTTTTAACATATTGCATTAAAATAGCTACAGCTTGCTTAATGAATAAATATTAGCACTGCGTTGGCAAGGAATCGAACCCGGGTCAACTGCTTGGAAGGCAGCTATGCTCACCACTATACCACCAACGCTCCGTGGCATATGTTTTTTTTAAACTTTAGACATCACAACCCTGAGTTCAATGACTATATTGCACCAGTATCAGAGGTATTTTTGGTTTACAGACCAACATGAAAATCAGGAAAAAAGTTCTTGCAACTGCTAAGGAACTGGAGATTGAAACCAATGCAATAGCTGCGCAGAAAAGGAGAAAGGGAAAGCAGCAGTTCAAATCATTGAAATAAGCATATATTGGCAGCAAGGGAAAAACAGCAGGGTAGAGAAAGAAAACAGCTCCACGAAATTCACAGGAGATTGATAATAGCAGGACAAAAAAAGGGAATAATAACGTTCCAAGCAGGCTCAGAAAGAAGTGCGAGGGTCCCATCTTTCTTTAATGGTCATAACTGTGCATCATTTCCTTTGAAGTGTAGGGTTGATTCTCTGACCATCTGTCTCCCTGACTTTGAGCAGAGACCGATAGTTGAGCAGTCTCTTCCCACAAAAAGCTGGCACAAGCCTGCTGTTTTCCGCTCTGGCAGCGTGGAAACGAGAGAGTGGTCCTCACAAGAAAAAAAATCAATCCATGCTAGCAGAGGATGGTTTCGATCCATCGACCTCTGGGTTATGGGCCCAGCACGCTTCCGCTGCGCCACTCTGCTTCCTGTTCAAAATGCTGTGGTTATGCAGATCAGGAGCCTTCAGAGGAGTGGCATGGGATCGCTGGAGCTATTCTGGCAGGGCTCTCACCTCATTTGCCTAAGAATGTCACAAGGCATGCTGGGTGCAGAAAATCTTCGCCTTCCCCTCTCACAGTCAGTCATAGGGGAAAGTCAAGGCCCTCGCAGTCACTAGCCATGTCACGCCTTTGTCAAGACAGAAGCACCCCCACCCGCTCCTTCTCTGTGATCCTGCGCTACCATGCTCAGGTTTTGGCCTTACCTGGGAGCCAGAGGTGCACCCGGTGAGGGCTTGCCCGGTATGAGCGTTTGGGACGTGAGTGGACTTAGGACTGGAAGTTCTGTCCATTCAAAGCAGCCAACCTTCCTGCTGCAGACAGGGGCTGTTCCCTTGGGTTTCTTTCACCTTGATCTCGGATAAATTTGGTTGTATGCTGCAGTTGCCTGCGATGACTACAAGGTGGCGCTGCTTTCAGGTAAGAGCACAAATATGCAGAAAATGTTGGGGACTTTTGCCACATTTATCGGTGGTGGGTCTCGCACATTTTTTCCAGGGAAGAGATATTGACCTGAAACACTTTTTACTGCAGAGATGCTGCAGTTCTAAAGGCTGGTCGGGCAGAAGGGCTTAGCCGTTTCATTGCCTGCCCCCCTGCAGCCCATTTATTACCAGCAGTTGTGAGTGGTGACTGCTGTTTGGAAAATATAAAAATTTCAGGACATAGAAAGTCGCAGACGGGGCTTTTGGGATGCCTGCCTATGTCTTTGTTTATTATTTATCTAATAGCTGAGTAATCTGGTCAAGATATTTCTCTTTTTTTTAACATATTGCGTTAGAATAGCTACAGCTTGTTTAATGTATAATATTAGCACTGCGTTGGCCAGGAATCGAACCCGGGTCAACTGTTTGGAAGGCAGCTATGCTCACCACTATACCACCAACGCTCCCTGGCATATGTTTTTTTAAAACTCTAGACATCACAACCCTGAGTTCAATGACTATATTGCACCAGTATCAGAGGTATTTTTGGTTTACAGACCAACATGAAAATCAGGAAAAAAGTTCTTGCAACTGCTAAGGAACTGGAGATTGAAACCAATGCAAAAGCTGCGCAGAAAAGGAGAAAGGGAAAGCAGCAGTTCAAATCATTGAAATAAGCATATATTGGCAGCAAGGGAAAAACAGCAGGGTAGAGAAAGAAAACAGCTCCACGAAATTCACAGGAGATTGATAATAGCAGGACAAAAAAACGGAATAATAACGTTCCAAGCAGGCTCAGAAAGAAGTGCGAGGGTCCCATCTTTCTTTAATGGTCATAACTGTGCATCATTTCCTTTGAAGTGTAGGGTTGATTCTCTGACCATCTGTCTCCCTGACTTTGAGCAGAGACCGATAGTTGAGCAGTCTCTTCCCACAAAAAGCTGGCAGAAGCCTGCTGTTTTCCGCTCTGGCAGCGTGGAAACGAGAGAGTGGTCCTCACAAGAAAAAAAATCAATCCATGCTAGCAGAGGATGGTTTCGATCCATCGACCTCTGGGTTATGAGCCCAGCACGCTTCCGCTGCGCCACTCTGCTTCCTATTCAAAATGCTGTGGTTATGCAGATCAGGAGCCTTCAGAGGAGTGACATGGGATCGCTGGAGCTATTCTGGCAGGGCTCTCACCTCATTTGCCTAAGAATGTCACAAGGCATGCTGGGTGCAGAAAATCTTCGCCTTCCCCTCTCACAGTCAGTCATAGGGGAAAGTCAAGGCCCTCTCAGTCACTAGCCATGTCACGCCTTTGTCAAGACAGAAGCACCCCCACCCGCTCCTTCTCTGTGATCCTGCGCTACCATGCTCAGGTTTTGGCCTTACCTGGGAGCCAGAGGTGCACCCGGTGAGGGCTTGCCCGGTATGAGCGTTCGGGACGTGAGTGGACTTAGGACTGGAAGTTCTGTCCATTCGAAGCAGCCAACCTTCCTGCTGCAGACAGGGGCTGTTCCCTTGGGTTTCTTTCACCTTGATCTCGGATAAATTTGGTTGTATGCTGCAGTTGCCTGCGATGACTACAAGGTGGCGCTGCTTTCAGGTAAGAGCACAAATATGCAGAAAATGTTGGGGACTTTTGCCACATTTATCGGTGGTGGGTCTCGCACATTTTTTCCAGGGGAGAGATATTGACCTGAAACACTTTTTACTGCAGAGATGCTGCAGTTCTAAAGGCTGGTCGGGCAGAAGGGCTTAGCCGTTTCATTGCCTGCCCCCCTGCAGCCCATTTATTACCAGCAGTTGTGAGTGGTGACTGCTGTTTGTAAAATATAAAAATTTCAGGACATAGAAAGTCGCAGACGGGGCTTTTGGGATGCCTGCCTATGTCTTTGTTTATTATTTATCTAATAGCTGAGTAATCTGGTCAAGATATTTCTCTTTTTTTTAACATATTGCGTTAGAATAGCTACAGCTTATTTAATGTGTAAATATTAGCACTGCGTTGGCCGGGAATCGAACCCGGGTCAACTGCTTGGAAGGCAGCTATGCTCACCACTATACCACCAACGCTCCATGGCATATGTTTTTTTTAAACTCTAGACATCACAACCCTGAGTTCAATGACTATATTGCACCAGTATCAGAGGTATTTTTGGTTTACAGACCAACATGAAAATCAGTAAAAAAGTTCTTGCAACTGCTAAGGAACTGGAGATTGAAACCAATGCAAAAGCTGCGCAGAAAAGGAGAAACGGAAAGCAGCAGTTCAAATCATTGAAATAAGCATATATTGGCAGCAAGGGAAAAACAGCAGGGTAGAGAAAGAAAACAGCTCCACGAAATTCACAGGAGATTGATAATAGCAGGACAAAAAAAGGGAATAATAACGTTCCAAGCAGGCTCAGAAAGAAGTGCGAGGGTCCCATCTTTCGTTAATGGTCATAACTGTGCATCATTTCCTTTGAAGTGTAGGGTTGATTCTCTGACCATCTGTCTCCCTGACTTTGAGCAGAGACCGATAGTTGAGCAGTCTCTTCCCACAAAAAGCTGGCACAAGCCTGCTGTTTTCCGCTCTGGCAGCGTGGAAACGAGAGAGTGGTCCTCACAAGAAAAAAAATCAATCCATGCTAGCAGAGGATGGTTTCAATCCATCGACCTCTGGGTTATGGGCCCAGCACGCTTCCGCTGCGCCACTCTGCTTCCTGCTCAAAATGCTGTGGTTATGCAGATCAGGAGCCTTCAGAGGAGTGGCATGGGATCGCTGGAGCTATTCTGGCAGGGCTCTCACCTCATTTGCCTAAGAATGTCACAAGGCATGCTGGGTGCAGAAAATCTTCGCCTTCCCCTCTCACAGTCAGTCATAGGGGAAAGTCAAGGCCCTCTCAGTCACTAGCCATGTCACGCCTTTGTCAAGACAGAAGCACCCCCACCCGCTCCTTCTCTGTGATCCTGCGCTACCATGCTCAGGTTTTGGCCTTACCTGGGAGCCAGAGGTGCACCCAGTGAGGGCTTGCCCGGTATGAGCGTTCGGGACGTGAGTGGACTTAGGACTGGAAGTTCTGTCCATTCGAAGCAGCCAACCTTCCTGCTGCAGACAGGGGCTGTTCCCTTGGGTTTCTTTCACCTTGATCTCGGATAAATTTGGTTGTATGCTGCAGTTGCCTGCGATGACTACAAGGTGGCGCTGCTTTCAGGTAAGAGCACAAATATGCAGAAAATGTTGGGGACTTTTGCCACATTTATCGGTGGTGGGTCTCGCACATTTTTTCCAGGGGAGAGATATTGACCTGAAACACTTTTTACTGCATAGATGCTGCAGTTCTAAAGGCTGGTCGGGCAGAAGGGCTTAGCCGTTTCATTGCCTGCCCCCCTGCAGCCCATTTATTACCAGCAGTTGTGAGTGGTGACTGCTGTTTGTAAAATATAAAAATTTCAGGACATAGAAAGTCGCAGACGGGACTTTTGGGATGCCTGCCTATGTCTTTGTTTATTATTTATCTAATAGCTGAGTAATCTGGTCAAGATATTTCTCTTTTTTTTAACATATTGCGTTAGAATAGCTACAGCTTGCTTAATGTATAAATATTAGCACTGCGTTGGCCGGGAATCAAACCCAAGTCAACTGCTTGGAAGGCAGCAATGCTCACCACTATACCACCAACGCTCCATGGCATATGTTTTTTTTAAACTCTAGACATCACAACCCTGAGTTCAATGACTATATTGCACCAGTATCAGAGGTATTTTTGGTTTACAGACCAACATGAAAATCAGGAAAAAAGTTCTTGCAACTGCTAAGGAACTGGAGATTGAAACCAATGCAAAAGCGGCGCAGAAAAGGAGAAAGGGAAAGCAGCAGTTCAAATCATTGAAATAAGCATATATTGGCAGCAAGGGAAAAACAGCAGGGTAGAGAAAGAAAACAGCTCCACGAAATTCACAGGAGATTGATAATAGCAGGACAAAAAAAGGGAATAATAACGTTCCAAGCAGGCTCAGAAAGAAGTGCGAGGGTCCCATCTTTCTTTAATGGTCATAACTGTGCATCATTTCCTTTGAAGTGTAGGGTTGATTCTCTGACCATCTGTCTCCCTGACTTTGAGCAGAGACCGATAGTTGAGCAGTCTCTTCCCACAAAAAGCTGGCAGAAGCCTGCTGTTTTCCGCTCTGGCAGCGTGGAAACGAGAGAGTGGTCCTCTCAAGAATAAAAATCAATCCATGCTAGCAGAGGATGGTTTCGATCCATCGACCTCTGGGTTATGGGCCCAGCACGCTTCCGCTGCGCCACTCTGCTTCCTGTTCAAAATGCTGTGGTTATGCAGATCAGGAGCCTTCAGAGGAGTGGCATGGGATCGCTGGAGCTATTCTGGCAGGACTCTCACCTCATTTGCCTAAGAATGTCACAAGGCATGCTGGGTGCAGAAAATCTTCGCCTTCCCCTCTCACAGTCAGTCATAGGGGAAAGTCAAGGCCCTCTCAGTCACTAGCCATGTCACGCCTTTGTCAAGACAGAAGCACCCCCACCCGCTCCTTCTCTGTGATCCTGCGCTACCATGCTCAGGTTTTGGCCTTTCCTGGGAGCCAGAGGTGCACCCGGTGAGGGCGAGTGTTTTGGAGCGTTCGGGACGTGAGTGGACTTAGGACTGGAAGTTCTGTCCATTCAAAGCAGCCAACCTTCCTGCTGCAGACAGGGGCTGTTCCCTTGGGTTTCTTTCACCTTGCTCTCGGATAAATTTGGTTGTATGCTGCAGTTGCCTGCGATGACTACAAGGTGGCGCTGCTTTCAGGTAAGAGCACAAATATGCAGAAAATGTTGGGGACTTTTGCCACATTTATCGGTGGTGGGTCTCGCACATTTTTTCCAGGGAAGAGATATTGACCTGAAACACTTTTTACTGCAGAGATGCTGCAGTTCTAAAGGCTGGTCGGGCAGAAGGGCTTAGCCGTTTCATTGCCTGCCCCCCTGCAGCCCATTTATTACCAGCAGTTGTGAGTGGTGACTGCTGTTTTGAAAATATAAAAATTTCAGGACATAGAAAGTCGCAGACGGGGCTTTTGGGATGCCTGCCTATGTCTTTGTTTATTATTTATCTAATAGCTGAGTAATCTGGTCAAGATATTTCTCTTTTTTTTAACATATTGCGTTAGAATAGCTACAGCTTGTTTAATGTATAAATATTAGCACTGCGTTGGCCAGGAATCGAACCCGGGTCAACTGCTTGGAAGGCAGCTATGCTCACCACTATACCACCAACGCTCTGTGGCATATGTTTTTTTTAAACTCTAGACATCACAACCCTGAGTTCAATGACTATATTGCACCAGTATCAGAGGTATTTTTGGTTTACAGACCAACATGAAAATCAGGAAAAAAGTTCTTGCAACTGCTAAGGAACTGGAGATTGAAACCAATGCAAAAGCTGCGCAGAAAAGGAGAAAGGGAACGCAGCAGTTCAAATCATTGAAATAAGCATATATTGGCAGCAAGGGAAAAACAGCAGGGTAGAGAAAGAGAACAGCTCCACGAAATTCACAGGAGATTGATAATAGCAGGACAAAAAAAGGGAATAATAACGTTCCAAGCAGGCTCAGAAAGAAGTGCAAGGGTCCCATCTTTCGTTAATGGTCATAACTGTGCATCATTTCCTTTGAAGTGTAGGGTTGATTCTCTGACCATCTGTCTCCCTGACTTTGAGCAGAGACCGATAGTTGAGCAGTCTCTTCCCACAAAAAGCTGGCACAAGCCTGCTGTTTTCCGCTCTGGCAGCGTGGAAACGAGAGAGTGGTCCTCACGAGAAAAAAAATCAATCCATGCTAGCAGAGGATGGTTTCGATCCATCGACCTCTGGGTTATGGGCCCAGCACGCTTCCGCTGCGCCACTCTGCTTCCTGCTCAAAATACTGTGGTTATGCAGATCAGGAGCCTTCAGAGGAGTGGCATGGGATCGCTGGAGCTATTCTGGCAGGGCTCTCACCTCATTTGCCTAAGAATGTCACAAGGCATGCTGGGTGCAGAAAATCTTCGCCTTCCCCTCTCACAGTCAGTCATAGGGGAAAGTCAAGGCCCTCTCAGTCACTAGCCATGTCACGCCTTTGTCAAGACAGAAGCACCCCCACCCGCTCCTTCTCTGTGATCCTGGGCTACCCTGCTCAGGTTTTGGCCTTACCTGGGAGCCAGAGGTGCACCTGGTGAGGGCTTGCCCGGTATGAGCGTTTGGGAGTGTTCGGGACGTGAGTGGACTTAGGACTGGAAGTTCTGTCCATTCGAAGCAGCCAACCTTCCTGCTGCAGACAGGGGCTGTTCCCTTGGGTTTCTTTCATCTTGCTCTCGGATAAATTTGGTTGTATGCTGCAGTTGCCTGCGATGACTACAAGGTGGCGCTGCTTTCAGGTAAGAGCACAAATATGCAGAAAATGTTGGGGACTTTTGCCACATTTATCGGTGGTGGGTCTCGCACATTTTTTCCAGGGGAGAGATATTGACCTGAAACACTTTTTACTGCAGAGATGCTGCAGTTCTAAAGGCTGGTCGGGCAGAAGGGCTTAGCCGTTTCATTGCCTGCCCTCCTGCAGCCCATTTATTACCAGCAGTTGTGAGTGGTGACTGATGTTTGTAAAATATAAAAATTTCAGGACATAGAAAGTCGCAGACGGGGCTTTTAGGATGCCTGCCTATGTCTTTGCTTATTATTTATCTAATAGCTGTCTAATCTGGTCAAGATAGTTCTCTTTTTTTTAACATATTGCGTTAGAATAGCTACAGCTTGCTTAATGTATAAATATTAGCACTGCGTTGGCCAGGAATCGAACCCGGGTCAACTGCTTGGAAGGCAGCTATGCTCACCACTATACCACCAACGCTCCATGGCATATGTTTTTTTTAAACTCTAGACATCACAACCCTGAGTTCAATGACTATATTGCTCCAGTATCAGAGGTATTTTTGGTTTACAGACCAACATGAAAATCAGGAAAAAAGTTCTTGCAACTGCTAAGGAACTGGAGATTGAAACCAATGCAAAAGCTGCGCAGAAAAGGAGAAAGGGAAAGCAGCAGTTCAAATCATTGAAATAAGCATATATTGGCAGCAAGGGAAAAACAGCAGGGTAGAGAAAGAAAACAGCTCCACGAAATTCACAGGAGATTGATAATAGCAGGACAAAAAAAGGGAATAATAACGTTCCAAGCAGGCTCAGAAAGAAGTGCGAGGGTCCCATCTTTCTTTAATGGTCATAACTGTGCATCATTTCCTTTGAAGTGTAGGGTTGATTCTCTGACCATCTGTCTCCCTGACTTTGAGCAGAGACCGATAGTTGAGCAGTCTCTTCCCACAAAAAGCTGGCACAAGCCTGCTGTTTTCCGCTCTGGCAGCGTGGAAACGAGAGAATGGTCCTCACAAGTAAAAAAATCAATCCATGCTAGCAGAGGATGGTTTCGATCCATCGACCTCTGGGTTATGGGCCCAGCACGCTTCCACTGCGCCACTCTGCTTTCTGCTCAAAATGCTGTGGTTATGCAGATCAGGAGCCTTCAGAGGAGTGGCATGGGATCGCTGGAGCTATTCTGGCAGGGCTCTCACCTCATTTGCCTAAGAATGTCACAAGGCATGCTGGGTGCAGAAAATCTTCGCCTTCCCCTCTCACAGTCAGTCATAGGGGAAAGTCAAGGCCCTCTCAGTCACTAGCCATGTCACGCCTTTGTCAAGACAGAAGCACCCCCACCCGCTCCTTCTCTGTGATCCTGCGCTGCCATGCTCAGGTTTTGGCCTTACCTGGGAGCCAGAGGTGCACCCGGTGAGGGCTTGCCCGGTATGAGCGTTTGGGCGCGTTCGGGACGTGAGTGGACTTAGGACTGGAAGTTCTGTCCATTCGAAGCAGCCAACCTTCCTGCTGCAGACAGGGGCTGTTCCCTTGGGTTTCTTTCACCTTGCTCTCGGATAAATTTGGTTGTATGCTGCAGTTGCCTGCGATGACTACAAGGTGGCGCTGCTTTCAGGTAAGAGCACAAATATGCAGAAAATGTTGGGGACTTTTGCCACATTTATCGGTGGTGGGTCTCGCACATTTTTTCCAGGAGAGAGATATTGACCTGAAACACTTTTTACTGCAGAGATGCTGCAGTTCTAAAGGCTGGTCGGGCAGAAGGGCTTAGCCGTTTCATTGCCTGCCCCCCTGCAGCCCATTTATTACCAGCAGTTGTGAGTGGTGACTGCTGTTTGTAAAATATAAAAATTTCAGGACATAGAATGTCGCAGACGGGGCTTTTGGGATGCCTGCCTATGTTTTTGTTTATTATTTATCTAATAGCTGAGTAATCTGGTCAAGATATTTCTCTTTTTTTTAACATATTGCGTTAAAATAGCTACAGCTTGCTTAATGTATAAATATTAGCACTGCGTTGGCCGGGAATCGAACCCGGGTCAACTGTTTGGAAGGCAGCTATGCTCACCACTATACCACCAACGCTCCCTGGCATATGTTTTTTTAAAACTCTAGACATCACAACCCTGAGTTCAATGACTATATTGCACCAGTATCAGAGGTATTTTTGGTTTACAGACCAACATGAAAATCAGGAAAAAAGTTCTTGCAACTGCTAAGGAACTGGAGATTGAAACCAATGCAAAAGCTGCGCAGAAAAGGAGAAAGGGAAAGCAGCAGTTCAAATCATTGAAATAAGCATATATTGGCAGCAAGGGAAAAACAGCAGGGTAGAGAAAGAAAACAGCTCCACGAAATTCACAGGAGATTGATAATAGCAGGACAAAAAAACGGAATAATAACGTTCCAAGCAGGCTCAGAAAGAAGTGCGAGGGTCCCATCTTTCTTTAATGGTCATAACTGTGCATCATTTCCTTTGAAGTGTAGGGTTGATTCTCTGACCATCTGTCTCCCTGACTTTGAGCAGAGACCGATAGTTGAGCAGTCTCTTCCCACAAAAAGCTGGCAGAAGCCTGCTGTTTTCCGCTCTGGCAGCGTGGAAACGAGAGAGTGGTCCTCACAAGAAAAAAAATCAATCCATGCTAGCAGAGGATGGTTTCGATCCATCGACCTCTGGGTTATGAGCCCAGCACGCTTCCGCTGCGCCACTCTGCTTCCTATTCAAAATGCTGTGGTTATGCAGATCAGGAGCCTTCAGAGGAGTGGCATGGGATCGCTGGAGCTATTCTGGCAGGGCTCTCACCTCATTTGCCTAAGAATGTCACAAGGCATGCTGGGTGCAGAAAATCTTCGCCTTCCCCTCTCACAGTCAGTCATAGGGGAAAGTCAAGGCCCTCGCAGTCACTAGCCATGTCACGCCTTTGTCAAGACAGAAGCACCCCCACCCGCTCCTTCTCTGTGATCCTGCGCTACCATGCTCAGGTTTTGGCCTTACCTGGGAGCCAGAGGTGCACCCGGTGAGGGCGAGCGTTTGGGACGTGAGTGGACTTAGGACTGGAAGTTCTGTCCATTCAAAGCAGCCAACCTTCCTGCTGCAGACAGGGGCTGTTCCCTTGGGTTTCTTTTACCTTGCTCTCGGATAAATTTGGTTGTATGCTGCAGTTGCCTGCGATGACTACAAGGTGGCGCTGCTTTCAGGTAAGAGCACAAATATGCAGAAAATGTTGGGGACTTTTGCCACATTTATCGGTGGTGGGTCTCGCACATTTTTTCCAGGGGAGAGATATTGACCTGAAACACTTTTTACTGCAGAGATGCTGCAGTTCTAAAGGCTGGTCGGGCAGAAGGGCTTAGCCGTTTCATTGCCTGCCCCCCTGCAGCCCATTTATTACCAGCAGTTGTGAGTGGTGACTGCTGTTTGTAAAATATAAAAATTTCAGGACATAGAAAGTCGCAGACGGGGCTTTTGGGATGCCTGCCTATGTCTTTGTTTATTATTTATCTAATAGCTGAGTAATCTGGTCAAGATATTTCTCTTTTTTTTAACATATTGCGTTAGAATAGCTACAGCTTATTTAATGTGTAAATATTAGCACTGCGTTGGCCGGGAATCGAACCCGGGTCAACTGCTTGGAAGGCAGCTATGCTCACCACTATACCACCAACGCTCCGTGGCATATGTTTTTTTTAAACTCTAGACATCACAACCCTGAGTTCAATGACTATATTGCACCAGTATCAGAGGTATTTTTGGTTTACAGACCAACATGAAAATCAGGAAAAAAGTTCTTGCAACTGCTAAGGAACTGGAGATTGAAACCAATGCAAAAGCTGCGCAGAAAAGGAGAAAGGGAAAGCAGCAGTTCAAATCATTGAAATAAGCATATATTGGCAGCAAGGGAAAAACAGCAGGGTAGAGAAAGAAAACAGCTCCACGAAATTCACAGGAGATTGATAATAGCAGGACAAAAAAAGGGAATAATAACGTTCCAAGCAGGCTCAGAAAGAAGTGCGAGGGTCGCATCTTTCGTTAATGGTCATAACTGTGCATCATTTCCTTTGAAGTGTAGGGTTGATTCTCTGACCATCTGTCTCCCTGACTTTGAGCAGAGACCGATAGTTGAGCAGTCTCTTCCCACAAAAAGCTGGCACAAGCCTGCTGTTTTCCGCTCTGGCAGCGTGGAAACGAGAGAGTGGTCCTCACAAGAAAAAAAATCAATCCATGCTAGCAGAGGATGGTTTCGATCCATCGACCTCTGGGTTATGGGCCCAGCACGCTTCCGCTGCGCCACTCTGCTTCCTGCTCAAAATGCTGTGGTTATGCAGATCAGGAGCCTTCAGAGGAGTGGCATGGGATTGCTGGAGCTATTCTGGCAGGGCTCTCACCTCATTTGCCTAAGAATGTCACAAGGCATGCTGGGTGCAGAAAATCTTCGCCTTCCCCTCTCACAGTCAGTCATAGGGGAAAGTCAAGGCCCTCTCAGTCACTAGCCATGTCACGCCTTTGTCAAGACAGAAGCACCCCCACCCGCTCCTTCTCTGTGATCCTGCGCTACCATGCTCAGGTTTTGGCCTTACCTGGGAGCCAGAGGTGCACCTGGTGAGGGCTTGCCCGGTATGAGCGTTTGGGAGTGTTCGGGACGTGAGTGGACTTAGGACTGGAAGTTCTGTCCATTCGAAGCAGCCAACCTTCCTGCTGCAGACAGGGGCTGATCCCTTGGGTTTCTTTCATCTTGCTCTCGGATAAATTTGGTTGTATGCTGCAGTTGCCTGCGATGACTACAAGGTGGCGCTGCTTTCAGGTAAGAGCACAAATATGCAGAAAATGTTGGGGACTATTGCCACATTTATCGGTGGTGGGTCTCGCACATTTTTTCCAGGGGAGAGATATTGACCTGAAACACTTTTTACTGCAGAGATGCTGCAGTTCTAAAGGCTGGTCGGGCAGAAGGGCTTAGCCGTTTCATTGCCTGCCCCCCTGCAGCCCATTTATTACCAGCAGTTGTGAGTGGTGACTGCTGTTTGTAAAATATAAAAATTTCAGGACATAGAAAGTCGCAGACGGGGCTTTTAGGATGCCTGCCTATGTCTTTGTTTATTATTTATCTAATAGCTGAGTAATCTGGTCAAGATATTTCTCTTTTTTTTAACATATTGCGTTAGAATAGCTACAGCTTGCTTAATGTATAAATATTAGCACTGCGTTGGCCAGGAATCGAACCCGGGTCAACTGCTTGGAAGGCAGCTATGCTCACCACTATACCACCAACGCTCCGTGGCATATGTTTTTTTAAAACTCTAGACATCACAACCCTGAGTTCAATTACTATATTGCACCAGTATCAGAGGTATTTTTGGTTTACAGACCAACATGAAAATCAGGAAAAAAGTTCTTGCAACTGGTAAGGAACTGGAGATTGAAACCAATGCAAAAGCTGCGCAGAAAAGGAGAAAGGGAAAGCAGCAGTTCAAATCATTGAAATAAGCATATATTGGCAGCAAGGGAAAAACAGCAGGGTAGAGAAAGAAAACAGCTCCACGAAATTCACAGGAGATTGATAATAGCAGGACAAAAAAAGGGAATAATAACGTTCCAAGCAGGCTCAGAAAGAAGTGCGAGGGTCCCATCTTTCTTTAATGGTCATAACTGTGCATCATTTCCTTTGAAGTGTAGGGTTGATTCTCTGACCATCTGTCTCCCTGACTTTGAGCAGAGACCGATAGTTGAGCAGTCTCTTCCCACAAAAAGCTGGCACAAGCCTGCTGTTTTCCGCTCTGGCAGCGTGGAAACGAGAGAGTGGTCCTCACAAGAAAAAAAATCAATCCATGCTAGCAGAGGATGGTTTCGATCCATCGACCTCTGGGTTATGGGCCCAGCACGCTTCCGCTGCGCCACTCTGCTTCCTGCTCAAAATGCTGTGGTTATGCAGATCAGGAGCCTTCAGAGGAGTGGCATGGGATCGCTGGAGCTATTCTGGCAGGGCTCTCACCTCATTTGCCTAAGAATGTCACAAGGCATGCTGGGTGCAGAAAATCTTCGCCTTCCCCTCTCACAGTCAGTCATAGGGGAAAGTCAAGGCCCTCTCAGTCACTAGCCATGTCACGCCTTTGTCAAGACAGAAGCACCCCCACCCGCTCCTTCTCTGTGATCCTGCGCTACCATGCTCAGGTTTTGGCCTTACCTGGGAGCCAGAGGTGCACCCGGTGAGGGCTTGCCCGGTATGAGCGTTTGGGAGTGTTCGGGACGTGAGTGGACTTAGGACTGGAAGTTCTGTCCATTCGAAGCAGCCAACCTTCCTGCTGCAGACAGGGGCTGTTCCCTTGGGTTTCTTTCATCTTGCTCTCGGATAAATTTGGTTGTATGCTGCAGTTGCCTGCGATGACTACAAGGTGGCGCTGCTTTCAGGTAAGAGCACAAATATGCAGAAAATGTTGGGGACTTTTGCCACATTTATCGGTGGTGGGTCTCGCACATTTTTTCCAGGGGAGAGATATTGACCTGAAACACTTTTTACTGCAGAGATGCTGCAGTTCTAAAGGCTGGTCGGGCAGAAGGGCTTAGCCGTTTCATTGCCTGCCCCCCTGCAGCCCATTTATTACCAGCAGTTGTGAGTGGTGACTGCTGTTTGTAAAATATAAAAATTTCAGGACATAGAAAGTCGCAGACGGGGCTTTTAGGATGCCTGCCTATGTCTTTGTTTATTATTTATCTAATAGCTGAGTAATCTGGTCAAGATATTTCTCTTTTTTTTAACATATTGCGTTAGAATAGCTACAGCTTGCTTAATGTATAAATATTAGCACTGCGTTGGCCAGGAATCGAACCCGGGTCAACTGCTTGGAAGGCAGCTATGCTCACCACTATACCACCAACGCTCCGTGGCATATGTTTTTTTTAAACTCTAGACATCACAACCCTGAGTTCAATTACTATATTGCACCAGTATCAGAGGTATTTTTGGTTTACAGACCAACATGAAAATCAGGAAAAAAGTTCTTGCAACTGGTAAGGAACTGGAGATTGAAACCAATGCAAAAGCTGCGCAGAAAAGGAGAAAGGGAAAGCAGCAGTTCAAATCATTGAAATAAGCATATATTGGCAGCAAGGGAAAAACAGCAGGGTAGAGAAAGAAAACAGCTCCACGAAATTCACAGGAGATTGATAATAGCAGGACAAAAAAAGGGAATAATAACGTTCCAAGCAGGCTCAGAAAGAAGTGCGAGGGTCCCATCTTTCTTTAATGGTCATAACTGTGCATCATTTCCTTTGAAGTGTAGGGTTGATTCTCTGACCATCTGTCTCCCTGACTTTGAGCAGAGACCGATAGTTGAGCAGTCTCTTCCCACAAAAAGCAAGCACAAGCCTGCTGTTTTCCGCTCTGGCAGCGTGGAAACGAGAGAGTGGTCCTCACAGGAAAAAAAATCAATCCATGCTAGCAGAGGATGGTTTCGATCCATCGACCTCTGGGTTATGGGCCCAGCACGCTTCCACTGCGCCACTCTGCTTTCTGCTCAAAATGCTGTGGTTATGCAGATCAGGAGCCTTCAGAGGAGTGGCATGGGATCGCTGGAGCTATTCTGGCAGGGCTTTCACCTCATTTGCCTAAGAATGTCACAAGGCATGCTGGGTGCAGAAAATCTTCGCCTTCCCCTCTCACAGTCAGTCATAGGGGAAAGTCAAGGCCCTCTCAGTCACTAGCCATGTCACGCCTTTGTCAAGACAGAAGCACCCCCACCCGCTCCTTCTCTGTGATCCTGCGCTGCCATGCTCAGGTTTTGGCCTTACCTGGGAGCCAGAGGTGCACCCGGTGAGGGCTTGCCCGGTATGAGCGTTTGGGCGCGTTCGGGACGTGAGTGGACTTAGGACTGGAAGTTCTGTCCATTCGAAGCAGCCAACCTTCCTGCTGCAGACAGGGGCTGTTCCCTTGGGTTTCTTTCACCTTGCTCTCGGATAAATTTGGTTGTATGCTGCAGTTGCCTGCGATGACTACAAGGTGGCGCTGCTTTCAGGTAAGAGCACAAATATGCAGAAAATGTTGGGGACTTTTGCCACATTTATCGGTGGTGGGTCTCGCACATTTTTTCCAGGGGAGAGATATTGACCTGAAACACTTTTTACTGCAGAGATGCTGCAGTTCTAAAGGCTGGTCGGGCAGAAGGGCTTAGCCGTTTCATTGCCTGCCCCCCTGCAGCCCATTTATTACCAGCAGTTGTGAGTGGTGACTGCTGTTTGTAAAATATAAAAATTTCAGGACATAGAATGTCGCAGACGGGGCTTTTGGGATGCCTGCCTATGTTTTTGTTTATTATTTATCTAATAGCTGAGTAATCTGGTCAAGATATTTCTCTTTTTTTTAACATATTGCGTTAAAATAGCTACAGCTTGCTTAATGTATAAATATTAGCACTGCGTTGGCCGGGAATCGAACCCGGGTCAACTGTTTGGAAGGCAGCTATGCTCACCACTATACCACCAACGCTCCCTGGCATATGTTTTTTTAAAACTCTAGACATCACAACCCTGAGTTCAATGACTATATTGCACCAGTATCAGAGGTATTTTTGGTTTACAGACCAACATGAAAATCAGGAAAAAAGTTCTTGCAACTGCTAAGGAACTGGAGATTGAAACCAATGCAAAAGCTGCGCAGAAAAGGAGAAAGGGAAAGCAGCAGTTCAAATCATTGAAATAAACATATATTGGCAGCAAGGGAAAAACAGCAGGGTAGAGAAAGAAAACAGCTCCACGAAATTCACAGGAGATTGATAATAGCAGGACAAAAAAACGGAATAATAACGTTCCAAGCAGGCTCAGAAAGAAGTGCGAGGGTCCCATCTTTCTTTAATGGTCATAACTGTGCATCATTTCCTTTGAAGTGTAGGGTTGATTCTCTGACCATCTGTCTCCCTGACTTTGAGCAGAGACCGATAGTTGAGCAGTCTCTTCCCACAAAAAGCTGGCAGAAGCCTGCTGTTTTCCGCTCTGGCAGCGTGGAAACGAGAGAGTGGTCCTCACAAGAAAAAAAATCAATCCATGCTAGCAGAGGATGGTTTCAATCCATCGACCTCTGGGTTATGAGCCCAGCACGCTTCCGCTGCGCCACTCTGCTTCCTATTCAAAATGCTGTGGTTATGCAGATCAGGAGCCTTCAGAGGAGTGGCATGGGATCGCTGGAGCTATTCTGGCAGGGCTCTCACCTCATTTGCCTAAGAATGTCACAAGGCATGCTGGGTGCAGAAAATCTTCGCCTTCCCCTCTCACAGTCAGTCATAGGGGAAAGTCAAGGCCCTCGCAGTCACTAGCCATGTCACGCCTTTGTCAAGACAGAAGCACCCCCACCCGCTCCTTCTCTGTGATCCTGCGCTACCATGCTCAGGTTTTGGCCTTACCTGGGAGCCAGAGGTGCACCCGGTGAGGGCGAGCGTTTGGGACGTGAGTGGACTTAGGACTGGAAGTTCTGTCCATTCAAAGCAGCCAACCTTCCTGCTGCAGACAGGGGCTGTTCCCTTGGGTTTCTTTTACCTTGCTCTCGGATAAATTTGGTTGTATGCTGCAGTTGCCTGCGATGACTACAAGGTGGCGCTGCTTTCAGGTAAGAGCACAAATATGCAGAAAATGTTGGGGACTTTTGCCACATTTATCGGTGGTGGGTCTCGCACATTTTTTCCAGGGGAGAGATATTGACCTGAAACACTTTTTACTGCAGAGATGCTGCAGTTCTAAAGGCTGGTCGGGCAGAAGGGCTTAGCCGTTTCATTGCCTGCCCCCCTGCAGCCCATTTATTACCAGCAGTTGTGAGTGGTGACTGCTGTTTGTAAAATATAAAACTTTCAGGACATAGAAAGTCGCAGACGGGGCTTTTGGGATGCCTGCCTATGTCTTTGTTTATTATTTATCTAATAGCTGAGTAATCTGGTCAAGATATTTCTCTTTTTTTTAACATATTGCGTTAGAATAGCTACAGCTTATTTAATGTGTAAATATTAGCACTGCGTTGGCCGGGAATCGAACCCGGGTCAACTGCTTGGAAGGCAGCTATGCTCACCACTATACCACCAACGCTCCGTGGCATATGTTTTTTTTAAACTCTAGACATCACAACCCTGAGTTCAATGACTATATTGCACCAGTATCAGAGGTATTTTTGGTTTACAGACCAACATGAAAATCAGGAAAAAAGTTCTTGCAACTGCTAAGGAACTGGAGATTGAAACCAATGCAAAAGCTGCGCAGAAAAGGAGAAAGGGAAAGCAGCAGTTCAAATCATTGAAATAAGCATATATTGGCAGCAAGGGAAAAACAGCAGGGTAGAGAAAGAAAACAGCTCCACGAAATTCACAGGAGATTGATAATAGCAGGACAAAAAAAGGGAATAATAACGTTCCAAGCAGGCTCAGAAAGAAGTGCGAGGGTCGCATCTATCGTTAATGGTCATAACTGTGCATCATTTCCTTTGAAGTGTAGGGTTGATTCTCTGACCATCTGTCTCCCTGACTTTGAGCAGAGACCGATAGTTGAGCAGTCTCTTCCCACAAAAAGCTGGCACAAGCCTGCTGTTTTCCGCTCTGGCAGCGTGGAAACGAGAGAGTGGTCCTCACAAGAAAAAAAATCAATCCATGCTAGCAGAGGATGGTTTCGATCCATCGACCTCTGGGTTATGGGCCCAGCACGCTTCCGCTGCGCCACTCTGCTTCCTGCTCAAAATGCTGTGGTTATGCAGATCAGGAGCCTTCAGAGGAGTGGCATGGGATCGCTGGAGCTATTCTGGCAGGGCTCTCACCTCATTTGCCTAAGAATGTCACAAGGCATGCTGGGTGCAGAAAATCTTCGCCTTCCCCTCTCACAGTCAGTCATAGGGGAAAGTCAAGGCCCTCTCAGTCACTAGCCATGTCACGCCTTTGTCAAGACAGAAGCACCCCCACCCGCTCCTTCTCTGTGATCCTGCGCTACCATGCTCAGGTTTTGGCCTTACCTGGGAGCCAGAGGTGCACCTGGTGAGGGCTTGCCCGGTATGAGCGTTTGGGAGTGTTCGGGACGTGAGTGGACTTAGGACTGGAAGTTCTGTCCATTCGAAGCAGCCAACCTTCCTGCTGCAGACAGGGGCTGATCCCTTGGGTTTCTTTCATCTTGCTCTCGGATAAATTTGGTTGTATGCTGCAGTTGCCTGCGATGACTACAAGGTGGCGCTGCTTTCAGGTAAGAGCACAAATATGCAGAAAATGTTGGGGACTATTGCCACATTTATCGGTGGTGGGTCTCGCACATTTTTTCCAGGGGAGAGATATTGACCTGAAACACTTTTTACTGCAGAGATGCTGCAGTTCTAAAGGCTGGTCGGGCAGAAGGGCTTAGCCGTTTCATTGCCTGCCCCCCTGCAGCCCATTTATTACCAGCAGTTGTGAGTGGTGACTGCTGTTTGTAAAATATAAAAATTTCAGGACATAGAAAGTCGCAGACGGGGCTTTTAGGATGCCTGCCTATGTCTTTGTTTATTATTTATCTAATAGCTGAGTAATCTGGTCAAGATATTTCTCTTTTTTTTAACATATTGCGTTAGAATAGCTACAGCTTGCTTAATGTATAAATATTAGCACTGCGTTGGCCAGGAATCGAACCCGGGTCAACTGCTTGGAAGGCAGCTATGCTCACCACTATACCACCAACGCTCCGTGGCATATGTTTTTTTAAAACTCTAGACATCACAACCCTGAGTTCAATTACTATATTGCACCAGTATCAGAGGTATTTTTGGTTTACAGACCAACATGAAAATCAGGAAAAAAGTTCTTGCAACTGGTAAGGAACTGGAGATTGAAACCAATGCAAAAGCTGCGCAGAAAAGGAGAAAGGGAAAGCAGCAGTTCAAATCATTGAAATAAGCATATATTGGCAGCAAGGGAAAAACAGCAGGGTAGAGAAAGAAAACAGCTCCACGAAATTCACAGGAGATTGATAATAGCAGGACAAAAAAAGGGAATAATAACGTTCCAAGCAGGCTCAGAAAGAAGTGCGAGGGTCCCATCTTTCTTTAATGGTCATAACTGTGCATCATTTCCTTTGAAGTGTAGGGTTGATTCTCTGACCATCTGTCTCCCTGACTTTGAGCAGAGACCGATAGTTGAGCAGTCTCTTCCCACAAAAAGCTGGCACAAGCCTGCTGTTTTCCGCTCTGGCAGCGTGGAAACGAGAGAGTGGTCCTCACAAGAAAAAAAATCAATCCATGCTAGCAGAGGATGGTTTCGATCCATCGACCTCTGGGTTATGGGCCCAGCACGCTTCCGCTGCGCCACTCTGCTTCCTGCTCGAAATGCTGTGGTTATGCAGATCAGGAGCCTTCAGAGGAGTGGCATGGGATCGCTGGAGCTATTCTGGCAGGGCTCTCACCTCATTTGCCTAAGAATGTCACAAGGCATGCTGGGTGCAGAAAATCTTCGCCTTCCCCTCTCACAGTCAGTCATAGGGGAAAGTCAAGGCCCTCTCAGTCACTAGCCATGTCACGCCTTTGTCAAGACAGAAGCACCCCCACCCGCTCCTTCTCTGTGATCCTGCGCTACCATGCTCAGGTTTTGGCCTTACCTGGGAGCCAGAGGTGCACCCGGTGAGGGCTTGCCCGGTATGAGCGTTTGGGAGCGTTCGGGACGTGAGTGGACTTAGGACTGGAAGTTCTGTCCATTCAAAGCAGCCAACCTTCCTGCTGCAGACAGGGGCTGTTTCCTTGGGTTTCTTTCACCTTGCTCTCGGATAAATTTGGTTGTATGCTGCAGTTGCCTGCGATGACTACAAGGTGGCGCTGCTTTCAGGTAAGAGCACAAATATGCAGAAAATGTTGGGGATTTTTGCCACATTTATCGGTGGTGGGTCTCGCACATTTTTTCCAGGGGAGAGATATTGACCTGAAACACTTTTTACTGCAGAGATGCTGCAGTTCTAAAGGCTGGTCGGGCAGAAGGGCTTAGCCGTTTCATTGCCTGCCCCCCTGCAGCCCATTTATTACCAGCAGTTGTGAGTGGTGACTGCTGTTTGTAAAATATAAAAATTTCAGGACATAGAAAGTCGCAGACGGGGCTTTTGGGATGCCTGCCTATGTCTTTGTTTATTATTTATCTAATAGCTGAGTAATCTGGTCAAGATATTTCTCTTTTTTTTAACTTATTGCGTTAAAATAGCTACAGCTTGCTTAATGTATAAATATTAGCACTGCGTTGGCCGGGAATCGAACCCGGGTCAACTGCTTGGAAGGCAGCTATGCTCACCACTATACCACCAACCCTCCGTGGCATATGTTTTTTTTAAACTCTAGACATCACAACCCTGAGTTCAATTACTATATTGCACCAGTATCAGAGGTATTTTTGGTTTACAGACCAACATGAAAATCAGGAAAAAAGTTCTTGCAACTGCTAAGGAACTGGAGATTGAAACCAATGCAAAAGCTGCGCAGAAAAGGAGAAAGGGAAAGCAGCAGTTCAAATCATTGAAATAAGCATATATTGGCAGCAAGGGAAAAACAGCAGGGTAGAGAAAGAAAACAGCTCCACGAAATTTACAGGAGATTGATAATAGCAGGACAAAAAAAGGGAATAATAACGTTCCAAGCAGGCTCAGAAAGAAGTGCGAGGGTCCCATCTTTCTTTAATGGTCATAACTGTGCATCATTTCCTTTGAAGTGTAGGGTTGATTCTCTGACCATCTGTCTCCCTGACTTTGAGCAGAGACCGATAGTTGAGCAGTCTCTTCCCACAAAAAGCTGGCACAAGCCTGCTGTTTTCCGCTCTGGCAGCGTGGAAACGAGAGAGTGGTCCTCACAAGAAAAAAAATCAATCCATGCTAGCAGAGGATGGTTTCGATCCATCGACCTCTGGGTTATGGGCCCAGCACGCTTCCGCTGCGCCACTCTGCTTCCTGCTCAAAATGCTGTGGTTATGCAGATCAGGAGCCTTCAGAGGAGTGGCATGGGATCGCTGGAGCTATTCTGGCAGGACTCTCACCTCATTTGCCTAAGAATGTCACAAGGCATGCTGGGTGCAGAAAATCTTCGCCTTCCCCTCTCACAGTCAGTCATAGGGGAAAGTCAAGGCCCTCTCAGTCACTAGCCATGTCACGCCTTTGTCAAGACAGAAGCACCCCCACCCGCTCCTTCTCTGTGATCCTGCGCTACCATGCTCAGGTTTTGGCCTTACCTGGGAGCCAGAGGTGCACCCGGTGAGGGCTTGCCCGGTATGAGCGTTTGGGACGTGAGTGGACTTAGGACTGGAAGTTCTGTCCATTCAAAGCAGCCAACCTTCCTGCTGCAGACAGGGGCTGTTCCCTTGGGTTTCTTTCACCTTGCTCTCGGATAAATTTGGTTGTATGCTGCAGTTGCCTGCAATGACTACAAGGTGGCGCTGCTTTCAGGTAAGAGCACAAATATGCAGAAAATGTTGGGGACTTTTGCCACATTTATCGGTGGTGGGTCTCGCACATTTTTTCCAGGGAAGAGATATTGACCTGAAACACTTTTTACTGCAGAGATGCTGCAGTTCTAAAGGCTGGTCGGGCAGAAGGGCTTAGCCGTTTCATTGCCTGCCCCCCTGCAGCCCATTTATTACCAGCAGTTGTGAGTGGTGACTGCTGTTTGTAAAATATAAAAATTTCAGGACATAGAAAGTCGCAGACGGGGCTTTTGGGATGCCTGCCTATGTCTTTGTTTATTATTTATCTAATAGCTGAGTAATCTGGTCAAGATATTTCTCTTTTTTTTAACATATTGCGTTAGAATAGCTACAGCTTGTTTAATGTATAAATATTAGCACTGCGTTGGCCAGGAATCGAACCCGGGTCAACTGCTTGGAAGGCAGCTATGCTCACCACTATACCACCAACGCTCTGTGGCATATGTTTTTTTTAAACTCTAGACATCACAACCCTGAGTTCAATGACTATATTGCACCTGTTTCAGAGGTATTTTTGGTTTACAGACCAACATGAAAATCAGGAAAAAAGTTCTTGCAACTGCTAAGGAACTGGAGATTGAAACCAATGCAAAAGCTGCGCAGAAAAGGAGAAAGGGAAAGCAGCAGTTCAAATCATTGAAATAAGCATATATTGGCAGCAAGGGAAAAACAGCAGGGTAGAGAAAGAGAACAGCTCCACGAAATTCACAGGAGATTGATAATAGCAGGACAAAAAAAGGGAATAATAACGTTCCAAGCAGGCTCAGAAAGAAGTGCGAGGGTCCCATCTTTCGTTAATGGTCATAACTATGCATCATTTCCTTTGAAGTGTAGGGTTGATTCTCTGACCATCTGTCTCCCTGACTTTGAGCAGAGACCGATAGTTGAGCAGTCTCTTCCCACAAAAAGCTGGCACAAGCCTGCTGTTTTCCGCTCTGGCAGCGTGGAAACGAGAGAGTGGTCCTCACAAGAAAAAAAATCAATCCATGCTAGCAGAGGATGGTTTCGATCCATCGACCTCTGGGTTATGGGCCCAGCACGCTTCCGCTGCGCCACTCTGCTTCCTGCTCAAAATGCTGTGGTTATGCAGATCAGGAGCCTTCAGAGGAGTGGCATGGGATCGCTGGAGCTATTCTGGCAGGGCTCTCACCTCATTTGCCTAAGAATGTCACAAGGCATGCTGGGTGCAGAAAATCTTCGCCTTCCCCTCTCACAGTCAGTCATAGGGGAAAGTCAAGGCCCTCTCAGTCACTAGCCATGTCACGCCTTTGTCAAGACAGAAGCACCCCCACCCGCTCCTTCTCTGTGATCCTGCGCTACCATGCTCAGGTTTTGGCCTTACCTGGGAGCCAGAGGTGCACCTGGTGAGGGCTTGCCCGGTATGAGCGTTTGGGAGTGTTCGGGACGTGAGTGGACTTAGGACTGGAAGTTCTGTCCATTCGAAGCAGCCAACCTTCCTGCTGCAGACAGGGGCTGTTCCCTTGGGTTTCTTTCATCTTGCTCTCGGATAAATTTGGTTGTATGCTGCAGTTGCCTGCGATGACTACAAGGTGGCGCTGCTTTCAGGTAAGAGCACAAATATGCAGAAAATGTTGGGGACTTTTGCCACATTTATCGGTGGTGGGTCTCGCACATTTTTTCCAGGGGAGAGATATTGACCTGAAACACTTTTTACTGCAGAGATGCTGCAGTTCTAAAGGCTGGTCGGGCAGAAGGGCTTAGCCGTTTCATTGCCTGCCCCCCTGCAGCCCATTTATTACCAGCAGTTGTGAGTGGTGACTGCTGTTTGTAAAATATAAAAATTTCAGGACATAGAAAGTCGCAGACGGGGCTTTTAGGATGCCTGCCTATGTCTTTGTTTATTATTTATCTAATAGCTGAGTAATCTGGTCAAGATATTTCTCTTTTTTTTAACATATTGCGTTAGAATAGCTACAGCTTGCTTAATGTATAAATATTAGCACTGCGTTGGCCAGGAATCGAACCCGGGTCAACTGCTTGGAAGGCAGCTATGCTCACCACTATACCACCAACGCTCCGTGGCATATGTTTTTTTTAAACTCTAGACATCACAACCCTGAGTTCAATTACTATATTGCACCAGTATCAGAGGTATTTTTGGTTTACAGACCAACATGAAAATCAGGAAAAAAGTTCTTGCAACTGGTAAGGAACTGGAGATTGAAACCAATGCAAAAGCTGCGCAGAAAAGGAGAAAGGGAAAGCAGCAGTTCAAATCATTGAAATAAGCATATATTGGCAGCAAGGGAAAAACAGCAGGGTAGAGAAAGAAAACAGCTCCACGAAATTCACAGGAGATTGATAATAGCAGGACAAAAAAAGGGAATAATAACGTTCCAAGCAGGCTCAGAAAGAAGTGCGAGGGTCCCATCTTTCTTTAATGGTCATAACTGTGCATCATTTCCTTTGAAGTGTAGGGTTGATTCTCTGACCATCTGTCTCCCTGACTTTGAGCAGAGACCGATAGTTGAGCAGTCTCTTCCCACAAAAAGCAAGCACAAGCCTGCTGTTTTCCGCTCTGGCAGCGTGGAAACGAGAGAGTGGTCCTCACAAGAAAAAAAATCAATCCATGCTAGCAGAGGATGGTTTCGATCCATCGACCTCTGGGTTATGGGCCCAGCACGCTTCCGCTGCGCCACTCTGCTTCCTGCTCGAAATGCTGTGGTTATGCAGATCAGGAGCTTTCAGAGGAGTGGCATGGGATCGCTGGAGCTATTCTGGCAGGGCTCTCACCTCATTTGCCTAAGAATGTCACAAGGCATGCTGGGTGCAGAAAATCTTCGCCTTCCCCTCTCACAGTCAGTCATAGGGGAAAGTCAAGGCCCTCTCAGTCACTAGCCATGTCACGCATTTGTCAAGACAGAAGCACCCCCACCCGCTCCTTCTCTGTGATCCTGCGCTACCATGCTCAGGTTTTGGCCTTACCTGGGAGCCAGAGGTGCATCCGGTGAGGGCTTGCCCGGTATGAGCGTTTGGGAGCGTTCGGGACGTGAGTGGACTTAGGACTGGAAGTTCTGTCCATTCAAAGCAGCCAACCTTCCTGCTGCAGACAGGGGCTGTTCCCTTGGGTTTCTTTCACCTTGCTCTCGGATAAATTTGGTTGTATGCTGCAGTTGCCTGCGATGACTACAAGGTGGCGCTGCTTTCAGGTAAGAGCACAAATATGCAGAAAATGTTGGGGATTTTTGCCACATTTATCGGTGGTGGGTCTCGCACATTTTTTCCAGGGGAGAGATATTGACCTGAAACACTTTTTACTGCAGAGATGCTGCAGTTCTAAAGGCTGGTCGGGCAGAAGGGCTTAGCCGTTTCATTGCCTGCCCCCCTGCAGCCCATTTATTACCAGCAGTTGTGAGTGGTGACTGCTGTTTGTAAAATATCAAAATTTCAGGACATAGAAAGTCGCAGACGGGGCTTTTGGGATGCCTGCCTATGTCTTTGTTTATTATTTATCTAATAGCTGAGTAATCTGGTCAAGATATTTCTCTTTTTTTTAACTTATTGCGTTAAAATAGCTACAGCTTGCTTAATGTATAAATATTAGCACTGCGTTGGCCGGGAATCGAACCCGGGTCAACTGCTTGGAAGGCAGCTATGCTCACCACTATACCACCAACCCTCCGTGGCATATGTTTTTTTTAAACTCTAGACATCACAACCCTGAGTTCAATTACTATATTGCACCAGTATCAGAGGTATTTTTGGTTTACAGACCAACATGAAAATCAGGAAAAAAGTTCTTGCAACTGCTAAGGAACTGGAGATTGAAACCAATGCAAAAGCTGCGCAGAAAAGGAGAAAGGGAAAGCAGCAGTTCAAATCATTGAAATAAGCATATATTGGCAGCAAGGGAAAAACAGCAGGGTAGAGAAAGAAAACAGCTCCACGAAATTTACAGGAGATTGATAATAGCAGGACAAAAAAAGGGAATAATAACGTTCCAAGCAGGCTCAGAAAGAAGTGCGAGGGTCCCATCTTTCTTTAATGGTCATAACTGTGCATCATTTCCTTTGAAGTGTAGGGTTGATTCTCTGACCATCTGTCTCCCTGACTTTGAGCAGAGACCGATAGTTGAGCAGTCTCTTCCCACAAAAAGCTGGCACAAGCCTGCTGTTTTCCGCTCTGGCAGCGTGGAAACGAGAGAGTGGTCCTCACAAGAAAAAAAATCAATCCATGCTAGCAGAGGATGGTTTCGATCCATCGACCTCTGGGTTATGGGCCCAGCACGCTTCCGCTGCGCCACTCTGCTTCCTGTTCAAAATGCAATGGTTATGCAGATCAGGAGCCTTCAGAGGAGTGGCATGGGATCGCTGGAGCTATTCTGGCAGGACTCTCACCTCATTTGCCTAAGAATGTCACAAGGCATGCTGGGTGCAGAAAATCTTCGCCTTCCCCTCTCACAGTCAGTCATAGGGGAAAGTCAAGGCCCTCTCAGTCACTAGCCATGTCACGCCTTTGTCAAGACAGAAGCACCCCCACCCGCTCCTTCTCTGTGATCCTGCGCTACCATGCTCAGGTTTTGGCCTTACCTGGGAGCCAGAGGTGCACCCGGTGAGGGCTTGCCCGGTATGAGCGTTTGGGACGTGAGTGGACTTAGGACTGGAAGTTCTGTCCATTCAAAGCAGCCAACCTTCCTGCTGCAGACAGGGGCTGTTCCCTTGGGTTTCTTTCACCTTGCTCTCGGATAAATTTGGTTGTATGCTGCAGTTGCCTGCAATGACTACAAGGTGGCGCTGCTTTCAGGTAAGAGCACAAATATGCAGAAAATGTTGGGGACTTTTGCCACATTTATCGGTGGTGGGTCTCGCACATTTTTTCCAGGGAAGAGATATTGACCTGAAACACTTTTTACTGCAGAGATGCTGCAGTTCTAAAGGCTGGTCGGGCAGAAGGGCTTAGCCGTTTCATTGCCTGCCCCCCTGCAGCCCATTTATTACCAGCAGTTGTGAGTGGTGACTGCTGTTTGTAAAATATAAAAATTTCAGGACATAGAAAGTCGCAGACGGGGCTTTTGGGATGCCTGCCTATGTCTTTGTTTATTATTTATCTAATAGCTGAGTAATCTGGTCAAGATATTTCTCTTTTTTTTAACATATTGCGTTAGAATAGCTACAGCTTGTTTAATGTATAAATATTAGCACTGCGTTGGCCAGGAATCGAACCCGGGTCAACTGCTTGGAAGGCAGCTATGCTCACCACTATACCACCAACGCTCTGTGGCATATGTTTTTTTTAAACTCTAGACATCACAACCCTGAGTTCAATGACTATATTGCACCTGTTTCAGAGGTATTTTTGGTTTACAGACCAACATGAAAATCAGGAAAAAAGTTCTTGCAACTGCTAAGGAACTGGAGATTGAAACCAATGCAAAAGCTGCGCAGAAAAGGAGAAAGGGAAAGCAGCAGTTCAAATCATTGAAATAAGCATATATTGGCAGCAAGGGAAAAACAGCAGGGTAGAGAAAGAGAACAGCTCCACGAAATTCACAGGAGATTGATAATAGCAGGACAAAAAAAGGGAATAATAACGTTCCAAGCAGGCTCAGAAAGAAGTGCGAGGGTCCCATCTTTCGTTAATGGTCATAACTATGCATCATTTCCTTTGAAGTGTAGGGTTGATTCTCTGACCATCTGTCTCCCTGACTTTGAGCAGAGACCGATAGTTGAGCAGTCTCTTCCCACAAAAAGCTGGCACAAGCCTGCTGTTTTCCGCTCTGGCAGCGTGGAAACGAGAGAGTGGTCCTCACAAGAAAAAAAATCAATCCATGCTAGCAGAGGATGGTTTCGATCCATCGACCTCTGGGTTATGGGCCCAGCACGCTTCCGCTGCGCCACTCTGCTTCCTGCTCAAAATGCTGTGGTTATGCAGATCAGGAGCCTTCAGAGGAGTGGCATGGGATCGCTGGAGCTATTCTGGCAGGGCTCTCACCTCATTTGCCTAAGAATGTCACAAGGCATGCTGGGTGCAGAAAATCTTCGCCTTCCCCTCTCACAGTCAGTCATAGGGGAAAGTCAAGGCCCTCTCAGTCACTAGCCATGTCACGCCTTTGTCAAGACAGAAGCACCCCCACCCGCTCCTTCTCTGTGATCCTGCGCTACCATGCTCAGGTTTTGGCCTTACCTGGGAGCCAGAGGTGCACCTGGTGAGGGCTTGCCCGGTATGAGCGTTTGGGAGTGTTCGGGACGTGAGTGGACTTAGGACTGGAAGTTCTGTCCATTCGAAGCAGCCAACCTTCCTGCTGCAGACAGGGGCTGTTCCCTTGGGTTTCTTTCATCTTGCTCTCGGATAAATTTGGTTGTATGCTGCAGTTGCCTGCGATGACTACAAGGTGGCGCTGCTTTCAGGTAAGAGCACAAATATGCAGAAAATGTTGGGGACTTTTGCCACATTTATCGGTGGTGGGTCTCGCACATTTTTTCCAGGGGAGAGATATTGACCTGAAACACTTTTTACTGCAGAGATGCTGCAGTTCTAAAGGCTGGTCGGGCAGAAGGGCTTAGCCGTTTCATTGCCTGCCCCCCTGCAGCCCATTTATTACCAGCAGTTGTGAGTGGTGACTGCTGTTTGTAAAATATAAAAATTTCAGGACATAGAAAGTCGCAGACGGGGCTTTTAGGATGCCTGCCTATGTCTTTGTTTATTATTTATCTAATAGCTGAGTAATCTGGTCAAGATATTTCTCTTTTTTTTAACATATTGCGTTAGAATAGCTACAGCTTGCTTAATGTATAAATATTAGCACTGCGTTGGCCAGGAATCGAACCCGGGTCAACTGCTTGGAAGGCAGCTATGCTCACCACTATACCACCAACGCTCCGTGGCATATGTTTTTTTTAAACTCTAGACATCACAACCCTGAGTTCAATTACTATATTGCACCAGTATCAGAGGTATTTTTGGTTTACAGACCAACATGAAAATCAGGAAAAAAGTTCTTGCAACTGGTAAGGAACTGGAGATTGAAACCAATGCAAAAGCTGCGCAGAAAAGGAGAAAGGGAAAGCAGCAGTTCAAATCATTGAAATAAGCATATATTGGCAGCAAGGGAAAAACAGCAGGGTAGAGAAAGAAAACAGCTCCACGAAATTCACAGGAGATTGATAATAGCAGGACAAAAAAAGGGAATAATAACGTTCCAAGCAGGCTCAGAAAGAAGTGCGAGGGTCCCATCTTTCTTTAATGGTCATAACTGTGCATCATTTCCTTTGAAGTGTAGGGTTGATTCTCTGACCATCTGTCTCCCTGACTTTGAGCAGAGACCGATAGTTGAGCAGTCTCTTCCCACAAAAAGCAAGCACAAGCCTGCTGTTTTCCGCTCTGGCAGCGTGGAAACGAGAGAGTGGTCCTCACAAGAAAAAAAATCAATCCATGCTAGCAGAGGATGGTTTCGATCCATCGACCTCTGGGTTATGGGCCCAGCACGCTTCCGCTGCGCCACTCTGCTTCCTGCTCGAAATGCTGTGGTTATGCAGATCAGGAGCTTTCAGAGGAGTGGCATGGGATCGCTGGAGCTATTCTGGCAGGGCTCTCACCTCATTTGCCTAAGAATGTCACAAGGCATGCTGGGTGCAGAAAATCTTCGCCTTCCCCTCTCACAGTCAGTCATAGGGGAAAGTCAAGGCCCTCTCAGTCACTAGCCATGTCACGCATTTGTCAAGACAGAAGCACCCCCACCCGCTCCTTCTCTGTGATCCTGCGCTACCATGCTCAGGTTTTGGCCTTACCTGGGAGCCAGAGGTGCATCCGGTGAGGGCTTGCCCGGTATGAGCGTTTGGGAGCGTTCGGGACGTGAGTGGACTTAGGACTGGAAGTTCTGTCCATTCAAAGCAGCCAACCTTCCTGCTGCAGACAGGGGCTGTTCCCTTGGGTTTCTTTCACCTTGCTCTCGGATAAATTTGGTTGTATGCTGCAGTTGCCTGCGATGACTACAAGGTGGCGCTGCTTTCAGGTAAGAGCACAAATATGCAGAAAATGTTGGGGATTTTTGCCACATTTATCGGTGGTGGGTCTCGCACATTTTTTCCAGGGGAGAGATATTGACCTGAAACACTTTTTACTGCAGAGATGCTGCAGTTCTAAAGGCTGGTCGGGCAGAAGGGCTTAGCCGTTTCATTGCCTGCCCCCCTGCAGCCCATTTATTACCAGCAGTTGTGAGTGGTGACTGCTGTTTGTAAAATATCAAAATTTCAGGACATAGAAAGTCGCAGACGGGGCTTTTGGGATGCCTGCCTATGTCCTTGTTTATTATTTATCTAATAGCTGAGTAATCTGGTCAAGATATTTCTCTTTTTTTTAACATATTGCGTTAAAATAGCTACAGCTTGCTTAATGTATAAATATTAGCACTGCGTTGGCCAGGAATCGAACCCGGGTCAACTGCTTGGAAGGCAGCTATGCTCACCACTATACCACCAACGCTCCGTGGCATATGTTTTTTTTAAACTCTAGACATCACAACCCTGAGTTCAATGACTATATTGCACCAGTATCAGAGGTATTTTTGGTTTACAGACCAACATGAAAATCAGGAAAAAAGTTCTTGCAACTGCTAAGGAACTGGAGATTGAAACCAATGCAAAAGCTGCGCAGAAAAGGAGAAAGGGAAAGCAGCAGTTCAAATCATTGAAATAAGCATATATTGGCAGCAAGGGAAAAACAGCAGGGTAGAGAAAGAAAACAGCTCCACGAAATTCACAGGAGATTGATAATAGCAGGACAAAAAAAGGGAATAATAACGTTCCAAGCAGGCTCAGAAAGAAGTGCGAGGGTCCCATCTTTCTTTAATGGTCATAACTGTGCATCATTTCCTTTGAAGTGTAGGGTTGATTCTCTGACCATCTGTCTCCCTGACTTTGAGCAGAGACCGATAGTTGAGCAGTCTCTTCCCACAAAAAGCTGGCACAAGCCTGCTGTTTTCCGCTCTGGCAGCGTGGAAACGAGAGAGTGGTCCTCACAAGAAAAAAAATCAATCCATGCTAGCAGAGGATGGTTTCGATCCATCGACCTCTGGGTTATGGGCCCAGCACGCTTCCGCTGCGCCATTCTGCTTCCTGTTCAAAATGCTGTGGTTATGCAGATCAGGAGCCTTCAGAGGAGTGGCATGGGATCGCTGGAGCTATTCTGGCAGGACTCTCACCTCATTTGCCTAAGAATGTCACAAGGCATGCTGGGTGCAGAAAATCTTCGCCTTCCCCTCTCACAGTCAGTCATAGGGGAAAGTCAAGGCCCTCTCAGTCACTAGCCATGTCACGCCTTTGTCAAGACAGAAGCACCCCCACCCGCTCCTTCTCTGTGATCCTGCGCTACCATGCTCAGGTTTTGGCCTTACCTGGGAGCCAGAGGTGCACCCGGTGAGGGCTTGCCCGGTATGAGCGTTTGGGACGTGAGTGGACTTAGGACTGGAAGTTCTGTCCATTCAAAGCAGCCAACCTTCCTGCTGCAGACAGGGGCTGTTCCCTTGGGTTTCTTTCACCTTGCTCTCGGATAAATTTGGTTGTATGCTGCAGTTGCCTGCAATGACTACAAGGTGGCGCTGCTTTCAGGTAAGAGCACAAATATGCAGAAAATGTTGGGGACTTTTGCCACATTTATCGGTGGTGGGTCTCGCACATTTTTTCCAGGGAAGAGATATTGACCTGAAACACTTTTTACTGCAGAGATGCTGCAGTTCTAAAGGCTGGTCGGGCAGAAGGGCTTAGCCGTTTCATTGCCTGCCCCCCTGCAGCCCATTTATTACCAGCAGTTGTGAGTGGTGACTGCTGTTTGTAAAATATAAAACTTTCAGGACATAGAAAGTCGCAGACGGGGCTTTTGGGATGCCTGCCTATGTCTTTGTTTATTATTTATCTAATAGCTGAGTAATCTGGTCAAGATATTTCTCTTTTTTTTAACATATTGCGTTAGAATAGCTACAGCTTGTTTAATGTATAAATATTAGCACTGCGTTGGCCAGGAATCGAACCCGGGTCAACTGCTTGGAAGGCAGCTATGCTCACCACTATACCACCAACGCTCTGTGGCATATGTTTTTTTTAAACTCTAGACATCACAACCCTGAGTTCAATGACTATATTGCACCTGTTTCAGAGGTATTTTTGGTTTACAGACCAACATGAAAATCAGGAAAAAAGTTCTTGCAACTGCTAAGGAACTGGAGATTGAAACCAATGCAAAAGCTGCGCAGAAAAGGAGAAAGGGAAAGCAGCAGTTCAAATCATTGAAATAAGCATATATTGGCAGCAAGGGAAAAACAGCAGGGTAGAGAAAGAGAACAGCTCCACGAAATTCACAGGAGATTGATAATAGCAGGACAAAAAAAGGGAATAATAACGTTCCAAGCAGGCTCAGAAAGAAGTGCGAGGGTCCCATCTTTCGTTAATGGTCATAACTATGCATCATTTCCTTTGAAGTGTAGGGTTGATTCTCTGACCATCTGTCTCCCTGACTTTGAGCAGAGACCGATAGTTGAGCAGTCTCTTCCCACAAAAAGCTGGCACAAGCCTGCTGTTTTCCGCTCTGGCAGCGTGGAAACGAGAGAGTGGTCCTCACAAGAAAAAAAATCAATCCATGCTAGCAGAGGATGGTTTCGATCCATCGACCTCTGGGTTATGGGCCCAGCACGCTTCCGCTGCGCCACTCTGCTTCCTGCTCAAAATGCTGTGGTTATGCAGATCAGGAGCCTTCAGAGGAGTGGCATGGGATCGCTGGAGCTATTCTGGCAGGGCTCTCACCTCATTTGCCTAAGAATGTCACAAGGCATGCTGGGTGCAGAAAATCTTCGCCTTCCCCTCTCACAGTCAGTCATAGGGGAAAGTCAAGGCCCTCTCAGTCACTAGCCATGTCAAGCCTTTGTCAAGACAGAAGCACCCCCACCCGCTCCTTCTCTGTGATCCTGCGCTACCATGCTCAGGTTTTGGCCTTACCTGGGAGCCAGAGGTGCACCTGGTGAGGGCTTGCCCGGTATGAGCGTTTGGGAGTGTTCGGGACGTGAGTGGACTTAGGACTGGAAGTTCTGTCCATTCGAAGCAGCCAACCTTCCTGCTGCAGACAGGGGCTGTTCCCTTGGGTTTCTTTCATCTTGCTCTCGGATAAATTTGGTTGTATGCTGCAGTTGCCTGCGATGACTACAAGGTGGCGCTGCTTTCAGGTAAGAGCACAAATATGCAGAAAATGTTGGGGACTTTTGCCACATTTATCGGTGGTGGGTCTCGCACATTTTTTCCAGGGGAGAGATATTGACCTGAAACACTTTTTACTGCAGAGATGCTGCAGTTCTAAAGGCTGGTCGGGCAGAAGGGCTTAGCCGTTTCATTGCCTGCCCCCCTGCAGCCCATTTATTACCAGCAGTTGTGAGTGGTGACTGCTGTTTGTAAAATATAAAAATTTCAGGACATAGAAAGTCGCAGACGGGGCTTTTAGGATGCCTGCCTATGTCTTTGTTTATTATTTATCTAATAGCTGAGTAATCTGGTCAAGATATTTCTCTTTTTTTTAACATATTGCGTTAGAATAGCTACAGCTTGCTTAATGTATAAATATTAGCACTGCGTTGGCCAGGAATCGAACCCGGGTCAACTGCTTGGAAGGCAGCTATGCTCACCACTATACCACCAACGCTCCGTGGCATATGTTTTTTTTAAACTCTAGACATCACAACCCTGAGTTCAATTACTATATTGCACCAGTATCAGAGGTATTTTTGGTTTACAGACCAACATGAAAATCAGGAAAAAAGTTCTTGCAACTGGTAAGGAACTGGAGATTGAAACCAATGCAAAAGCTGCGCAGAAAAGGAGAAAGGGAAAGCAGCAGTTCAAATCATTGAAATAAGCATATATTGGCAGCAAGGGAAAAACAGCAGGGTAGAGAAAGAAAACAGCTCCACGAAATTCACAGGAGATTGATAATAGCAGGACAAAAAAAGGGAATAATAACGTTCCAAGCAGGCTCAGAAAGAAGTGCGAGGGTCCCATCTTTCTTTAATGGTCATAACTGTGCATCATTTCCTTTGAAGTGTAGGGTTGATTCTCTGACCATCTGTCTCCCTGACTTTGAGCAGAGACCGATAGTTGAGCAGTCTCTTCCCACAAAAAGCAAGCACAAGCCTGCTGTTTTCCGCTCTGGCAGCGTGGAAACGAGAGAGTGGTCCTCACAAGAAAAAAAATCAATCCATGCTAGCAGAGGATGGTTTCGATCCATCGACCTCTGGGTTATGGGCCCAGCACGCTTCCGCTGCGCCACTCTGCTTCCTGCTCGAAATGCTGTGGTTATGCAGATCAGGAGCTTTCAGAGGAGTGGCATGGGATCGCTGGAGCTATTCTGGCAGGGCTCTCACCTCATTTGCCTAAGAATGTCACAAGGCATGCTGGGTGCAGAAAATCTTCGCCTTCCCCTCTCACAGTCAGTCATAGGGGAAAGTCAAGGCCCTCTCAGTCACTAGCCATGTCACGCATTTGTCAAGACAGAAGCACCCCCACCCGCTCCTTCTCTGTGATCCTGCGCTACCATGCTCAGGTTTTGGCCTTACCTGGGAGCCAGAGGTGCATCCGGTGAGGGCTTGCCCGGTATGAGCGTTTGGGAGCGTTCGGGACGTGAGTGGACTTAGGACTGGAAGTTCTGTCCATTGAAAGCAGCCAACCTTCCTGCTGCAGACAGGGGCTGTTCCCTTGGGTTTCTTTCACCTTGCTCTCGGATAAATTTGGTTGTATGCTGCAGTTGCCTGCGATGACTACAAGGTGGCGCTGCTTTCAGGTAAGAGCACAAATATGCAGAAAATGTTGGGGATTTTTGCCACATTTATCGGTGGTGGGTCTCGCACATTTTTTCCAGGGGAGAGATATTGACCTGAAACACTTTTTACTGCAGAGATGCTGCAGTTCTAAAGGCTGGTCGGGCAGAAGGGCTTAGCCGTTTCATTGCCTGCCCCCCTGCAGCCCATTTATTACCAGCAGTTGTGAGTGGTGACTGCTGTTTGTAAAATATCAAAATTTCAGGACATAGAAAGTCGCAGACGGGGCTTTTGGGATGCCTGCCTATGTCCTTGTTTATTATTTATCTAATAGCTGAGTAATCTGGTCAAGATATTTCTCTTTTTTTTAACATATTGCGTTAAAATAGCTACAGCTTGCTTAATGTATAAATATTAGCACTGCGTTGGCCGGGAATCGAACCCGGGTCAACTGCTTGGAAGGCAGCTATGCTCACCACTATACCACCAACGCTCCGTGGCATATGTTTTTTTTAAACTCTAGACATCACAACCCTGAGTTCAATGACTATATTGCACCAGTATCAGAGGTATTTTTGGTTTACAGACCAACATGAAAATCAGGAAAAAAGTTCTTGCAACTGCTAAGGAACTGGAGATTGAAACCAATGCAAAAGCTGCGCAGAAAAGGAGAAAGGGAAAGCAGCAGTTCAAATCATTGAAATAAGCATATATTGGCAGCAAGGGAAAAACAGCAGGGTAGAGAAAGAAAACAGCTCCACGAAATTCACAGGAGATTGATAATAGCAGGACAAAAAAAGGGAATAATAACGTTCCAAGCAGGCTCAGAAAGAAGTGCGAGGGTCCCATCTTTCTTTAATGGTCATAACTGTGCATCATTTCCTTTGAAGTGTAGGGTTGATTCTCTGACCATCTGTCTCCCTGACTTTGAGCAGAGACCGATAGTTGAGCAGTCTCTTCCCACAAAAAGCTGGCACAAGCCTGCTGTTTTCCGCTCTGGCAGCGAGGAAACGAGAGAGTGGTCCTCACAAGAAAAAAAATCAATCCATGCTAGCAGAGGATGGTTTCGATCCATCGACCTCTGGGTTATGGGCCCAGCACGCTTCCGCTGCGCCATTCTGCTTCCTGTTCAAAATGCTGTGGTTATGCAGATCAGGAGCCTTCAGAGGAGTGGCATGGGATCGCTGGAGCTATTCTGGCAGGACTCTCACCTCATTTGCCTAAGAATGTCACAAGGCATGCTGGGTGCAGAAAATCTTCGCCTTCCCCTCTCACAGTCAGTCATAGGGGAAAGTCAAGGCCCTCTCAGTCACTAGCCATGTCACGCCTTTGTCAAGACAGAAGCACCCCCACCCGCTCCTTCTCTGTGATCCTGCGCTACCATGCTCAGGTTTTGGCCTTACCTGGGAGCCAGAGGTGCACCCGGTGAGGGCTTGCCCGGTATGAGCATTTGGGAGCGTTCGGGACGTGAGTGGACTTAGGACTGGAAGTTCTGTCCATTCGAAGCAGCCAACCTTCCTGCTGCAGACAGGGGCTGTTCCCTTGGGTTTCTTTCACCTTGCTCTCGGATCAATTTGGTTGTATGCTGCAGTTGCCTGCGATGACTACAAGGTGGCGCTGCTTTCAGGTAAGAGCACAAATATGCAGAAAATGTTGGGGACTTTTGCCACATTTATCGGTGGTGGGTCTCGCACATTTTTTCCAGGGGACAGATATTGACCTGAAACACTTTTTACTGCAGAGATGCTGCAGTTCTAAAGGCTGGTCGGGCAGAAGGGCTTAGCCGTTTCATTGCCTGCCCCCCGCAGCACATTTATTACCAGCAGTTGTGAGTGGTGACTGCTGTTTGTAAAATATAAAAATTTCAGGACATAGAAAGTCGCAGACGGGGCTTTTGGGATGCCTGCCTATGTCTTTGTTTATTATTTATCTAATAGCTGAGTAATCTGGTCAAGATATTTCTCTTTTTTTTAACATATTGCGTTAAAATAGCTACAGCTTGCTTAATGTATAAATATTAGCACTGCGTTGGCCGGGAATCGAACCCGGGTCAACTGCTTGGAAGGCAGCTATGCTCACCACTATACCACCAACGCTCCGTGGCATATGTTTTTTTTAAACTCTAGACATCACAACCCTGAGTTCAATGACTATATTGCACCAGTATCAGAGGTATTTTTGGTTTACAGACCAACATGAAAATCAGGAAAAAAGTTCTTGCAACTGCTAAGGAACTGGAGATTGAAACCAATGCAAAAGCTGCGCAGAAAAGGAGAAAGGGAAAGCAGCAGTTCAAATCATTGAAATAAGCATATATTGGCAGCAAGGGAAAAACAGCAGGGTAGAGAAAGAAAACAGCTCCACGAAATTCACAGGAGATTGATAATAGCAGGACAAAAAAAGGGAATAATAACGTTCCAAGCAGCCTCAGAAAGAAGTGCGAGGGTCCCATCTTTCGTTAATGGTCATAACTGTGCATCATTTCCTTTGAAGTGTAGGGTTGATTCTCTGACCATCTGTCTCCCTGACTTTGAGCAGAGACCGATAGTTGAGCAGACTCTTCCCACAAAAAGCTGGCACAAGCCTGCTGTTTTCCGCTCTGGCAGCGTGGAAATGAGAGAGTGGTCCTCACAAGAAAAAAAATCAATCCATGCTAGCAGAGGATGGTTTCAATCCATCGACCTCTGGGTTATGGGCCCAGCACGCTTCCGCTGCGCCACTCTGCTTCCTGCTCAAAATGCTGTGGTTATGCAGATCAGGAGCCTTCAGAGGAGTGGCATGGGATCGCTGGAGCTATTCTGGCAGGGCTCTCACCTCATTTGCCTAAGAATGTCACAAGGCATGCTGGGTGCAGAAAATCTTCGCCTTCCCCTCTCACAGTCAGTCATAGGGGAAAGTCAAGGCCCTCTCAGTCACTAGCCATGTCACGCCTTTGTCAAGACAGAAGCACCCCCACCCGCTCCTTCTCTGTGATCCTGCGCTACCATGCTCAGGTTTTGGCCTTACCTGGGAGCCAGAGGTGCACCCGGTGAGGGCGAGTGTTTGGGAGCGTTTGGGATGTGAGTGGACTTAGGACTGGAAGTTCTGTCCATTCGAAGCAGCCAACCTTCCTGCTGCAGACAGAGGCTGTTCCCTTGGGTTTCTTTCACCTTGCTCTCGGATAAATTTGGTTGTATGCTGCAGTTGCCTGCGATGACTACAAGGTGGCGCTGCGTTCAGGTAAGAGCACAAATATGCAGAAAATGTTGGGGACTTTTGCCACATTTATCGGTGGTGGGTCTCGCACATTTTTTCCAGGGGAGAGATATTGACCTGAAACACTTTTTACTGCAGAGATGCTGCAGTTCTAAAGGCTGGTCGGGCAGAAGGGCTTAGCCGTTTCATTGCCTGCCCCCCTGCAGCCTATTTATTACCAGCAGTTGTGAGTGGTGACTGCTGTTTGTAAAATATAAAAATTTCAGGACATAGAAAGTCGCAGACGGGGCTTTTGGGATGCCTGCCTATGTCTTTGTTTATTATTTATCTAATAGCTGAGTAATCTGGTCAAGATATTTCTCTTTTTTTTAACATATTGCGTTAGAATAGCTACAGCTTGCTTAATGTATAAATATTAGCACTGCTTTGGCCAGGAATCGAACCCGGGTCAACTGCTTGGAAGGCAGCTATGCTCACCACTATACCACCAACGCTCCGTGGCATATGTTTTTTTTAAACTCTAGACATCACAACCCTGAGTTCAATGACTATATTGCACCAGTATCAGAGGTATTTTTGGTTTACAGACCAACATGAAAATCAGGAAAAAAGTTCTTGCAACTGCTAAGGAACTGGAGATTGAAACCAATGCAAAAGCTGCGCAGAAAAGGAGAAAGGGAAAGCAGCAGTTCAAATCATTGAAATAAGCATATATTGGCAGCAAGGGAAAAACAGCAGGGTAGAGAAAGAAAACAGCTCCACGAAATTCACAGGAGATTGATAATAGCAGGACAAAAAAAGGGAATAATAACGTTCCAAGCAGGCTCAGAAAGAAGTGCGAGGGTCCCATCTTTCGTTAATGGTCATAACTGTGCATCATTTCCTTTGAAGTGTAGGGTTGATTCTCTGACCATCTGTCTCCCTGACTTTGAGCAGAGACCGATAGTTGAGCAGTCTCTTCCCACAAAAAGCTGGCACAAGCCTGCTGTTTTCCGCTCTGGCAGCGTGGAAACGAGAGTGGTCCTCACAAGAAAAAAAATCAATCCATGCTAGCAGAGGATGGTTTCGATCCATCGACCTCTGGGTTATGGGCCCAGCACGCTTCCGCTGCGCCACTCTGCTTCCTGCTCAAAATGCTGTGGTTATGCAGATCAGGAGCCTTCAGAGGAGTGGCATGGGATCGCTGGAGCTATTCTGGCAGGGCTCTCACCTCATTTGCCTAAGAATGTCACAAGGCATGCTGGGTGCAGAAAATCTTCGCCTTCCCCTCTCACAGTCAGTCATAGGGGAAAATCAAGGCCCTCTCAGTCACTAGCCATGTCACGCCTTTGTCAAGACAGAAGCACCCCCACCCGCTCCTTCTCTGTGATCCTGCGCTACCATGCTCCGGTTTTGGCCTTACCTGGGAGCCAGAGGTGCACCTGGTGAGGACTTGCCCGGTATGAGCGTTTGGGAGTGTTCGGGACGTGAGTGGACTTAGGACTGGAAGTTCTGTCCATTCAAAGCAGCCAACCTTCCTGCTGCAGACAGGGGCTGTTCCCTTGGGTTTCTTTCATCTTGCTCTCGGATATATTTGGTTGTATGCTGCAGTTGCCTGCGATGACTACAAGGTGGCGCTGCTTTCAGGTAAGAGCACAAATATGCAGAAAATGTTGGGGACTTTTGCCACATTTATCGGTGGTGGGTCTCGCACATTTTTTCCAGGGGAGAGATATTGACCTGAAACACTTTTTACTGCAGAGATGCTGCAGTTCTAAAGGCTGGTCGGGCAGAAGGGCTTAGCCGTTTCATTGCCTGCCCCCCTGCAGCCCATTTATTACCAGCAGTTGTGAGTGGTGACTGCTGTTTGTAAAATATAAAAATTTCAGGACATAGAAAGTCGCAGACGGGGCTTTTAGGATGCCTGCCTATGTCTTTGTTTATTATTTATCTAATAGCTGAGTAATCTGGTCAAGATATTTCTCTTTTTTTTTAACATATTGCGTTAGAATAGCTACAGCTTGCTTAATGTATAAATATTAGCACTGCGTTGGCCAGGAATCGAACCCGGGTCAACTGCTTGGAAGGCAGCTATGCTCACCACTATACCACCAACGCTCCGTGGGAAATGTTTTTTTTAAACTCTAGACATCACAACCCTGAGTTCAATTACTATATTGCACCAGTATCAGAGGTATTTTTGGTTTACAGACCAACATGAAAATCAGGAAAAAAGTTCTTGCAACTGGTAAGGAACTGGAGATTGAAACCAATGCAAAAGCTGCGCAGAAAAGGAGAAAGGGAAAGCAGCAGTTCAAATCATTGAAATAAGCATATATTGGCAGCAAGGGAAAAACAGCAGGGTAGAGAAAGAAAACAGCTCCACGAAATTCACAGGAGATTGATAATAGCAGGACAAAAAAAGGGAATAATAACGTTCCAAGCAGGCTCAGAAAGAAGTGCGAGGGTCCCATCTTTCTTTAATGGTCATAACTGTGCATCATTTCCTTTGAAGTGTAGGGTTGATTCTCTGACCATCTGTCTCCCTGACTTTGAGCAGAGACCGATAGTTGAGCAGTCTCTTCCCACAAAAAGCTGGCACAAGCCTGCTGTTTTCCGCTCTGGCAGCGTGGAAACGAGAGAGTGGTCCTCACAAGAAAAAAAATCAATCCATGCTAGCAGAGGATGGTTTCGATCCATCGACCTCTGGGTTATGGGCCCAGCACGCTTCCGCTGCTCCACTCTGCTTCCTGCTTGAAATGCTGTGGTTATGCAGATCAGGAGCCTTCAGAGGAGTGGCATGGGATCGCTGGAGCTATTCTGGCAGGGCTCTCACCTCATTTGCCTAAGAATGTCACAAGGCATGCTGGGTGCAGAAAATCTTCGCCTTCCCCTCTCACAGTCAGTCATAGGGGAAAGTCAAGGCCCTCTCAGTCACTAGCCATGTCACGCCTTTGTCAAGACAGAAGCACCCGCACCCGCTCCTTCTCTGTGATCCTGCGCTACCATGCTCAGGTTTTGGCCTTACCTGGGAGCCAGAGGTGCACCCGGTGAGGGCTTGCCCGGTATGAGCGTTTGGGAGCGTTCGGGACGTGAGTGGACTTAGGACTGGAAGTTCTGTCCATTCAAAGCAGCCAACCTTCCTGCTGCAGACAGGGGCTGTTCCCTTGGGTTTCTTTCACCTTGCTCTCGGATAAATTTGGTTGTATGCTGCAGTTGCCTGCGATGACTACAAGGTGGCGCTGCTTTCAGGTAAGAGCACAAATATGCAGAAAATGTTGGGGATTTTTGCCACATTTATCGGTGGTGGGACTCGCACATTTTTTCCAGGGGAGAGATATTGACCTGAAACACTTTTTACTGCAGAGATGCTGCAGTTCTAAAGGCTGGTCGGGCAGAAGGGCTTAGCCGTTTCATTGCCTGCCCCCTGCAGCCCATTTATTACCAGCAGTTGTGAGTGGTGACTGCTGTTTGTAAAATATAAAAATTTCAGGACATAGAAAGTCGCAGACGGGGCTTTTAGGATGCCTGCCTATGTCTTTGTTTATTATTTATCTAATAGCTGAGTAATCTGGTCAAGATATTTCTCTTTTTTTTAACATATTGCGTTAGAATAGCTACAGCTTGCTTAATGTATAAATATTAGCACTGCTTTGGCCAGGAATCGAACCCGGGTCAACTGCTTGGAAGGCAGCTATGCTCACCACTATACCACCAACGCTCCGTGGCATATGTTTTTTTTAAACTCTAGACATCACAACCCTGAGTTCAATGACTATATTGCACCAGTATCAGAGGTATTTTTGGTTTACAGACCAACATGAAAATCAGGAAAAAAGTTCTTGCAACTGCTAAGGAACTGGAGATTGAAACCAATGCAAAAGCTGCGCAGAAAAGGAGAAAGGGAAAGCAGCAGTTCAAATCATTGAAATAAGCATATATTGGCAGCAAGGGAAAAACAGCAGGGTAGAGAAAGAAAACAGCTCCACGAAATTCACAGGAGATTGATAATAGCAGGACAAAAAAAGGGAATAATAACGTTCCAAGCAGGCTCAGAAAGAAGTGCGAGGGTCCCATCTTTCGTTAATGGTCATAACTGTGAATCATTTCCTTTGAAGTGTAGGGTTGATTCTCTGACCATCTGTCTCCCTGACTTTGAGCAGAGACGATAGTTGAGCAGTCTCTTCCCACAAAAAGCTGGCACAAGCCTGCTGTTTTCCGCTCTGGCAGCGTGGAAACGAGAGTGGTCCTCACAAGAAAAAAAATCAATCCATGCTAGCAGAGGATGGTTTCGATCCATCGACCTCTGGGTTATGGGCCCAGCACGCTTCCGCTGCGCCACTCTGCTTCCTGCTCAAAATGCTGTGGTTATGCAGATCAGGAGCCTTCAGAGGAGTGGCATGGGATCGCTGGAGCTATTCTGGCAGGGCTCTCACCTCATTTGCCTAAGAATGTCACAAGGCATGCTGGGTGCAGAAAATCTTCGCCTTCCCCTCTCACAGTCAGTCATAGGGGAAAATCAAGGCCCTCTCAGTCACTAGCCATGTCACGCCTTTGTCAAGACAGAAGCACCCCCACCCGCTCCTTCTCTGTGATCCTGCGCTACCATGCTCCGGTTTTGGCCTTACCTGGGAGCCAGAGGTGCACCTGGTGAGGGCTTGCCCGGTATGAGCGTTTGGGAGTGTTCGGGACGTGAGTGGACTTAGGACTGGAAGTTCTGTCCATTCAAAGCAGCCAACCTTCCTGCTGCAGACAGGGGCTGTTCCCTTGGGTTTCTTTCATCTTGCTCTCGGATAAATTTGGTTGTATGCTGCAGTTGCCTGCGATGACTACAAGGTGGCGCTGCTTTCAGGTAAGAGCACAAATATGCAGAAAATGTTGGGGACTTTTGCCACATTTATCGGTGGTGGGTCTCGCACATTTTTTCCAGGGGAGAGATATTGACCTGAAACACTTTTTACTGCAGAGATGCTGCAGTTCTAAAGGCTGGTCGGGCAGAAGGGCTTAGCCGTTTCATTGCCTGCCCCCCTGCAGCCCATTTATTACCAGCAGTTGTGAGTGGTGACTGCTGTTTGTAAAATATAAAAATTTCAGGACATAGAAAGTCGCAGACGGGGCTTTTAGGATGCCTGCCTATGTCTTTGTTTATTATTTATCTGATAGCTGAGTAATCTGGTCAAGATATTTCTCTTTTTTTTAACATATTGCGTTAGAATAGCTACAGCTTGCTTAATGTATAAATATTAGCACTGCGTTGGCCAGGAATCGAACCCGGGTCAACTGCTTGGAAGGCAGCTATGCTCACCACTATACCACCAACGCTCCGTGGGATATGTTTTTTTTAAACTCTAGACATCACAACCCTGAGTTCAATTACTATATTGCACCAGTATCAGAGGTATTTTTGGTTTACAGACCAACATGAAAATCAGGAAAAAAGTTCTTGCAACTGGTAAGGAACTGGAGATTGAAACCAATGCAAAAGCTGCGCAGAAAAGGAGAAAGGGAAAGCAGCAGTTCAAATCATTGAAATAAGCATATATTGGCAGCAAGGGAAAAACAGCAGGGTAGAGAAAGAAAACAGCTCCACGAAATTCACAGGAGATTGATAATAGCAGGACAAAAAAAGGGAATAATAACGTTCCAAGCAGGCTCAGAAAGAAGTGCGAGGGTCCCATCTTTCTTTAATGGTCATAACTGTGCATCATTTCCTTTGAAGTGTAGGGTTGATTCTCTGACCATCTGTCTCCCTGACTTTGAGCAGAGACCGATAGTTGAGCAGTCTCTTCCCACAAAAAGCTGGCACAAGCCTGCTGTTTTCCGCTCTGGCAGCGTGGAAACGAGAGAGTGGTCCTCACAAGAAAAAAAATCAATCCATGCTAGCAGAGGATGGTTTCGATCCATCGACCTCTGGGTTATGGGCCCAGCACGCTTCCGCTGCGCCACTCTGCTTCCTGCTCGAAATGCTGTGGTTATGCAGATCAGGAGCCTTCAGAGGAGTGGCATGGGATCGCTGGAGCTATTCTGGCAGGGCTCTCACCTCATTTGCCTAAGAATGTCACAAGGCATGCTGGGTGCAGAAAATCTTCGCCTTCCCCTCTCACAGTCAGTCATAGGGGAAAGTCAAGGCCCTCTCAGTCACTAGCCATGTCACGCCTTTGTCAAGACAGAAGCACCCGCACCCGCTCCTTCTCTGTGATCCTGCGCTACCATGCTCAGGTTTTGGCCTTACCTGGGAGCCAGAGGTGCACCCGGTGAGGGCTTGCCCGGTATGAGCGTTTGGGAGCGTTCGGGACGTGAGTGGACTTAGGACTGGAAGTTCTGTCCATTCAAAGCAGCCAACCTTCCTGCTGCAGACAGGGGCTGTTCCCTTGGGTTTCTTTCACCTTGCTCTCGGATAAATTTGGTTGTATGCTGCAGTTGCCTGCGATGACTACAAGGTGGCGCTGCTTTCAGGTAAGAGCACAAATATGCAGAAAATGTTGGGGATTTTTGCCACATTTATCGGTGGTGGGACTCGCACATTTTTTCCAGGGGAGAGATATTGACCTGAAACACTTTTTACTGCAGAGATGCTGCAGTTCTAAAGGCTGGTCGGGCAGAAGGGCTTAGCCGTTTCATTGCCTGCCCCCCTGCAGCCCATTTATTACCAGCAGTTGTGAGTGGTGACTGCTGTTTGTAAAATATAAAAATTTCAGGACATAGAAAGTCGCAGACGGGGCTTTTAGGATGCCTGCCTATGTCTTTGTTTATTATTTATCTAATAGCTGAGTAATCTGGTCAAGATATTTCTCTTTTTTTTAACATATTGCATTAGAATAGCTACAGCTTGCTTAATGTATAAATATTAGCACTGCGTTGCCCAGGAATCGAACCCGGGTCAACTGCTTGGAAGGCAGCTATGCTCACCACTATACCACCAACGCTCCGTGGCATATGTTTTTTTTAAACTCTAGACATCACAACCCTGAGTTCAATTACTATATTGCACCAGTATCAGAGGTATTTTTGGTTTACAGACCAACATGAAAATCAGGAAAAAAGTTCTTGCAACTGGTAAGGAACTGGAGATTGAAACCAATGCAAAAGCTGCGCAGAAAAGGAGAAAGGGAAAGCAGCAGTTCAAATCATTGAAATAAGCATATATTGGCAGCAAGGGAAAAACTGCAGGGTAGAGAAAGAAAACAGCTCCACGAAATTCACAGGAGATTGATAATAGCAGGACAAAAAAAGGGAATAATAACGTTCCAAGCAGGCTCAGAAAGAAGTGCGAGGGTCCCATCTTTCTTTAATGGTCATAACTGTGCATCATTTCCTTTGAAGTGTAGGGTTGATTCTCTGACCATCTGTCTCCCTGACTTTGAGCAGAGACCGATAGTTGAGCAGTCTCTTCCCACAAAAAGCTGGCACAAGCCTGCTGTTTTCCGCTCTGGCAGCGTGGAAACGAGAGAGTGGTCCTCACAAGAAAAAAAATCAATCCATGCTAGCAGAGGATGGTTTCGATCCATCGACCTCTGGGTTATGGGCCCAGCACGCTTCCGCTGCGCCACTCTGCTTCCTGCTCGAAATGCTGTGGTTATGCAGATCAGGAGCCTTCAGAGGAGTGGCATGGGATCGCTGGAGCTATTCTGGCAGGGCTCTCACCTCATTTGCCTAAGAATGTCACAAGGCATGCTGGGTGCAGAAAATCTTCGCCTTCCCCTCTCACAGTCAGTCATAGGGGAAAGTCAAGGCCCTCTCAGTCACTAGCCATGTCACACCTTTGTCAAGACAGAAGCACCCCCACCCGCTCCTTCTCTGTGATCCTGCGCTACCATGCTCAGGTTTTGGCCTTACCTGGGAGCCAGAGGTGCACCCGGTGAGGGCTTGCCCGGTATGAGCATTTGGGAGCGTTCGGGACGTGAGTGGACTTAGGACTGGAAGTTCTGTCCATTCGAAGCAGCCAACCTTCCTGCTGCAGACAGGGGCTGTTCCCTTGGGTTTCTTTCACCTTGCTCTCGGATCAATTTGGTTGTATGCTGCAGTTGCCTGCGATGACTACAAGGTGGCGCTGCTTTCAGGTAAGAGCACAAATATGCAGAAAATGTTGGGGACTTTTGCCACATTTATCGGTGGTGGGTCTCGCACATTTTTTCCAGGGGACAGATATTGACCTGAAACACTTTTTACTGCAGAGATGCTGCAGTTCTAAAGGCTGGTCGGGCAGAAGGGCTTAGCCGTTTCATTGCCTGCCCCCCGCAGCACATTTATTACCAGCAGTTGTGAGTGGTGACTGCTGTTTGTAAAATATAAAAATTTCAGGACATAGAAAGTCGCAGACGGGGCTTTTGGGATGCCTGCCTATGTCTTTGTTTATTATTTATCTAATAGCTGAGTAATCTGGTCAAGATATTTCTCTTTTTTTTAACATATTGCGTTAAAATAGCTACAGCTTGCTTAATGTATAAATATTAGCACTGCGTTGGCCGGGAATCGAACCCGGGTCAACTGCTTGGAAGGCAGCTATGCTCACCACTATACCACCAACGCTCCGTGGCATATGTTTTTTTTAAACTCTAGACATCACAACCCTGAGTTCAATGACTATATTGCACCAGTATCAGAGGTATTTTTGGTTTACAGACCAACATGAAAATCAGGAAAAAAGTTCTTGCAACTGCTAAGGAACTGGAGATTGAAACCAATGCAAAAGCTGCGCAGAAAAGGAGAAAGGGAAAGCAGCAGTTCAAATCATTGAAATAAGCATATATTGGCAGCAAGGGAAAAACAGCAGGGTAGAGAAAGAAAACAGCTCCACGAAATTCACAGGAGATTGATAATAGCAGGACAAAAAAAGGGAATAATAACGTTCCAAGCAGCCTCAGAAAGAAGTGCGAGGGTCCCATCTTTCGTTAATGGTCATAACTGTGCATCATTTCCTTTGAAGTGTAGGGTTGATTCTCTGACCATCTGTCTCCCTGACTTTGAGCAGAGACCGATAGTTGAGCAGACTCTTCCCACAAAAAGCTGGCACAAGCCTGCTGTTTTCCGCTCTGGCAGCGTGGAAATGAGAGAGTGGTCCTCACAAGAAAAAAAATCAATCCATGCTAGCAGAGGATGGTTTCAATCCATCGACCTCTGGGTTATGGGCCCAGCACGCTTCCGCTGCGCCACTCTGCTTCCTGCTCAAAATGCTGTGGTTATGCAGATCAGGAGCCTTCAGAGGAGTGGCATGGGATCGCTGGAGCTATTCTGGCAGGGCTCTCACCTCATTTGCCTAAGAATGTCACAAGGCATGCTGGGTGCAGAAAATCTTCGCCTTCCCCTCTCACAGTCAGTCATAGGGGAAAGTCAAGGCCCTCTCAGTCACTAGCCATGTCACGCCTTTGTCAAGACAGAAGCACCCCCACCCGCTCCTTCTCTGTGATCCTGCGCTACCATGCTCAGGTTTTGGCCTTACCTGGGAGCCAGAGGTGCACCGGGTGAGGGCTTGCCCGGTATGAGCGTTTGGGACGTGAGTGGACTTAGGACTGGAAGTTCTGTCCATTCAAAGCAGCCAACCTTCCTGCTGCAGACAGGGGCTGTTCCCTTGGGTTTCTTTCACCTTGCTCTCGGATAAATTTGGTTGTATGCTGCAGTTGCCTGCGATGACTACAAGGTGGCGCTGCTTTCAGGTAAGAGCACAAATATGCAGAAAATGTTGGGGACTTTTGCCACATTTATCGGTGGTGGGTCTCGCACATTTTTTCCAGGGAAGAGATATTGACCTGAAACACTTTTTACTGCAGAGATGCTGCAGTTCTAAAGGCTGGTCGGGCAGAAGGGCTTAGCCGTTTCATTGCCTGCCCCCCTGCAGCCCATTTATTACCAGCAGTTGTGAGTGGTGACTGCTGTTTGTAAAATATAAAAATTTCAGGACATAGAAAGTCGCAGACGGGGCTTTTGGGATGCCTGCCTCTGTCTTTGTTTATTATTTATCTAATAGCTGAGTAATCTGGTCAAGATATTTCTCTTTTTTTTAACATATTGCGTTAGAATAGCTACAGCTTGTTTAATGTATAAATATTAGCACTGCGTTGGCCAGGAATCGAACCCGGGTCAACTGCTTGGAAGGCAGCTATGCTCACCACTATACCACCAACGCTCCGTGGCATATGTTTTTTTTAAACTCTAGACATCACAACCCTGAGTTCAATGACTATATTGCACCAGTATCAGAGGTATTTTTGGTTTACAGACCAACATGAAAATCAGGAAAAAAGTTCTTGCAACTGCTAAGGAACTGGAGATTGAAACCAATGCAAAAGCTGCGCAGAAAAGGAGAAAGGGAAAGCAGCAGTTCAAATCATTGAAATAAGCATATATTGGCAGCAAGGGAAAAACAGCAGGGTAGAGAAAGAGAACAGCTCCACGAAATTCACAGGAGATTGATAATAGCAGGACAAAAAAAGGGAATAATAACGTTCCAAGCAGGCTCAGAAAGAAGTGCAAGGGTCCCATCTTTCGTTAATGGTCATAACTGCATCATTTCCTTTGAAGTGTAGGGTTGATTCTCTGACCATCTGTCTCCCTGACTTTGAGCAGAGACCGATAGTTGAGCAGTCTCATCCCACAAAAAGCTGGCACAAGCCTGCTGTTTTCCGCTCTGGCAGCGTGGAAACGAGAGAGTGGTCCTCACAAGAAAAAAAATCAATCCAAGCTAGCAGAGGATGGTTTCGATCCATCGAACTCTGGGTTATGGGCCCAGCACGCTTCTGCTGCGCCTCTCTGCTTCCTGTTGAAAATGCTGTGGTTATGCAGATCAGGAGCCTTCAGAGGAGTGGCATGGGATCACTGGAGCTATTCTGGCAGGGCTCTCACCTCATTTGCCTAAGAATGTCACAAGGCATGCTGGGTGCAGAAAATCTTCGCCTTCCCCTCTCACAGTCAGTCATAGGGGAAAGTCAAGGCCCTCGCAGTCACTAGCCATGTCACGCCTTTGTCAAGACAGAAGCACCCCCACCCGCTCCTTCTCTGTGATCCTGCGCTACCATGCTCAGGTTTTGGCCTTACCTGGGAGCCAGAAGTGCACCCGGTGAGGGCTTGCCCGGTATGAGCGTTCGGGACGTGAGTGGACTTAGGACTGGAAGTTCTGTCCATTCGAAGCAGCCAACCTTCCTGCTGCAGACAGGGGCTGTGCCCTTGGGTTTCTTTCACCTTGCTCTCGGATAAATTTGGTTGTATGCTGCAGTTGCCTGCGATGACTACAAAGTGGTGCTTCTTTCAGGTAAGAGCACAAATATGCAGAAAATGTTGGGGACTTTTGCCACATTTATCGGTGGTGGGTCTCGCACATTTTTTCCAGGGGAGAGATATTGACCTGAAACACTTTTTACTGCAGAGATGCTGCAGTTCTAAAGGCTGGTCGGGCAGAAGGGCTTAGCCGTTTCATTTCCTGCCCCCCTGCAGCCCATTTATTACCAGCAGTTGTGAGTGGTGACTGCTGTTTGTAAAATATAAAAATTTCAGGACATAGAAAGTCGCAGACGGGGCTTTTGGGATGCCTGCCTATGTCTTTGTTTATTATTTATCTAATAGCTGAGTAATCTGGTCAAGATATTTCTCTTTTTTTTAACATATTGCGTTAGAATAGCTACAGCTTGTTTAATGTATAAATATTAGCACTGCGTTGGCCAGGAATCGAACCCGGGTCAACTGCTTGGAAGGCAGCTATGCTCACCACTATACCACCAACGCTCTGTGGCATATGTTTTTTTTAAACTCTAGACATCACAACCCTGAGTTCAATGACTATATTGCACCAGTATCAGAGGTATTTTTGGTTTACAGACCAACATGAAAATCAGGATAAAAGTTCTTGCAACTGCTAAGGAACTGGAGATTGAAACCAATGCAAAAGCTGCGCAGAAAAGGAGAAAGGGAAAGCAGCAGTTCAAATCATTGAAATAAGCGTATATTGGCAGCAAAGGGAAAAACAGCAGGGTAGAGAAAGAGAACAGCTCCACGAAATTCACAGGAGATTGATAATAGCAGGACAAAAAAAGGGAATAATAACGTTCCAAGCAGGCTCAGAAAGAAGTGCAAGGGTCCCATCTTTCGTTAATGGTCATAACTGCATCATTTCCTTTGAAGTGTAGGGTTGATTCTCTGACCATCTGTCTCCCTGACTTTGAGCAGAGACCGATAGTTGAGCAGTCTCTTCCCACAAAAAGCTGGCACAAGCCTGCTGTTTTCCGCTCTGGCAGCGAGAGAGTGGTCCTCACAAGAAAAAAAATCAATCCAAGCTAGCAGAGGATGGTTTCGATCCATCGACCTCTGGGTTATGGGCCCAGCACGCTTCCGCTGCGCCATTCTGCTTCCTGTTGAAAATGCTGTGGATATGCAGATCAGGAGCCTTCAGAGGAGTGGCATGGGATCGCTGGAGCTATTCTGGCAGGGCTCTCACCTCATTTGCCTAAGAATGTCACAAGGCATGCTGGGTGCAGAAAATCTTCGCCTTCCCCTCTCACAGTCAGTCATAGGGGAAAGTCAAGGCCCTCGCAGTCACTAGCCATGTCACGCCTTTGTCAAGACAGAAGCACCCCCACCCACTCCTTCTCTGTGATCCTGCGCTACCATGCTCAGGTTTTGGCCTTACCTGGGAGCCAGAGGTGCACCCGGTGAGGGCTTGCCTGGTATGAGCGTTTGGGACGTGAGTGGACTTAGGACTGGAAGTTCTGTCCATTCGAAGCAGCCAACCTTCCTGCTGCAGACAGGGGCTGTGCCCTTTTGTTTCTTTCACCTTGCTCTCGGATAAATTTGGTTGTATGCTGCAGTTGCCTGCGATGACTACAAGGTGGCGCTGCTTTCAGGTAAGAGCACAAATATGCAGAAAATGTTGGGGACTTTTGCCACATTTATCGGTGGTGGGTCTCGCACATTTTTTCCAGGGGAGAGATATTGACCTGAAACACTTTTTACTGCAGAGATGCTGCAGTTCTAAAGGCTGGTCGGGCAGAAGAGCTTAGCCGTTTCATTGCCTGCCCCCCTGCAGCCCATTTATTACCAGCAGTTGTGAGTGGTGACTGCTGTTTGTAAAATATAAAAATTTCAGGACATAGAAAGTCGCAGACGGGGCTTTTAGGATGCCTGCCTATGTCTTTGTTTATTATTTATCTAATAGCTGAGTAATCTGGTCAAGATATTTCTCTTTTTTTTAACATATTGCGTTAGAATAGCTACAGCTTGCTTAATGTATAAATATTAGCACTTCGTTGGCCGGGAATCAAACCCGGGTCAACTGCTTGGAAGGCAGCTATGCTCACCACTATACCACCAACGCTCCATGGCATATGTTTTTTTTAAACTCTAGACATCAAAACCCTGAGTTCAATTACTATATTGCACCAGTATCAGAGGTATTTTTGGTTTACAGACCAACATGAAAATCAGGAAAAAAGTTCTTGCAACTGCTAAGGAACTGGAGATTGAAACCAATGCAAAAGCTGCGCAGAAAAGGAGAAAGGGAAAGCAGCAGTTCAAATCATTGAAATAAGCATATATTGGCAGCAAGGGAAAAACAGCAGGGTAGAGAAAGAAAACAGCTCCACGAAATTCACAGGAGATTGATAATAGCAGGACAAAAAAAGGGAATAATAACGTTCCAAGCAGGCTCAGAAAGAAGTGCGAGGGTCCCATCTTTCTTTAATGGTCATAACTGTGCATCATTTCCTTTTAAGTGTAGGGTTGATTCTCTGACCATCTGTCTCCCTGACTTTGAGCAGAGACCGATAGTTGAGCAGTCTCTTCCCACAAAAAGCTGGCACAAGCCTGCTGTTTTCCGCTCTGGCAGCGTGGAAACGAGAGAGTGGTCCTCACAAGAAAAAAAATCAATCCATGCTAGCAGAGGATGGTTTCGATCCATCAACCTCTGGGTTATGGGCCCAGCACGCTTCCGCTGCGCCACTCTGCTTCCTGTTGAAAATGCTGTGGTTATGCAGATCAGGAGCCTTCAGAGGAGTGGCATGGGATCGCTGGAGCTATTCTGGCAGGGCTCTCACCTCATTTGCCTAAGAATGTCACAAGGCATGCTGGGTGCAGAAAATCTTCGCCTTCCCCTCTCACAGTCAGTCATAGGGGAAAGTCAAGGCCCTCTCAGTCACTAGCCATGTCACGCCTTTGTCAAGACAGAAGCACCCCCACCCGCTCCTTCTCTGTGATCCTGCGCTACCATGCTCAAGTTTTGGCCTTACCTGGGAGCCAGAAGTGCACCCGGTGAGGGCTTGCCCGGTATGAGCGTTCGGGACGTGAGTGGACTTAGGACTGGAAGTTCTGTCCATTTGAAGCAGCCAACCTTCCTGCTGCAGACAGGGGCTGTGCCCTTGGGTTTCTTTCACCTTGCTCTCGGATAAATTTGGTTGTATGCTGCAGTTGCCTGCGATGACTACAAGGTGGCGCTGCTTTCAGGTAAGAGCACAAATATGCAGAAAATGTTGGGGACTTTTGCCACATTTATCGGTGGAGGGTCTCGCACATTTTTTCCAGGGGAGAGATATTGACCTGAAACACTTTTTACTGCAGAGATGCTGCAGTTCTAAAGGCTGGTCGGGCAGAAGAGCTTAGCCGTTTCATTGCCTGCCCCCCTGCAGCCCATTTATTACCAGCAGTTGTGAGTGGTGACTGCTGTTTGTAAAATATAAAAATTTCAGGACATAGAAAGTCGCAGACGGGGCTTTTAGGATGCCTGCCTATGTCTTTGTTTATTATTTATCTAATAGCTGAGTAATCTGGTCAAGATATTTCTCTTTTTTTTAACATATTGCGTTAGAATAGCTACAGCTTGCTTAATGTATAAATATTAGCACTGCGTTGGCCGGGAATCGAACACGGGTCAACTGCTTGGAAGGCAGCTATGCTCACCACTATACCACCAACGCTCCGTGGCATATGTTTTTTTTAAACTCTAGACATCACAACCCTGAGTTCAATTACTATATTGCACCAGTATCAGAGGTATTTTTGGTTTACAGACCAACATGAAAATCAGGAAAAAAGTTCTTGCAGCTGCTAAGGAACTGGAGATTGAAACCAATGCAAAAGCTGCGCAGAAAAGGAGAAAGGGAAAGCAGCAGTTCAAATCATTGAAATAAGCATATATTGGCAGCAAGGGAAAAACAGCAGGGTAGGGAAAAAAAACAGCTCCACGAAATTCACAGGAGATTGATAATAGCAGGACAAAAAAAGGGAATAATAACGTTCCAAGCAGGCTCAGAAAGAAGTGCGAGGGTCCCATCTTTCTTTAATGGTCATAACTGTGCATCATTTCCTTTTAAGTGTAGGGTTGATTCTCTGACCATCTGTCTCCCTGACTTTGAGCAGAGACCGATAGTTGAGCAGTCTCTTCCCACAAAAAGCTGGCACAAGCCTGCTGTTTTCCGCTCTGGCAGGGTGGAAACGAGAGAGTGGTCCTCACAAGAAAAAAAATCAATCCATGCTAGCAGAGGATGGTTTCGATCCATCAACCTCTGGGTTATGGGCCCAGCACGCTTCCGCTGCGCCACTCTGCTTCCTGCTCAAAATGCTGTGGTTATGCAGATCAGGAGCCTTCAGAGGAGTGGCATGGGATCGCTGGAGCTATTCTGGCAGGGCTCTCACCTCATTTGCCTAAGAATGTCACAAGGCATGCTGGGTGCAGAAAATCTTCGCCTTCCCCTCTCACAGTCAGTCATAGGGGAAAGTCAAGGCCCTCTCAGTCACTAGCCATGTCACGCCTTTGTCAAGACAGAAGCACCCCCACCCGCTCCTTCTCTGTGATCCTGCGCTACCATGCTCAGGTTTTGGCCTTACCTGGGAGCCAGAGGTGCACCCGGTGAGGGCTTGCCCGGTATGAGCGTTTGGGAGCATTCGGGACGTGAGTGGACTTAGGACTGGAAGTTCTGTCCATTCAAAGCAGCCAACCTTCCTGCTGCAGACAGGGGCTGTTCACTTGGGTTTCTTTCACCTTGCTCTCGGATAAATTTGGTTGTATGCTGCAGTTGCCTGCGATGACTACAAGGTGGCGCTGCTTTCAGGTAAGAGCACAAATATGCAGAAAATGTTGGGGATTTTTGCCACATTTATCGGTGGTGGGTCTCGCACATTTTTTCCAGGGGAGAGATATTGACCTGAAACACTTTTTACTGCAGAGATGCTGCAGTTCTAAAGGCTGGTCGGGCAGAAGGGCTTAGCCGTTTCATTGCCTGCCCCCCTGCAGCCCATTTATTACCAGCAGTTGTGAGTGGTGACTGCTGTTTGTAAAATATAAAAATTTCAGGACATAGAAAGTCGCAGACGGGGCTTTTGGGATGCCTGCCTATGTCTTTGTTTATTATTTATCTAATAGCTGAGTAATCTGGTCAAGATATTTCTCTTTTTTTTAACATATTGCGTTAAAATAGCTACAGCTTGCTTAATGTATAAATATTAGCACTGCATTGGCCGGGAATCGAACCCAGGTCAACTGCTTGGAAGGCAGCTATGCTCACCACTATACCACCAACTCTCCGTGGCATATGTTTTTTTTAAACTCTAGACATCACAACCCTGAGTTCAATGACTATATTGCACCAGTATCAGAGGTATTTTTGGTTTACAGACCAACATGAAAATCAGGAAAAAAGTTCTTGCAACTGCTAAGGAACTGGAGATTGAAACCAATGCAAAAGCTGCGCAGAAAAGGAGAAAGGGAAAGCAGCAGTTCAAATCATTGAAATAAGCATATATTGGCAGCAAGGGAAAAACAGCAGGGTAGAGAAAGAAAACAGCTCCACGAAATTCACAGGAGATTGATAATAGCAGGACAAAAAAAGGGAATAATAACGTTCCAAGCAGGATCAGAAAGAAGTGCGAGGGTCCCATCTTTCTTTAATGGTCATAACTGTGCATCATTTCCTTTGAAGTGTAGGGTTGATTCTCTGACCATCTGTCTCCCTGACTTTGAGCAGAGACCGATAGTTGAGCAGTCTCTTCCCACAAAAAGCTGGCACAAGCCTGCTGTTTTCCACTCTGGCAGCGTGGAAACGAGAGAGTGGTCCTCACAAGAAAAAAAATCAATCCATGCTAGCAGAGGATGGTTTCGATCCATCGACCTCGGGGTTATGGGCCCAGCACGCTTCTGCTGCGCCACTCTGCTTCCTGTTCAAAATGCTGTGGTTATGCAGATCAGGAGCCTTCAGAGGAGTGGCATGGGATCGCTGGAGCTATTCTGGCAGGGCTCTCACCTCATTTGCCTAAGAATGTCACTAGGCATGCTGGGTGCAGAAAATCTTCGCCTTCCCCTCTCACAGTCAGTCATAGGGGAAAGTCAAGGCCCTCGCAGTCACTAGCCATGTCACGCCTTTGTCAAGACAGAAGCACCCCCACCCGCTCCTTCTCTGTGATCCTGCGCTACCATGCTCAGGTTTTGGCCTTACCTGGGAGCCAGAGGTGCACCCGGTGAGGGCTTGCCCGGTATGAGCGTTTGGGACGTGAGTGGACTTAGGACTGGAAGTTTTGTCCATTCAAAGCAGCCAACCTTCCTGCTGCAGACAGGGGCTGTTCCCTTGGGTTTCTTTCACCTTGCTCTCGGATAAATTTGGTTGTATGCTGCAGTTGCCTGCGATGACTACAAGGTGGCGCTGCTTTCAGGTAAGAGCACAAATATGCAGAAAATGTTGGGGACTTTTGCCACATTTATCGGTGGTGGGTCTCGCACATTTTTTCCAGGGAAGAGATATTGACCTGAAACACTTTTTACTGCAGAGATGCTGCAGTTCTAAAGGCTGGTCGGGCAGAAGGGCTTAGCCGTTTCATTGCCTGCCCCCCTGCAGCCCATTTATTACCAGCAGTTGTGAGTGGTGACTGCTGTTTGTAAAATATAAAAATTTCAGGACATAGAAAGTCGCAGACGGGGCTTTTGGGATGCCTGCCTATGTCTTTGTTTATTATTTATCTTATAGCTGAGTAATCTGGTCAAGATATTTCTCTTTTTTTTTAACATATTGCGTTAGAATAGCTACAGCTTGTTTAATGTATAAATATTAGCACTGCGTTGGCCAGGAATCGAACCCGGGTCAACTGCTTGGAAGGCAGCTATGCTCACCACTATACCACCAACGCTCTGTGGCATATGTTTTTTTTAAACTCTAGACATCACAACCCTGAGTTCAATGACTATATTGCACCAGTATCAGAGGTATTTTTGGTTTACAGACCAACATGAAAATCAGGAAAAAAGTTCTTGCAACTGCTAAGGAACTGGAGATTGAAACCAATGCAAAAGCTGCGCAGAAAAGGAGAAAGGGAAAGCAGCAGTTCAAATCATTGAAATAAGCATATATTGGCAGCAAGGGAAAAACAGCAGGGTAGAGAAAGAGAACAGCTCCACGAAATTCACAGGAGATTGATAATAGCAGGACAAAAAAAGGGAATAATAACGTTCCAAGCAGGCTCAGAAAGAAGTGCGAGGGTCCCATCTTTCGTTAATGGTCATAACTGCATCATTTCCTATGAAGTGTAGGGTTGATTCTCTGACCATCTGTCTCCCTGACTTTGAGCAGAGACCGATAGTTGAGCAGTCTCTTCCCACAAAAAGCTGGCACAAGCCTGCTGTTTTCCGCTCTGGCAGCGTGGAAACGAGAGAGTGGTCCTCACAAGAAAAAAAATCAATCCATGCTAGCAGAGGATGGTTTCGATCAATCGACCTCTGGGTTATGGGCCCAGCACGCTTCCGCTGCGCCACTCTGCTTCCTGCTCAAAATGCTGTGGTTATGCAGATCAGGAGCCTTCAGAGGAGTGGCATGGGATCGCTGGAGCTATTCTGGCAGGGCTCTCACCTCATTTGCCTAAGAATGTCACAAGGCATGCTGGGTGCAGAAAATCTTCGCCTTCCCCTCTCACAGTCAGTCATAGGGGAAAGTCAAGGCCCTCTCAGTCACTAGCCATGTCACGCCTTTGTCAAGACAGAAGCACCCCCACCCGCTCCTTCTCTGTGATCCTGCGCTACCATGCTCAGGTTTTGGCCTTACCTGGGAGCCAGAGGTGCACCTGGTGAGGGCTTGCCCGGTATGAGCGTTTGGGAGTGTTCGGGACGTGAGTGGACTTAGGACTGGAAGTTCTGTCCATTCGAAACAGCCAACCTTCCTGCTGCAGACAGGGGCTGTTCCCTTGGGTTTCTTTCATTTTGCTCTCGGATAAATTTGGTTGTATGCTGCAGTTGCCTGCGATGACTACAAGGTGGCGCTGCTTTCAGGTAAGAGCACAAATATGCAGAAAATGTTGGGGACTTTTGCCACATTTATCGGTGGTGGGTCTCGCACATTTTTTCCAGGGGAGAGATATTGACCTGAAACACTTTTTACTGCAGAGATGCTGCAGTTCTAAAGGCTGGTCGGGCAGAAGGGCTTAGCCGTTTCATTGCCTGCCCTCCTGCAGCCCATTTATTACCAGCAGTTGTGAGTGGTGACTGCTGTTTGTAAAATATAAAAATTTCAGGACATAGAAAGTCGCAGACGGGGCTTTTAGGATGCCTGCCTATGTCTTTGTTTATTATTTATCTAATAGCTGAGTAATCTGGTCAAGATAGTTCTCTTTTTTTTAACATATTGCGTTAGAATAGCTACAGCTTGCTTAATGTATAAATATTAGCACTGCGTTGGCCAGGAATCGAACCCGGGTCAACTGCTTGGAAGGCAGCTATGCTCACCACTATACCACCAACGCTCCGTGGCATATGTTTTTTTTAAACTCTAGACATCACAACCCTGAGTTCAATTACTATATTGCACCAGTATCAGAGGTATTTTTGGTTTACAGACCAACATGAAAATCAGGAAAAAAGTTCTTGCAACTGCTAAGGAACTGGAGATTGAAACCAATGCAAAAGCTGCGCAGAAAAGGAGAAAGGGAAAGCAGCAGTTCAAATAATTGAAATAAGCATATATTGGCAGCAAGGGAAAAACAGCAGGATAGAGAAAGAAAACAGCTCCACGAAATTCACAGGAGATTGATAATAGCAGGACAAAAAAAGGGAATAATAACGTTCCAAGCAGGCTCAGAAAGAAGTGCGAGGGTCCCATCTTTCTTTAATGGTCATAACTGTGCATCATTTCCTTTGAAGTGTAGGGTTGATTCTCTGACCATCTGTCTCCCTGACTTTGAGGAGAGACCGATAGTTGAACAGTCTCTTCCCACAAAAAGCTGGCACAAGCCTGCTGTTTTCCGCTCTGGCAGCGTGGAAACGAGAGAGTGGTCCTCACAAGAAAAAAAATCAATCCATGCTAGCAGAGGATGGTTTCAATCCATCGACCTCTGGGTTATGGGCCCAGCACGCTTCCGCTGCGCCACTCTGCTTCCTGCTCAAAATGCTGTGGTTATGCAGATCAGGAGCCTTCAGAGGAGTGGCATGGGATCGCTGGAGATATTCTGGCAGGGCTCTCACCTCATTTGCCTAAGAATGTCACAAGGCATGCTGGGTGCAGAAAATCTTCGCCTTCCCCTCTCACAGTCAGTCATAGGGGAAAGTCAAGGCCCTCGCAGTCACTAGCCATGTCACGCCTTTGTCAAGACAGAAGCACACCCACCCGCTCCTTCTCTGTGATCCTGCGCTACCATGCTCAGGTTTTGGCCTTACCTGGGAGCCAGAGGTGCACCGGGTGAGGGCTTGCCCGGTATGAGCGTTTGGGACGTGAGTGGACTTAGGACTGGAAGTTCTGTCCATTCAAAGCAGCCAACCTTCCTGCTGCAGACAGGGGCTGTTCCCTTGGGTTTCTTTCACCTTGCTCTTGGATAAATTTGGTTGTATGCTGCAGTTGCCTGCGATGACTACAAGGTGGCGCTGCTTTCAGTTAAGAGCACAAATATGCAGAAAATGTTGGGGACTTTTGCCACATTTATCGGTGGTGGGTCTCGCACATTTTTTCCAGGGAAGAGATATTGACCTGAAACACTTTTTACTGCAGAGATGCTGCAGTTCTAAAGGCTGGTCGGGCAGAAGGGCTTAGCCGTTTCATTGCCTGCCCCCCTGCAGCCCATTTATTACCAGCAGTTGTGAGTGGTGACTGCTGTTTGTAAAATATAAAAATTTCAGGACATAGAAAGTCGCAGACGGGGCTTTTGGGATGCCTGCCTATGTCTTTGTTTATTATTTATCTAATAGCTGAGTAATCTGGTCAAGATATTTCTCTTTTTTTTAACATATTGCGTTAGAATAGCTACAGCTTGTTTAATGTATAAATATTAGCACTGCGTTGGCCAGGAATCGAACCCGGATCAACTGCTTGGAAGGCAGCTATGCTCACCACTATACCACCAACGCTCCGTGGCATATGTTTTTTTTAAACTCTAGACATCACAACCCTGAGTTCAATGACTATATTGCACCAGTATCAGAGGTATTTTTGGTTTACAGACCAACATGAAAATCAGGAAAAAAGTTCTTGCAACTGCTAAGGAACTGGAGATTGAAACCAATGCAAAAGCTGCGCAGAAAAGGAGAAAGGGAAAGCAGCAGTTCAAATCATTGAAATAAGCATATATTGGCAGCAAGGGAAAAACAGCAGGGTAGAGAAAGAGAACAGCTCCACGAAATTCACAGGAGATTGATAATAGCAGGACAAAAAAAGGGAATAATAACGTTCCAAGCAGGCTCAGAAAGAAGTGCAAGGGTCCCATCTTTCGTTAATGGTCATAACTGCATCATTTCCTTTGAAGTGTAGGGTTGATTCTCTGACCATCTGTCTCCCTGACTTTGAGCAGAGACCGATAGTTGAGCAGTCTCATCCCACAAAAAGCTGGCACAAGCCTGCTGTTTTCCGCTCTGGCAGCGTGGAAACGAGAGAGTGGTCCTCACAAGAAAAAAAATCAATCCAAGCTAGCAGAGGATGGTTTCGATCCATCGACCTCTGGGTTATGGGCCCAGCACGCTTCCGCTGCGCCACTCTGCTTCCTGTTGAAAATGCTGTGGTTATGCAGATCAGGAGCCTTCAGAGGAGTGGCATGGGATCGCTGGAGCTATTCTGGCAGGGCTCTCACCTCATTTGCCTAAGAATGTCACAAGGCATGCTGGGTGCAGAAAATCTTCGCCTTCCCCTCTCACAGTCAGTCATAGGGGAAAGTCAAGGCCCTCGCAGTCACTAGCCATGTCACGCCTTTGTCAAGACAGAAGCACCCCCACCCGCTCCTTCTCTGTGATCCTGCGCTACCATGCTCAAGTTTTGGCCTTACCTGGGAGCCAGAAGTGCACCCGGTGAGGGCTTGCCCGGTATGAGCGTTCGGGACGTGAGTGGACTTAGGACTGGAAGTTCTGTCCATTCGAAGCAGCCAACCTTCCTGCTGCAGACAGGGTCTGTGCCCTTGGGTTTCTTTCACCTTGCTCTCGGATAAATTTGGTTGTATGCTGCAGTTGCCTGCGATGACTACAAGGTGGCGCTGCTTTCAGGTAAGAGCACAAATATGCAGAAAATGTTGGGGACTTTTGCCACATTTATCGGTGGTGGGTCTCGCACATTTTTTCCAGGGGAGAGATATTGACCTGAAACACTTTTTACTGCAGAGATGCTGCAGTTCTAAAGGCTGGTCGGGCAGAAGAGCTTAGCCGTTTCATTGCCTGCCCCCCTGCAGCCCATTTATTACCAGCAGTTGTGAGTGGTGACTGCTGTTTGTAAAATATAAAAATTTCAGGACATAGAAAGTCGCAGACGGGGCTTTTAGGATGCCTGCCTATGTCTTTGTTTATTATTTATCTAATAGCTGAGTAATCTGGTCAAGATATTTCTCTTTTTTTTAACATATTGCGTTAGAATAGCTACAGCTTGCTTAATGTATAAATATTAGCACTGCGTTGGCCGGGAATTGAACACGGGTCAACTGCTTGGAAGGCAGCTATGCTCACCCCTATACCACCAACGCTCCGTGGCATATGTTTTTTTTAAACTCTAGACATCACAACCCTGAGTTCAATTACTATATTGCACCAGTATCAGAGGTATTTTTGGTTTACAGACCAACATGAAAATCAGGAAAAAAGTTCTTGCAACTGCTAAGGAACTGGAGATTGAAACCAATGCAAAAGCTGCGCAGAAAAGGAGAAAGGGAAAGCAGTAGTTCAAATCATTGAAATAAGCATATATTGGCAGCAAGGGAAAAACAGCAGGGTAGGGAAAGAAAACAGCTCCACGAAATTCACAGGAGATTGATAATAGCAGGACAAAAAAAGGGAATAATAACGTTCCAAGCAGGCTCAGAAAGAAGTGCGAGGGTCCCATCTTTCTTTAATGGTCATAACTGTGCATCATTTCCTTTTAAGTGTAGGGTTGATTCTCTGACCATCTGTCTCCCTGACTTTGAGCAGAGACCGATAGTTGAGCAGTCTCTTCCCACAAAAAGCTGGCACAAGCCTGCTGTTTTCCGCTCTGGCAGCGTGGAAACGAGAGAGTGGTCCTCACAAGAAAAAAAATCAATCCATGCTAGCAGAGGATGGTTTCGATCCATCGACCTCGGGGTTATGGGCCCAGCACGCTTCTGCTGCGCCACTCTGCTTCCTGTTCAAAATGCTGTGGTTATGCAGATCAGGAGCCTTCAGAGGAGTGGCATGGGATCGCTGGAGCTATTCTGGCAGGGCTCTCACCTCATTTGCCTAAGAATGTCACTAGGCATGCTGGGTGCAGAAAATCTTCGCCTTCCCCTCTCACAGTCAGTCATAGGGGAAAGTCAAGGCCCTCGCAGTCACTAGCCATGTCACGCCTTTGTCAAGACAGAAGCACCCCCACCCGCTCCTTCTCTGTGATCCTGCGCTACCATGCTCAGGTTTTGGCCTTACCTGGGAGCCAGAGGTGCACCCGGTGAGGGCTTGCCCGGTATGAGCGTTTGGGACGTGAGTGGACTTAGGACTGGAAGTTCTGTCCATTCAAAGCAGCCAACCTTCCTGCTGCAGACAGGGGCTGTTCCCTTGGGTTTCTTTCACCTTGCTCTCGGATAAATTTGGTTGTATGCTGCAGTTGCCTGCGATGACTACAAGGTGGCGCTGCTTTCAGGTAAGAGCACAAATATGCAGAAAATGTTGGGGACTTTTGCCACATTTATCGGTGGTGGGTCTCGCACATTTTTTCCAGGGAAGAGATATTGACCTGAAACACTTTTTACTGCAGAGATGCTGCAGTTCTAAAGGCTGGTCGGGCAGAAGGGCTTAGCCGTTTCATTGCCTGCCCCCCTGCAGCCCATTTATTACCAGCAGTTGTGAGTGGTGACTGCTGTTTGTAAAATATAAAAATTTCAGGACATAGAAAGTCGCAGACGGGGCTTTTGGGATGCCTGCCTATGTCTTTGTTTATTATTTATCTAATAGCTGAGTAATCTGGTCAAGATATTTCTCTTTTTTTTTAACATATTGCGTTAGAATAGCTACAGCTTGTTTAATGTATAAATATTAGCACTGCGTTGGCCAGGAATCGAACCCGGGTCAACTGCTTGGAAGGCAGCTATGCTCACCACTATACCACCAACGCTCTGTGGCATATGTTTTTTTTAAACTCTAGACATCACAACCCTGAGTTCAATGACTATATTGCACCAGTATCAGACGTATTTTTGGTTTACAGACCAACATGAAAATCAGGAAAAAAGTTCTTGCAACTGCTAAGGAACTGGAGATTGAAACCAATGCAAAAGCTGCGCAGAAAAGGAGAAAGGGAAAGCAGCAGTTCAAATCATTGAAATAAGCATATATTGGCAGCAAGGGAAAAACAGCAGGGTAGAGAAAGAGAACAGCTCCACAAAATTCACAGGAGATTGATAATAGCAGGACAAAAAAAGGGAATAATAACGTTCCAAGCAGGCTCAGAAAGAAGTGCGAGGGTCCCATCTTTCGTTAATGGTCATAACTGCATCATTTCCTATGAAGTGTAGGGTTGATTCTCTGACCATCTGTCTCCCTGACTTTGAGCAGAGACCGATAGTTGAGCAGTCTCTTCCCACAAAAAGCTGGCACAAGCCTGCTGTTTTCCGCTCTGGCAGCGTGGAAACGAGAGAGTGGTCCTCACAAGAAAAAAAATCAATCCATGCTAGCAGAGGATGGTTTCGATCAATCGACCTCTGGGTTATGGGCCCAGCACGCTTCCGCTGCGCCACTCTGCTTCCTGCTCAAAATGCTGTGGTTATGCAGATCAGGAGCCTTCAGAGGAGTGGCATGGGATCGCTGGAGCTATTCTGGCAGGGCTCTCACCTCATTTGCCTAAGAATGTCACAAGGCATGCTGGGTGCAGAAAATCTTCGCCTTCCCCTCTCACAGTCAGTCATAGGGGAAAGTCAAGGCCCTCTCAGTCACTAGCCATGTCACGCCTTTGTCAAGACAGAAGCACCCCCACCCGCTCCTTCTCTGTGATCCTGCGCTACCATGCTCAGGTTTTGGCCTTACCTGGGAGCCAGAGGTGCACCTGGTGAGGGCTTGCCCGGTATGAGCGTTTGGGAGTGTTCGGGACGTGAGTGGACTTAGGACTGGAAGTTCTGTCCATTCGAAACAGCCAACCTTCCTGCTGCAGACAGGGGCTGTTCCCTTGGGTTTCTTTCATTTTGCTCTCTGATAAATTTGGTTGTATGCTGCAGTTGCCTGCGATGACTACAAGGTGGCGCTGCTTTCAGGTAAGAGCACAAATATGCAGAAAATGTTGGGGACTTTTGCCACATTTATCGGTGGTGGGTCTCGCACATTTTTTCCAGGGGAGAGATATTGACCTGAAACACTTTTTACTGCAGAGATGCTGCAGTTCTAAAGGCTGGTCGGGCAGAAGGGCTTAGCCGTTTCATTGCCTGCCCTCCTGCAGCCCATTTATTACCAGCAGTTGTGAGTGGTGACTGCTGTTTGTAAAATATAAAAATTTCAGGACATAGAAAGTCGCAGACGGGGCTTTTAGGATGCCTGCCTATGTCTTTGTTTATTATTTATCTAATAGCTGAGTAATCTGGTCAAGATAGTTCTCTTTTTTTTAACATATTGCGTTAGAATAGCTACAGCTTGCTTAATGTATAAATATTAGCACTGCGTTGGCCAGGAATCAAACCCGGGTCAACTGCTTGGATGGCAGCTATGCTCACCACTATACCACCAACGCTCCGTGGCATATGTTTTTTTTAAACTCTAGACATCACAACCCTGAGTTCAATTACTATATTGCACCAGTATCAGAGGTATTTTTGGTTTACAGACCAACATGAAAATCAGGAAAAAAGTTCTTGCAACTGCTAAGGAACTGGAGATTGAAACCAATGCAAAAGCTGCGCAGAAAAGGAGAAAGGGAAAGCAGCAGTTCAAATCATTGAAATAAGCATATATTGGCAGCAAGGGAAAAACAGCAGGATAGAGAAAGAAAACAGCTCCACGAAATTCACAGGAGATTGATAATAGCAGGACAAAAAAAGGGAATAATAACGTTCCAAGCAGGCTCAGAAAGAAGTGCGAGGGTCCCATCTTTCTTTAATGGTCATAACTGTGCATCATTTCCTTTGAAGTGTAGGGTTGATTCTCTGACCATCTGTCTCCCTGACTTTGAGCAGAGACCGATAGTTGAACAGTCTCTTCCCACAAAAAGCTGGCACAAGCCTGCTGTTTTCCGCTCTGGCAGCGTGGAAACGAGAGAGTGGTCCTCACAAGAAAAAAAATCAATCCATGCTAGCAGAGGATGGTTTCAATCCATCAACCTCTGGGTTATGGGCCCAGCACGCTTCCGCTGCGCCACTCTGCTTCCTGCTCAAAATGCTGTGGTTATGCAGATCAGGAGCCTTCAGAGGAGTGGCATGGGATCGCTGGAGATATTCTGGCAGGGCTCTCACCTCATTTGCCTAAGAATGTCACAAGGCATGCTGGGTGCAGAAAATCTTCGCCTTCCCCTCTCACAGTCAGTCATAGGGGAAAGTCAAGGCCCTCGCAGTCACTAGCCATGTCACGCCTTTGTCAAGACAGAAGCACACCCACCCGCTCCTTCTCTGTGATCCTGCGCTACCATGCTCAGGTTTTGGCCTTACCTGGGAGCCAGAGGTGCACCGGGTGAGGGCTTGCCCGGTATGAGCGTTTGGGACGTGAGTGGACTTAGGACTGGAAGTTCTGTCCATTCAAAGCAACCAACCTTCCTGCTGCAGACAGGGGCTGTTCCCTTGGGTTTCTTTCACCTTGCTCTCGGATAAATTTGGTTGTATGCTGCAGTTGCCTGCGATGACTACAAGGTGGCGCTGCTTTCAGGTAAGAGCACAAATATGCAGAAAATGTTGGGGACTTTTGCCACATTTATCGGTGGTGGGTCTCGCACATTTTTTCCAGGGAAGAGATATTGACCTGAAACACTTTTTACTGCAGAGATGCTGCAGTTCTAAAGGCTGGTCGGGCAGAAGGGCTTAGCCGTTTCATTGCCTGCCCCCCTGCAGCCCATTTATTACCAGCAGTTGTGAGTGGTGACTGCTGTTTGTAAAATATAAAAATTTCAGGACATAGAAAGTCGCAGACGGGGCTTTTGGGATGCCTGCCTATGTCTTTGTTTATTATTTATCTAATAGCTGAGTAATCTGGTCAAGATATTTCTCTTTTTTTTTAACATATTGCGTTAGAATAGCTACAGCTTGTTTAATGTATAAATATTAGCACTGCGTTGGCCAGGAATCGAACCCGGATCAACTGCTTGGAAGGCAGCTATGCTCAAAACTATACCACCAACGCTCCGTGGCATATGTTTTTTTTAAACTCTAGACATCACAACCCTGAGTTCAATGACTATATTGCACCAGTATCAGAGGTATTTTTGGTTTACAGACCAACATGAAAATCAGGAAAAAAGTTCTTGCAACTGCTAAGGAACTGGAGATTGAAACCAATGCAAAAGCTGCGCAGAAAAGGAGAAAGGGAAAGCAGCAGTTCAAATCATTGAAATAAGCATATATTGGCAGCAAGGGAAAAACAGCAGGGTAGAGAAAGAGAACAGCTCCACGAAATTCACAGGAGATTGATAATAGCAGGACAAAAAAAGGGAATAATAACGTTCCAAGCAGGCTCAGAAAGAAGTGCAAGGGTCCCATCTTTCGTTAATGGTCATAACTGCATCATTTCCTTTGAAGTGTAGGGTTGATTCTCTGACCATCTGTCTCCCTGACTTTGAGCAGAGACCGATAGTTGAGCAGTCTCATCCCACAAAAAGCTGGCACAAGCCTGCTGTTTTCCGCTCTGGCAGCGTGGAAACGAGAGAGTGGTCCTCACAAGAAAAAAAATCAATCCAAGCTAGCAGAGGATGGTTTCGATCCATCGACCTCTGGGTTATGGGCCCAGCACGCTTCCGCTGCGCCACTCTGCTTCCTGTTGAAAATGCTGTGGTTATGCAGATCAGGAGCCTTCAGAGGAGTGGCATGGGATCGCTGGAGCTATTCTGGCAGGGCTCTCACCTCATTTGCCTAAGAATGTCACAAGGCATGCTGGGTGCAGAAAATCTTCGCCTTCCCCTCTCACAGTCAGTCATAGGGGAAAGTCAAGGCCCTCTCAGTCACTAGCCATGTCACGCCTTTGTCAAGACAGAAGCACCCCCACCCGCTCCTTCTCTGTGATCCTGCGCTACCATGCTCAGGTTTTGGCCTTACCTGGGAGCCAGAGGTGCACCCGGCGAGCGTTTGGGAGCGTTTGGGAGCGTTCGGGACGTGAGTGGACTTAGGAATGGAAGTTCTGTCCATTCGAAGCAGCCAACCTTCCTGCTGCAGACAGAGGCTGTTCCCTTGGGTTTCTTTCACCTTGCTCTCGGATAAATTTGGTTGTATGCTGCAGTTGCCTGCGATGACTACAAGGTGGCGCTGCTTTCAGGTAAGAGCACAAATATGCAGAAAATGTTGGGGACTTTTGCCACATTTATCGGTGGTGGGTCTCGCACATTTTTTCCAGGGGAGAGATATTGACCTGAAACACTTTTTACTGCAGAGATGCTGCAGTTCTAAAGGCTGGTCGGGCAGAAGGGCTTAGCCGTTTCATTGCCTGCCCCCCTGCAGCCCATTTATTACCAGCAGTTGTGAGTGGTGACTGCTGTTTGGAAAATATAAAAATTTCAGGATATAGAAAGTCGCAGACGGGGCTTTTGGAACGCCTGCCTATGTCTTTGTTTATTATTTATCTAATAGCTGAGTAATCTGGTCAAGATATTTCTCTTTTTTTTAACATATTGCGTTAGAATAGCTACAGCTTGCTTAATGTATAAATATTAGCACTGCGTTGGCCAGGAATCGAACCCAGGTCAACTGCTGGGAAGGCAGCTATGCTCACCACTATACCACCAACGCTACATGGCATATGTTTTTTTTAAACTCTAGACATCACAACCCTGAGTTCAATGACTATATTGCACCAGTATCAGAGGTATTTTTGGTTTACAGACCAACATGAAAATCAGGAAAAAAGTTCTTGCAACTGCTAAGGAACTGGAGATTGAAACCAATGCAAAAGCTGCGCAGAAAAGGAGAAAGGGAAAGCAGCAGTTCAAATCATTGAAATAAGCATATATTGGCAGCAAGGGAAAAACAGCAGGGTAGAGAAAGAAAACAGCTCCACGAAATTCACAGGAGATTGATAATAGCAGGACAAAAAAAGGGAATAATAACGTTCCAAGCAGGCTCAGAAAGAAGTGCGAGGGTCCCATCTTTCGTTAATGGTCATAACTGTGCATCATTTCCTTTGAAGTGTAGGGTTGATTCTCTGACCATCTGTCTCCCTGACTTTGAGCAGAGACCGATAGTTGAGCAGTCTCTTTCCACAAAAAGCTGGCACAAGCCTGCTGTTTTCCGCTCTGGCAGCGTGGAAACGAGAGAGTGGTCCTCACAAGAAAAAAAATCAATCCATGCTAGCAGAAGATGGTTTCGATCCATTAACCTCTGGGTTATGGGTCCAGCACGCTTCCGCTGCGCCACTCTGCTTCCTGCTCAAAATGCTGTGGTTATGCAGATCAGGAGCCTTCAGAGGAGTGGCATGGGATCGCTGGAGCTATTCTGGCAGGGCTCTCACCTCATTTGCCTAACAATGTCACAAGGCATGCTGGGTGCAGAAAATCTTCGCCTTCCCCTCTCACAGTCAGTCATAGGGGAAAGTCAAGGCCCTCTCAGTCACTAGCCATGTCACGCCTTTGTCAAGACAGAAGCACCCCCACCCGCTCCTTCTCTGTGATCCTGCGCTACCATGCTCAGGTTTTGGCCTTACCTGGGAGCCAGAGGTGCACCCGGTGAGGGCGAGTGTTTGGGAGCGTTCGGGACGTGAGTGGACTTAGGACTGGAAGTTCTGTCCATTCGAAGCAGCCAACCTTCCTGCTGCAGACAGAGGCTGTTCCCTTGGGTTTCTTTCACCTTGCTCTCGGATAAATTTGGTTGTATGCTGCAGTTGCCTGCGATGACTACAAGGTGGCGCTGCTTTCAGGTAAGAGCACAAATATGCAGAAAATGTTGGGGACTTTTGCCACATTTATCGGTGGTGGGTCTCGCACATTTTTTCCAGGGGAGAGATATTGACCTGAAACACTTTTTACTGCAGAGATGCTGCAGTTCTAAAGGCTGGTCGGGCAGAAGGGCTTAGCCGTTTCATTGCCTGCCCCCCTGCAGCCCATTTATTACCAGCAGTTGTGAGTGGTGACTGCTGTTTGGAAAATATAAAAATTTCAGGATATAGAAAGTCGCATATGGGGCTTTTGGAATGCCTGCCTATGTCTTTGTTTATTATTTATCTAATAGCTGAGTAATCTGGTCAAGATATTTCTCTTTTTTTTAACATATTGCGTTAGAATAGCTACAGCTTGCTTAATGTATAAATATTAGCACTGCGTTGGCCAGGAATCGAACCCGGGTCAACTGCTTGGAAGGCAGCTATGCTCACCACTATACCACCAACGCTACATGGCATATGTTTTTTTTTAAACTCTAGACATCACAACCCTGAGTTCAATGACTATATTGCACCAGTATCAGAGGTATTTTTGGTTTACAGACCAACATGAAAATCAGGAAAAAAGTTCTTGAACTGCTAAGGAACTGGAGATTGAAACCAATGCAAAAGCTGCGCAGAAAAGGAGAAAGGGAAAGCAGCAGTTCAAATCATTGAAATAAGCATATATTGGCAGCAAGGGAAAAACAGCAGGGTAGAGAAAGAAAACAGCTCCACGAAATTCACAGGAGATTGATAATAGCAGGACAAAAAAAGGGAATAATAACGTTCCAAGCAGGCTCAGAAAGAAGTGCGAGGGTCCCATCTTTCGTTAATGGTCATAACTGTGCATCATTTCCTTTGAAGTGTAGGGTTGATTCTCTGACCATCTGTCTCCCTGACTTTGAGCAGAGACCGATAGTTGAGCAGTCTCTTTCCACAAAAAGCTGGCACAAGCCTGCTGTTTTCCGCTCTGGCAGCGTGGAAACGAGAGAGTGGTCCTCACAAGAAAAAAAATCAATCCATGCTAGCAGAAGTTGGTTTCGATCCATTAACCTCTGGGTTATGGGCCCAGCACGCTTCCGCTGCGCCACTCTGCTTCCTGCTCAAAATGCTGTGGTTATGCAGATCAGGAGCCTTCAGAGGAGTGGCATGGGATCGCTGGAGCTATTCTGGCAGGGCTCTCACCTCATTTGCCTAACAATGTCACAAGGCATGCTGGGTGCAGAAAATCTTCGCCTTCCCCTCTCACAGTCAGTCATAGGGGAAAGTCAAGGCCCTCTCAGTCACTAGCCATGTCACGCCTTTGTCAAGACAGAAGCACCCCCACCCGCTCCTTCTCTGTGATCCTGCGCTACCATGCTCAGGTTTTGGCCTTACCTGGGAGCCAGAGGTGCACCCGGTGAGGGCTTGCCCGGTATGAGCGTTTGGGAGCGTTCGGGACGTGAGTGGACTTAGGACTGGAAGTTCTGTCCATTCAAAGCAGCCAACCTTCCTGCTGCAGACAGGGGCTGTTCCCTTGGGTTTCTTTCACCTTGCTCTCGGATAAATTTGGTTGTATGCTGCAGTTGCCTGCGATGACTACAAGGTGGCGCTGCTTTCAGGTAAGAGCACAAATATGCAGAAAATGTTGGGGACTTTTGCCACATTTATCGGTGGTGGGTCTCGCACATTTTTTCCAGGGGAGAGATATTGACCTGAAACACTTTTTACTGCAGAGATGCTGCAGTTCTAAAGGCTGGTCGGGCAGAAGGGCTTAGCCGTTTCATTGCCTGCCCCCCTGCAGCCCATTTATTACCAGCAGTTGTGAGTGGTGACTGCTGTTTGTAAAATATAAAAATTTCAGGACATAGAAAGTCGCAGACGGGGCTTTTGGGATGCCTGCCTATGTCTTTGTTTATTATTTATCTAATAGCTGAGTAATCTGGTCAAGATATTTCTCTTTTTTTTAACATATTGCGTTAGAATAGCTACAGCTTGCTTAATGTATAAATATTAGCACTGCGTTGGCCAGGAATCGAACCCGGGTCAACTGTTTGGAAGGCAGCTATGCTCACCACTATACCACCAACGCTCCGTGGCATATGTTTTTTTTAAACTCTAGACATCACAACCCTGAGTTCAATGACTATATTGCACCAGTATCAGAGGTATTTTTGGTTTACAGACCAACATGAAAATCAGGAAAAAAGTTCTTGCAACTGCTAAGGAACTGGAGATTGAAACCAATGCAAAAGCTGCGCAGAAAAGGAGAAAGGGAAAGCAGCAGTTCAAATCATTGAAATAAGCATATATTGGCAGCAAGGGAAAAACAGCAGGGTAGAGAAAGAAAACAGCTCCACGAAATTCACAGGAGATTGATAATAGCAGGACAAAAAAAGGGAATAATAACGTTCCAAGCAGGCTCAGAAAGAAGTGCGAGGGTCCCATCTTTCGTTAATGGTCATAACTGTGCATCATTTCCTTTGAAGTGTAGGGTTGATTCTCTGACCATCTGTCTCCCTGACTTTGAGCAGAGACCGATAGTTGAGCAGTCTCTTCCCACAAAAAGCTGGCACAAGCCTGCTGTTTTCCGCTCTGGCAGCGTGGAAACGAGAGAGTGGTCCTCACAAGAAAAAAATTCAATCCATGCTAGCAGAGGATGGTTTCGATCCATCGACCTCTGGGTTATGGGCCCAGCACGCTTCCGCTGCGCCACTCTGCTTCCTGCTCAAAATGCTGTGGTTATGCAGATCAGGAGCCTTCAGAGGAGTGGCATGGGATCGCTGGAGCTATTCTGGCAGGGCTCTCACCTCATTTGCCTAAGAATGTCACAAGGCATGCTGGGTGCAGAAAATCTTCGCCTTCCCCTCTCACAGTCAGTCATAGGGGAAAGTCAAGGCCCTCTCAGTCACTAGCCATGTCACGCCTTTGTCTAGACAGAAGCACCCCCACCCGCTACTTCTCTGTGATCCTGCGCTACCATGCTCAGGTTTTGGCCTTACCTGGGAGCCAGAGGTGCACCCGGTGAGGGCTTGCCCGGTATGAGCATTCGGGACGTGAGTGGACTTAGGACTGGAAGTTCTGTCCATTCGAAGCAGCCAACCTTCCTGCTGCAGACAGGGGCTGTTCCCTTGGGTTTCTTTCACCTTGCTCTCCGATAAATTTGGTTGTATGCTGCAGTTGCCTGCGATGACTACAAGGTGGCGCTGCTTTCAGGTAAGAGCACAAATATGCAGAAAATGTTGGGGACTTTTGCCACATTTATCGGTGGTGGGTCTCGCACATTTTTTCCAGGGGAGAGATATTGACCTGAAACACTTTTTACTGCAGAGATGCTGCAGTTCTAAAGGCTGGTCGGGCAGAAGGGCTTAGCCGTTTCATTGACTGCCCCCCTGCAGCCCATTTATTACCAGCAGTTGTGAGTGGTGACTGCTGTTTGTAAAATATAAAAATTTCAGGACATAGAAAGTCTCAGACGGGGCTTTTAGGATGCCTGCCTATGTCTTTGTTTATTATTTATCTAATAGCTGAGTAATCTGGTCAAGATATTTCTCTTTTTTTTTAAATATTGCGTTAGAATAGCTACAGCTTGCTTAATGTATAAATATTAGCACTGCGTTGGCCGGGAATCGAACCCGGGTCAACTGCTTGGAAGGCAGCTATGCTCACCACTATACCACCAACGCTCCGTGGCATATGTTTTTTTTAAACTCTAGACATCACAACCCTGAGTTGAATGACTATATTGCACCACTATCAGAGGTATTTTTGGTTTACAGACCAACATGAAAATCAGGAAAAAAGTTCTTGCAACTGCTAAGGAACTGGAGATTGAAACCAATGCAAAAGCTGCGCAGAAAAGGAGAAAGGGAAAGCAGCAGTTCAAATCATTGAAATAAGCATATATTGGCAGCAAGGGAAAAACAGCAGGGTAGAGAAAGAAAACAGCTCCACGAAATTCACAGGAGATTGATAATAGCAGGACAAAAAAAGGGAATAATAACGTTCCAAGCAGGCTCAGAAAGAAGTGCGAGGGTCCCATCTTTCTTTAATGGTCATAACTGTGCATCATTTCCTTTGAAGTGTAGGGTTGATTCTCTGACCATCTGTCTCCCTGACTTTGAGCAGAGACCGATAGTTGAGCAGTCTCTTCCCACAAAAAGCTGGCACAAGCCTGCTGTTTTCCGCTCTGGCAGCGTGGAAACGAGAGAGTGGTCCTCACAAGAAAAAAATTCAATCCATGCTAGCAGACGATGGTTTCGATCCATCGACCTCTGGGTTATGGGCCCAGCACGCTTCCGCTGCGCCACTCTGCTTCCTGCTCAAAATGCTGTGGTTATGCAGATCAGGAGCCTTCAGAGGAGTGGCATGGGATCGCTGGAGCTATTCTGGCAGGGCTCTAAACCTCATTTGCCTAAGAATGTCACAAGGCATGCTGGGTGCAGAAAATCTTCGCCTTCCCCTCTCACAGTCAGTCATAGTGGAAAGTCAAGGCCCTCTCAGTCACTAGCCATGTCACGCCTTTGTCAAGACAGAAGCACCCCCACCTGCTCCTTCTCTGTGATCCTGCGCTACCATGCTCAGGTTTTGGCCTTACCTGGGAGCCAGAGGTGCAACCGGTGAGGGCTTGCCCGGTATGAGCGTTTGGGAGCGTTCGGGACGTGAGTGGACTTAGGACTGGAAGTTCTGTCCATTCGAAGCAGCCAACCTTCATGCTGCAGACAGGGGCTGTTCCCTTGGGTTTCTTTCACCTTGCTCTCGGATAAATTTGGTTGTATGCTGCAGTTGCCTGCGATGACTACAAGGTGGCGCTGCTTTCAGGTAAGAGCACAAATATGCAGAAAATGTTGGGGACTTTTGCCACATTTATCGGTGGTGGGTCTCGCACATTTTTTCCAGGGGAGAGATATTGACCTGAAACACTTTTTACTGCAGAGATGCTGCAGTTCTAAAGGCTGGTCGGGCAGAAGGGCTTAGCCGTTTCAATGCCTGCCCCCCTGCAGCCCATTTATTACCAGCAGTTGTGAGTGGTGACTGCTGTTTGTAAAATATAAAAATTTCAGGACATAGAAAGTCGCAGACGGGGCTTTTGGGATGCCTGCCTATGTCTTTGTTTATTATTTATCTAATAGCTGAGTAATCTGGTCAAGATATTTCTCTTTTTTTTAACATATTGCGTTAGAATAGCTACAGCTTGCTTAATGTATAAATATTAGCACTGCGTTGGCCGGGAATCAAACCCAAGTCAACTGCTTGGAAGGCAGCTATGCTAACCACTATACCACCAACGCTCCATGGCATATGTTTTTTTTAAACTCTAGACATCACAACCCTGAGTTCAATGACTATATTGCACTAGTATCAGAGGTATTTTTGGTTTACAGACCAACATGAAAATCAGGAAAAAAGTTCTTGCAACTGCTAAGGAACTGGAGATTGAAACCAATGCAAAAGCTGCGCAGAAAAGGAGAAAGGGAAAGCAGCAGTTCAAATCATTGAAATAAGCATATATTGGCAGCAAGGGAAAAACAGCAGGGTAGAGAAAGAAAACAGCTCCACGAAATTCACAGGAGATTGATAATAGCAGGACAAAAAAAGGGAATAATAACGTTCCAAGCAGGCTCAGAAAGAAGTGCGAGGGTCCCATCTTTCGTTAATGGTCATAACTGTGCATCATTTCCTTTGAAGTGTAGGGTTGATTCTCTGACCATCTGTCTCCCTGACTTTGAGCAGAGACCGATAGTTGAGCAGTCTCTTTCCACAAAAAGCTGGCACAAGCCTGCTGTTTTCCGCTCTGGCAGCGTGGAAACGAGAGAGTGGTCCTCACAAGAAAAAAAATCAATCCATGCTAGCAGAAGATGGTTTCGATCCATTAACCTCTGGGTTATGGGTCCAGCACGCTTCCGCTGCGCCACTCTGCTTCCTGCTCAAAATGCTGTGGTTATGCAGATCAGGAGCCTTCAGAGGAGTGGCATGGGATCGCTGGAGCTATTCTGGCAGGGCTCTCACCTCATTTGCCTAACAATGTCACAAGGCATGCTGGGTGCAGAAAATCTTCGCCTTCCCCTCTCACAGTCAGTCATAGGGGAAAGTCAAGGCCCTCTCAGTCACTAGCCATGTCACGCCTTTGTCAAGACAGAAGCACCCCCACCCGCTCCTTCTCTGTGATCCTGCGCTACCATGCTCAGGTTTTGGCCTTACCTGGGAGCCAGAGGTGCACCCGGTGAGGGCGAGCGTTTGGGAGCGTTCGGGACGTGAGTGGACTTAGGACTGGAAGTTCTGTCCATTCGAAGCAGCCAACCGTCCTGCTGCAGACAGAGGCTGTTCCCTTGGGTTTCTTTCACCTTGCTCTCGGATAAATTTGGTTGTATGCTGCAGTTGCCTGCGATGACTACAAGGTGGCGCTGCTTTCAGGTAAGAGCACAAATATGCAGAAAATGTTGGGGACTTTTGCCACATTTATCGGTGGTGGGTCTCGCACATTTTTTCCAGGGGAGAGATATTGACCTGAAACACTTTTTACTGCAGAGATGCTGCAGTTCTAAAGGCTGGTCGGGCAGAAGGGCTTAGCCGTTTCATTGCCTGCCCCCCTGCAGCCCATTTATTACCAGCAGTTGTGAGTGGTGACTGCTGTTTGGAAAATATAAAAATTTCAGGATATAGAAAGTCGCAGACGGGGCTTTTGGAATGCCTGCCTATGTCTTTGTTTATTATTTATCTAATAGCTGAGTAATCTGGTCAAGATATTTCTCTTTTTTTTAACATATTGCGTTAGAATAGCTACAGCTTGCTTAATGTATAAATATTAGCACTGCGTTGGCCAGGAATCGAACCCGGGTCAACTGCTTGGAAGGCAGCTATGCTCACCACTATACCACCAACGCTACATGGCATATGTTTTTTTTTAAACTCTAGACATCACAACCCTGAGTTCAATGACTATATTGCACCAGTATCAGAGGTATTTTTGGTTTACAGACCAACATGAAAATCAGGAAAAAAGTTCTTGCAACTGCTAAGGAACTGGAGATTGAAACCAATGCAAAAGCTGCGCAGAAAAGGAGAAAGGGAAAGCAGCAGTTCAAATCATTGAAATAAGCATATATTGGCAGCAAGGGAAAAACAGCAGGGTAGAGAAAGAAAACAGCTCCACGAAATTCACAGGAGATTGATAATAGCAGGACAAAAAAAGGGAATAATAACGTTCCAAGCAGGCTCAGAAAGAAGTGCGAGGGTCCCATCTTTCGTTAATGGTCATAACTGTGCATCATTTCCTTTGAAGTGTAGGGTTGATTCTCTGACCATCTGTCTCCCTGACTTTGAGCAGAGACCGATAGTTGAGCAGTCTCTTTCCACAAAAAGCTGGCACAAGCCTGCTGTTTTCCGCTCTGGCAGCGTGGAAACGAGAGAGTGGTCCTCACAAGAAAAAAAATCAATCCATGCTAGCAGAAGTTGGTTTCGATCCATTAACCTCTGGGTTATGGGCCCAGCACGCTTCCGCTGCGCCACTCTGCTTCCTGCTCAAAATGCTGTGGTTATGCAGATCAGGAGCCTTCAGAGGAGTGGCATGGGATCGCTGGAGCTATTCTGGCAGGGCTCTCACCTCATTTGCCTAACAATGTCACAAGGCATGCTGGGTGCAGAAAATCTTCGCCTTCCCCTCTCACAGTCAGTCATAGGGGAAAGTCAAGGCCCTCTCAGTCACTAGCCATGTCACGCCTTTGTCAAGACAGAAGCACCCCCACCCGCTCCTTCTCTGTGATCCTGCGCTACCATGCTCAGGTTTTGGCCTTACCTGGGAGCCAGAGGTGCACCCGGTGAGGGCTTGCCCGGTATGAGCGTTTGGGAGCGTTCGGGACGTGAGTGGACTTAGGACTGGAAGTTCTGTCCATTCAAAGCAGCCAACCTTCCTGCTGCAGACAGGGGCTGTTCCCTTGGGTTTCTTTCACCTTGCTCTCGGATAAATTTGGTTGTATGCTGCAGTTGCCTGCGATGACTACAAGGTGGCGCTGCTTTCAGGTAAGAGCACAAATATGCAGAAAATGTTGGGGACTTTTGCCACATTTATCGGTGGTGGGTCTCGCACATTTTTTCCAGGGGAGAGATATTGACCTGAAACACTTTTTACTGCAGAGATGCTGCAGTTCTAAAGGCTGGTCGGGCAGAAGGGCTTAGCCGTTTCATTGCCTGCCCCCCTGCAGCCCATTTATTACCAGCAGTTGTGAGTGGTGACTGCTGTTTGTAAAATATAAAAATTTCAGGACATAGAAAGTCGCAGACGGGGCTTTTGGGATGCCTGCCTATGTCTTTGTTTATTATTTATCTAATAGCTGAGTAATCTGGTCAAGATATTTCTCTTTTTTTTAACATATTGCGTTAGAATAGCTACAGCTTGCTTAATGTATAAATATTAGCACTGCGTTGGCCAGGAATCGAACCCGGGTCAACTGTTTGGAAGGCAGCTATGCTCACCACTATACCACCAACGCTCCGTGGCATATGTTTTTTTTAAACTCTAGACATCACAACCCTGAGTTCAATGACTATATTGCACCAGTATCAGAGGTATTTTTGGTTTACAGACCAACATGAAAATCAGGAAAAAAGTTCTTGCAACTGCTAAGGAACTGGAGATTGAAACCAATGCAAAAGCTGCGCAGAAAAGGAGAAAGGGAAAGCAGCAGTTCAAATCATTGAAATAAGCATATATTGGCAGCAAGGGAAAAACAGCAGGGTAGAGAAAGAAAACAGCTCCACGAAATTCACAGGAGATTGATAATAGCAGGACAAAAAAAGGGAATAATAACGTTCCAAGCAGGCTCAGAAAGAAGTGCGAGGGTCCCATCTTTCGTTAATGGTCATAACTGTGCATCATTTCCTTTGAAGTGTAGGGTTGATTCTCTGACCATCTGTCTCCCTGACTTTGAGCAGAGACCGATAGTTGAGCAGTCTCTTCCCACAAAAAGCTGGCACAAGCCTGCTGTTTTCCGCTCTGGCAGCGTGGAAACGAGAGAGTGGTCCTCACAAGAAAAAAAATCAATCCATGCTAGCAGAGGATGGTTTCGATCCATCGACCTCTGGGTTATGGGCCCAGCACGCTTCCGCTGCGCCACTCTGCTTCCTGCTCAAAATGCTGTGGTTATGCAGATCAGGAGCCTTCAGAGGAGTGGCATGGGATCGCTGGAGCTATTCTGGCAGGGCTCTCACCTCATTTGCCTAAGAATGTCACAAGGCATGCTGGGTGCAGAAAATCTTCGCCTTCCCCTCTCACAGTCAGTCATAGGGGAAAGTCAAGGCCCTCTCAGTCACTAGCCATGTCACGCCTTTGTCTAGACAGAAGCACCCCCACCCGCTCCTTCTCTGTGATCCTGCGCTACCATGCTCAGGTTTTGGCCTTACCTGGGAGCCAGAGGTGCACCCGGTGAGGGCTTGCCCGGTATGAGCGTTCGGGACGTGAGTGGACTTAGGACTGGAAGTTCTGTCCATTCGAAGCAGCCAACCTTCCTGCTGCAGACAGGGGCTGTTCCCTTGGGTTTCTTTCACCTTGCTCTCGGATAAATTTGGTTGTATGCTGCAGTTGCCTGCGATGACTACAAGGTGGCGCTGCTTTCAGGTAAGAGCACAAATATGCAGAAAATGTTGGGGACTTTTGCCACATTTATCGGTGGTGGGTCTCGCACATTTTTTCCAGGGGAGAGATATTGACCTGAAACACTTTTTACTGCAGAGATGCTGCAGTTCTAAAGGCTGGTCGGGCAGAAGGGCTTAGCCGTTTCATTGACTGCCCCCCTGCAGCCCATTTATTACCAGCAGTTGTGAGTGGTGACTGCTGTTTGTAAAATATAAAAATTTCAGGACATAGAAAGTCGCAGACGGGGCTTTTAGGATGCCTGCCTATGTCTTTGTTTATTATTTATCTAATAGCTGAGTAATCTGGTCAAGATATTTCTCTTTTTTTTTAAATATTGCGTTAGAATAGCTACAGCTTGCTTAATGTATAAATATTAGCACTGCGTTGGCCGGGAATCGAACCCGGGCCAACTGCTTGGAAGGCAGCTATGCTCACCACTATACCACCAACGCTCCGTGGCATATGTTTTTTTTAAACTCTAGACATCACAACCCTGAGTTGAATGACTATATTGCACCACTATCAGAGGTATTTTTGGTTTACAGACCAACATGAAAATCAGGAAAAAAGTTCTTGCAACTGCTAAGGAACTGGAGATTGAAACCAATGCAAAAGCTGCGCAGAAAAGGAGAAAGGGAAAGCAGCAGTTCAAATCATTGAAATAAGCATATATTGGCAGCAAGGGAAAAACAGCAGGGTAGAGAAAGAAAACAGCTCCACGAAATTCACAGGAGATTGATAATAGCAGGACAAAAAAAGGGAATAATAACGTTCCAAGCAGGCTCAGAAAGAAGTGCGAGGGTCCCATCTTTCTTTAATGGTCATAACTGTGCATCATTTCCTTTGAAGTGTAGGGTTGATTCTCTGACCATCTGTCTCCCTGACTTTGAGCAGAGACCGATAGTTGAGCAGTCTCTTCCCACAAAAAGCTGGCACAAGCCTGCTGTTTTCCGCTCTGGCAGCGTGGAAACGAGAGAGTGGTCCTCACAAGAAAAAAATTCAATCCATGCTAGCAGACAATGGTTTCGATCCATCGACCTCTGGGTTATGGGCCCAGCACGCTTCCGCTGCGCCACTCTGCTTCCTGCTCAAAATGCTGTGGTTATGCAGATCAGGAGCCTTCAGAGGAGTGGCATGGGATCGCTGGAGCTATTCTGGCAGGGCTCTAAACCTCATTTGCCTAAGAATGTCACAAGGCATGCTGGGTGCAGAAAATCTTCGCCTTCCCCTCTCACAGTCAGTCATAGGGGAAAGTCAAGGCCCTCTCAGTCACTAGCCATGTCACGCCTTTGTCAAGACAGAAGCACCCCCACCCGCTCCTTCTCTGTGATCCTGCGCTACCATGCTCAGGTTTTGGCCTTACCTGGGAGCCAGAGGTGCAACCGGTGAGGGCTTGCCCGGTATGAGCGTTTGGGAGCGTTCGGGACGTGAGTGGACTTAGGACTGGAAGTTCTGTCCATTCGAAGCAGCCAACCTTCCTGCTGCAGACAGGGGCTGTTCCCTTGGGTTTCTTTCACCTTGCTCTCGGATAAATTTGGTTGTATGCTGCAGTTGCCTGCGATGACTACAAGGTGGCGCTGCTTTCAGGTAAGAGCACAAATATGCAGAAAATGTTGGGGACTTTTGCCACATTTATCGGTGGTGGGTCTCGCACATTTTTTCCAGGGGAGAGATATTGACCTGAAACACTTTTTAATGCAGAGATGCTGCAGTTCTAAAGGCTGGTCGGGCAGAAGGGCTTAGCCGTTTCAATGCCTGCCCCCCTGCAGCCCATTTATTACCAGCAGTTGTGAGTGGTGACTGCTGTTTGTATAATATAAAAATTTCAGGACATAGAAAGTCGCAGACGGGGCTTTTGGGATGCCTGCCTATGTCTTTGTTTATTATTTATCTAATAGCTGAGTAATCTGGTCAAGATATTTCTCTTTTTTTTAACATATTGCGTTAGAATAGCTACAGCTTGCTTAATGTATAAATATTAGCACTGCGTTGGCCGGGAATCAAACCCAAGTCAACTGCTTGGAAGGCAGCTATGCTAACCACTATACCACCAACGCTCCATGGCATATGTTTTTTTTAAACTCTAGACATCACAACCCTGAGTTCAATGACTATATTGCACTAGTATCAGAGGTATTTTTGGTTTACAGACCAACATGAAAATCAGGAAAAAAGTTCTTGCAACTGCTAAGGAACTGGAGATTGAAACCAATGCAAAAGCTGCGCAGAAAAGGAGAAAGGGAAAGCAGCAGTTCAAATCATTGAAATAAGCATATATTGGCAGCAAGGGAAAAACAGCAGGGTAGAGAAAGAAAACAGCTCCACGAAATTCACAGGAGATTGATAATAGCAGGACAAAAAAAGGGAATAATAACGTTCCAAGCAGGCTCAGAAAGAAGTGCGAGGGTCCCATCTTTCTTTAATGGTCATAACTGTGGATCATTTCCTTGAAGTGTAGGGTTGATTCTCTGACCATCTGTCTCCCTGACTTTGAGCAGAGACCTATAGTTGAGCAGTCTCTTCCCACAAAAAGCTGGCACAAGCCTGCTGTTTTCCGCTCTGGCAGCGTGGAAACGAGAGAGTGGTCCTCAAAAGAAAAAAAATCAATCCATGCAAGCAGAGGATGGTTTCAATCCATCGACCTCTGGGTTATGGGCCCAGCACGCTTCCGCTGCGCCACTCTGCTTCCTGTTCAAAATGCTGTGGTTATGCAGATCAGGAGCCTTCAGAGGAGTGGCATGGGATCGCTGGAGCTATTCTGGCAGGGCTCTCACTTCATTTGCCTAAGAATGTCACAAGGCATGCTGGGTGCAGAAAATCTTCGCCTTCCCCTCTCACAGTCAGTCATAGGGGAAAGTCAAGGCCCTCTCAGTCACTAGCCATGTCACGCCTTTGTCAAGACAGAAGCACCCCCACCCGCTCCTTCTCTGTGATCCTGCGCTACCATGCTCAGGTTTTGGCCCTACCTGGGAGCCAGAGGTGCACCCGGTGAGGGCGTGGCCGTTTGGGAGCGTTCGGGACGTGAGTGGACTTAGGACTGGAAGTTCTGTCCATTCGAAGCAGCCAACCTTCCTGCTGCAGACAGGGGCTGTTCCCTTGGGTTTCTTTCACCTTGCTCTCCGATAAATTTGGTTGTATGCTGCAGTTGCCTGCAATGACTACAAGGTGGCGCTGCTTTCAGGTAAGAGCACAAATATGCAGAAAATGTTGGGGACTTTTGCCACATTTATCGGTGGTGGGTCTCGCACATTTTTTCCAGGGGAGAGATATTGACCTGAAACACTTTTTACTGCAGAGATGCTGCAGTTCTAAAGGCTGGTCGGGCAGAAGGGCTTAGCCGTTTCATTGCCTGCCCCCCTGCAGCCCATTTATTACCAGCAGTTGTGAGTGGTGACTGCTGTTTGTAAAATATAAAAATTTCAGGACATAGAAAGTCGCAGACGGGGCTTTTGGGATGCCTGCCTATGTCTTTGTTTATTATTTATCTATTGGCTGAGTAATCTGGCCAAGATATTTCTCTTTTTTTTAACATATTGCGTTAGAATAGCTACAGCTTGCTTAATGTATAAATATTAGCACTGCGTTGGCCGGGAATCGAACCCGGGTCAACTGCTTGGAAGGCAGCTATGCTCACCACTATACCACCAACGCTCCGTGGCATATGTTTTTTTTAAACTCTAGACATCACAACCCTGAGTTCAATGACTATATTGCACCAGTATCAGAGGTATTTTTGGTTTACAGACCAACATGAAAATCAGGAAAAAAGTTCTTGCAACTGCTAAGGAACTGGAGATTGAAACCAATGCAAAAGCTGCGCAGAAAAGGAGAAAGGGAAAGCTGCAGTTCAAATCATTGAAATAAGCATATATTGGCAGCAAGGGAAAAACAGCAGGGTAGAGAAAGAAAACAGCTCCACGAAATTCACAGGAGATTGATAATAGCAGGACAAAAAAAGGGAATAATAACGTTCCAAGCAGGCTCAGAAAGAAGTGCGAGGGTCCCATCTTTCGTTAATGGTCATAACTGTGCATCATTTCCTTTGAAGTGTAGGGTTGATTCTCTGACCATCTGTCTCCCTGACTTTGAGCAGAGACCGATAGTTGAGCAGTCTCTTCCCACAAAAAGCTGGCACAAGCCTGCTGTTTTCCGCTCTGGCAGCGTGGAAACGAGAGAGTGGTCCTCACAAGAAAAAAAATCAATCCATGCTAGCAGAGGATGGTTTCGATCCATCGACCTCTGGGTTATGGGCCCAGCACGCTTCTGCTGCGCCACTCTGCTTCCTGTTGAAAATGCTGTGGTTATGCAGATCAGGAGCCTTCAGAGGAGTGGCATGGGATCGCTGGAGCTATTCTGGCAGGGCTCTCACCTCATTTGCCTAAGAATGTCACAAGGCATGCTGGGTGCAGAAAATCTTCGCCTTCCCCTCTCACAGTCAGTCATAGAGGAAAGTCAAGGCCCTCGCAGTCACTAGCCATGTAACGTCTTTGTCAAGACAGAAGCACCCCCACCCGCTCCTTCTCTGTGATCCTGCGCTACCATGCTCAGGTTTTGGCCTTACCTGGGAGCCAGAAGTGCACCCGGTGAGGGCTTGCCCGGTATGAGCGTTCGGGACGTGAGTGGACTTAGGACTGGAAGTTCTGTCCATTCGAACCAGCCAACCTTCCTGCTGCAGACAGGGGCTGTTCCCTCGGGTTTCTTTCACCTTGCTCTCGGATAAATTTGGTTGTATGCTGCAGTTGCCTGCGATGACTACAAGGTGGCGCTGCTTTCAGGTAAGAGCACAAATATGCAGAAAATGTTGGGGACTTTTGCCACATTTATCGGTGGTGGGTCTCGCACATTTTTTCCAGGGGAGAGATATTGACCTGAAACACTTTTTACTGCAGAGATGCTGCAGTTCTAAAGGCTGAGCGGGCAGAAGGGCTTAGCCGTTTCAATGCCTGCCCCCCTGCAGCCCATTTATTACCAGCAGTTGTGAGTGGTGACTGCTGTTTGTAAAATATAAAAATTTCAGGACATAGAAAGTCGCAGACGGGGCTTTTTGGATGCCTGCCTATGTCTTTGTTTATTATTTATCTAATAGCTGAGTAATCTGGTCAAGATATTTCTCTTTTTTTTAACATATTGCGTTAGAATAGCTACAGCTTGCTTAATGTATAAATGTTAGCACTGCGTTGGCTGGGAATCAAACCCAAGTCAACTGCTTGGAAGGCAGCTATGCTCACCACTATACCACCAACGCTCCATGGCATATGTTTTTTTAAAACTCTAGACATCACAACCCTGAGTTCAATGACTATATTGCACTAGTATCAGAGGTATTTTTGGTTTACAGACCAACATGAAAATCAGGAAAAAAGTTCTTGCAACTGCTAAGGAACTGGAGATTGAAACCAATGCAAAAGCTGCGCAGAAAAGGAGAAAGGGAAAGCAGCAGTTCAAATCATTGAAATAAGCATATATTGGCAGCAAGGGAAAAACAGCAGGGTAGAGAAAGAAAACAGCTCCACGAAATTCACAGGAGATTGATAATAGCAGGACAAAAAAAGGGAATAATAACGTTCCAAGCAGGCTCAGAAAGAAGTGAGAGGGTCCCATCTTTCTTTAATGGTCATAACTGTGCATCATTTCCTTTGAAGTGTAGGGTTGATTCTCTGACCATCTGTCTCCCTGACTTTGAGCAGAGACCGATAGTTGAGCAGTCTCTTCCCACAAAAAGCTGGCACAAGCCTGCTGTTTTCCGCTCTGGCAGCGTGGAAACGAGAGAGTGGTCCTCAAAAGAAAAAAAATCAATCCATGCTAGCAGAGGATGGTTTCGATCCATCGACCTCTGGGTTATGGGCCCATCACGCTTCCGCTGCGCCACTCTGCTTCCTGTTCAAAATGCTGTGGTTATGCAGATCAGGAGCCTTCAGAGGAGTGGCATGGGATCGCTGGAGCTATTCTGGCAGGGCTCTCACCTCATTTGCCTAAGAATGTCACAAGGCATGCTGGGTGCAGAAAATCTTCGCCTTCCCCTCTCACAGTCAGTCATAGGGGAAAGTCAAGGCCCTCTCAGTCACTAGCCATGTCACGCCTTTGTCAAGACAGAAGCACCCCCACCCGCTCCTTCTCTGTGATCCTGCGCTACCATGCTCAGGTTTTGGCCTTACCTGGGAGCCAGAGGTGCACCCGGTGAGGGCTTGCCCGGTATGAGCGTTTGGGAGCGTTCGGGACGTGAGTGGTCTTAGGACTGGAAGTTCTGTCCATTCGAAGCAGCCAACCTTCCTGCTGCAGACAGGGGCTGTTCCCTTGGGTTTCTTTCACCTTGCTCTCCGATAAATTTGGTTGTATGCTGCAGTTGCCTGCAATGACTACAAGGTGGCGCTGCTTTCAGGTAAGAGCACAAATATGCAGAAAATGTTGGGGACTTTTGCCACATTTATCGGTGGTGGGTCTCGCACATTTTTTCCAGGGGAGAGATATTGACCTGAAACACTTGTTACTGCAGAGATGCTGCAGTTCTAAAGGCTGGTCGGGCAGAAGGGCTTAGCCGTTTCATTGCCTGCCCCCCTGCAGCCCATTTATTACCAGCAGTTGTGAGTGGTGACTGCTGTTTGTAAAATATAAAAATTTCAGGACATAGAAAGTCGCAGACGGGGCTTTTGGGATGCCTGCCTATGTCTTTGTTTATTATTTATCTAATAGCTGAGTAATCTGGTCAAGATATTTCTCTTTTTTTTAACATATTGCGTTAGAATAGCTACAGCTTGCTTAATGTATAAATATTAGCACTGCGTTGGCCGGGAATCGAACCCGGGTCAACTGCTTGGAAGGCAGCTATGCTCACCACTATACCACCAACGCTCCGTGGCATAAGTTTTTTTTAAACTCTAGACATCACAACCCTGAGTTCAATAACTATATTGCACCAGTATCAGAGGTATTTTTGGTTTACAGACCAACATGAAAATCAGGAAAAAAGTTCTTGCAACTGCTAAGGAACTGGAGATTGAAACCAATGCAAAAGCTGCGCAGAAATGGAGAAAGGGAAAGCAGCAGTTCAAATCATTGAAATAAGCATATATTGGCAGCAAGGGAAAAACAGCAGGGTAGAGAAAGAAAACAGCTCCACGAAATTCACAGGAGATTGATAATAGCAGGACAAAAAAAGGGAATAATAACGTTCCAAGCAGCCTCAGAAAGAAGTGCGAGGGTCCCATCTTTCGTTAATGGTCATAACTGTGCATCATTTCCTTTGAAGTGTAGGGTTGATTCTCTGACCATCTGTCTCCCTGACTTTGAGCAGAGACCGATAGTTGAGCAGTCTCTTCCCACAAAAAGCTGGCACAAGCCTGCTGTTTTCCGCTCTGGCAGCGTGGAAACGAGAGAGTGGTCCTCACAAGAAAAAAAATCAATCCATGCTAGCAGAGGATGGTTTCGATCCATCGACCTCTGGGTTATGGGCCCAGCACGCTTCCGCTGCGCCACTCTGCTTCCTGCTCAAAATGCTGTGGTTATGCAGATCAGGAGCCTTCAGAGGAGTGGCATGGGATCGCTGGAGCTATTCTGGCAGGGCTCTCACCTCATTTGCCTAAGAATGTCACAAGGCATGCTGGGTGCAGAAAATCTTCGCCTTCCCCTCTCACAGTCAGTCATAGGGGAAAGTCAAGGCCCTCTCAGTCACTAGCCATGTCACGCCTTTGTCAAGACAGAAGCACCCCCACCCGCTCCTTCTCTGTGATCCTGCGCTACCATGCTCAGGTTTTGGCCTTACCTGGGAGCCAGAGGTGCACCCGGTGAGGGCGAGCGTTTGGGAGCGTTCGGGACGTGAGTGGACTTAGGACTGGAAGTTCTGTCCATTCGAAGCAGCCAACCTTCCTGCTGCAGACAGAGGCTGTTCCCTTGGGTTTCTTTCACCTTGCTCTCGGATAAATTTGGTTGTATGCTGCAGTTGCCTGCGATGACTACAAGGTGGCGCTGCTTTCAGGTAAGAGCACAAATATGCAGAAAATGTTGGGGACTTTTGCCACATTTATCGGTGGTGGGTCTCGCACATTTTTTCCAGGGGAGAGATATTGACCTGAAACACTTTTTACTGCAGAGATGCTGCAGTTCTAAAGGCTGGTCGGGCAGAAGGGCTTAGCCGTTTCATTGCCTGCCCCCCTGCAGCCCATTTATTACCAGCAGTTGTGAGTGGTGACTGCTGTTTGGAAAATATAAAAATTTCAGGATATAGAAAGTCGCAGACGGGGCTTTTGGGATGCCTGCCTATGTCTTTGTTTATTATTTATCTAATAGCTGAGTAATCTGGTCAAGATATTTCTCTTTTTTTTAACATATTGCGTTAGAATAGCTACAGCTTGCTTAATGTATAAATATTAGCACTGCGTTGGCCAGGAATCGAACCCGGGTCAACTGCTTGGAAGGCAGCTATGCTCACCACTATACCACCAACGCTACATGGCATATGTTTTTTTTTAAACTCTAGACATCACAACCCTGAGTTCAATGACTATATTGCAACAGTATCAGAGGTATTTTTGGTTTACAGACCAACATGAAAATCAGGAAAAAAGTTCTTGCAACTGCTAAGGAACTGGAGATTGAAACCAATGCAAAAGCTGCGCAGAAAAGGAGAAAGGGAAAGCAGCAGTTCAAATCATTGAAATAAGCATATATTGGCAGCAAGGGAAAAACAGCAGGGTAGAGAAAGAAAACAGCTCCACGAAATTCACAGGAGATTGATAATAGCAGGACAAAAAAAGGGAATAATAACGTTCCAGGCAGGCTCAGAAAGAAGTGCGAGGGTCCCATCTTTCGTTAATGGTCATAACTGTGCATCATTTCCTTTGAAGTGTAGGGTTGATTCTCTGACCATCTGTCTCCCTGACTTTGAGCAGAGACCGATAGTTGAGCAGTCTCTTTCCACAAAAAGCTGGCACAAGCCTGCTGTTTTCCGCTCTGGCAGCGTGGAAACGAGAGAGTGGTCCTCACAAGAAAAAAAATCAATCCATGCTAGCAGAAGTTGGTTTCGATCCATTAACCTCTGGGTTATGGTCCAGCACGCTTCCGCTGCGCCACTCTGCTTCCTGCTCAAAATGCTGTGGTTATGCAGATCAGGAGCCTTCAGAGGAGTGGCATGGGATCGCTGGAGCTATTCTGGCAGGGCTCTCACCTCATTTGCCTAACAATGTCACAAGGCATGCTGGGTGCAGAAAATCTTCGCCTTCCCCTCTCACAGTCAGTCATAGGGGAAAGTCAAGGCCCTCTCAGTCACTAGCCATGTCACGCCTTTGTCAAGACAGAAGCACCCCCACCCGCTCCTTCTCTGTGATCCTGCGCTACCATGCTCAGGTTTTGGCCTTACCTGGGAGCCAGAGGTGCACCCGGTGAGGGCGAGCGTTTGGGAGCGTTCGGGACGTGAGTGGACTTAGGACTGGAAGTTCTGTCCATTCGAAGCAGCCAACCTTCCTGCTGCAGACAGAGGCTGTTCCCTTGGGTTTCTTTTACCTTGCTCTCGGATAAATTTGGTTGTATGATGCAGTTGCCTGCGATGACTACAAGGTGGCGCTGCTTTCAGGTAAGAGCACAAATATGCAGAAAATGTTGGGGACTTTTGCCACATTTATCGGTGGTGGGTCTCGCACATTTTTTCCAGGGGAGAGATATTGACCTGAAACACTTTTTACTGCAGAGATGCTGCAGTTCTAAAGGCTGGTCGGGCAGAAGGGCTTAGCCGTTTCATTGCCTGCCCCCCTGCAGCCCATTTATTACCAGCAGTTGTGAGTGGTGACTGCTGTTTGGAAAATATAAAAATTTCAGGATATAGAAAGTCGCAGACGGGGCTTTTGGGATGCCTGCCTATGTCTTTGTTTATTATTTATCTAATAGCTGAGTAATCTGGTCAAGATATTTCTCTTTTTTTTAACATATTGCGTTAGAATAGCTACAGCTTGCTTAATGTATAAATATTAGCACTGCGTTGGCCAGGAATCGAACCCGGGTCAACTGCTTGGAAGGCAGCTATGCTCACCACTATACCACCAACGCTACATGGCATATGTTTTTTTTTAAACTCTAGACATCACAACCCTGAGTTCAATGACTATATTGCACCAGTATCAGAGGTATTTTTGGTTTACAGACCAACATGAAAATCAGGAAAAAAGTTCTTGCAACTGCTAAGGAACTGGAGATTGAAACCAATGCAAAAGCTGCGCAGAAAAGGAGAAAGGGAAAGCAGCAGTTCAAATCATTGAAATAAGCATATATTGGCAGCAAGGGAAAAACAGCAGGGTAGAGAAAGAAAACAGCTCCACGAAATTCACAGGAGATTGATAATAGCAGGACAAAAAAAGGGAATAATAACGTTCCAAGCAGGCTCAGAAAGAAGTGCGAGGGTCCCATCTTTCGTTAATGGTCATAACTGTGCATCATTTCCTTTGAAGTGTAGGGTTGATTCTCTGACCATCTGTCTCCCTGACTTTGAGCAGAGACCGATAGTTGAGCAGTCTCTTTCCACAAAAAGCTGGCACAAGCCTGCTGCTTTCCGCTCTGGCAGCGTGGAAACGAGAGAGTGGTCCTCACAAGAAAAAAAATCAATCCATGCTAGCAGAAGTTGGTTTCGATCCATTAACCTCTGGGTTATGGGCCCAGCACGCTTCCGCTGCGCCACTCTGCTTCCTGCTCAAAATGCTGTGGTTATGCAGATCAGGAGCCTTCAGAGGAGTGGCATGGGATCGCTGGAGCTATTCTGGCAGGGCTCTCACCTCATTTGCCTAACAATGTCACAAGGCATGCTGGGTGCAGAAAATCTTCGCCTTCCCCTCTCACAGTCAGTCATAGGGGAAAGTCAAGGCCCTCTCAGTCACTAGCCATGTCACGCCTTTGTCAAGACAGAAGCACCCCCACCCGCTCCTTCTCTGTGATCCTGCGCTACCATGCTCAGGTTTTGGCCTTACCTGGGAGCCAGAGGTGCACCCGGTGAGGGCTTGCCCGGTATGAGCGTTTGGGAGCGTTCGGGACGTGAGTGGACTTAGGACTGGAAGTTCTGTCCATTCGAAGCAGCCAACCTTCCTGCTGCAGACAGGGGCTGTTCCCTTGGGTTTCTTTCACCTTGCTCTCGGATAAATTTGGTTGTATGCTGCAGTTGCCTGCGATGACTACAAGGTGGCGCTGCTTTCAGGTAAGAGCACAAATATGCAGAAAATGTTGGGGACTTTTGCCACATTTATCGGTGGTGGGTCTCGCACATTTTTTCCAGGGGAGAGATATTGACCTGAAACACTTTTTACTGCAGAGATGTTGCAGTTCTAAAGGCTGGTCGGGCAGAAGGGCTTAGCCGTTTCATTGCCTGCCCCCCTGCAGCCCATTTATTACCAGCAGTTGTGAGTGGTGACTGCTGTTTGTAAAATATAAAAATTTCAGGACATAGAAAGTCGCAGACGGGGCTTTTGGGATGCCTGCCTATGTCTTTGTTTATTATTTATCTAATAGCTGAGTAATCTGGTCAAGATATTTCTCTTTTTTTTAACATATTGCGTTAGAATAGCTACAGCTTGCTTAATGTATAAATATTAGCACTGCGTTGGCCAGGAATCGAACCCGGGTCAACTGTTTGGAAGGCAGCTATGCTCACCACTATACCACCAACGCTCCGTGGCATATGTTTTTTTTAAACTCTAGACATCACAACCCTGAGTTCAATGACTATATTGCACCAGTATCAGAGGTATTTTTGGTTTACAGACCAACATGAAAATCAGGAAAAAAGTTCTTGCAACTGCTAAGGAACTGGAGATTGAAACCAATGCAAAAGCTGCGCAGAAAAGGAGAAAGGGAAAGCAGCAGTTCAAATCATTGAAATAAGCATATATTGGCAGCAAGGGAAAAACAGCAGGGTAGAGAAAGAAAACAGCTCCACGAAATTCACAGGAGATTGATAATAGCAGGACAAAAAAAGGGAATAATAACGTTCCAAGCAGGCTCAGAAAGAAGTGCGAGGGTCCCATCTTTCGTTAATGGTCATAACTGTGCATCATTTCCTTTGAAGTGTAGGGTTGATTCTCTGACCATCTGTCTCCCTGACTTTGAGCTGAGACCGATAGTTGAGCAGTCTCTTCCCACAAAAAGCTGGCACAAGCCTGCTGTTTTCCGCTCTGGCAGCGTGGAAACGAGAGAGTGGTCCTCACAAGAAAAAAAATCAATCCATGCTAGCAGAGGATGGTTTCGATCCATCGACCTCTGGGTTATGGGCCCAGCACGCTTCCGCTGCGCCACTCTGCTTCCTGCTCAAAATGCTGTGGTTATGCAGATCAGGAGCCTTCAGAGGAGTGGCATGGGATCGCTGGAGCTATTCTGGCAGGGCTCTCACCTCATTTGCCTAAGAATGTCACAAGGCATGCTGGGTGCAGAAAATCTTCGCCTTCCCCTCTCACAGTCAGTCATAGGGGAAAGTCAAGGCCCTCTCAGTCACTAGCCATGTCACGCCTTTGTCTAGACAGAAGCACCCCCACCCGCTCCTTCTCTGTGATCCTGCGCTACCATGCTCAGGTTTTGGCCTTACCTGGGAGCCAGAGGTGCACCCGGTGAGGGCTTGCCCGGTATGAGCGTTCGGGACGTGAGTGGACTTAGGACTGGAAGTTCTGTCCATTAGAAGCAGCCAACCTTCCTGCTGCAGACAGGGGCTGTTCCCTTGGGTTTCTTTCACCTTGCTCTCCGATAAATTTGGTTGTATGCTGCAGTTGCCTGCGATGACTACAAGGTGGCGCTGCTTTCAGGTAAGAGCACAAATATGCAGAAAATGTTGGGGACTTTTGCCACATTTATCGGTGGTGGGTCTCGCACATTTTTTCCAGGGGAGAGATATTGACCTGAAACACTTTTTACTGCAGAGATGCTGCAGTTCTAAAGGCTGGTCGGGCAGAAGGGCTTAGCCGTTTCATTGACTGCCCCCCTGCAGCCCATTTATTACCAGCAGTTGTGAGTGGTGACTGCTGTTTGTAAAATATAAAAATTTCAGGACATAGAAAGTCGCAGACGGGGCTTTTAGGATGCCTGCCTATGTCTTTGTTTATTATTTATCTAATAGCTGAGTAATCTGGTCAAGATATTTCTCTTTTTTTTAAAATATTGCGTTAGAATAGCTACAGCTTGCTTAATGTATAAATATTAGCACTGCGTTGGCCGGGAATCGATCCCGGGTCAACTGCTTGGAAGGCAGCTATGCTCACCACTATACCACCAACGCTCCGTGGCATATGTTTTTTTTAAACTCTAGACATCACAACCCTGAGTTGAATGACTATATTGCACCACTATCAGAGGTATTTTTGGTTTACAGACCAACATGAAAATCAGGAAAAAAGTTCTTGCAACTGCTAAGGAACTGGAGATTGAAACCAATGCAAAAGCTGCGCAGAAAAGGAGAAAGGGAAAGCAGCAGTTCAAATCATTGAAATAAGCATATATTGGCAGCAAGGGAAAAACAGCAGGGTAGAGAAAGAAAACAGCTCCACGAAATTCACAGGAGATTGATAATAGCAGGACAAAAAAAGGGAATAATAACGTTCCAAGCAGGCTCAGAAAGAAGTGCGAGGGTCCCATCTTTCTTTAATGGTCATAACTGTGCATCATTTCCTTTGAAGTGTAGGGTTGATTCTCTGACCATCTGTCTCCCTGACTTTGAGCAGAGACCGATAGTTGAGCAGTCTCTTCCCACAAAAAGCTGGCACAAGCCTGCTGTTTTCCGCTCTGGCAGCGTGGAAACGAGAGAGTGGTCCTCACAAGAAAAAAATTCAATCCATGCTAGCAGAGGATGGTTTCGATCCATCGACCTCTGGGTTATGGGCCCAGCACGCTTCCGCTGCGCCACTCTGCTTCCTGCTCAAAATGCTGTGGTTATGCAGATCAGGAGCCTTCAGAGGAGTGGCATGGGATCGCTGGAGCTATTCTGGCAGGGCTCTCACCTCATTTGCCTAAGAATGTCACAAGGCATGCTGGGTGCAGAAAATCTTCGCCTTCCCCTCTCACAGTCAGTCATAGGGGAAAGTCAAGGCCCTCTCAGTCACTAGCCATGTCACGCCTTTGTCAAGACAGAAGCACCCCCACCCGCTCCTTCTCTGTGATCCTGCGCTACCATGCTCAGGTTTTGGCCTTACCTGGGAGCCAGAGGTGCAACCGGTTAGGGCTTGCCCGGTATGAGCGTTTGGGAGCGTTCGGGACGTGAGTGGACTTAGTACTGGAAGTTCTGTCCATTCGAAGCAGCCAACCTTCCTGCTGCAGACAGGGGCTGTTCCCTTGGGTTTCTTTCACCTTGCTCTCGGATAAATTTGGTTGTATGCTACAGTTGCCTGCGATGACTACAAGGTGGCGCTGCTTTCAGGTAAGAGCACAAATATGCAGAAAATGTTGGGGACTTTTGCCACATTTATCGGTGGTGGGTCTCGCACATTTTTTCCAGGGGAGAGATATTGACCTGAAACACTTTTTACTGCAGAGATGCTACAGTTCTAAAGGCTGGTCGGGCAGAAGGGCTTAGCCGTTTCAATGCCTGCCCCCCTGCAGCCCATTTATTACCAGCAGTTGTGAGTGGTGACTGCTGTTTGTAAAATATAAAAAATTCAGGACATAGAAAGTCGCAGACGGGGCTTTTGGGATGCCTGCCTATGTCTTTGTTTATTATTTATCTAATAGCTGAGTAATCTGGTCAAGATATTTCTCTTTTTTTTAACATATTGCGTTAGAATAGCTACAGCTTGCTTAATGTATAAATATTAGCACTGCGTTGGCCGGGAATCAAACCCAAGTCAACTGCTTGGAAGGCAGCTATGCTCACCACTATACCACCAACGCTCCATGGCATATGTTTTTTTTAAACTCTAGACATCACAACCCTGAGTTCAATGACTATATTGCAACAGTATCAGAGGTATTTTTGGTTTACAGACCAACATGAAAATCAGGAAAAAAGTTCTTGCAACTGCTAAGGAACTGGAGATTGAAACCAATGCAAAAGCTGCGCAGAAAAGGAGAAAGGGAAAGCAGCAGTTCAAATCATTGAAATAAGCATATATTGCCAGCAAGGGAAAAACAGCAGGGTAGAGAAAGAAAACAGCTCCACGAAATTCACAGGAGATTGATAATAGCAGGACAAAAAAAGGGAATAATAACGTTCCAAGCAGGCTCAGAAAGAAGTGCGAGGGTCCCATCTTTCTTTAATGGTCATAACTGTGCATCATTTCCTTTGAAGTGTAGGGTTGATTCTCTGACCATCTGTCTCCCTGACTTTGAGCAGAGACCGATAGTTGAGCAGTCTCTTCCCACAAAAAGCTGGCACAAGCCTGCTGTTTTCCGCTCTGGCAGCGTGGAAACGAGAGAGTGGTCCTCAAAAGAAAAAAAATCAATCCATGCTAGCAGAGGATGGTTTCGATCCATCGACCTCTGGGTTATGGGCCCAGCACGCTTCCGCTGCGCCACTCTGCTTCCTGTTCAAAATGCTGTGGTTATGCAGATCAGGAGCCTTCAGAGGAGTGGCATGGGATCGCTGGAGCTATTCTGGCAGGGCTCTCACCTCATTTGCCTAAGAATGTCACAAGGCATGCTGGGTGCAGAAAATCTTCGCCTTCCCCTCTCACAGTCAGTCATAGGGGAAAGTCAAGGCCCTCTCAGTCACTAGCCATGTCACGCCTTTGTCAAGACAGAAGCACCCCCACCCGCTCCTTCTCTGTGATCCTGCGCTACCATGCTCAGGTTTTGGCCTTACCTGGGAGCCAGAGGTGCACCCGGTGAGGGCGTGCCCGGTATGAACGTTCGGGACGTGAGTGGACTTAGGACTGGAAGTTCTGTCCATTCGAAGCAGCCAACCTTCCTGCTGCAGACAGGGGCTGTTCCCTTGGGTTTCTTTCACCTTGCTCTCCGATAAATTTGGTTGTATGCTGCAGTTGCCTGCAATGACTACAAGGTGGCGCTGCTTTCAGGTAAGAGCACAAATATGCAGAAAATGTTGGGGACTTTTGCCACATTTATCGGTGGTGGGTCTCGCACATTTTTTCCAGGGGAGAGATATTGACCTGAAACACTTTTTACTGCAGAGATGCTGCAGTTCTAAAGGCTGGTCGGGAAGAAGGGCTTAGCCGTTTCATTGCCTGCCCCCCTGCAGCCCATTTATTACCAGCAGTTGTGAGTGGTGACTGCTGTTTGTAAAATATAAAAATTTCAGGACATAGAAAGTCGCAGACGGGGCTTTTGGGATGCCTGCCTATGTCTTTGTTTATTATTTATCTAATAGCTGAGTAATCTGGTCAAGATATTTCTCTTTTTTTTAACATATTGCGTTAGAATAGCTACAGCTTGCTTAATGTATAAATATTAGCACTGCGTTGGCCCGGAATCGAACCCGGGTCAACTGCTTGGAAGGCAGCTATGCTCACCACTATACCACCAACGCTCCGTGGCATATGTTTTTTTTAAACTCTAGACATCACAACCCTGAGTTCAATGACTATATTGCACCAGTATCAGAGGTATTTTTGGTTTACAGACCAACATGAAAATCAGGAAAAAAGTTCTTGCAACTGCTAAGGAACTGGAGATTGAAACCAATGCAAAAGCTGCGCAGAAAAGGAGAAAGGGAAAGCAGCAGTTCAAATCATTGAAATAAGCATATATTGGCAGCAAGGGAAAAACAGCAGGGTAGAGAAAGAAAACAGCTCCACGAAATTCACAGGAGATTGATAATAGCAGGACAAAAAAAGGGAATAATAACGTTCCAAGCAGCCTCAGAAAGAAGTGCGAGGGTCCCATCTTTCGTTAATGGTCATAACTGTGCATCATTTCCTTTGAAGTGTAGGGTTGATTCTCTGACCATCTGTCTCCCTGACTTTGAGCAGAGACCGATAGTTGAGCAGTCTCTTCCCACAAAAAGCTGGCACAAGCCTGCTGTTTTCCGCTCTGGCAGCGTGGAAACGAGAGAGTGGTCCTCACAAGAAAAAAAATCAATCCATGCTAGCAGAGGATGGTTTCGATCCATCGACCTCTGGGTTATGGGCCCTGCACACTTCCGCTGCGCCACTCTGCTTCCTGCTCAAAATGCTGTGGTTATGCAGATCAGGAGCCTTCAGAGGAGTGGCATGGGATCGCTGGAGCTATTCTGGCAGGGCTCTCACCTCATTTGCCTAAGAATGTCACAAGGCATGCTGGGTGCAGAAAATCTTCGCCTTCCCCTCTCACAGTCAGTCATAGGGGAAAGTCAAGGCCCTCTCAGTCACTAGCCATGTCACGCCTTTGTCAAGACAGAAGCACCCCCACCCGCTCCTTCTCTGTGATCCTGCGCTACCATGCTCAGGTTTTGGCCTTACCTGGGAGCCAGAGGTGCACCCGGTGAGGGCGAGCGTTTGGGAGCGTTCGGGACGTGAGTGGACTTAGGACTGGAAGTTCTGTCCATTCGAAGCAGCCAACCTTCCTGCTGCAGACAGAGGCTGTTCCCTTGGGTTTCTTTCACCTTGCTCTCGGATAAATTTGGTTGTATGCTGCAGTTGCCTGCGATGACTACAAGGTGGCGCTGCTTTCAGGTAAGAGCACAAATATGCAGAAAATGTTGGGGACTTTTGCCACATTTATCGGTGGTGGGTCTCGCACATTTTTTCCAGGGGAGAGATATTGACCTGAAACACTTTTTACTGCAGAGATGCTGCAGTTCTAAAGGCTGGTCGGGCAGAAGGGCTTAGCCGTTTCATTGCCTGCCCCCCTGCAGCCCATTTATTACCAGCAGTTGTGAGTGGTGACTGCTGTTTGGAAAATATAAAAATTTCAGGATATAGAAAGTCGCAGACGGGGCTTTTGGGATGCCTGCCTATGTCTTTGTTTATTATTTATCTAATAGCTGAGTAATCTGGTCAAGATATTTCTCTTTTTTTTTAACATATTGCGTTAGAATAGCTACAGCTTGCTTAATGTATAAATATTAGCACTGCGTTGGCCAGGAATCGAACCCGGGTCAACTGCTTGGAAGGCAGCTATGCTCACCACTATACCACCAACGCTACGTGGCATATGATTTTTTTAAACTCTAGACATCACAACCCTGAGTTCAATGACTATATTGCACCAGTATCAGAGGTATTTTTGGTTTACAGACCAACATGAAAATCAGGAAAAAAGTTCTTGCAACTGCTAAGGAACTGGAGATTGAAACCAATGCAAAAGCTGCGCAGAAAAGGAGAAAGGGAAAGCAGCAGTTCAAATCATTGAAATAAGCATATATTGGCAGCAAGGGAAAAACAGCAGGGTAGAGAAAGAAAACAGCTCCACGAAATTCACAGGAGATTGATAATAGCAGGACAAAAAAAGGGAATAATAACGTTCCAAGCAGGCTCAGAAAGAAGTGCGAGGGTCCCATCTTTCGTTAATGGTCATAACTGTGCATCATTTCCTTTGAAGTGTAGGGTTGATTCTCTGACCATCTGTCTCCCTGACTTTGAGCAGAGACCGATAGTTGAGCAGTCTCTTCCCACAAAAAGCTGGCACAAACCTGCTGTTTTCCGCTCTGGCAGCGTGGAAACGAGAGAGTGGTCCTCACAAGAAAAAAAATCAATCCATGCTAGCAGAAGTTGGTTTCGATCCATCAACCTCTGGGTTACGGGCCCAGCACGCTTCCGCTGCGCCACTCTGCTTCCTGCTCAAAATGCTGTGGTTATGCAGATCAGGAGCCTTCAGAGGAGTGGCATGGGATCGCTGGAGCTATTCTGGCAGGGCTCTCACCTCATTTGCCTAAGAATGTCACAAGGCATGCTGGGTGCAGAAAATCTTCGCCTTCCCCTCTCACAGTCAGTCATAGGGGAAAGTCAAGGCCCTCTCAGTCACTAGCCATGTCACGCCTTTGTCAAGACAGAAGCACCCCCACCCGCTCCTTCTCTGTGATCCTGCGCTACCATGCTCAGGTTTTGGCCTTACCTGGGAGCCAGAGGTGCACCCGGTGAGGGCTTGCCCGGTATGAGCGTTTGGGAGCGTTCGGGACGTGAGTGGACTTAGGACTGGAAGTTCTGTCCATTCGAAGCAGCCAACCTTCCTGCTGCAGACAGGGGCTGTTCCCTTGGGTTTCTTTCACCTTGCTCTCGGATAAATTTGGTTGTATGCTGCAGTTGCCTGCGATGACTACAAGGTGGCGCTGCTTTCAGGTAAGAGCACAAATATGCAGAAAATGTTGGGGACTTTTGCCACATTTATCGGTGGTGGGTCTCGCACATTTTTTCCAGGGGAGAGATATTGACCTGAAACACTTTTTACTGCAGAGATGCTGCAGTTCTAAAGGCTGGTCGGGCAGAAGGGCTTAGCCGTTTCATTGCCTGCCCCCCTGCAGCCCATTTATTACCAGCAGTTGTGAGTGGTGACTGCTGTTTGTAAAATATAAAAATTTCAGGACATAGAAAGTCGCAGACGGGGCTTTTGGGATGCCTGCCTATGTCTTTGTTTATTATTTATCTAATAGCTGAGTAATCTGGTCAAGATATTTCTCTTTTTTTTAACATATTGCGTTAGAATAGCTACAGCTTGCTTAATGTATAAATATTAGCACTGCGTTGGCCAGGAATCGAACCCGGGTCAACTGTTTGGAAGGCAGCTATGCTCACCACTATACCACCAACGCTCCGTGGCATATGTTTTTTTTAAACTCTAGACATCACAACCCTGAGTTCAATGACTATATTGCACCAGTATCAGAGGTATTTTTGGTTTACAGACCAACATGAAAATCAGGAAAAAAGTTCTTGCAACTGCTAAGGAACTGGAGATTGAAACCAATGCAAAAGCTGCGCAGAAAAGGAGAAAGGGAAAGCAGCAGTTCAAATCATTGAAATAAGCATATATTGGCAGCAAGGGAAAAACAGCAGGGTAGAGAAAGAAAACAGCTCCACGAAATTCACAGGAGATTGATAATAGCAGGACAAAAAAAGGGAATAATAACGTTCCAAGCAGGCTCAGAAAGAAGTGCGAGGGTCCCATCTTTCGTTAATGGTCATAACTGTACATCATTTCCTTTGAAGTGTAGGGTTGATTCTCTGACTATCTGTCTCCCTGACTTTGAGCAGAGACCGATAGTTGAGCAGTCTCTTCCCACAAAAAGCTGGCACAAGCCTGCTGTTTTCCGCTCTGGCAGCGTGGAAACGAGAGAGTGGTCCTCACAAGAAAAAAATTCAATCCATGCTAGCAGAGGATGGTTTCGATCCATCGACCTCTGGGTTATGGGCCCAGCACGCTTCCGCTGCGCCACTCTGCTTCCTGCTCAAAATGCTGTGGTTATGCAGATCAGGAGCCTTCAGAGGAGTGGCATGGGATCGCTGGAGCTATTCTGGCAGGGCTCTCACCTCATTTGCCTAAGAATGTCACAAGGCATGCTGGGTGCAGAAAATCTTCGCCTTCCCCTCTCACAGTCAGTCATAGGGGAAAGTCAAGGCCCTCTCAGTCACTAGCCATGTCACGCCTTTGTCTAGACAGAAGCACCCCCACCCGCTCCTTCTCTGTGATCCTGCGCTACCATGCTCAGGTTTTGGACTTACCTGGGAGCCAGAGGTGCACCCGGTGAGGGCTTGCCCGGCATGAGCGTTCGGGACGTGAGTGAACTTAGGACTGGAAGTTCTGTCCATTCGAAGCAGCCAACCTTCCTGCTGCAGACAGGGGCTGTTCCCTTGGGTTTCTTTCACCTTGCTCTCGGATAAATTTGGTTGTATGCTGCAGTTGCCTGCGATGACTACAAGGTGGCGCTGCTTTCAGGTAAGAGCACAAATATGCAGAAAATGTTGGGGACTTTTGCCACATTTATCGGTGGTGGGTCTCGCACATTTTTTCCAGGGGAGAGATATTGACCTGAAACACTTTTTACTGCAGAGATGCTGCAGTTCTAAAGGCTGGTGGGGCAGAAGGGCTTAGCCGTTTCATTGCCTGCCCCCCTGCAGCCCATTTATTACCAGCAGTTGTGAGTGGTGACTGCTGTTTGTAAAATATAAAAATTTCTGGACATAGAAAGTCGCAGATGGGGCTTTTAGGATGCCTGCCTATGTCTTTGTTTATTATTTATCTAATAGCTGAGTAATCTGGTCAAGATATTTCTCTTTTTTTTAACATATTGCGTTAGAATAGCTACAGCTTGCTTAATGTATAAATATTAGCACTGCGTTGGCCGGGAATCGAACCCGGGTCAACTGCTTGGAAGGCAGCTATGCTCACCACTATACCACCAACGCTCCGTGGCATATGTTTTTTTTAAACTCTAGACATCACAACCCTGAGTTCAATGACTATATTGCACCAGTATCAGAGGTATTTTTGGTTTACAGACCAACATGAAAATCAGGAAAAAAGTTCTTGCAACTGCTAAGGAACTGGAGATTGAAACCAATGCAAAAGCTGCGCAGAAAAGGAGAAAGGGAAAGCAGCAGTTCAAATCATTGAAATAAGCATATATTGGCAGCAAGGGAAAAACAGCAGGGTAGAGAAAGAAAACAGCTCCACGAAATTCACAGGAGATTGATAATAGCAGGACAAAAAAAGGGAATAATAACGTTCCAAGCAGGCTCAGAAAGAAGTGCGAGGGTCCCATCTTTCTTTAATGGTCATAACTGTGCATCATTTCCTTTGAAGTGTAGGGTTGATTCTCTGACCATCTGTCTCCCTGACTTTGAGCAGAGACCGATAGTTGAGCAGTCTCTTCCCACAAAAAGCTGGCACAAGCCTGCTGTTTTCCGCTCTGGCAGCGTGGAAACGAGAGAGTGGTCCTCACAAGAAAAAAATTCAATCCATGCTAGCAGAGGATGGTTTCGATCCATCGACCTCTGGGTTATGGGCCCAGCACGCTTCCGCTGCGCCACTCTGCTTCCTGCTCAAAATGCTGTGGTTATGCAGATCAGGAGCCTTCAGAGGAGTGGCATGGGATCGCTGGAGCTATTCTGGCAGGGCTCTCACCTCATTTGCCTAAGAATGTCACAAGGCATGCTGGGTGCAGAAAATCTTCGCCTTCCCCTCTCACAGTCAGTCATAGGGGAAAGTCAAGGCCCTCTCAGTCACTAGCCATGTCACGCCTTTGTCTAGACAGAAGCACCCCCACCCGCTCCTTCTCTGTGATCCTGCGCTACCATGCTCAGGTTTTGGCCTTACCTGGGAGCCAGAGGTGCACCCGGTGAGGGCTTGCCCGGTATGAGCGTTCGGGACGTGAGTGGACTTAGGACTGGAAGTTCTGTCCATTAGAAGCAGCCAACCTTCCTGCTGCAGACAGGGGCTGTTCCCTTGGGTTTCTTTCACCTTGCTCTCCGATAAATTTGGTTGTATGCTGCAGTTGCCTGCGATGACTACAAGGTGGCGCTGCTTTCAGGTAAGAGCACAAATATGCAGAAAATGTTGGGGACTTTTGCCACATTTATCGGTGGTGGGTCTCGCACATTTTTTCCAGGGGAGAGATATTGACCTGAAACACTTTTTACTGCAGAGATGCTGCAGTTCTAAAGGCTGGTCGGGCAGAAGGGCTTAGCCGTTTCATTGACTGCCCCCCTGCAGCCCATTTATTACCAGCAGTTGTGAGTGGTGACTGCTGTTTGTAAAATATAAAAATTTCAGGACATAGAAAGTCGCAGACGGGGCTTTTAGGATGCCTGCCTATGTCTTTGTTTATTATTTATCTAATAGCTGAGTAATCTGGTCAAGATATTTCTCTTTTTTTTAAAATATTGCGTTAGAATAGCTACAGCTTGCTTAATGTATAAATATTAGCACTGCGTTGGCCGGGAATCGATCCCGGGTCAACTGCTTGGAAGGCAGCTATGCTCACCACTATACCACCAACGCTCCGTGGCATATGTTTTTTTTAAACTCTAGACATCACAACCCTGAGTTGAATGACTATATTGCACCACTATCAGAGGTATTTTTGGTTTACAGACCAACATGAAAATCAGGAAAAAAGTTCTTGCAACTGCTAAGGAACTGGAGATTGAAACCAATGCAAAAGCTGCGCAGAAAAGGAGAAAGGGAAAGCAGCAGTTCAAATCATTGAAATAAGCATATATTGGCAGCAAGGGAAAAACAGCAGGGTAGAGAAAGAAAACAGCTCCACGAAATTCACAGGAGATTGATAATAGCAGGACAAAAAAAGGGAATAATAACGTTCCAAGCAGGCTCAGAAAGAAGTGCGAGGGTCCCATCTTTCTTTAATGGTCATAACTGTGCATCATTTCCTTTGAAGTGTAGGGTTGATTCTCTGACCATCTGTCTCCCTGACTTTGAGCAGAGACCGATAGTTGAGCAGTCTCTTCCCACAAAAAGCTGGCACAAGCCTGCTGTTTTCCGCTCTGGCAGCGTGGAAACGAGAGAGTGGTCCTCACAAGAAAAAAATTCAATCCATGCTAGCAGAGGATGGTTTCGATCCATCGACCTCTGGGTTATGGGCCCAGCACGCTTCCGCTGCACCACTCTGCTTCCTGCTCAAAATGCTGTGGTTATGCAGATCAGGAGCCTTCAGAGGAGTGGCATGGGATCGCTGGAGCTATTCTGGCAGGGCTCTCACCTCATTTGCCTAAGAATGTCACAAGGCATGCTGGGTGCAGAAAATCTTCGCCTTCCCCTCTCACAGTCAGTCATAGGGGAAAGTCAAGGCCCTCTCAGTCACTAGCCATGTCACGCCTTTGTCAAGACAGAAGCACCCCCACCCGCTCCTTCTCTGTGATCCTGCGCTACCATGCTCAGGTTTTGGCCTTACCTGGGAGCCAGAGGTGCAACCGGTTAGGGCTTGCCCGGTATGAGCGTTTGGGAGCGTTCGGGACGTGAGTGGACTTAGGACTGGAAGTTCTGTCCATTCGAAGCAGCCAACCTTCCTGCTGCAGACAGGGGCTGTTCCCTTGGGTTTCTTTCACCTTGCTCTCGGATAAATTTGGTTGTATGCTGCAGTTGCCTGCGATGACTACAAGGTGGCGCTGCTTTCAGGTAAGAGCACAAATATGCAGAAAATGTTGGGGACTTTTGCCACATTTATCGGTGGTGGGTCTCGCACATTTTTTCCAGGGGAGAGATATTGACCTGAAACACTTTTTACTGCAGAGATGCTGCAGTTCTAAAGGCTGGTCGGGCAGAAGGGCTTAGCCGTTTCAATGCCTGCCCCCCTGCAGCCCATTTATTACCAGCAGTTGTGAGTGGTGACTGCTGTTTGTAAAATATAAAAATTTCAGGACATAGAAAGTCGCAGACGGGGCTTTTGGGATGCCTGCCTATGTCTTTGTTTATTATTTATCTAATAGCTGAGTAATCTGGTCAAGATATTTCTCTTTTTTTTAACATATTGCGTTAGAATAGCTACAGCTTGCTTAATGTATAAATATTAGCACTGCGTTGGCCGGGAATCAAACCCAAGTCAACTGCTTGGAAGGCAGCTATGCTCACCACTATACCACCAACGCTCCATGGCATATGTTTTTTTTAAACTCTAGACATCACAACCCTGAGTTCAATGACTATATTGCACTAGTATCAGAGGTATTTTTGGTTTACAGACCAACATGAAAATCAGGAAAAAAGTATTTGCAACTGCTAAGGAACTGGAGATTGAAACCAATGCAAAAGCTGCGCAGAAAAGGAGAAAGGGAAAGCAGCAGTTCAAATCATTGAAATAAGCATATATTGCCAGCAAGGGAAAAACAGCAGGGTAGAGAAAGAAAACAGCTCCACGAAATTCACAGGAGATTGATAATAGCAGGACAAAAAAAGGGAATAATAACGTTCCAAGCAGGCTCAGAAAGAAGTGCGAGGGTCCCATCTTTCTTTAATGGTCATAACTGTGCATCATTTCCTTTGAAGTGTAGGGTTGATTTTCTGACCATCTGTCTCCCTGACTTTGAGCCGAGACCGATAGTTGAGCAGTCTCTTCCCACAAAAAGCTGGCACAAGCCTGCTGTTTTCCGCTCTGGCAGCGTGGAAACGAGAGAGTGGTCCTCAAAAGAAAAAAAATCAATCCATGCTAGCAGAGGATGGTTTCGATCCATCGACCTCTGGGTTATGGGCCCAGCACGCTTCCGCTGCGCCACTCTGCTTCCTGTTCAAAATGCTGTGGTTATGCAGATCAGGAGCCTTCAGAGGAGTGGCATGGGATCGCTGGAGCTATTCTGGCAGGGCTCTCACCTCATTTGCCTAAGAATGTCACAAGGCATGCTGGGTGCAGAAAATCTTCGCCTTCCCCTCTCACAGTCAGTCATAGGGGAAAGTCAAGGCCCTCTCAGTCACTAGCCATGTCACGCCTTTGTCAAGACAGAAGCACCCCCACCCGCTCCTTCTCTGTGATCCTGCGCTACCATGCTCAGGTTTTGGCCTTACCTGGGAGCCAGAGGTGCACCCGGTGAGGGCGTGCCCGGTATGAGCGTTCGGGACGTGAGTGGACTTAGGACTGGAAGTTCTGTCCATTCGAAGCAGCCAACCTTCCTGCTGCAGACAGGGGCTGTTCCCTTGGGTTTCTTTCACCTTGCTCTCCGATAAATTTGGTTGTATGCTGCAGTTGCCTGCAATGACTACAAGGTGGCGCTGCTTTCAGGTAAGAGCACAAATATGCAGAAAATGTTGGGGACTTTTGCCACATTTATCGGTGGTGGGTCTCGCACATTTTTTCCAGGGGAGAGCTATTGACCTGAAACACTTTTTACTGCAGAGATGCTGCAGTTCTAAAGGCTGGTCGGGCAGAAGGGCTTAGCCGTTTCATTGCCTGCCCCCCTGCAGCCCATTTATTACCAGCAGTTGTGAGTGGTGACTGCTGTTTGTAAAATATAAAAATTTCAGGACATAGAAAGTCGCAGACGGGGCTTTTGGGATGCCTGCCTATGTCTTTGTTTATTATTTATCTAATAGCTGAGTAATCTGGTCAAGATATTTCTCTTTTTTTTAACATATTGCGTTAGAATAGCTACAGCTTGCTTAATGTATAAATATTAGCACTGCGTTGGCCGGGAATCGAACCCGGGTCAACTGCTTGGAAGGCAGCTATGCTCACCACTATACCACCAACGCTCCGTGGCATATGTTTTTTTTAAACTCTAGACATCACAACCCTGAGTTCAATGACTATATTGCACCAGTATCAGAGGTATTTTTGGTTTACAGACCAACATGAAAATCAGGAAAAAAGTTCTTGCAACTGCTAAGGAACTGGAGATTGAAACCAATGCAAAAGCTGCGCAGAAAAGGAGAAAGGGAAAGCAGCAGTTCAAATCATTGAAATAAGCATATATTGGCAGCAAGGGAAAAACAGCAGGGTAGAGAAAGAAAACAGCTCCACGAAATTCACAGGAGATTGATAATAGCAGGACAAAAAAAGGGAATAATAACGTTCCAAGCAGCCTCAGAAAGAAGTGCGAGGGTCCCATCTTTCGTTAATGGTCATAACTGTGCATCATTTCCTTTGAAGTGTAGGGTTGATTCTCTGACCATCTGTCTCCCTGACTTTGAGCAGAGACCGATAGTTGAGCAGTCTCTTCCCACAAAAAGCTGGCACAAGCCTGCTGTTTTCCGCTCTGGCAGCGTGGAAACGAGAGAGTGGTCCTCACAAGAAAAAAAATCAATCCATGCTAGCAGAGGATGGTTTCGATCCATCGACCTCTGGGTTATGGGCCCAGCACGCTTCCGCTGCGCCACCCTGCTTCCTGCTCAAAATGCTGTGGTTATGCAGATCAGGAGCCTTCAGAGGAGTGGCATGGGATCGCTGGAGCTATTCTGGCAGGGCTCTCACCTCATTTGCCTAAGAATGTCACAAGGCATGCTGGGTGCAGAAAATCTTCGCCTTCCCCTCTCACAGTCAGTCATAGGGGAAAGTCAAGGCCCTCTCAGTCACTAGCCATGTCACGCCTTTGTCAAGACAGAAGCACCCCCACCCGCTCCTTCTCTGTGATCCTGCGCTACCATGCTCAGGTTTTGGCCTTACCTGGGAGCCAGAGGTGCACCCGGTGAGGGCGAGCGTTTGGGAGCGTTCGGGACGTGAGTGGACTTAGGACTGGAAGTTCTGTCCATTCGAAGCAGCCAACCTTCCTGCTGCAGACAGAGGCTGTTCCCTTGGGTTTCTTTCACCTTGCTCTCGGATAAATTTGGTTGTATGCTGCAGTTGCCTGCGATGACTACAAGGTGGCGCTGCTTTCAGGTAAGAGCACAAATATGCAGAAAATGTTGGGGACTTTTGCCACATTTATCGGTGGTGGGTCTCGCACATTTTTTCCAGGGGAGAGATATTGACCTGAAACACTTTTTACTGCAGAGATGCTGCAGTTCTAAAGGCTGGTCGGGCAGAAGGGCTTAGCCGTTTCATTGCCTGCCCCCCTGCAGCCCATTTATTACCAGCAGTTGTGAGTGGTGACTGCTGTTTGGAAAATATAAAAATTTCAGGATATAGAAAGTCGCAGACGGGGCTTTTGGGATGCCTGCCTATGTCTTTGTTTATTATTTATCTAATAGCTGAGTAATCTGGTCAAGATATTTCTCTTTTTTTTAAACATATTGCGTTAGAATAGCTACAGCTTGCTTAATGTATAAATATTAGCACTGCGTTGGCCAGGAATCGAACCCGGGTCAACTGCTTGGAAGGCAGCTATGCTCACCACTATACCACCAACTCTACGTGGCATATGATTTTTTTAAACTCTAGACATCACAACCCTGAGTTCAATGACTATATTGCACCAGTATCAGAGGTATTTTTGGTTTACAGACCAACATGAAAATCAGGAAAAAAGTTCTTGCAACTGCTAAGGAACTGGAGATTGAAACCAATGCAAAAGCTGCGCAGAAAAGGAGAAAGGGAAAGCAGCAGTTCAAATCATTGAAATAAGCATATATTGGCAGCAAGGGAAAAACAGCAGGGTAGAGAAAGAAAACAGCTCCACGAAATTCACAGGAGATTGATAATAGCAGGACAAAAAAAGGGAATAATAACGTTCCAAGCAGGCTCAGAAAGAAGTGCGAGGGTCCCATCTTTCGTTAATGGTCATAACTGTGCATCATTTCCTTTGAAGTGTAGGGTTGATTCTCTGACCATCTGTCTCCCTGACTTTGAGCAGAGACCGATAGTTGAGCAGTCTCTTCCCACAAAAAGCTGGCACAAACCTGCTGTTTTCCGCTCTGGCAGCGTGGAAACGAGAGAGTGGTCCTCACAAGAAAAAAAATCAATCCATGCTAGCAGAAGTTGGTTTCGATCCATCAACCTCTGGGTTACGGGCCCAGCACGCTTCCGCTGCGCCACTCTGCTTCCTGCTCAAAATGCTGTGGTTATGCAGATCAGGAGCCTTCAGAGGAGTGGCATGGGATCGCTGGAGCTATTCTGGCAGGGCTCTCACCTCATTTGCCTAAGAATGTCACAAGGCATGCTGGGTGCAGAAAATCTTCGCCTTCCCCTCTCACAGTCAGTCATAGGGGAAAGTCAAGGCCCTCTCAGTCACTAGCCATGTCACGCCTTTGTCAAGACAGAAGCACCCCCACCCGCTCCTTCTCTGTGATCCTGCGCTACCATGCTCAGGTTTTGGCCTTACCTGGGAGCCAGAGGTGCACCCGGTGAGGGCTTGCCCGGTATGAGCGTTTGGGAGCGTTCGGGACGTGAGTGGACTTAGGACTGGAAGTTCTGTCCATTCGAAGCAGCCAACCTTCCTGCTGCAGACAGGGGCTGTTCCCTTGGGTTTCTTTCACCTTGCTCTCGGATAAATTTGGTTGTATGCTGCAGTTGCCTGCGATGACTACAAGGTGGCGCTGCTTTCAGGTAAGAGCACAAATATGCAGAAAATGTTGGGGACTTTTGCCACATTTATCGGTGGTGGGTCTCGCACATTTTTTCCAGGGGAGAGATATTGACCTGAAACACTTTTTACTGCAGAGATGCTGCAGTTCTAAAGGCTGGTCGGGCAGAAGGGCTTAGCCGTTTCATTGCCTGCCCCCCTGCAGCCCATTTATTACCAGCAGTTGTGAGTGGTGACTGCTGTTTGTAAAATATAAAAATTTCAGGACATAGAAAGTCGCAGACGGGGCTTTTGGGATGCCTGCCTATGTCTTTGTTTATTATTTATCTAATAGCTGAGTAATCTGGTCAAGATATTTCTCTTTTTTTTAACATATTGCGTTAGAATAGCTACAGCTTGCTTAATGTATAAATATTAGCACTGCGTTGGCCAGGAATCGAACCCGGGTCAACTGTTTGGAAGGCAGCTATGCTCACCACTATACCACCAACGCTCCGTGGCATATGTTTTTTTTAAACTCTAGACATCACAACCCTGAGTTCAATGACTATATTGCACCAGTATCAGAGGTATTTTTGGTTTACAGACCAACATGAAAATCAGGAAAAAAGTTCTTGCAACTGCTAAGGAACTGGAGATTGAAACCAATGCAAAAGCTGCGCAGAAAAGGAGAAAGGGAAAGCAGCAGTTCAAATCATTGAAATAAGCATATATTGGCAGCAAGGGAAAAACAGCAGGGTAGTGAAAGAAAACAGCTCCACGAAATTCACAGGAGATTGATAATAGCAGGACAAAAAAAGGGAATAATAACGTTCCAAGCAGCCTCAGAAAGAAGTGCGAGGGTCCCATCTTTCGTTAATGGTCATAACTGTGCATCATTTCCTTTGAAGTGTAGGGTTGATTCTCTGACCATCTGTCTCCCTGACTTTGAGCAGAGACCGATAGTTGAGCAGTCTCTTCCCACAAAAAGCTGGCACAAGCCTGCTGTTTTCCGCTCTGGCAGCGTGGAAACGAGAGAGTGGTCCTCACAAGAAAAAAAATCAATCCATGCTAGCAGAGGATGGTTTCGATCCATCGACCTCTGGGTTATGGGCCCAGCACGCTTCCGCTGCGCCACTCTGCTTCCTGCTCAAAATGCTGTGGTTATGCAGATCAGGAGCCTTCAGAGGAGTGGCATGGGATCGCTGGAGCTATTCTGGCAGGGCTCTCACCTCATTTGCCTAAGAATGTCACAAGGCATGCTGGGTGCAGAAAATCTTCGCCTTCCCCTCTCACAGTCAGTCATAGGGGAAAGTCAAGGCCCTCTCAGTCACTAGCCATGTCACGCCTTTGTCAAGACAGAAGCACCCCCACCCGCTCCTTCTCTGTGATCCTGCGCTACCATGCTCAGGTTTTGGCCTTACCTGGGAGCCAGAGGTGCACCCGGTGAGGGCGAGCGTTTGGGAGCGTTCGGGACGTGAGTGGACTTAGGACTGGAAGTTCTGTCCATTCGAAGCAGCCAACCTTCCTGCTGCAGACAGAGGCTGTTCCCTTGGGTTTCTTTCACCTTGCTCTCGGATAAATTTGGTTGTATGCTGCAGTTGCCTGCGATGACTACAAGGTGGCGCTGCTTTCAGGTAAGAGCACAAATATGCAGAAAATGTTGGGGACTTTTGTCACATTTATCGGTGGTGTGTCTCGCACATTTTTTCCAGGGGAGAGATATTGACCTGAAACACTTTTTACTGCAGAGATGCTGCAGTTCTAAAGGCTGGTCGGGCAGAAGGGCTTAGCCGTTTCATTGCCTGCCCCCCTGCAGCCCATTTATTACCAGCAGTTGTGAGTGGTGACTGCTGTTTGGAAAATATAAAAATTTCAGGATATAGAAAGTCGCAGACGGGGCTTTTGGGATGCCTGCCTATGTCTTTGTTTATTATTTATCTAATAGCTGAGTAATCTGGTCAAGATATTTCTCTTTTTTTTAAACATATTGCGTTAGAATAGCTACAGCTTGCTTAATGTATAAATATTAGCACTGCGTTGGCCAGGAATCGAACCCGGGTCAACTGCTTGGAAGGCAGCTATGCTCACCACTATACCACCAACTCTACGTGGCATATGATTTTTTTAAACTCTAGACATCACAACCCTGAGTTCAATGACTATATTGCACCAGTATCAGAGGTATTTTTGGTTTACAGACCAACATGAAAATCAGGAAAAAAGTTCTTGCAACTGCTAAGGAACTGGAGATTGAAACCAATGCAAAAGCTGCGCAGAAAAGGAGAAAGGGAAAGCAGCAGTTCAAATCATTGAAATAAGCATATATTGGCAGCAAGGGAAAAACAGCAGGGTAGAGAAAGAAAACAGCTCCACGAAATTCACAGGAGATTGATAATAGCAGGACAAAAAAAGGGAATAATAACGTTCCAAGCAGGCTCAGAAAGAAGTGCGAGGGTCCCATCTTTCGTTAATGGTCATAACTGTGCATCATTTCCTTTGAAGTGTAGGGTTGATTCTCTGACCATCTGTCTCCCTGACTTTGAGCAGAGACCGATAGTTGAGCAGTCTCTTCCCACAAAAAGCTGGCACAAACCTGCTGTTTTCCGCTCTGGCAGCGTGGAAACGAGAGAGTGGTCCTCACAAGAAAAAAAATCAATCCATGCTAGCAGAAGTTGGTTTCGATCCATCAACCTCTGGGTTACGGGCCCAGCACGCTTCCGCTGCGCCACTCTGCTTCCTGCTCAAAATGCTGTGGTTATGCAGATCAGGAGCCTTCAGAGGAGTGGCATGGGATCGCTGGAGCTATTCTGGCAGGGCTCTCACCTCATTTGCCTAAGAATGTCACAAGGCATGCTGGGTGCAGAAAATCTTCGCCTTCCCCTCTCACAGTCAGTCATAGGGGAAAGTCAAGGCCCTCTCAGTCACTAGCCATGTCACGCCTTTGTCAAGACAGAAGCACCTCCACCCGCTCCTTCTCTGTGATCCTGCGCTACCATGCTCAGGTTTTGGCCTTACCTGGGAGCCAGAGGTGCACCCGGTGAGGGCTTGCCCGGTATGAGCGTTTGGGAGCGTTCGGGACGTGAGTGGACTTAGGACTGGAAGTTCTGTCCATTCGAAGCAGCCAACCTTCCTGCTGCAGACAGGGGCTGTTCCCTTGGGTTTCTTTCACCTTGCTCTCGGATAAATTTGGTTGTATGCTGCAGTTGCCTGCGATGACTACAAGGTGGCGCTGCTTTCAGGTAAGAGCACAAATATGCAGAAAATGTTGGGGACTTTTGCCACATTTATCGGTGGTGGGTCTCGCACATTTTTTCCAGGGGAGAGATATTGACCTGAAACACTTTTTACTGCAGAGATGCTGCAGTTCTAAAGGCTGGTCGGGCAGAAGGGCTTAGCCGTTTCATTGCCTGCCCCCCTGCAGCCCATTTATTACCAGCAGTTGTGAGTGGTGACTGCTGTTTGTAAAATATAAAAATTTCAGGACATAGAAAGTCGCAGACGGGGCTTTTGGGATGCCTGCCTATGTCTTTGTTTATTATTTATCTAATAGCTGAGTAATCTGGTCAAGATATTTCTCTTTTTTTTAACATATTGCGTTAGAATAGCTACAGCTTGCTTAATGTATAAATATTAGCACTGCGTTGGCCAGGAATCGAACCCGGGTCAACTGTTTGGAAGGCAGCTATGCTCACCACTATACCACCAACGCTCCGTGGCATATGTTTTTTTTAAACTCTAGACATCACAACCCTGAGTTCAATGACTATATTGCACCAGTATCAGAGGTATTTTTGGTTTACAGACCAACATGAAAATCAGGAAAAAAGTTCTTGCAACTGCTAAGGAACTGGAGATTGAAACCAATGCAAAAGCTGCGCAGAAAAGGAGAAAGGGAAAGCAGCAGTTCAAATCATTGAAATAAGCATATATTGGCAGCAAGGGAAAAACAGCAGGGTAGAGAAAGAAAACAGCTCCACGAAATTCACAGGAGATTGATAATAGCAGGACAAAAAAAGGGAATAATAACGTTCCAAGCAGGCTCAGAAAGAAGTGCGAGGGTCCCATCTTTCGTTAATGGTCATAACTGTACATCATTTCCTTTGAAGTGTAGGGTTGATTCTCTGACTATCTGTCTCCCTGACTTTGAGCAGAGACCGATAGTTGAGCAGTCTCTTCCCACAAAAAGCTGGCACAAGCCTGCTGTTTTCCGCTCTGGCAGCGTGGAAACGAGAGAGTGGTCCTCACAAGAAAAAAATTCAATCCATGCTAGCAGAGGATGGTTTCGATCCATCGACCTCTGGGTTATGGGCCCAGCACGCTTCCGCTGCGCCACTCTGCTTCCTGCTCAAAATGCCGTGGTTATGCAGATCAGGAGCCTTCAGAGGAGTGGCATGGGATCGCTGGAGCTATTCTGGCAGGGCTCTCACCTCATTTGCCTAAGAATGTCACAAGGCATGCTGGGTGCAGAAAATCTTCGCCTTCCCCTCTCACAGTCAGTCATAGGGGAAAGTCAAGGCCCTCTCAGTCACTAGCCATGTCACGCCTTTGTCTAGACAGAAGCACCCCCACCCGCTCCTTCTCTGTGATCCTGCGCTACCATGCTCAGGTTTTGGACTTACCTGGGAGCCAGAGGTGCACCCGGTGAGGGCTTGCCCGGCATGAGCGTTCGGGACGTGAGTGAACTTAGGACTGGAAGTTCTGTCCATTCGAAGCAGCCAACCTTCCTGCTGCAGACAGGGGCTGTTCCCTTGGGTTTCTTTCACCTTGCTCTCGGATAAATTTGGTTGTATGCTGCAGTTGCCTGCGATGACTACAAGGTGGCGCTGCTTTCAGGTAAGAGCACAAATATGCAGAAAATGTTGGGGACTTTTGCCACATTTATCGGTGGTGGGTCTCGCACATTTTTTCCAGGGGAGAGATATTGACCTGAAACACTTTTTACTGCAGAGATGCTGCAGTTCTAAAGGCTGGTGGGGCAGAAGGGCTTAGCCGTTTCATTGCCTGCCCCCCTGCAGCCCATTTATTACCAGCAGTTGTGAGTGGTGACTGCTGTTTGTAAAATATAAAAATTTCTGGACATAGAAAGTCGCAGACGGGGCTTTTAGGATGCCTGCCTATGTCTTTGTTTATTATTTATCTAATAGCTGAGTAATCTGGTCAAGATATTTCTCTTTTTTTTAACATATTGCGTTAGAATAGCTACAGCTTGCTTAATGTATAAATATTAGCACTGCGTTGGCCGGGAATCGAACCCGGGTCAACTGCTTGGAAGGCAGCTATGCTCACCACTATACCACCAACGCTCCGTGGCATATGCTTTTTTTAAACTCTAGACATCACAACCCTGAGTTCAATGACTATATTGCACCAGTATCAGAGGTATTTTTGGTTTACAGACCAACATGAAAATCAGGAAAAAAGTTCTTGCAACTGCTAAGGAACTGGAGATTGAAACCAATGCAAAAGCTGCGCAGAAAAGGAGAAAGGGAAAGCAGCAGTTCAAATCATTGAAATAAGCATATATTGGCAGCAAGGGAAAAACAGCAGGGTAGAGAAAGAAAACAGCTCCACGAAATTCACAGGAGATTGATAATAGCAGGACAAAAAAAGGGAATAATAACGTTCCAAGCAGGCTCAGAAAGAAGTGCGAGGGTCCCATCTTTCTTTAATGGTCATAACTGTGCATCATTTCCTTTGAAGTGTAGGGTTGATTCTCTGACCATCTGTCTCCCTGACTTTGAGCAGAGACCGATAGTTGAGCAGTCTCTTCCCACAAAAAGCTGGCACAAGCCTGCTGTTTTCCGCTCTGGCAGCGTGGAAACGAGAGAGTGGTCCTCACAAGAAAAAAATTCAATCATTGCTAGCAGAGGATGGTTTCGATCCATCGACCTCTGGGTTATGGGCCCAGCACGCTTCCGCTGCGCCACTCTGCTTCCTGCTCAAAATGCTGTGGTTATGCAGATCAGGAGCCTTCAGAGGAGTGGCATGGGATCGCTGGAGCTATTCTGGCAGGGCTCTCACCTCATTTGCCTAAGAATGTCACAAGGCATGCTGGGTGCAGAAAATCTTCGCCTTCCCCTCTCACAGTCAGTCATAGGGGAAAGTCAAGGCCCTCTCAGTCACTAGCCATGTCACGCCTTTGTCAAGACAGAAGCACCCCCACCCGCTCCTTCTCTGTGATCCTGCGCTACCATGCTCAGGTTTTGGCCTTACCTGGGAGCCAGAGGTGCACCCGGTGAGGGCGAGCGTTTGGGAGCGTTCGGGACGTGAGTGGACTTAGGACTGGAAGTTCTGTCCATTCGAAGCAGCCAACCTTCCTGCTGCAGACAGAGGCTGTTCCCTTGGGTTTCTTTCACCTTGCTCTCGGATAAATTTGGTTTTATGCTGCAGTTGCCTGCGATGACTACAAGGTGGCGCTGCTTTTTAGGTAAGAGCACAAATATGCAGAAAATGTTGGGGACTTTTGCCACATTTATCGGTGGTGGGTCTCGCACATTTTTTCCAGGGGAGAGATATTGACCTGAAACACTTTTTACTGCAGAGATGCTGCAGTTCTAAAGGCTGGTCGGGCAGAAGGGCTTAGCCGTTTCATTGCCTGCCCCCCTGCAGCCCATTTATTACCAGCAGTTGTGAGTGGTGACTGCTGTTTGTAAAATATAAAAATTTCAGGACATAGAAAGTCGCAGACGGGGCTTTTAGGATGCCTTCCTATGTCTTTGTTTATTATTTATCTAATAGCTGAGTAATCTGGTCAAGATATTTCTCTTTTTTTTAACATATTGCGTTAGAATAGCTACAGCTTGCTTAATGTATAAATATTAGCACTGCGTTGGCCGGGAATCAAACCCGGGTCAACTGCTTGGAAGGCAGCTATGCTCACCACTATACCACCAACGCTCCGTGGCATATGTTTTTTTTAAACTCTAGACAGCACAACCCTGAGTTCAATGACTATATTGCACCAGTATCAGAGGTATTTTTGGTTTACAGACCAACATGAAAATCAGGAAAAAAGTTCTTGCAACTGCTAAGGAACTGGAGATTGAAACCAATGCAAAAGCTGCGCAGAAAAGGAGAAAGGGAAAGCAGCAGTTCAAATCATTGAAATAAGCATATATTGGCAGCAAGGGAAAAACAGCAGGGTAGAGAAAGAAAACAGCTCCACGAAATTCACAGGAGATTGATAATAGCAGGACAAAAAAAGGGAATAATAACGTTCCAAGCAGGCTCAGAAAGAAGTGCGAGGGTCCCATCTTTCTTTAATGGTCATAACTGTGCATCATTTCCTTTGAAGTGTAGGGTTGATTCTCTGACCATCTGTCTCCCTGACTTTGAGCAGAGACCGATAGTTGAGCAGTCTCTTCCCACAAAAAGCTGGCACAAGCCTGCTGTTTTCCGCTCTGGCAGCGTGGAAACGAGAGAGTGGTCCTCACAAGAAAAAAATTCAATCCATGCTAGCAGAGGATGGTTTCGATCCATCGACCTCTGGGTTATGGGCCCAGCACGCTTCCGCTGCGCCACTCTGCTTCCTGCTAAAAATGCTGTGGTTATGCAGATCAGGAGCCTTCAGAGGAGTGGCATGGGATCGCTGGAGCTATTCTGGCAGGGCTCTCACCTCATTTGCCTAAGAATGTCACAAGGCATGCTGGGTGCAGAAAATCTTCGCCTTCCACTCTCACAGTCAGTCATAGGGGAAAGTCAAGGCCCTCTCAGTCACTAGCCATGTCACGCCTTTGTCAAGACAGAAGCACCCCCACCCGCTCCTTCTCTGTGATCCTGCGCTACCATGCTCAGGTTTTGGCCTTACCTGGGAGCCAGAGGTGCACCCGGTGAGGGCTTGCCCGGCATGAGCGTTCGGGACGTGAGTGGACTTAGGACTGGAAGTTCTGTCCATTCGAAGCAGCCAACCTTCCTGCTGCAGACAGGGGCTGTTCCCTTGGGTTTCTTTCACCTTGCTCTCGGATAAATTTGGTTGTATGCTGCAGTTGCCTGCGATGACTACAAGGTGGCGCTGCTTTCAGGTAAGAGCACAAATATGCAGAAAATGTTGGGGACTTTTGCCACATTTATCGGTGGTGGGTCTCGCACATTTTTTCCAGGGGAGAGATATTGACCTGAAACACTTTTTACTGCAGAGATGCTGCAGTTCTAAAGGCTGGTCGGGCAGAAGGGCTTAGCCGTTTCATTGCCTGCCCCCCTGCAGCCCATTTATTACCAGCAGTTGTGAGTGGTGACTGCTGTTTGTAAAATATAAAAATTTCAGGACATAGAAAGTCGCAGACGGGGCTTTTGGGATGCCTGCCTATGTCTTTGTTTATTATTTATCTAATAGCTGAGTAATCTGGTCAAGATATTTCTCTTTTTTTTAACATATTGCGTTAGAATAGCTACAGCTTGCTTAATGTATAAATATTAGCACTGCGTTGGCCGAGAATCGAACCCGGGTCAACTGCTTGGAAGGCAGCTATGCTCACCACTATACCACCAACGCTCTGTGGCATATGTTTTTTTTAAACTCTAGACATCACAACCCTGAGTTCAATGACTATATTGCACCAGTATCAGAGGTATTTTTGGTTTACAGACCAACATGAAAATCAGGAAAAAAGTTCTTGCAACTGCTAAGGAACTGGAGATTGACACCAATGCAAAAGCTGCGCAGAAAAGGAGAAAGGGAAAGCAGCAGTTCAAATCATTGAAATAAGCATATATTGGCAGCAAGGGAAAAACAGCAGGGTAGAGAAAGAAAACAGCTCCACGAAATTCACAGGAGATTGATAATAGCAGGACAAAAAAAGGGAATAATAACGTTCCAAGCAGCCTCAGAAAGAAGTGCGAGGGTCCCATCTTTCGTTAATGGTCATAACTGTGCATCATTTCCTTTGAAGTGTAGGGTTGATTCTCTGACCATCTGTCTCCCTGACTTTGAGCAGAGACCGATAGTTGAGCAGTCTCTTCCCACAAAAAGCTGGCACAAGCCTGCTGTTTTCCGCTCTGGCAGCGTGGAAACGAGAGAGTGGTCCTCACAAGAAAAAAAATCAATCCATGCTAGCAGAGGATGGTTTCGATCCATCGACCTCTGGGTTATGGGCCCAGCACGCTTCCGCTGTGCCACTCTGCTTCCTGCTCAAAATGCTGTGGTTATGCAGATCAGGAGCCTTCAGAGGAGTGGCATGGGATCGCTGGAGCTATTCTGGCAGGGCTCTCACCTCATTTGCCTAAGAATGTCACAAGGCATGCTGGGTGCAGAAAATCTTCGCCTTCCCCTCTCACAGTCAGTCATAGGGGAAAGTCAAGGCCCTCTCAGTCACTAGCCATGTCACGCCTTTGTCAAGACAGAAGCACCCCCACCCGCTCCTTCTCTGTGATCCTGCGCTACCATGCTCAGGTTTTGGCCTTACCTGGGAGCCAGAGGTGCACCCGGTGAGTGCGAGCGTTTGGGAGCGTTCGGGACGTGAGTGGACTTAGGACTGGAAGTTCTGTCCATTTGAAGCAGCCAACCTTCCTGCTGCAGACAGAGGCTGTTCCCTTGGGTTTCTTTCACCTTGCTCTCGGATAAATTTGGTTGTATGCTGCAGTTGCCTGCGATGACTACAAGGTGGCGCTGCTTTCAGGTAAGAGCACAAATATGCAGAAAATGTTGGGGACTTTTGCCACATTTATCGGTGGTGGGTCTCGCACATTTTTTCCAGGGGAGAGATATTGACCTGAAACACTTTTTACTGCAGAGATGCTGCAGTTCTAAAGGCTGGTCGGGCAGAAGGGCTTAGCCGTTTCATTGCCTGCCCCCCTGCAGCCCATTTATTACCAGCAGTTGTGAGTGGTGACTGCTGTTTGTAAAATATAAAAATTTCAGGATATAGAAAGTCGCAGACGGGGCTTTTGGGATGCCTGCCTATGTCTTTGTTTATTATTTATCTAATAGCTGAGTAATCTGGTCAAGATATTTCTCTTTTTTTTAACATATTGCGTTAGAATAGCTACAGCTTGCTTAATGTATAAATATTAGTACTGCGTTGGCCAGGAATCGAACCCGGGTCAACTGCTTGGAAGGCAGCTATGCTCACCACTATACCACCAACGCTCCGTGGCATATGTTTTTTTTAAACTCTAGACATCACAACCCTGAGTTCAATGACTATATTGCACCAGTATCAGAGGTATTTTTGGTTTACAGACCAACATGAAAATCAGGAAAAAAGTTCTTGCAACTGCTAAGGAACTGGAGATTGAAACCAATGCAAAAGCTGCGCAGAAAAGGAGAAAGGGAAAGCAGCAGTTCAAATCATTGAAATAAGCATATATTGGCAGCAAGGGAAAAACAGCAGGGTAGAGAAAGAAAACAGCTCCACGAAATTCACAGGAGATTGATAATAGCAGGACAAAAAAAGGGAATAATAACGTTCCAAGCAGGCTCAGAAAGAAGTGCGAGGGTCCCATCTTTCGTTAATGGTCATAACTGTGCATCATTTCCTTTGAAGTGTAGGGTTGATTCTCTGACCATCTGTCTCCCTGACTTTGAGCAGAGACCGATAGTTGAGCAGTCTCTTCCCACAAAAAGCTGGCACAAGCCTGCTGTTTTCCGCTCTGGCAGCGTGGAAACGAGAGAGTGGTCCTCACAAGAAAAAAAATCAATCCATGCTAGCAGAGGATGGTTTCGATCCATCGACCTCTGGGTTATGGGCCCAGCACGCTTCCGCTGCACCACTCTGCTTCCTGCTCAAAATGCTGTGGTTATGCAGATCAGGAGCCTTCAGAGGAGTGGCATGGGATCGCTGGAGCTATTCTGGCAGGGCTCTCACCTCATTTGCCTAAGAATGTCACAAGGCATGCTGGGTGCAGAAAATCTTCGCCTTCCCCTCTCACAGTCAGTCATAGCGGAAAGTCAAGGCCCTCTCAGTCACTAGCCATGTCACGCCTTTGTCAAGACAGAAGCACCCCCACCCGCTCCTTCTCTGTGATCCTGCGCTACCATGCTCAGGTTTTGGCTTTACCTGGGAGCCAGAGGTGCACCCGGTGAGGGCGAGCGTTTGGGAGCGTTTGGGACGTGAGTGGACTTAGGACTGGAAGTTCTGTCCATTCGAAGCAGCCAACCTTCCTGCTGCAGACAGAGGCTGTTCCCTTGGGTTTCTTTCACCTTGCTCTCGGATAAATTTGGTTGTATGCTGCAGTTGCCTGCGATGACTACAAGGTGGCGCTGCTTTCAGGTAAGAGCACAAATATGCAGAAAATGTTGGGGACTTTTGCCACATTTATCGGTGGTGGGTCTCGCACATTTTTTCCAGGGGAGAGATATTGACCTGAAACACTTTTTACTGCAGAGATGCTGCAGTTCTAAAGGCTGGTCGGGCAGAAGGGCTTAGCCGTTTCATTGCCTGCCCCCCTGCAGCCCATTTATTACCAGCAGTTGTGAGTGGTGACTGCTGTTTGTAAAATATAAAAATTTCAGGACATAGAAAGTCGCAGATGGGGCTTTTGGGATGCCTGCCTATGTCTTTGTTTATTATTTATCTAATAGCTGAGTAATCTGGTCAAGATATTTCTCTTTTTTTTAACATATTGCGTTAGAATAGCTACAGCTCGCTTAATGTATAAATATTAGCACTGCATTGGCCAGGAATCGAACCCGGGTCAACTGCTTGGAAGGCAGCTATGCTCACCACTGTACCACCAACGCTCCGTGGCATATGTTTTTTTTAAACTCTAGACATCACAACCCTGAGTTCAATGACTATATTGCACCAGTATCAGAGGTATTTTTGGTTTACAGACCAACATGAAAATCAGGAAAAAAGTTCTTGCAACTGCTAAGGAACTGGAGATTGAAACCAATGCAAAAGCTGCGCAGAAAAGGAGAAAGGGAAAGCAGCAGTTCAAATCATTGAAATAAGCATATATTGGCAGCAAGGGAAAAACAGCAGGGTAGAGAAAGAAAACAGCTCCACGAAATTCACAGGAGATTGATAATAGCAGGACAAAAAAAGGGAATAATAACGTTCCAAGCAGCCTCAGAAAGAAGTGCGAGGGTCCCATCTTTCGTTAATGGTCATAACTGTGCATCATTTCCTTTGAAGTGTAGGGTTGATTCTCTGACCATCTGTCTCCCTGACTTTGAGCAGAGACCGATAGTTGAGCAGTCTCTTCCCACAAAAAGCTGGCACAAGCCTGCTTTTTTCCGCTCTGGCAGCGTGGAAACGAGAGAGTGGTCCTCACAAGAAAAAAAATCAATCCATGCTAGCAGAGGATGGTTTCGATCCATCGACCTCTGGGTTATGGGCCCAGCACGCTTCCGCTGCGCCACTCTGCTTCCTGCTCAAAATGCTATGGTTATGCAGATCAGGAGCCTTCAGAGGAGTGGCATGAGATCGCTGGAGCTATTCTGGCAGGGCTCTCACCTCATTTGCCTAAGAATGTCACAAGGCATGCTGGGTGCAGAAAATCTTCACCTTCCCCTCTCACAGTCAGTCATAGGGGAAAGTCAAGGCCCTCTCAGTCACTAGCCATGTCACGCCTTTGTCAAGACAGAAGCACCCCCACCCGCTCCTTCTCTGTGATCCTGCGCTTCCATGCTCAGGTTTTGGCCTTACCTGGGAGCCAGAGGTGCACCCGGTGAGGGCTTGCCCGGTATGAGCGTTTGGGAGCGTTCGGGACGTGAGTGGACTTAGGACTGGAAGTTCTGTCCATTCGAAGCAGCCAACCTTCCTGCTGCAGACAGGGGCTGTTCCCTTGGGTTTCTTTCACCTTGCTCTCGGATAAATTTGGTTGTATGCTGCAGTTGCCTGCGATGACTACAAGGTGGCGCTGCTTTCAGGTAAGAGCACAAATATGCAGAAAATGTTGGGGACTTTTGCCACATTTATCGGTGGTGGGTCTCGCACATTTTTTCCAGGGGAGAGATATTGACCTGAAACACTTTTTACTGCAGAGATGCTGCAGTTCTAAAGGCTGGTCGGGCAGAAGGGCTTAGCCGTTTCATTGCCTTCCCCCCTGCAGCCCATTTATTACCAGCAGTTGTGAGTGGTGACTGCTGTTTGTAAAATATAAAAATTTCAGGACATAGAAAGTCGCAGACGGGGCTTTTGGGATGCCTGCCTATGTCTTTGTTTATTATTTATCTAATAGCTGAGTAATCTGGTCAAGATATTTCTCTTTTTTTTAACATATTGCGATAGAATAGCTACAGCTTGCTTAATGTATAAATATTAGCACTGCGTTGGCCGGGAATCGAACCCAGGTCAACTGCTTGGAAGGCAGCTATGCTCACCACTATATCACCAACGCTCTGTGGTATATGTTTTTTTTTAACTCTAGACATCACAACCCTGAGTTCAATGACTATATTGCACCAGTATCAGAGGTATTTTTGGTTTACAGACCAACATGAAAATCAGGAAAAAAGTTCTTGCAACTGCTAAGGAACTGGAGATTGAAACCAATGCAAATGCTGCGCAGAAAAGGAGAAAGGGAAAGCAGCAGTTCAAATAATTGAAATAAGCATATATTGGCAGCAAGGGAAAAACAGCATGGTAGAGAAAGAAAACAGCTCCACGAAATTCACAGGAGATTGATAATAGCAGGACAAAAAAAGGGAATAATAACGTTCCAAGCAGGCTCAGAAAGAAGTGCGAGGGTCCCATCTTTCTTTAATGGTCATAACTGTGCATCATTTCCTTTGAAGTGTCGGGTTGATTCTCTGACCATCTGTCTCCCTGACTTTGAGCAGAGACCGATAGTTGAGCAGTCTCTTCCCACTAAAAGCTGGCACAAACCTGCTGTTTTCCACTCTGGCAGCGTGGAAACGAGAGAGTGGTCCTCACAAGAAAAAAAATCAATCCATGCTAGCAGAGGATGGTTTCGATCCATCGACCTCTGGGTTATGGGCCCAGCACGCTTCCGCTGCGCAACTCTGCTTCCTGTTCAAAATGCTGTGGTTATGCAGATCAGGAGCCTTCAGAGGAGTGGCATGGGATCGCTGGAGCTATTCTGGCAGGGCTCTCACCTCATTTGCCTAAGAATGTCACAAGGCATGCTGGGTGCAGAAAATCTTCGCCTTCCCCTCTCACAGTCAGTCATAGGGGAAAGTCAAGGCCCTCTCAGTCACTAGCCATGTCACGTCTTTGTCAAGACAGAAGCACCCCCACCCGCTCCTTCTCTGTGATCCTGCGCTACCATGCTCAGGTTTTGGCCTTACCTGGGAGCCAGAGGTGCACCCGGTGAGGGCTTGCCCGGTATGAGCGTTTGGGAGCGTTCGGGACGTGAGTGGACTTAGGACTGGAAGTTCTGTCCATTCAAAGCAGCCAACCTTCCTGCTGCAGACAGGGGCTGTTCCCTTGGGTTTCTTTCACCTTGCTCTCGGATAAATTTGGTTTATGCTGCAGTTGCCTGCGATGACTACAAGGTGGCGCTGCTTTCAGGTAAGAGCACAAATATGCAGAAAATGTTGGGGACTTTTGCCACATTTATCGGTGGTGGGTCTCGCACATTTTTTCCAGGGGAGAGATATTGACCTGAAACACTTTTTACTGCAGAGATGCTGCAGTTCTAAAGGCTGGTCGGGCAGAAGGGCTTAGCCGTTTCATTGCCTTACCCCCCTGCAGCCCATTTATTACCAGCAGTTGTGAGTGGTGACTGCTGTTTGTAAAATATAAAAATTTCAGGACATAGAAAGTCGCAGACGGGGCTTTTGGGATGCCTGCCTATGTCTTTGTTTATTATTTATCTAATAGCTGAGTAATATGGTCAAGATATTTCTCTTTTTTTTAACATATTGTGTTAGAATAGCTACAGCTTGCTTAGTGTATAAATATTAGCACTGCGTTGGCCAGGAATCGAACCCGGGTCAACTGCTGGGAAGACAGCTATGCTCACCACTATACCACCAACGCTCCATGGCATGTGTTTTTTTTAAACTCTAGACATCACAACCCTGAGTTCAATGACTATATTGCACCAGTATCAGAGGTATTTTTGGTTTACAGACCAACATGAAAATCAGGAAAAAAGTTCTTGCAACTGCTAAGGAACTGGAGATTGAAACCAATGCAAAAGCTGCGCAGAAAAGGAGAAAGGGAAAGCAGCAGTTCAAATCATTGAAATAAGCATATATTGGCAGCAAGGGAAAAACAGCAGGGTAGAGAAAGAAAACAGCTCCACGAAATTCACAGGAGATTGATAATAGCAGGACAAAAAAATGGAATAATAACGTTTCAAGCAGCCTCAGAAAGAAGTGCGAGGGTCCCATCTTTCGTTAATGGTCATAACTGTGCATCATTTCCTTTGAAGTGTAGGGTTGATTCTCTGACCATCTGTCTCCCTGACTTTGAGCAGAGACCGATAGTTGAGCAGTCTCTTCCCACAAAAAGCTGGCACAAGCCTGCTTTTTTCCGCTCTGGCAGCGTGGAAACGAGAGAGTGGTCCTCACAAGAAAAAAAACATCAATCCATGCTAGCAGAGAATGGTTTCGATCCATCGACCTCAGGGTTATGGGCCCAGCACGCTTCCGCTGCGCCACTCTGCTTGCTGCTCAAAATGCTATGGTTATGCAGATCAGGAGCCTTCAGAGGAGTGGCATGGGATCGCTGGAGCTATTCTGGCAGGGCTCTCACCTCATTTGCCTAAGAATGTCACAAGGCATGCTGGGTGCAGAAAATCTTCACCTTCCCCTCTCACAGTCAGTCATAGGGGAAAGTCAAGGCCCTCTCAGTCACTAGCCATGTCACGCCTTTGTCAAGACAGAAGCACCCCCACCCGCTCCTTCTCTGTGATCCTACGCTACCATGCTCAGGTTTTGGCCTTACCTGGGAGCCAGAGGTGCACCCGGTGAGGGCTTGCCCGGTATGAGCGTTTGGGAGCGTTCGGGACGTGAGTGGACTTAGGACTGGAAGTTCTGTCCATTCGAAGCAGCCAACCTTCCTGCTGCAGACAGGGGCTGTTCCCTTGGGTTTCTTTCACCTTGCTCTCGGATAAATTTGGTTGTATGCTGCAGTTGCCTGCGATGACTACAAGGTGGCGCTGCTTTCAGGTAAGAGCACAAATATGCAGAAAATGTTGGGGACTTTTGCCACATTTATCGGTGGTGGGTCTCGCACATTTTTTCCAGGGGAGAGATATTGACCTGAAACACTTTTTACTGCAGAGATGCTGCAGTTCTAAAGGCTGGTCGGGCAGAAGGGCTTAGCCATTTCATTGCCTTCCCCCCTGCAGCCCATTTATTACCAGCAGTTGTGAGTGGTGACTGCTGTTTGTAAAATATAAAAATTTCAGGACATAGAAAGTCGCAGACGGGGCTTTTGGGATGCCTGCCTATGTCTTTGTTTATTATTTATCTAATAGCTGAGTAATCTGGTCAAGATATTTCTCTTTTTTTTAACATATTGCGATAGAATAGCTACAGCTTGCTTAATGTATAAATATTAGCACTGCGTTGGCCGGGAATCGAACCCAGGTCAACTGCTTGGAAGGCAGCTATGCTCACCACTATACCACCAACGCTCCGTGGCATATGTTTTTTTTTAACTCTAGACATCACAACCCTGAGTTCAATGACTATATTGCACCAGTATCAGAGGTATTTTTGGTTTACAGACCAACATGAAAATCAGGAAAAAAGTTCTTGCAACTGCTAAGGAACTGGAGATTGAAACCAATGCAAATGCTGCGCAGAAAAGGAGAAAGGGAAAGCAGCAGTTCAAATAATTGAAATAAGCATATATTGGCAGCAAGGGAAAAACAGCAGGGTAGAGAAAGAAAACAGCTCCACGAAATTCACAGGAGATTGATAATAGCAGGACAAAAAAAGGGAATAATAACGTTCCAAGCAGGCTCAGAAAGAAGTGCGAGGGTCCCATCTTTCTTTAATGGTCATAACTGTGCATCATTTCCTTTGAAGTGTCGGGTTGATTCTCTGACCATCTGTCTCCCTGACTTTGAGCAGAGACCGATAGTTGAGCAGTCTCTTCCCACAAAAAGCTGGCACAAGCCTGCTGTTTTCCACTCTGGCAGCGTGGAAACGAGAGAGTGGTCCTCACAAGAAAAAAAATCAATCCATGCTAGCAGAGAATGGTTTCGATCCATCGACCTCTGGGTTATGGGCCCAGCACGCTTCCGCTGCGCCACTCTGCTTCCTGTTCAAAATGCTGTGGTTATGCAGATCAGGAGCCTTCAGAGGAGTGGCATGGGATCGCTGGAGCTATTCTGGCAGGGCTCTCACCTCATTTGCCTAAGAATGTCACAAGGCATGCTGGGTGCAGAAAATCTTCACCTTCCCCTCTCACAGTCAGTCATAGGGGAATGTCAAGGCCCTCTCAGTCACTAGCCATGTCACGCCTTTGTCAAGACAGAAGCACCCCCTCCCGCTCCTTCTCTGTGATCCTGCGCTACCATGCTCAGGTTTTGGCCTTACCTGGGAGCCAGAGGTGCACCCGGTGAGGGTTTGCCCGGTATGAGCGTTTGGGAGCTTTCGGGACGTGAGTGGACTTAGGACTGGAAGTTCTGTCCATTCGAAGCAGCCAACCTTCCTGCTGCAGACAGGGGCTTTTCCCTTGGGTTTCTTTCACCTTGCTCTCGGATAAATTTGGTTGTATGCTGCAGTTGCCTGCGATGACTACAAGGTGGCGCTGCTTTCAGGTAAGAGCACAAATATGCAGAAAATGTTGGGGACTTTTGCCACATTTATCGGTGGTGGGTCTCGCACATTTTTTCCAGGGGAGAGATATTGACCTGAAACACTTTTTACTGCAGAGATGCTGCAGTTCTAAAGGCTGGTCGGGCAGAAGGGCTTAGCCGTTTCATTGCCTGCCCCCCTGCAGCCCATTTATTACCAGCAGTTGTGAGTGGTGACTGCTGTTTGTAAAATATAAAAATTTCAGGACATAGAAAGTCGCAGACGGGGCTTTTGGGATGCCTGCCTATGTCTTTGTTTATTATTTATCTAATAGCTGAGTAATCTGGTCAAGATATTTCTCTTTTTTTTAACATATTGCGATAGAATAGCTACAGCTTGCTTAATGTATAAATATTAGCACTGCGTTGGCCGGGAATCAAACCCGGGTCAACTGCTTGGAAGGCAGCTATGCTCACCACTATACCACCAACGCTCCATAGCAGATGGTTTTTTTAAACTCTAGACATCACAACCCTGAGTTCAATGACTATATTGCACCAGTATCAGAGGTATTTTTGGTTTACAGACCAACATGAAAATCAGGAAAAAAGTTCTTGCAACTGCTAAGGAACTGGAGATTGAAACCAATGCAAAAGCTGCGCAGGAAAGGAGAAAGGGAAAGCAGCAGTTCAAATCATTGAAATAAGCATATATTGGCAGCAAGGGAAAAACAGCAGGGTAGAGAAAGAAAACAGCTCCACGAAATTCACAGGAGATTGATAATAGCAGGACAAAAAAAGGGAATAATAACGTTCCAAGCAGGCTCAGAAAGAAGTGCGAGGGTCCCATCTTTCTTTAATGGTCATAACTGTGCATCATTTCCTTTGAAGTGTAGGGTTGATTCTCTGACCATCTGTCTCCCTGACTTTGAGCAGAGACCGATAGTTGAGCAGTCTCTTCCCACAAAAAGCAGGCACAAGCCTGCTGTTTTCCGCTCTGGCAGCGTGGAAACAAGAGAGTGGTCCTCACAAGAAAAAAAATCAATCCATGCTAGCACAGGATGGTTTCGATCCATCGACCTCTGGGTTATGGGCCCAGCACGCTTCAGCTGCGCCACTCTGCTTCCTGTTCAAAATGCTGTGGTTATGCAGATCAGGAGCCTTCAGAGGAGTGGCATGGGATCGCTGGAGCTATTCTGGCAGGGCTCTCACCTCATTTGCCTAAGAATGTCACAAGGCATGCTGGGTGCAGAAAATCTTCGCCTTCCCCTCTCACAGTCAGTCATAGGGGAAAGTCAAGGCCCTCTCAGTCACTAGCCATGTCACGCCTTTGTCAAGACAGAAGCACCCCCACCCGCTCCTTCTCTGTGATCCTGCGCTACCATGCTCAGGTTTTGGCCTTACCTGGGAGCCAGAGGTGCACCCGGTGAGGGCGAGCGTTTGGGAGGGTTTGGGACGTGAGTGGACTTAGGACTGGAAGTTCTGTCCATTCGAAGCAGCCAACCTTCCTGCTGCAGACAGGGGCTGTTCCCTTGGGTTTCTTTCACCTTGCTCTCGGATAAATTTGGTTGTATGCTGCAGTTGCCTGCGATGACTACAAGGTGGCGCTGCTTTCAGGTAAGAGCACAAATATGCAGAAAATGTTGGGGACTTTTGCCACATTTATCGGTGGTGGGTCTCGCAGATTTTTTCCAGGGGAGAGATATTGACCTGAAACACTTTTTACTGCAGAGATGCTGCAGTTCTAAAGGCTGGTCGGGCAGAAGGGCTTAGCCGTTTCATTGCCTGCCCCCCTGCAGTCCATTTATTACCAGCAGTTGTGAGTGGTGACTGCTGTTTGTAAAATATAAAAATTTCAGGACATAGAAAGTCGCAGACGGGGCTTTTGGGATGCCTGCCTATGTCTTTGTTTATTATTTATCTAATAGCTGAGTAATCTGGTCAAGATATTTCTCTTTTTTTTAACATATTGCGTTAGAATAGCTACAGCTTGCTTAATGTATAAATATTAGCACTGCGTTGGCCGGGAATCAAACCCCGGTCAACTGCTTGGAAGGCAGCTATGCTCACCACTATACCACCAACGCTCTGTGGCATATGTTTTTTTAAAACTCTAGACATCACAAACCTGAGTTCAATGACTATATTGCACCAGTATCAGAGGTATTTTTTCTTTACAGACCAACATGAAAATCAGGAAAAAAGTTCTTGCAACTGCTAAGGAACTGGAGATTGAAACCAATGCAAAAGCTGCGCAGAAAAGGAGAAAGGGAAAGCAGCAGTTCAAATCATTGAAATAAGCATATATTGGCAGCAAGGGAAAAACAGCAGGGTAGAGAAAGAAAACAGCTCCACGAAATTCACAGGAGATTGATAATAGCAGGACAAAAAAAGGGAATAATAACGTTCCAAGCAGGCTCAGAAAGAAGTGCGAGGGTCCCATCTTTCTTTAATGGTCATAACTGTGCATCATTTCCTTTGAAGTGTCGGGTTGATTCTCTGACCATCTGTCTCCCTGACTTTGAGCAGAGACCGATAGTTGAGCAGTCTCTTCCCACAAAAAGCTGGCACAAGCCTGCTGTTTTCCACTCTGGCAGCGTGGAAACGAGAGAGTGGTCCTCACAAGAAAAAAAATCAATCCATGCTAGCAGAGGATGGTTTCGATCCATCAACCTCTGGGTTATGGGCCCAGCACGCTTCCGCTGCGCCACTCTGCTTCCTGTTCAAAATGCTGTGGTTATGCAGATCAGGAGCCTTCAGAGGAGTGGCATGGGATCGCTGGAGCTATTCTGGCAGGGCTCTCACCTCATTTGCCTAAGAATGTCACAAGGCATGCTGGGTGCAGAAAATCTTCACCTTCCACTCTCACAGTCAGTCATAGGGGAAAGTCAAGGCCCTCTCAGTCACTAGCCATGTCACGCCTTTGTCAAGACAGAAGCACCCCCACCCGCTCCTTCTCTGTGATCCTGCGCTACCATGCTCAGGTTTTGGCCTTACCTGGGAGCCAGAGGTGCACCCGGTATGAGCGTTTGGGAGCTTTCGGGACGTGAGTGGACTTAGGACTGGAAGTTCTGTCCATTCGAAGCAGCCAACCTTCCTGCTGCAGACAGGGGCTTTTCCCTTGGGTTTCTTTCACCTTGCTCTCGGATAAATTTGTTTGTATGCTGCAGTTGCCTGCGATGACTACAAGGTGGCGCTGCTTTCAGGTAAGAGCACAAATATGCAGAAAATGTTGGGGACTTTTGCCACATTTATCGGTGGTGGGTCTCGCACATTTTTTCCAGGGGAGAGATATTGACCTGAAACACTTTTTACTGCAGAGATGCTGCAGTTCTAAAGGCTGGTCGGGCAGAAGGGCTTAGCCGTTTCATTGCCTGCCCCCCTGCAGCCCATTTATTACCACCAGTTGTGAGTGGTGACTGCTGTTTGTAAAATATAAAAATTTCAGGACATAGAAAGTCGCAGACGGGGCTTTTGGGATGCCTGTCTATGTCTTTGTTTATTATTTATCTAATAGCTGAGTAATCTGGTCAAGATATTTCTCTTTTTTTAACATATTGCGTTAGAATAGCTACAGCTTGCTTAATGTATAAATATTAGCACTGCGTTGGCCGGGAATCGAACCCGGGTCAACTGCTTGGAAGGCAGCTATGCTCACCACTATACCACCAACGCTCCGTGGCATATGTTTTTTTTAAACTCTAGACATCACAACCCTGAGTTCAATGACTATATTGCACCAGTATCAGAGGTATTTTTGGTTTACAGACCAACATGAAAATCAGGAAAAAAGTTCTTGCAACTGCTAAGGAACTGGAGATTGAAACCAATGCAAAAGCTGCGCCGAAAAGGAGAAAGGGAAAGCAGCAGTTCAAATCATTGAAATAAGCATATATTGGCAGCAAGGGAAAAACAGCAGGGTAGAGAAAGAAAACAGCTCCACGAAATTCACAGTAGATTGATAATAGCTGGACAAAAAAAGGGAATAATAACGTTCCAAGCAGCCTCAGAAAGAAGTGCGAGGGTCCCATCTTTCGTTAATGGTCATAACTGTGCATCATTTCCTTTGAAGTGTAGGGTTGATTCTCTGACCATCTGTCTCCCTGACTTTGAGCAGAGACCGATAGTTGAGCAGTCTCTTCCCACAAAAAGCTGGCACAAGCCTGCTTTTTTCCGCTCTGGCAGCGTGGAAACGAGAGAGTGGTCCTCACAAGAAAAAAATCAATCCATGCTAGCAGAGGATGGTTTCGATCCATCGACCTCTGGGTTATGGGCCCAGACGCTTCCGCTGCGCCACTCTGCTTCCTGCTCAAAATGCTATGGTTATGCAGATCAGGAGCCTTCAGAGGAGTGGCATGGGATCGCTGGAGCTATTCTGGCAGGGCTCTCACCTCATTTGCCTAAGAATGTCACAAGGCATGCTGGGTGCAGAAAATCTTCACCTTCCCCTCTCACAGTCAGTCATAGGGGAAAGTCAAGGCCCTCTCAGTCACTAGCCATGTCACGCCTTTGTCAAGACAGAAGCACCCCCACCCGCTCCTTCTCTGTGATCCTGCGCTACCATGCTCAGGTTTTGGCCTTACCTGGGAGCCAGAGGTGCACCCGCTGAGGGCTTGCCCGGTATGAGCGTTTGGGAGCGTTCGGGACGTGAGTGGACTTAGGACTGGAAGTTCTGTCCATTTGAAGCAGCCAACCTTCCTGCTGCAGACAGGGGCTGTTCCCTTGGGTTTCTTTCACCTTGCTCTCGGATAAATTTGGGTGTATGCTGCAGTTCCCTGCGATGACTACAAGGTGGCGCTGCTTTCAGGTAAGAGCACAAATATGCAGAAAATGTTGGGGACTTTTGCCACATTTTTCGGTGGTGGGTCTTGCACATTTTTTCCAGGGGAGAGATATTGACCTGAAACACTTTTTACTGCAGAGATGCTGCAGTTCTAAAGGCTGGTCGGGCAGAAGGGCTTAGCCGTTTCATTGCCTGCCCCCCTGCAGCCCATTTATTACCAGCAGTTGTGAGTGGTGACTGCTGTTTGTAAAATATAAAAATTTCAGGACATAGAAAGTCGCAGACGGTGCTTTTGGGATGCCTGCCTATGTCTTTGTTTATTATTTATCTAATAGCTGAGTAATCTGGTCAAGATATTTCTCTTTTTTTTAACATATTGCGATAGAATTGCTACAGCTTGCTTAATGTATAAATATTAGCACTGCGTTGGCCAGGAATCAAACCCGGGTCAACTGCTTGGAAGGCAGCTATGCTCACCACTATACCACCAACGGTCCATGGCATATGTTTTATTTAAACTCTAGACATCACAACCCTGAGTTCAATGACTATATTGCACTAGTATCAGAGGTATTTTTGGTTTACAGACCAACATGAAAATCAGGAAAAAAGTTCTTGCAACTGCTAAGGAACTGGAGATTGAAACCAATGCAAAAGCTGCGCAGAAAAGGAGAAAGCGAAAGCAGCAGTTCAAATCATTGAAATAAGCATATATTGGCAGCAAGGGAAAAACAGCAGGGTAGAGAAAGAAAACAGCTCCACGAAATTCACAGGAGATTGATAATAGCAGGACAAAAAAAGGGAATAATAACGTTCCAAGCAGGCTCAGAAAGAAGTGCGAGGGTCCCATCTTTCTTTAATGGTCATAACTGTGCATCATTTCCTTTGAAGTGTAGGGTTGATTCTCTGACCATCTGTCTCCCTGACTTTGAGCAGAGACCGATAGTTGAGCAGTCTCTTCCCACAAAAAGCTGGCACAAGCCTGCTGTTTTCCGCTCTGGCAGCGTGGAAACAAGAGAGTGGTCCTCACAAGAAAAAAAATCAATCCATGCTAGCAGAGGATGGTTTCGATCCATCGACCTCTGGGTTATGGGCCCAGCACGCTTCCGCTGCGCCACTCTGCTTCCTGTTCAAAATGCTGTGGTTATGCAGATCAGGAGCCTTCAGAGGAGTGGCATGGGATCGCTGGAGCTATTCTGGCAGGGCTCTCACCTCATTTGCCTAAGAATGTCACAAGGCATGCTGGGTGCAGAAAATCTTCGCCTTCCCCTCTCACAGTCAGTCATAGGGGAAAGTCAAGGCCCTCTCAGTCACTAGCCATGTCACGCCTTTGTCAAGACAGAAGCACCCCCACCCGCTCCTTCTCTGTGATCCTGCGCTACCATGCTCAGGTTTTGGCCTTACCTGGGAGCCAGAGGTGCACCCGGTGAGGGCTTGCCCGGTATGAGCGTTTGGGAGGGTTCGGGGCGTGAGTGGACTTAGGACTGGAAGTTCTGTCCATTCGAAGCAGCCAACCTTCCTGCTGCAGACAGGGGCTGTTCCCTTGGGTTTCTTTCACCTTGCTCTCGGATAAATTTGGTTGTATGCTGCAGTTGCCTGCGATGACTACAAGGTGGCGCTGCTTTCAGGTAAGAGCACAAATATGCAGAAAATGTTGGGGACTTTTGCCACATTTATCGGTGGTGGGTCTCGCAGATTTTTTCCAGGGGAGAGATATTGACCTGAAACACTTTTTACTGCAGAGATGCTGCAGTTCTAAAGGCTGGTCGGGCAGAAGGGCTTAGCCGTTTCATTGCCTGCCCCCCTGCAGTCCATTTATTACCAGCAGTTGTGAGTGGTGACTGCTGTTTGTAAAATATAAAAATTTCAGGACATAGAAAGTCGCAGACGGGGCTTTTGGGATGCCTGCCTATGTCTTTGTTTATTATTTATCTAATAGCTGAGTAATCTGGTCAAGATATTTCTCTTTTTTTTAACATATTGCGTTAGAATAGCTACAGCTTGCTTAATGTATAAATATTAGCACTGCGTTGGCCGGGAATCAAACCCGGGTCAACTGCTTGGAAGGCAGCTATGCTCACCACTATACCACCAACGCTCTGTGGCATATGTTTTTTTTAAACTCTAGACATCACAAACCTGAGTTCAATGACTATATTGCACCAGTATCAGAGGTATTTTTTCTTTACAGACCAACCTGAAAATCAGGAAAAAAGTTCTTGCAACTGCTAAGGAACTGGAGATTGAAACCAATGCAAAAGCTGCGCAGAAAAGGAGAAAGGGAAAGCAGCAGTTCAAATCATTGAAATAAGCATATATTGGCAGCAAGGGAAAAACAGCAGGGTAGAGAAAGAAAACAGCTCCACGAAATTCACAGGAGATTGATAATAGCAGGACAAAAAAAGGGAATAATAACGTTCCAAGCAGCCTCAGAAAGAAGTGCGAGGGTCCCATCTTTCTTTAATGGTCATAACTGTGCATCATTTCCTTTGAAGTGTAGGGTTGATTCTCTGACCATCTGTCTCCCTGACTTTGAGCAGAGACCGATAGTTGAGCAGTCTCTTCCCACAAAAAGCTTGCACAAGCTTGCTGTTTTCCACTCTGGCAGCGTGGAAACGAGAGAGTGGTCCTCACAAGAAAAAAAATCAATCCATGCTAGCAGAGGATGGTTTCGATCCATCGACCTCTGGGTTATGGGCCCAGCACGCTTCCGCTGCGCCACTCTGCTTCCTGCTCAAAATGCTGTGGTTATGCAGATCAGGAGCGTTCAGAGGAGTGGCATGGGATCGCTGGAGCTATTCTGGCAGGGCTCTCACCTCATTTGCCTAAGAATGTCACAAGGCATGCTGGGTGCAGAAAATCTTCGCCTTCCCCTCTCACAGTCAGTCATAGGGGAAAGTCAAGGCCCTCTCAGTCACTAGCCATGTCACGCCTTTGTCAAGACAGAAGCACCCCCACCCGCTCCTTCTCTGTGATCCTGCGCTTCCATGCTCAGGTTTTGGCCTTACCTGGGAGCCAGAGGTGCACCCGGTGAGGGCTTGCCCGGTATGAGCGTTTGGGAGCGTTCGGGACGTGAGTGGACTTAGGACTGGAAGTTCTGTCCATTCGAAGCAGCCAACCTTCCTGCTGCAGACAGGGGCTGTTCCCTTGGGTTTCTTTCACCTTGCTCTCGGATAAATTTGGTTGTATGCTGCAGTTGCCTGCGATGACTACAAGGTGGCGCTGCTTTCAGGTAAGAGCACAAATATGCAGAAAATGTTGGGGACTTTTGCCACATTTATCGGTGGTGGGTCTCGCACATTTTTTCCAGGGGAGAGATATTGACCTGAAACACTTTTTACTGCAGAGATGCTGCAGTTCTAAAGGCTGGTCGGGCAGAAGGGCTTAGCCGTTTCATTGCCTTCCCCCCTGCAGCCCATTTATTACCAGCAGTTGTGAGTGGTGACTGCTGTTTGTAAAATATAAAAATTTCAGGACATAGAAAGTCGCAGACGGGGCTTTTGGGATGCCTGCCTATGTCTTTGTTTATTATTTATCTAATAGCTGAGTAATCTGGTCAAGATATTTCTCTTTTTTTTAACATATTGCGATAGAATAGCTACAGCTTGCTTAATGTATAAATATTAGCACTGCGTTGGCCGGGAATCGAACCCAGGTCAACTGCTTGGAAGGCAGCTATGCTCACCACTATATCACCAACGCTCTGTGGTATATGTTTTTTTTTAACTCTAGACATCACAACCCTGAGTTCAATGACTATATTGCACCAGTATCAGAGGTATTTTTGGTTTACAGACCAACATGAAAATCAGGAAAAAAGTTCTTGCAACTGCTAAGGAACTGGAGATTGAAACCAATGCAAATGCTGCGCAGAAAAGGAGAAAGGGAAAGCAGCAGTTCAAATAATTGAAATAAGCATATATTGGCAGCAAGGGAAAAACAGCATGGTAGAGAAAGAAAACAGCTCCACGAAATTCACAGGAGATTGATAATAGCAGGACAAAAAAAGGGAATAATAACGTTCCAAGCAGGCTCAGAAAGAAGTGCGAGGGTCCCATCTTTCTTTAATGGTCATAACTGTGCATCATTTCCTTTGAAGTGTCGGGTTGATTCTCTGACCATCTGTCTCCCTGACTTTGAGCAGAGACCGATAGTTGAGCAGTCTCTTCCCACTAAAAGCTGGCACAAACCTGCTGTTTTCCACTCTGGCAGCGTGGAAACGAGAGAGTGGTCCTCACAAGAAAAAAAATCAATCCATGCTAGCAGAGGATGGTTTCGATCCATCGACCTCTGGGTTATGGGCCCAGCACGCTTCCGCTGCGCAACTCTGCTTCCTGTTCAAAATGCTGTGGTTATGCAGATCAGGAGCCTTCAGAGGAGTGGCATGGGATCGCTGGAGCTATTCTGGCAGGGCTCTCACCTCATTTGCCTAAGAATGTCACAAGGCATGCTGGGTGCAGAAAATCTTCGCCTTCCCCTCTCACAGTCAGTCATAGGGGAAAGTCAAGGCCCTCTCAGTCACTAGCCATGTCACGTCTTTGTCAAGACAGAAGCACCCCCACCCGCTCCTTCTCTGTGATCCTGCGCTACCATGCTCAGGTTTTGGCCTTACCTGGGAGCCAGAGGTGCACCCGGTGAGGGCTTGCCCGGTATGAGCGTTTGGGAGCGTTCGGGACGTGAGTGGACTTAGGACTGGAAGTTCTGTCCATTCAAAGCAGCCAACCTTCCTGCTGCAGACAGGGGCTGTTCCCTTGGGTTTCTTTCACCTTGCTCTCGGATAAATTTGGTTTATGCTGCAGTTGCCTGCGATGACTACAAGGTGGCGCTGCTTTCAGGTAAGAGCACAAATATGCAGAAAATGTTGGGGACTTTTGCCACATTTATCGGTGGTGGGTCTCGCACATTTTTTCCAGGGGAGAGATATTGACCTGAAACACTTTTTACTGCAGAGATGCTGCAGTTCTAAAGGCTGGTCGGGCAGAAGGGCTTAGCCGTTTCATTGCCTTACCCCCCTGCAGCCCATTTATTACCAGCAGTTGTGAGTGGTGACTGCTGTTTGTAAAATATAAAAATTTCAGGACATAGAAAGTCGCAGACAGGGCTTTTGGGATGCCTGCCTATGTCTTTGTTTATTATTTATCTAATAGCTGAGTAATATGGTCAAGATATTTCTCTTTTTTTTAACATATTGTGTTAGAATAGCTACAGCTTGCTTAGTGTATAAATATTAGCACTGCGTTGGCCAGGAATCGAACCCGGGTCAACTGCTGGGAAGACAGCTATGCTCACCACTATACCACCAACGCTCCATGGCATGTGTTTTTTTTAAACTCTAGACATCACAACCCTGAGTTCAATGACTATATTGCACCAGTATCAGAGGTATTTTTGGTTTACAGACCAACATGAAAATCAGGAAAAAAGTTCTTGCAACTGCTAAGGAACTGGAGATTGAAACCAATGCAAAAGCTGCGCAGAAAAGGAGAAAGGGAAAGCAGCAGTTCAAATCATTGAAATAAGCATATATTGGCAGCAAGGGAAAAACAGCAGGGTAGAGAAAGAAAACAGCTCCACGAAATTCACAGGAGATTGATAATAGCAGGACAAAAAAATGGAATAATAACGTTTCAAGCAGCCTCAGAAAGAAGTGCGAGGGTCCCATCTTTCGTTAATGGTCATAACTGTGCATCATTTCCTTTGAAGTGTAGGGTTGATTCTCTGACCATCTGTCTCCCTGACTTTGAGCAGAGACCGATAGTTGAGCAGTCTCTTCCCACAAAAAGCTGGCACAAGCCTGCTTTTTTCCGCTCTGGCAGCGTGGAAACGAAAGAGTGGTCCTCACAAGAAAAAAAATCAATCCATGCTAGCAGAGGATGGTTTCGATCCATCGACCTCTGGGTTATGGGCCCATCACGCTTCCGCTGCGCCACTCTGCTTCCTGCTCAAAATGCTATGGTTATGCAGATCAGGAGCCTTCAGAGGAGTGGCATGGGATCGCTGGAGCTATTCTGGCAGGGCTCTCACCTCATTTGCCTAAGAATGTCACAAGGCATGCTGGGTGCAGAAAATCTTCACCTTCCACTCTCACAGTCAGTCATAGGGGAAAGTCAAGGCCCTCTCAGTCACTAGCCATGTCACGCCTTTGTTAAGACAGAAGCACCCCCACCCGCTCCTTCTCTGTGATCCTGCGCTACCATGCTCAGGTTTTGGCCTTACCTGGGAGCCAGAGGTGCACCCGGTGAGGGCTTGCCCGGTATGAGCGTTTGGGAGCGTTGTGGACTTAGGACTGGAAGTTCTGTCCATTTGAAGCAGCCAACCTTCCTGCTGCAGACAGGGGCTGTTCCCTTGGGTTTCTTTCACCTTGCTCTCGGATAAATTTGGTTGTATGCTGCAGTTGCCTGCGATGACTACAAGGTGGCGCTGCTTTCAGGTAAGAGCACAAATATGCAGAAAATGTTGGGGACTTTTGCCACATTTATCGGTGGTGGGTCTCGCACATTTTTTCCAGGGGAGAGATATTGACCTGAAACACTTTTTACTGCAGAGATGCTGCAGTTCTAAAGGCTGGTCGGGCAGAAGGGCTTAGCCGTTTCATTGCCTGCCCCCCTGCAGCCCATTTATTACCAGCAGTTGTGAGTGGTGACTGCTGTTTGTAAAATATAAAAATTTCAGGACATAGAAAGTCGCAGACGGGGCTTTTGGGATGCCTGCCTATGTCTTTGTTTATTATTTATCTAATAGCTGAGTAATCTGGTCAAGATATTTCTCTTTTTTTTAACATATTGCGTTAGAATAGCTACAGCTTGCTTAATGTATAAATATTAGCACTGCGTTGGCCAGGAATCGAACCCGGGTCAACTGCTTGGAAGGCAGCTATGCTCACCACTATACCACCAACGCTCGTTGGCGTATGTTTTTTTTAAACTCTAGACATCACAACCCTGAGTTCAATGACTATATTGCACCAGTATCAGAGGTATTTTTGGTTTACAGACCAACATGAAAATCAGGAAAAAAGTTCTTGCAACTGCTAAGGAACTGGAGATTGAAACCAATGCAAAAGCTGCGCAGAAAAGGAGAAAGGGAAAGCAGCAGTTCAAATCATTTAAATAAGCATATATTGGCAGCAAGGGAAAAACAGCAGGGTAGAGAAAGAAAACAGCTCCACAAAATTCACAGGAGATTGATAATAGCAGGACAAAAAAAGGGAATAATAACGTTCCAAGCAGCCTCAGAAAGAAGTGCGAGGGTCCCATCTTTCGTTAATGGTCATAACTGTGCATCATTTCCTTTGAAGTGTAGGGTTGATTCTCTGACCATCTGTCTCCCTGACTTTGAGCAGAGACCGATAGTTGAGCAGTCTCTTCCCACAAAAAGCTGGCACAAGCCTGCTTTTTTCCGCTCTGGCAGCGTGGAAACGAGAGAGTGGTCCTCACAAGAAAAAAAATCAATCCATGCTAGCAGAGGATGGTTTCGATCCATCGACCTCTGGGTTATGGGCCCAGCACGCTTCCGCTGCGCCACTCTGCTTCCTGCTCAAAATGCTATGGTTATGCAGATCAGGAGCCTTCAGAGGAGTGGCATGAGATCGCTGGAGCTATTCTGGCAGGGCTCTCACCTCATTTGCCTAAGAATGTCACAAGGCATGCTGGGTGCAGAAAATCTTCACCTTCCCCTCTCACAGTCAGTCATAGGGGAAAGTCAAGGCCCTCTCAGTCACTAGCCATGTCACGCCTTTGTCAAGACAGAAGCACCCCCACCCGCTCCTTCTCTGTGATCCTGCGCTACCATGCTCAGGTTTTGGCCTTACCTGGGAGCCAGAGGTGCACCCGGTGAGGGCGAGCGTTTGGGAGCGTTCAGGACGTGAGTGGACTTAGGACTGGAAGTTCTGTCCATTCGAAGCAGCCAACCTTCCTGCTGCAGACAGGGGCTGTTCCCTTGGGTTTCTTTCACCTTGCTCTCGGATAAATTTGGTTGTATGCTGCAGTTGCCTGCGATGACTACAAGGTGGCGCTGCTTTCAGGTAAGAGCACAAATATGCAGAAAATGTTGGGGACTTTTGCCACATTTATCGGTGGTGGGTCTCGCACATTTTTTCCAGGGGAGAGATATTGACCTGAAACACTTTTTACTGCAGAGATGCTGCAGTTCTAAAGGCTGGTCGGGCAGAAGGGCTTAGCCATTTCATTGCCTTCTCCCCTGCAGCCCATTTATTACCAGCAGTTGTGAGTGGTGACTGCTGTTTGTAAAATATAAAAATTTCAGGACATAGAAAGTCGCAGACGGGGCTTTTGGGATGCCTGCCTATGTCTTTGTTTATTATTTATCTAATAGCTGAGTAATCTGGTCAAGATATTTCTCTTTTTTTTAACATATTGCGATAGAATAGCTACAGCTTGCTTAATGTATAAATATTAGCACTGCGTTGGCCGGGAATCGAACCCAGGTCAACTGCTTGGAAGGCAGCTATGCTCACCACTATACCACCAACGCTCCGTGGCATATGTTTTTTTTTAACTCTAGACATCACAACCCTGAGTTCAATGACTATATTGCACCAGTATCAGAGGTATTTTTGGTTTACAGACCAACATGAAAATCAGGAAAAAAGTTCTTGCAACTGCTAAGGAACTGGAGATTGAAACCAATGCAAATGCTGCGCAGAAAAGGAGAAAGGGAAAGCAGCAGTTCAAATAATTGAAATAAGCATATATTGGCAGCAAGGGAAAAACAGCAGGGTAGAGAAAGAAAACAGCTCCACGAAATTCACAGGAGATTGATAATAGCAGGACAAAAAAAGGGAATAATAACGTTCCAAGCAGGCTCAGAAAGAAGTGCGAGGGTCCCATCTTTCTTTAATGGTCATAACTGTGCATCATTTCCTTTGAAGTGTCGGGTTGATTCTCTGACCATCTGTCTCCCTGACTTTGAGCAGAGACCGATAGTTGAGCAGTCTCTTCCCACAAAAAGCTGGCACAAGCCTGCTGTTTTCCACTCTGGCAGCGTGGAAACGAGAGAGTGGTCCTCACAAGAAAAAAAATCAATCCATGCTAGCAGAGAATGGTTTCGATCCATCGACCTCTGGGTTATGGGCCCAGCACGCTTCCGCTGCGCCACTCTGCTTCCTGTTCAAAATGCTGTGGTTATGCAGATCAGGAGCCTTCAGAGGAGTGGCATGGGATCGCTGGAGCTATTCTGGCAGGGCTCTCATCTCATTTGCCTAAGAATGTCACAAGGCATGCTGGGTGCAGAAAATCTTCACCTTCCCCTCTCACAGTCAGTCATAGGGGAATGTCAAGGCCCTCTCAGTCACTAGCCATGTTACGCCTTTGTCAAGACAGAAGCACCCCCTCCCGCTCCTTCTCTGTGATCCTGCGCTACCATGCTCAGGTTTTGGCCTTACCTGGGAGCCAGAGGTGCACCCGGTGAGGGTTTGCCCGGTATGAGCGTTTGGGAGCTTTCGGGACGTGAGTGGACTTAGGACTGGAAGTTCTGTCCATTCGAAGCAGCCAACCTTCCTGCTGCAGACAGGGGCTTTTCCCTTGGGTTTCTTTCACCTTGCTCTCGGATAAATTTGGTTGTATGCTGCAGTTGCCTGCGATGACTACAAGGTGGCGCTGCTTTCAGGTAAGAGCACAAATATGCAGAAAATGTTGGGGACTTTTGCCACATTTATCGGTGGTGGGTCTCGCACATTTTTTCCAGGGGAGAGATATTGACCTGAAACACTTTTTACTGCAGAGATGCTGCAGTTCTAAAGGCTGGTCGGGCAGAAGGGCTTAGCCGTTTCATTGCCTGCCCCCCTGCAGCCCATTTATTACCAGCAGTTGTGAGTGGTGACTGCTGTTTGTAAAATATAAAAATTTCAGGACATAGAAAGTCGCAGACGGGGCTTTTGGGATGCCTGCCTATGTCTTTGTTTATTATTTATCTAATAGCTGAGTAATCTGGTCAAGATATTTCTCTTTTTTTTAACATATTGCGATAGAATAGCTACAGCTTGCTTAATGTATAAATATTAGCACTGCGTTGGCCGGGAATCAAACCCGGGTCAACTGCTTGGAAGGCAGCTATGCTCACCACTATACCACCAACGCTCCATAGCAGATGGTTTTTTTAAACTCTAGACATCACAACCCTGAGTTCAATGACTATATTGCACCAGTATCAGAGGTATTTTTGGTTTACAGACCAACATGAAAATCAGGAAAAAAGTTCTTGCAACTGCTAAGGAACTGGAGATTGAAACCAATGCAAAAGCTGCGCAGGAAAGGAGAAAGGGAAAGCAGCAGTTCAAATCATTGAAATAAGCATATATTGGCAGCAAGGGAAAAACAGCAGGGTAGAGAAAGAAAACAGCTCCACGAAATTCACAGGAGATTGATAATAGCAGGACAAAAAAAGGGAATAATAACGTTCCAAGCAGGCTCAGAAAGAAGTGCGAGGGTCCCATCTTTCTTTAATGGTCATAACTGTGCATCATTTCCTTTGAAGTGTAGGGTTGATTCTCTGACCATCTGTCTCCCTGACTTTGAGCAGAGACCGATAGTTGAGCAGTCTCTTCCCACAAAAAGCAGGCACAAGCCTGCTGTTTTCCGCTCTGGCAGCGTGGAAACAAGAGAGTGGTCCTCACAAGAAAAAAAATCAATCCATGCTAGCACAGGATGGTTTCGATCCATCGACCTCTGGGTTATGGGCCCAGCACGCTTCAGCTGCGCCACTCTGCTTCCTGTTCAAAATGCTGTGGTTATGCAGATCAGGAGCCTTCAGAGGAGTGGCATGGGATCGCTGGAGCTATTCTGGCAGGGCTCTCACCTCATTTGCCTAAGAATGTCACAAGGCATGCTGGGTGCAGAAAATCTTCGCCTTCCCCTCTCACAGTCAGTCATAGGGGAAAGTCAAGGCCCTCTCAGTCACTAGCCATGTCACGCCTTTGTCAAGACAGAAGCACCCCCACCCGCTCCTTCTCTGTGATCCTGCGCTACCATGCTCAGGTTTTGGCCTTACCTGGGAGCCAGAGGTGCACCCGGTGAGGGCGAGCGTTTGGGAGGGTTTGGGACGTGAGTGGACTTAGGACTGGAAGTTCTGTCCATTCGAAGCAGCCAACCTTCCTGCTGCAGACAGGGGCTGTTCCCTTGGGTTTCTTTCACCTTGCTCTCGGATAAATTTGGTTGTATGCTGCAGTTGCCTGCGATGACTACAAGGTGGCGCTGCTTTCAGGTAAGAGCACAAATATGCAGAAAATGTTGGGGACTTTTGCCACATTTATCGGTGGTGGGTCTCGCAGATTTTTTCCAGGGGAGAGATATTGACCTGAAACACTTTTTACTGCAGAGATGCTGCAGTTCTAAAGGCTGGTCGGGCAGAAGGGCTTAGCCGTTTCATTGCCTGCCCCCCTGCAGTCCATTTATTACCAGCAGTTGTGAGTGGTGACTGCTGTTTGTAAAATATAAAAATTTCAGGACATAGAAAGTCGCAGACGGGGCTTTTGGGATGCCTGCCTATGTCTTTGTTTATTATTTATCTAATAGCTGAGTAATCTGGTCAAGATATTTCTCTTTTTTTTAACATATTGCGTTAGAATAGCTACAGCTTGCTTAATGTATAAATATTAGCACTGCGTTGGCCGGGAATCAAACCCCGGTCAACTGCTTGGAAGGCAGCTATGCTCACCACTATACCACCAACGCTCTGTGGCATATGTTTTTTTAAAACTCTAGACATCACAAACCTGAGTTCAATGACTATATTGCACCAGTATCAGAGGTATTTTTTCTTTACAGACCAACATGAAAATCAGGAAAAAAGTTCTTGCAACTGCTAAGGAACTGGAGATTGAAACCAATGCAAAAGCTGCGCAGAAAAGGAGAAAGGGAAAGCAGCAGTTCAAATCATTGAAATAAGCATATATTGGCAGCAAGGGAAAAACAGCAGGGTAGAGAAAGAAAACAGCTCCACGAAATTCACAGGAGATTGATAATAGCAGGACAAAAAAAGGGAATAATAACGTTCCAAGCAGGCTCAGAAAGAAGTGCGAGGGTCCCATCTTTCTTTAATGGTCATAACTGTGCATCATTTCCTTTGAAGTGTCGGGTTGATTCTCTGACCATCTGTCTCCCTGACTTTGAGCAGAGACCGATAGTTGAGCAGTCTCTTCCCACAAAAAGCTGGCACAAGCCTGCTGTTTTCCACTCTGGCAGCGTGGAAACGAGAGAGTGGTCCTCACAAGAAAAAAAATCAATCCATGCTAGCAGAGGATGGTTTCGATCCATCAACCTCTGGGTTATGGGCCCAGCACGCTTCCGCTGCGCCACTCTGCTTCCTGTTCAAAATGCTGTGGTTATGCAGATCAGGAGCCTTCAGAGGAGTGGCATGGGATCGCTGGAGCTATTCTGGCAGGGCTCTCACCTCATTTGCCTAAGAATGTCACAAGGCATGCTGGGTGCAGAAAATCTTCACCTTCCACTCTCACAGTCAGTCATAGGGGAAAGTCAAGGCCCTCTCAGTCACTAGCCATGTCACGCCTTTGTCAAGACAGAAGCACCCCCACCCGCTCCTTCTCTGTGATCCTGCGCTACCATGCTCAGGTTTTGGCCTTACCTGGGAGCCAGAGGTGCACCCGGTATGAGCGTTTGGGAGCTTTCGGGACGTGAGTGGACTTAGGACTGGAAGTTCTGTCCATTCGAAGCAGCCAACCTTCCTGCTGCAGACAGGGGCTTTTCCCTTGGGTTTCTTTCACCTTGCTCTCGGATAAATTTGTTTGTATGCTGCAGTTGCCTGCGATGACTACAAGGTGGCGCTGCTTTCAGGTAAGAGCACAAATATGCAGAAAATGTTGGGGACTTTTGCCACATTTATCGGTGGTGGGTATCGCACATTTTTTCCAGGGGAGAGATATTGACCTGAAACACTTTTTACTGCAGAGATGCTGCAGTTCTAAAGGCTGGTCGGGCAGAAGGGCTTAGCCGTTTCATTGCCTGCCCCCCTGCAGCCCATTTATTACCACCAGTTGTGAGTGGTGACTGCTGTTTGTAAAATATAAAAATTTCAGGACATAGAAAGTCGCAGACGGGGCTTTTGGGATGCCTGTCTATGTCTTTGTTTATTATTTATCTAATAGCTGAGTAATCTGGTCAAGATATTTCTCTTTTTTTAACATATTGCGTTAGAATAGCTACAGCTTGCTTAATGTATAAATATTAGCACTGCGTTGGCCGGGAATCGAACCCGGGTCAACTGCTTGGAAGGCAGCTATGCTCACCACTATACCACCAACGCTCCGTGGCATATGTTTTTTTTAAACTCTAGACATCACAACCCTGAGTTCAATGACTATATTGCACCAGTATCAGAGGTATTTTTGGTTTACAGACCAACATGAAAATCAGGAAAAAAGTTCTTGCAACTGCTAAGGAACTGGAGATTGAAACCAATGCAAAAGCTGCGCCGAAAAGGAGAAAGGGAAAGCAGCAGTTCAAATCATTGAAATAAGCATATATTGGCAGCAAGGGAAAAACAGCAGGGTAGAGAAAGAAAACAGCTCCACGAAATTCACAGTAGATTGATAATAGCTGGACAAAAAAAGGGAATAATAACGTTCCAAGCAGCCTCAGAAAGAAGTGCGAGGGTCCCATCTTTCGTTAATGGTCATAACTGTGCATCATTTCCTTTGAAGTGTAGGGTTGATTCTCTGACCATCTGTCTCCCTGACTTTGAGCAGAGACCGATAGTTGAGCAGTCTCTTCCCACAAAAAGCTGGCACAAGCCTGCTTTTTTCCGCTCTGGCAGCGTGGAAACGAGAGAGTGGTCCTCACAAGAAAAAAATCAATCCATGCTAGCAGAGGATGGTTTCGATCCATCGACCTCTGGGTTATGGGCCCAGACGCTTCCGCTGCGCCACTCTGCTTCCTGCTCAAAATGCTATGGTTATGCAGATCAGGAGCCTTCAGAGGAGTGGCATGGGATCGCTGGAGCTATTCTGGCAGGGCTCTCACCTCATTTGCCTAAGAATGTCACAAGGCATGCTGGGTGCAGAAAATCTTCACCTTCCCCTCTCACAGTCAGTCATAGGGGAAAGTCAAGGCCCTCTCAGTCACTAGCCATGTCACGCCTTTGTCAAGACAGAAGCACCCCCACCCGCTCCTTCTCTGTGATCCTGCGCTACCATGCTCAGGTTTTGGCCTTACCTGGGAGCCAGAGGTGCACCCGCTGAGGGCTTGCCAGGTATGAGCGTTTGGGAGCGTTCGGGACGTGAGTGGACTTAGGACTGGAAGTTCTGTCCATTTGAAGCAGCCAACCTTCCTGCTGCAGACAGGGGCTGTTCCCTTGGGTTTCTTTCACCTTGCTCTCGGATAAATTTGGGTGTATGCTGCAGTTCCCTGCGATGACTACAAGGTGGCGCTGCTTTCAGGTAAGAGCACAAATATGCAGAAAATGTTGGGGACTTTTGCCACATTTTTCGGTGGTGGGTCTTGCACATTTTTTCCAGGGGAGAGATATTGACCTGAAACACTTTTTACTGCAGAGATGCTGCAGTTCTAAAGGCTGGTCGGGCAGAAGGGCTTAGCCGTTTCATTGCCTGCCCCCCTGCAGCCCATTTATTACCAGCAGTTGTGAGTGGTGACTGCTGTTTGTAAAATATAAAAATTTCAGGACATAGAAAGTCGCAGACGGTGCTTTTGGGATGCCTGCCTATGTCTTTGTTTATTATTTATCTAATAGCTGAGTAATCTGGTCAAGATATTTCTCTTTTTTTTAACATATTGCGATAGAATTGCTACAGCTTGCTTAATGTATAAATATTAGCACTGCGTTGGCCAGGAATCAAACCCGGGTCAACTGCTTGGAAGGCAGCTATGCTCACCACTATACCACCAACGGTCCATGGCATATGTTTTATTTAAACTCTAGACATCACAACCCTGAGTTCAATGACTATATTGCACTAGTATCAGAGGTATTTTTGGTTTACAGACCAACATGAAAATCAGGAAAAAAGTTCTTGCAACTGCTAAGGAACTGGAGATTGAAACCAATGCAAAAGCTGCGCAGAAAAGGAGAAAGCGAAAGCAGCAGTTCAAATCATTGAAATAAGCATATATTGGCAGCAAGGGAAAAACAGCAGGGTAGAGAAAGAAAACAGCTCCACGAAATTCACAGGAGATTGATAATAGCAGGACAAAAAAAGGGAATAATAACGTTACAAGCAGGCTCAGAAAGAAGTGCGAGGGTCCCATCTTTCTTTAATGGTCATAACTGTGCATCATTTCCTTTGAAGTGTAGGGTTGATTCTCTGACCATCTGTCTCCCTGACTTTGAGCAGAGACCGATAGTTGAGCAGTCTCTTCCCACAAAAAGCTGGCACAAGCCTGCTGTTTTCCGCTCTGGCAGCGTGGAAACAAGAGAGTGGTCCTCACAAGAAAAAAAATCAATCCATGCTAGCAGAGGATGGTTTCGATCCATCGACCTCTGGGTTATGGGCCCAGCACGCTTCCGCTGCGCCACTCTGCTTCCTGTTCAAAATGCTGTGGTTATGCAGATCAGGAGCCTTCAGAGGAGTGGCATGGGATCGCTGGAGCTATTCTGGCAGGGCTCTCACCTCATTTGCCTAAGAATGTCACAAGGCATGCTGGGTGCAGAAAATCTTCGCCTTCCCCTCTCACAGTCAGTCATAGGGGAAAGTCAAGGCCCTCTCAGTCACTAGCCATGTCACGCCTTTGTCAAGACAGAAGCACCCCCACCCGCTCCTTCTCTGTGATCCTGCGCTACCATGCTCAGGTTTTGGCCTTACCTGGGAGCCAGAGGTGCACCCGGTGAGGGCTTGCCCTGTATGAGCGTTTGGGAGGGTTCGGGGCGTGAGTGGACTTAGGACTGGAAGTTCTGTCCATTCGAAGCAGCCAACCTTCCTGCTGCAGACAGGGGCTGTTCCCTTGGGTTTCTTTCACCTTGCTCTCGGATAAATTTGGTTGTATGCTGCAGTTGCCTGCGATGACTACAAGGTGGCGCTGCTTTCAGGTAAGAGCACAAATATGCAGAAAATGTTGGGGACTTTTGCCACATTTATCGGTGGTGGGTCTCGCAGATTTTTTCCAGGGGAGAGATATTGACCTGAAACACTTTTTACTGCAGAGATGCTGCAGTTCTAAAGGCTGGTCGGGCAGAAGGGCTTAGCCGTTTCATTGCCTGCCCCCCTGCAGTCCATTTATTACCAGCAGTTGTGAGTGGTGACTGCTGTTTGTAAAATATAAAAATTTCAGGACATAGAAAGTCGCAGACGGGGCTTTTGGGATGCCTGCCTATGTCTTTGTTTATTATTTATCTAATAGCTGAGTAATCTGGTCAAGATATTTCTCTTTTTTTTAACATATTGCGTTAGAATAGCTACAGCTTGCTTAATGTATAAATATTAGCACTGCGTTGGCCGGGAATCAAACCCGGGTCAACTGCTTGGAAGGCAGCTATGCTCACCACTATACCACCAACGCTCTGTGGCATATGTTTTTTTTAAACTCTAGACATCACAAACCTGAGTTCAATGACTATATTGCACCAGTATCAGAGGTATTTTTTCTTTACAGACCAACCTGAAAATCAGGAAAAAAGTTCTTGCAACTGCTAAGGAACTGGAGATTGAAACCAATGCAAAAGCTGCGCAGAAAAGGAGAAAGGGAAAGCAGCAGTTCAAATCATTGAAATAAGCATATATTGGCAGCAAGGGAAAAACAGCAGGGTAGAGAAAGAAAACAGCTCCACGAAATTCACAGGAGATTGATAATAGCAGGACAAAAAAAGGGAATAATAACGTTCCAAGCAGCCTCAGAAAGAAGTGCGAGGGTCCCATCTTTCTTTAATGGTCATAACTGTGCATCATTTCCTTTGAAGTGTAGGGTTGATTCTCTGACCATCTGTCTCCCTGACTTTGAGCAGAGACCGATAGTTGAGCAGTCTCTTCCCACAAAAAGCTTGCACAAGCTTGCTGTTTTCCACTCTGGCAGCGTGGAAACGAGAGAGTGGTCCTCACAAGAAAAAAAATCAATCCATGCTAGCAGAGGATGGTTTCGATCCATCGACCTCTGGGTTATGGGCCCAGCACGCTTCCGCTGCGCCACTCTGCTTCCTGCTCAAAATGCTGTGGTTATGCAGATCAGGAGCGTTCAGAGGAGTGGCATGGGATCGCTGGAGCTATTCTGGCAGGGCTCTCACCTCATTTGCCTAAGAATGTCACAAGGCATGCTGGGTGCAGAAAATCTTCGCCTTCCCCTCTCACAGTCAGTCATAGGGGAAAGTCAAGGCCCTCTCTGTCACTAGCCATGTCACGTCTTTGTCAAGACAGAAGCACCCCCACCCGCTCCTTCTCTGTGATCCTGCGCTACCATGCTCAGGTTTTGGCCTTACCTGGGAGCCAGAGGTGCACCCGGTGAGGGCTTGCCCGGTATGAGCGTTTGGGAGCGTTCGGGACGTGAGTGGACTTAGGACTGGAAGTTCTATCCATTCAAAGCAGCTAACCTTCCTGCTGCAGACAGGGGCTGTTCCCTTGGGTTTCTTTCACCTTGCTCTCGGATAAATTTGGTTGTATCCTGCAGTTGCCTGCGATGACTACAAGGTGGCGCTGCTTTCAGGTAAGAGCACAAATATGCAGAAAATGTTGGGGACTTTTGCCACATTTATCGGTGGTGGGTCTCGCACATTTTTTCCAGGGGAGAGATATTGACCTGAAACACTTTTTACTGCAGAGATGCTGCAGTTCTAAAGGCTGGTCGGGCAGAAGGGCTTAGCCGTTTCATTGCCTGCCCCCCTGCAGCCCATTTATTACCAGCAGTTGTGAGTGGTGACTGCTGTTTGTAAAATATAAAAATTTCAGGACATAGAAAGTCGCAGACGGGGCTTTTGGGATGCCTGCCTATGTCTTTGTTTATTATTTATCTAATAGCTGAGTAATCTGGTCAAGATATTTCTCTTTATTTTAACATATTGCGTTAGAATAGCTACAGCTTGCTTAATGTATAAATATTAGCACTGCGTTGGCCGGGAATCGAACCCGGGTCAACTGCTTGGAAGGCAGCTATGCTCACCACTATACCACCAACGCTCCGTGGCATATGTTTTTTTTAAACTCTAGACATCACAACCCTGAGTTCAATGACTATATTGCACCAGTATCAGAGGTATTTTTGGTTTACAGACCAACATGAAAATCAGGAAAAAAGTTCTTGCAACTGCTAAGGAACTGGAGATTGAAACCAATGCAAAAGCTGTGCAGAAAAGGAGAAAGGGAAAGCAGCAGTTCAAATCATTGAAATAAGCATATATTGGCAGCAAGGGAAAAACAGCAGGGTAGAGAAAGAAAACAGCTCCACGAAATTCACAGGAGATTGATAATAGCAGGACAAAAAAAGGGAATAATAACGTTCCAAGCAGCCTCAGAAAGAAGTGCGAGGGTCCCATCTTTCGTTAATGGTCATAACTGTGCATCATTTCCTTTGAAGTGTAGGGTTGATTCTCTGACCATCTGTCTCCCTGACTTTGAGCAGAGACCGATAGTTGAGCAGTCTCTTCCCACAAAAAGCTGGCACAAGCCTGCTTTTTTCCGCTCTGGCAGCGTGGAAACGAGAGAGTGGTCCTCACAAGAAAAAAAATCAATCCATGCTAGCAGAGGATGGTTTCGATCCATCGACCTCTGGGTTATGGGCCCAGCACGCTTCCGCTGCGCCACTCTGCTTCCTGCTCAAAATGCTATGGTTATGCAGATCAGGAGCCTTCAGAGGAGTGGCATGGGATCGCTGGAGCTATTCTGGCAGGGCTCTCACCTCATTTGCCTAAGAATGTCACAAGGCATGCTGGGTGCAGAAAATCTTCACCTTCCCCTCTCACACTCAGTCATAGGGGAAAGTCAAGGCCCTCTCAGTCACTAGCCATGTCACGCCTTTGTCAAGACAGAAGCACCCCCACCCGCTCCTTCTCTGTGATCCTGCGCTACCATGCTCAGGTTTTGGCATTACCTGGGAGCCAGAGGTGCACCCGGTGAGGGCTTGCCCGGTATGAGCGTTTGGGAGCGTTCGGGACGTGAGTGGACTTAGGACTGGAAGTTCTGTCCATTCGAAGCAGCCAACCTTTCTGCTGCAGACAGGGGCTGTTCCCTTGGGTTTCTTTCACCTTGCTCTCGGATAAATTTGGTTGTATGCTGCAGTTGCCTGCGATGACTACAAGGTGGCGCTGCTTTCAGGTAAGAGCACAAATATGCAGAAAATGTTGGGGACTTTTGCCACATTTATCAGTGGTGGGTCTCACACATTTTTTCCAGGGGAGAGATATTGACCTGAAACACTTTTTACTGCAGAGATGCTGCAGTTCTAAAGGCTGGTCGGGCAGAAGGGCTTAGCCGTTTCATTGCCTGCCCCCTGCAGCCCATTTATTAGCAGCAGTTGTGAGTGGTGACTGCTGTTTGTAAAATATAAAAATTTCAGGACATAGAAAGTCGCAGACAGGGCTTTTGGGATGCCTGCCTATGTCTTTGTTTATTATTTATCTAATAGCTGAGTAATCTGGTCAAGATATTTCTCTTTTTTTTAACATATTGCGATAGAATAGCTACAGCTTGCTTAATGTATAAATATTAGCACTGCGTGGGCCAGGAATCGAACCCGGGTCAACTGCTTGGAAGGCAGCTATGCTCACCACTATACCACCAACGCTCCGTGGCATATGTTTTTTTTAATCTCTAGACATCACAACCCTGAGTTCAATGACTATATTGCACCAGTATCAGAGGTATTTTTGGTTTACAGACCAACATGAAAATCAGGAAAAAAGTTCTTGCAACTGCTAAGGAACTGGAGATTGAAACCAATGCAAATGCTGCGCAGAAAAGGAGAAAGGGAAAGCAGCAGTTCAAATAATTGAAATAAGCATATATTGGCAGCAAGGGAAAAACAGCAGGGTAGAGAAAGAAAACAGCTCCACAAAATTCACAGGAGATTGATAATAGCAGGACAAAAAAAGGGAATAATAACGTTCCAAGCAGGCTCAGAAAGAAGTGCGAGGGTCCCTTCTTTCTTTAATGGTCATAACTGTGCATCATTTCCTTTGAAGTGTCGGGTTGATTCTCTGACCATCTGTCTCCCTGACTTTGAGCAGAGACCGATAGTTGAGCAGTCTCTTCCCACAAAAAGCTGGCACAAGCCTGCTGTTTTCCACTCTGGCAGCGTGGAAACGAGAGAGGGGTCCTCACAAGAAAAAAAATCAATCCATGCTAGCAGAGGATGGTTTCGATCCATCGACCTCTGGGTTATGGGCCCAGCACGCTTCCGCTGCGCCACTCTGCTTCCTGTTCAAAATGCTGTGGTTATGCAGATCAGGAGCCTTCAGAGGAGTGGCATGGGATCGCTGGAGCTATTCTGGCAGGGCTCTCACCTCATTTGCCTAAGAATGTCACAAGGCATGCTGGGTGCAGAAAATCTTCGCCTTCCCCTCTCACAGTCAGTCATAGGGGAAAGTCAAGGCCCTCTCAGTCACTAGCCATGTCACGTCTTTGTCAAGACAGAAGCACCCCCACCCGCTCCTTCTCTGTGATCCTGCGCTACCATGCTCAGGTTTTGGCCTTACCTGGGAGCCAGAGGTGCACCCGGTGAGGGCTTGCCCCGTATGAGCGTTTGGGAGCGTTCAGGACGTGAGTGGATTTAGGACTGGAAGTTCTGTCCATTCGAAGCAGCCAACCTTCCTGCTGCAGACAGGGGCTGTTCCCTTGGGTTTCTTTCACCTTGCTCTCGGATAAATTTGGTTGTATGCTGCAGTTGCCTGCGATGACTACAAGTGGCGCTGCTTTCAGGTAAGAGCACAAATATGCAGAAAATGTTGGGGACTTTTGCCACATTTATCGGTGGTGGGTCTCGCACATTTTTTCCAGGGGAGAGATATTGACCTGAAACACTTTTTACTGCAGAGATGCTGCAGTTCTAAAGGCTGGTCGGGCAGAAGGGCTTAGCCGTTTCATTGCCTGCCCCCCTGCAGCCCATTTATTACCAGCAGTTGTGAGTGGTGACTGCTGTTTGTAAAATATAAAAATTTCAGGACATAGAAAGTCGCAGACTGGGCTTTTGGGATGCCTGCCTATGTCTTTGTTTATTATTTATCTAATAGCTGAGTAATCTGGTCAAGATATTTCTCTTTTTTTTAACATATTGCGATAGAATTGCTACAGCTTGCTTAATGTATAAATATTAGCACTGCGTTGGCCGGGAATCAAACCCGGGTCAATTGCTTGGAAGGCAGCTATGCTCACCACTATACCACCAACGGTCCATGGCATATGTTTTATTTAAACTCTAGACATCACAACCCTGAGTTCAATGACTATATTGCACCAGTATCAGAGGTATTTTTGGTTTACAGACCAACATGAAAATCAGGAAAAAAGTTCTTGCAACTGCTAAGGAACTGGAGATTGAAACCAATGCAAAAGCTGCGCAGAAAAGGAGAAACGGAAAGCAGCAGTTCAAATCATTGAAATAAGCATATATTGGCAGCAAGGGAAAAACAGCAGGGTAGAGAAAGAAAACAGCTCCACGAAATTCACAGGAGATTGATAATAGCAGGACAAAAAAAGGGAATAATAACGTTCCAAGCAGGCTCAGAAAGAAGTGCGAGGGTCCCATCTTTCTTTAATGGTCATAACTGTGCATCATTTCCTTTGAAGTGTAGGGTTGATTCTCTGACCATCTGTCTCCCTGACTTTGAGCAGAGACCGATAGTTGAGCAGTCTCTTCCCACAAAAAGCTGGCACAAGCCTGCTGTTTTCCGCTCTGGCAGCGTGGAAACAAGAGAGTGGTCCCCACAAGAAAAAAAATCAATCCATGCTAGCAGAGGATGGTTTAGATCCATCGACCTCTGGGTTATGGGCCCAGCACGCTTCCGCTGCGCCACTCTGCTTCCTGTTCAAAATGCTGTGGTTATGCAGATCAGGAGCCTTCAGAGGAGTGGCATGGGATCGCTGGAGCTATTCTGGCAGGGCTCTCACCTCATTTGCCTAAGAATGTCACAAGGCATGCTGGGTGCAGAAAATCTTCGCCTTCCCCTCTCACAGTCAGTCATAGGGGAAAGTCAAGGCCCTCTCAGTCACTAGCCATGTCACGCCTTTGTCAAGACAGAAGCACCCCCACCCGCTCCTTCTCTGTGATCCTGCGCTACCATGCTCAGGTTTTGGCCTTACCTGGGAGCCAGAGGTGCACCCGGTGAGGGCTTGCCCGGTATGAGCGTTCGGGACGTGAGTGGACTTAGGACTGGAAGTTCTGTCCATTCGAAGCAGCCAACCTTCCTGCTGCAGACAGGGGCTGTTCCCTTGGGTTTCTTTCACCTTGCTCTCGGATAAATTTGGTTGTATGCTGCAGTTGCCTGCGATGACCACAAGGTGGCGCTGCTTTCAGGTAAGAGCACAAATATGCAGAAAATGTTGGGGACTTTTGCCACATTTTTCGGTGGTGGGTCTCGCACATTTTTTCCAGGGGAGAGATATTGACCTGAAACACTTTTTACTGCAGAGATGCTGCAGTTCTAAAGGCTGGTCGGGCAGAAGGGCTTAGCAGTTTCATTGCCTGCCCCCCTGCAGCCCATTTATTACCAGCAGTTGTGAGTGGTGACTGCTGTTTGTAAAATATAAAAATTTCAGGACATAGAAAGTCGCAGACGGGGCTTTTGGGATGCCTGCCTATGTCTTTGTTTATTATTTATCTAATAGCTGAGTAATCTGGTCAAGATATTTCTCTTTTTTTTAACATATTGCGATAGAATTGCTACAGCTTGCTTAATGTATAAATATTAGCACTGCGTTGGCCGGGAATCAAACCCGGGTCAACTGCTTGGAAGGCAGCTATGCTCACCACTATACCACCAACGGTCCATGGCATATGTTTTATTTAAACTCTAGACATCACAACCCTGAGTTCAATGACTATATTGCACCAGTATAAGAGGTATTTTTGGTTTACAGACCAACATGAAAATCAGGAAAAAAGTTCTTGCAACTGCTAAGGAACTGGAGATTGAAACCAATGCAAAAGCTGCGCAGAAAAGGAGAAAGGGAAAGCAGCAGTTCAAATCATTGAAATAAGCATATATTGGCAGCAAGGGAAAAACAGCAGGGTAGAGAAGGAAAACAGCTCCACGAAATTCACAGGAGATTGATAATAGCAGGACAAAAAAAGGGAATAATAACGTTCCAAGCAGCCTCAGAAAGAAGTGCGAGGGTCCCATCTTTCGTTAATGGTCATAACTGTGCATCATTTCCTTTGAAGTGTAGGGTTGATTCTCTGACCATCTGTCTCCCTGACTTTGAGCAGAGACCGATAGTTGAGCAGTCTCTTCCCACAAAAAGCTGGCACAAGCCTGCTGTTTTCCACTCTGGCAGCGTGGAAACGAGAGAGGGGTCCTCACAAGAAAAAAAATCAATCCATGCTAGCAGAGGATGGTTTCGATCCATTGACCTCTGGGTTATGGGCCCAGCACGCTTCCGCTGCGCCACTCTGCTTCCTGTTCAAAATGCTGTGGTTATGCAGATCAGGAGCCTTCAGAGGAGTGGCATGGGATCGCTGGAGCTATTCTGGCAGGGCTCTCACCTCATTTGCCTAAGAATGTCACAAGGCATGCTGGGTGCAGAAAATCTTCGCCTTCCCCTCTCACAGTCAGTCATAGGGGAAAGTCAAGGCCCTCTCTGTCACTAGCCATGTCACGTCTTTGTCAAGACAGAAGCACCCCCACCCGCTCCTTCTCTGTGATCCTGCGCTACCATGCTCAGGTTTTGGCCTTACCTGGGAGCCAGAGGTGCACCCGGTGAGGGCTTGCCCGGTATGAGCGTTTGGGAGCGTTCGGGACGTGAGTGGACTTAGGACTGGAAGTTCTATCCATTCAAAGCAGCTAACCTTCCTGCTGCAGACAGGGGCTGTTCCCTTGGGTTTCTTTCACCTTGCTCTCGGATAAATTTGGTTGTATCCTGCAGTTGCCTGCGATGACTACAAGGTGGCGCTGCTTTCAGGTAAGAGCACAAATATGCAGAAAATGTTGGGGACTTTTGCCACATTTATCGGTGGTGGGTCTCGCACATTTTTTCCAGGGGAGAGATATTGACCTGAAACACTTTTTACTGCAGAGATGCTGCAGTTCTAAAGGCTGGTCGGGCAGAAGGGCTTAGCCGTTTCATTGCCTGCCCCCCTGCAGCCCATTTATTACCAGCAGTTGTGAGTGGTGACTGCTGTTTGTAAAATATAAAAATTTCAGGACATAGAAAGTCGCAGACGGGGCTTTTGGGATGCCTGCCTATGTCTTTGTTTATTATTTATCTAATAGCTGAGTAATCTGGTCAAGATATTTCTCTTTATTTTAACATATTGCGTTAGAATAGCTACAGCTTGCTTAATGTATAAATATTAGCACTGCGTTGGCCGGGAATCGAACCCGGGTCAACTGCTTGGAAGGCAGCTATGCTCACCACTATACCACCAACGCTCCGTGGCATATGTTTTTTTTAAACTCTAGACATCACAACCCTGAGTTCAATGACTATATTGCACCAGTATCAGAGGTATTTTTGGTTTACAGACCAACATGAAAATCAGGAAAAAAGTTCTTGCAACTGCTAAGGAACTGGAGATTGAAACCAATGCAAAAGCTGTGCAGAAAAGGAGAAAGGGAAAGCAGCAGTTCAAATCATTGAAATAAGCATATATTGGCAGCAAGGGAAAAACAGCAGGGTAGAGAAAGAAAACAGCTCCACGAAATTCACAGGAGATTGATAATAGCAGGACAAAAAAAGGGAATAATAACGTTCCAAGCAGCCTCAGAAAGAAGTGCGAGGGTCCCATCTTTCGTTAATGGTCATAACTGTGCATCATTTCCTTTGAAGTGTAGGGTTGATTCTCTGACCATCTGTCTCCCTGACTTTGAGCAGAGACCGATAGTTGAGCAGTCTCTTCCCACAAAAAGCTGGCACAAGCCTGCTTTTTTCCGCTCTGGCAGCGTGGAAACGAGAGAGTGGTCCTCACAAGAAAAAAAATCAATCCATGCTAGCAGAGGATGGTTTCGATCCATCGACCTCTGGGTTATGGGCCCAGCACGCTTCTGCTGCGCCACTCTGCTTCCTGCTCAAAATGCTATGGTTATGCAGATCAGGAGCCTTCAGAGGAGTGGCATGGGATCGCTGGAGCTATTCTGGCAGGGCTCTCACCTCATTTGCCTAAGAATGTCACAAGGCATGCTGGGTGCAGAAAATCTTCACCTTCCCCTCTCACACTCAGTCATAGGGGAAAGTCAAGGCCCTCTCAGTCACTAGCCATGTCACGCCTTTGTCAAGACAGAAGCACCCCCACCCGCTCCTTCTCTGTGATCCTGCGCTACCATGCTCAGGTTTTGGCATTACCTGGGAGCCAGAGGTGCACCCGGTGAGGGCTTGCCCGGTATGAGCGTTTGGGAGCGTTCGGGACGTGAGTGGACTTAGGACTGGAAGTTCTGTCCATTCGAAGCAGCCAACCTTTCTGCTGCAGACAGGGGCTGTTCCCTTGGGTTTCTTTCACCTTGCTCTCGGATAAATTTGGTTGTATGCTGCAGTTGCCTGCGATGACTACAAGGTGGCGCTGCTTTCAGGTAAGAGCACAAATATGCAGAAAATGTTGGGGACTTTTGCCACATTTATCAGTGGTGGGTCTCACACATTTTTTCCAGGGGAGAGATATTGACCTGAAACACTTTTTACTGCAGAGATGCTGCAGTTCTAAAGGCTGGTCGGGCAGAAGGGCTTAGCCGTTTCATTGCCTGCCCCCTGCAGCCCATTTATTAGCAGCAGTTGTGAGTGGTGACTGCTGTTTGTAAAATATAAAAATTTCAGGACATAGAAAGTCGCAGACAGGGCTTTTGGGATGCCTGCCTATGTCTTTGTTTATTATTTATCTAATAGCTGAGTAATCTGGTCAAGATATTTCTCTTTTTTTTAACATATTGCGATAGAATAGCTACAGCTTGCTTAATGTATAAATATTAGCACTGCGTTGGCCAGGAATCGAACCCGGGTCAACTGCTTGGAAGGCAGCTATGCTCACCACTATACCACCAACGCTCCGTGGCATATGTTTTTTTTAATCTCTAGACATCACAACCCTGAGTTCAATGACTATATTGCACCAGTATCAGAGGTATTTTTGGTTTACAGACCAACATGAAAATCAGGAAAAAAGTTCTTGCAACTGCTAAGGAACTGGAGATTGAAACCAATGCAAATGCTGCGCAGAAAAGGAGAAAGGGAAAGCAGCAGTTCAAATAATTGAAATAAGCATATATTGGCAGCAAGGGAAAAACAGCAGGGTAGAGAAAGAAAACAGCTCCACAAAATTCACAGGAGATTGATAATAGCAGGACAAAAAAAGGGAATAATAACGTTCCAAGCAGGCTCAGAAAGAAGTGCGAGGGTCCCTTCTTTCTTTAATGGTCATAACTGTGCATCATTTCCTTTGAAGTGTCGGGTTGATTCTCTGACCATCTGTCTCCCTGACTTTGAGCAGAGACCGATAGTTGAGCAGTCTCTTCCCACAAAAAGCTGGCACAAGCCTGCTGTTTTCCACTCTGGCAGCGTGGAAACGAGAGAGGGGTCCTCACAAGAAAAAAAATCAATCCATGCTAGCAGAGGATGGTTTCGATCCATCGACCTCTGGGTTATGGGCCCAGCACGCTTCCGCTGCGCCACTCTGCTTCCTGTTCAAAATGCTGTGGTTATGCAGATCAGGAGCCTTCAGAGGAGTGGCATGGGATCGCTGGAGCTATTCTGGCAGGGCTCTCACCTCATTTGCCTAAGAATGTCACAAGGCATGCTGGGTGCAGAAAATCTTCGCCTTCCCCTCTCACAGTCAGTCATAGGGGAAAGTCAAGGCCCTCTCAGTCACTAGCCATGTCACGTCTTTGTCAAGACAGAAGCACCCCCACCCGCTCCTTCTCTGTGATCCTGCGCTACCATGCTCAGGTTTTGGCCTTACCTGGGAGCCAGAGGTGCACCCGGTGAGGGCTTGCCCCGTATGAGCGTTTGGGAGCGTTCAGGACGTGAGTGGACTTAGGACTGGAAGTTCTGTCCATTCGAAGCAGCCAACCTTCCTGCTGCAGACAGGGGCTGTTCCCTTGGGTTTCTTTCACCTTGCTCTCGGATAAATTTGGTTGTATGCTGCAGTTGCCTGCGATGACTACAAGTGGCGCTGCTTTCAGGTAAGAGCACAAATATGCAGAAAATGTTGGGGACTTTTGCCACATTTATCGGTGGTGGGTCTCGCACATTTTTTCCAGGGGAGAGATATTGACCTGAAACACTTTTTACTGCAGAGATGCTGCAGTTCTAAAGGCTGGTCGGGCAGAAGGGCTTAGCCGTTTCATTGCCTGCCCCCCTGCAGCCCATTTATTACCAGCAGTTGTGAGTGGTGACTGCTGTTTGTAAAATATAAAAATTTCAGGACATAGAAAGTCGCAGACTGGGCTTTTGGGATGCCTGCCTATGTCTTTGTTTATTATTTATCTAATAGCTGAGTAATCTGGTCAAGATATTTCTCTTTTTTTTAACATATTGCGATAGAATTGCTACAGCTTGCTTAATGTATAAATATTAGCACTGCGTTGGCCGGGAATCAAACCCGGGTCAATTGCTTGGAAGGCAGCTATGCTCACCACTATACCACCAACGGTCCATGGCATATGTTTTATTTAAACTCTAGACATCACAACCCTGAGTTCAATGACTATATTGCACCAGTATCAGAGGTATTTTTGGTTTACAGACCAACATGAAAATCAGGAAAAAAGTTCTTGCAACTGCTAAGGAACTGGAGATTGAAACCAATGCAAAAGCTGCGCAGAAAAGGAGAAACGGAAAGCAGCAGTTCAAATCATTGAAATAAGCATATATTGGCAGCAAGGGAAAAACAGCAGGGTAGAGAAAGAAAACAGCTCCACGAAATTCACAGGAGATTGATAATAGCAGGACAAAAAAAGGGAATAATAACGTTCCAAGCAGGCTCAGAAAGAAGTGCGAGGGTCCCATCTTTCTTTAATGGTCATAACTGTGCATCATTTCCTTTGAAGTGTAGGGTTGATTCTCTGACCATCTGTCTCCCTGACTTTGAGCAGAGACCGATAGTTGAGCAGTCTCTTCCCACAAAAAGCTGGCACAAGCCTGCTGTTTTCCGCTCTGGCAGCGTGGAAACAAGAGAGTGGTCCCCACAAGAAAAAAAATCAATCCATGCTAGCAGAGGATGGTTTAGATCCATCGACCTCTGGGTTATGGGCCCAGCACGCTTCCGCTGCGCCACTCTGCTTCCTGTTCAAAATGCTGTGGTTATGCAGATCAGGAGCCTTCAGAGGAGTGGCATGGGATCGCTGGAGCTATTCTGGCAGGGCTCTCACCTCATTTGCCTAAGAATGTCACAAGGCATGCTGGGTGCAGAAAATCTTCGCCTTCCCCTCTCACAGTCAGTCATAGGGGAAAGTCAAGGCCCTCTCAGTCACTAGCCATGTCACGCCTTTGTCAAGACAGAAGCACCCCCACCCGCTCCTTCTCTGTGATCCTGCGCTACCATGCTCAGGTTTTGGCCTTACCTGGGAGCCAGAGGTGCACCCGGTGAGGGCTTGCCCGGTATGAGCGTTCGGGACGTGAGTGGACTTAGGACTGGAAGTTCTGTCCATTCGAAGCAGCCAACCTTCCTGCTGCAGACAGGGGCTGTTCCCTTGGGTTTCTTTCACCTTGCTCTCGGATAAATTTGGTTGTATGCTGCAGTTGCCTGCGATGACCACAAGGTGGCGCTGCTTTCAGGTAAGAGCACAAATATGCAGAAAATGTTGGGGACTTTTGCCACATTTTTCGGTGGTGGGTCTCGCACATTTTTTCCAGGGGAGAGATATTGACCTGAAACACTTTTTACTGCAGAGATGCTGCAGTTCTAAAGGCTGGTCGGGCAGAAGGGCTTAGCAGTTTCATTGCCTGCCCCCCTGCAGCCCATTTATTACCAGCAGTTGTGAGTGGTGACTGCTGTTTGTAAAATATAAAAATTTCAGGACATAGAAAGTCGCAGACGGGGCTTTTGGGATGCCTGCCTATGTCTTTGTTTATTATTTATCTAATAGCTGAGTAATCTGGTCAAGATATTTCTCTTTTTTTTAACATATTGCGATAGAATTGCTACAGCTTGCTTAATGTATAAATATTAGCACTGCGTTGGCCGGGAATCAAACCCGGGTCAACTGCTTGGAAGGCAGCTATGCTCACCACTATACCACCAACGGTCCATGGCATATGTTTTATTTAAACTCTAGACATCACAACCCTGAGTTCAATGACTATATTGCACCAGTATCAGAGGTATTTTTGGTTTACAGACCAACATGAAAATCAGGAAAAAAGTTCTTGCAACTGCTAAGGAACTGGAGATTGAAACCAATGCAAAAGCTGCGCAGAAAAGGAGAAAGGGAAAGCAGCAGTTCAAATCATTGAAATAAGCATATATTGGCAGCAAGGGAAAAACAGCAGGGTAGAGAAGGAAAACAGCTCCACGAAATTCACAGGAGATTGATAATAGCAGGACAAAAAAAGGGAATAATAACGTTCCAAGCAGCCTCAGAAAGAAGTGCGAGGGTCCCATCTTTCGTTAATGGTCATAACTGTGCATCATTTCCTTTGAAGTGTAGGGTTGATTCTCTGACCATCTGTCTCCCTGACTTTGAGCAGAGACCGATAGTTGAGCAGTCTCTTCCCACAAAAAGCTGGCACAAGCCTGCTGTTTTCCACTCTGGCAGCGTGGAAACGAGAGAGGGGTCCTCACAAGAAAAAAAATCAATCCATGCTAGCAGAGGATGGTTTCGATCCATTGACCTCTGGGTTATGGGCCCAGCACGCTTCCGCTGCGCCACTCTGCTTCCTGTTCAAAATGCTGTGGTTATGCAGATCAGGAGCCTTCAGAGGAGTGGCATGGGATCGCTGGAGCTATTCTGGCAGGGCTCTCACCTCATTTGCCTAAGAATGTCACAAGGCATGCTGGGTGCAGAAAATCTTCGCCTTCCCCTCTCACAGTCAGTCATAGGGGAAAGTCAAGGCCCTCTCAGTCACTAGCCATGTCACGTCTTTGTCAAGACAGAAGCACCCCCACCCGCTCCTTCTCTGTGATCCTGCGCTACCATGCTCAGGTTTTGGCCTTACCTGGGAGCCAGAGGTGCACCCGGTGAGGGCTTGCCCGGTATGAGCGTTTGGGAGCGTTCGGGACGTGAATGGACTTAGGACTGGAAGTTCTGTCCATTCAAAGCAGCCAACCTTCCTGCTGCAGACAGGGGCTGTTCCCTTGGGTTTCTTTCACCTTGCTCTCGGATAAATTTGGTTGTATGCTGCAGTTGCCTGCGATGACTACAAGTGGCGCTGCTTTCAGGTAAGAGCACAAATATGCAGAAAATGTTGGGGACTTTTGCCACATTTATCGGTGGTGGGTCTCGCACATTTTTTCCAGGGGAGAGATATTGACCTGAAACACGTTTTACTGCAGAGATGCTGCAGTTCTAAAGGCTGGTCGGGCAGAAGGGCTTAGCCGTTTCATTGCCTGCCCCCCTGCAGCCCATTTATTACCAGCAGTTGTGAGTGGTGACTGCTGTTTGTAAAATATAAAAATTTCAGGACATAGAAAGTCGCAGACAGGGCTTTTGGGATGCCTGCCTATGTCTTTGTTTATTATTTATCTAATAGCTGAGTAATCTGGTCAAGATATTTCTCTTTTTTTTAACATATTGCGATAGAATTGCTACAGCTTGCTTAATGTATAAATATTAGCACTGCGTTGGCCGGGAATCAAACCCGGGTCAACTGCTTGGAAGGCAGCTATGCTCACCACTATACCACCAACGGTCCATGGCATATGTTTTATTTAAACTCTAGACATCACAACCCTGAGTTCAATGACTATATTGCACCAGTATCAGAGGTATTTTTGGTTTACAGACCAACATGAAAATCAGGAAAAAAGTTCTTGCAACTGCTAAGGAACTGGAGTTTGAAACCAATGCAAAAGCTGCGCAGAAAAGGAGAAACGGAAAGCAGCAGTTCAAATCATTGAAATAAGCATATATTGGCAGCAAGGGAAAAACAGCAGGGTAGAGAAAGAAAACAGCTCCACGAAATTCACAGGAGATTGATAATAGCAGGACAAAAAAAGGGAATAATAACGTTCCAAGCAGGCTCAGAAAGAAGTGCGAGGGTCCCATCTTTCTTTAATGGTCATAACTGTGCATCATTTCCTTTGAAGTGTAGGGTTGATTCTCTGACCATCTGTCTCCCTGACTTTGAGCAGAGACCGATAGTTGAGCAGTCTCTTCCCACAAAAAGCTGGCACAAGCCTGCTGTTTTCCGCTCTGGCAGCGTGGAAACAAGAGAGTGGTCCCCACAAGAAAAAAAATCAATCCATGCTAGCAGAGGATGGTTTAGATCCATCGACCTCTGGGTTATGGGCCCAGCACGCTTCCGCTGCGCCACTCTGCTTCCTGTTCAAAATGCTGTGGTTATGCAGATCAGGAGCCTTCAGAGGAGTGGCATGGGATCGCTGGAGCTATTCTGGCAGGGCTCTCACCTCATTTGCCTAAGAATGTCACAAGGCATGCTGGGTGCAGAAAATCTTCGCCTTCCCCTCTCACAGTCAGTCATAGGGGAAAGTCAAGGCCCTCTCAGTCACTAGCCATGTCACGCCTTTGTCAAGACAGAAGCACCCCCACCCGCTCCTTCTCTGTGATCCTGCGCTACCATGCTCAGGTTTTGGCCTTACCTGGGAGCCAGAGGTGCACCCGGTGAGGGCTTGCCAAGTATGAGCGTTCGGGACGTGAGTGGACTTAGGACTGGAAGTTCTGTCCATTCGAAGCAGCCAACCTTCCTGCTGCAGACAGGGGCTGTTCCCTTGGGTTTCTTTCACCTTGCTCTCGGATAAATTTGGTTGTATGCTGCAGTTGCCTGCGATGACCACAAGGTGGCGCTGCTTTCAGGTAAGAGCACAAATATGCAGAAAATGTTGGGGACTTTTGCCACATTTTTCGGTGGTGGGTCTCGCACATTTTTTCCAGGGGAGAGATATTGACCTGAAACACTTTTTACTGCAGAGATGCTGCAGTTCTAAAGGCTGGTCGGGCAGAAGGGCTTAGCAGTTTCATTGCCTGCCCCCCTGCAGCCCATTTATTACCAGCAGTTGTGAGTGGTGACTGCTGTTTGTAAAATATAAAAATTTCAGGACATAGAAAGTCGCAGACGGGGCTTTTGGGATGCCTGCCTATGTCTTTGTTTATTATTTATCTAATAGCTGAGTAATCTGGTCAAGATATTTCTCTTTTTTTTAACATATTGCGATAGAATTGCTACAGCTTGCTTAATGTATAAATATTAGCACTGCGTTGGCCGGGAATCAAACCCGGGTCAACTGCTTGGAAGGCAGCTATGCTCACCACTATACCACCAACGGTCCATGGCATATGTTTTATTTAAACTCTAGACATCACAACCCTGAGTTCAATGACTATATTGCACCAGTATCAGAGGTATTTTTGGTTTACAGACCAACATGAAAATCAGGAAAAAAGTTCTTGCAACTGCTAAGGAACTGGAGATTGAAACCAATGCAAAAGCTGCGCAGAAAAGGAGAAAGGGAAAGCAGCAGTTCAAATCATTGAAATAAGCATATATTGGCAGCAAGGGAAAAACAGCAGGGTAGAGAAGGAAAACAGCTCCACGAAATTCACAGGAGATTGATAATAGCAGGACAAAAAAAGGGAATAATAACGTTCCAAGCAGCCTCAGAAAGAAGTGCGAGGGTCCCATCTTTCGTTAATGGTCATAACTGTGCATCATTTCCTTTGAAGTGTAGGGTTGATTCTCTGACCATCTGTCTCCCTGACTTTGAGCAGAGACCGATAGTTGAGCAGTCTCTTCCCACAAAAAGCTGGCACAAGCCTGCTTTTTTTCCGCTCTGGCAGCGTGGAAACGAGAGAGTGGTCCTCACAAGAAAAAAAATCAATCCATGCTAGCAGAGGATGGTTTCGATCCATCGACCTCTGGGTTATGGGCCCAGCACGCTTCCGCTGCGCCACTCTGCTTCCTGCTCAAAATCCTATGGTTATGCAGATCAGTAGCCTTCAGAGGAGTGGCATGGGATCGCTGGAGCTATTCTGGCAGGGCTCTCACCTCATTTGCCTAAGAATGTCACAAGGCATGCTGGGTGCAGAAAATCTTCACCTTCCCCTCTCACAGTCAGTCATAGGGGAAAGTCAAGGCCCTCTCAGTCACTAGCCATGTCACGCCTTTGTCAAGACAGAAGCACCCCCACCCGCTCCTTCTCTGTGATCCTGCGCTACCATGCTCAGGTTTTGGCCTTACCTGGGAGCCAGAGGTGCACGCAGTGAGGGCTTGCCCGGTATGAGCGTTTGGGAGCGTTCGGGACGTGAGTGGACTTAGGACTGGAAGTTCTGTCCATTCGAAGCAGCCAACCTTCCTGCTGCAGACAGGGGCTGTTCCCTTGGGTTTCTTTCACCTTGCTCTCGGATAAATTTGGTTGTATGCTGCAGTTGCCTGCGATGACTACAAGGTGGCGCTGCTTTCAGGTAAGAGCACAAATATGCAGAAAATGTTGGGGACTTTTGCCACATTTATCGGTGGTGGGTCTCGCACATTTTTTCCAGGGGAGAGATATTGACCTGAAACACTTTTTACTGCAGAGATGCTGCAGTTCTAAAGGCTGGTCGGGCAGAAGGGCTTAGCCATTTCATTGCCTGCCCCCCTGCAGCCCATTTATTACCAGCAGTTGTGAGTGGTGACTGCTGTTTGTAAAATATAAAAATTTCAGGACATAGAAAGTCGCAGACGGGGCTTTTGGGATGCCTGCCTATGTCTTTGTTTATTATTTATCTAATAGCTGAGTAATCTGGTCAAGATATTTCTCTTTTTTTTAACATATTGCGTTAGAATAGCTACAGCTTGCTTAATGTATAAATATTAGCACTGCGTTGGCCGGGAATCGAACCCGGGTCAATTGCTTGGAAGGCAGCTATGCTCACCACTATACCACCAACGCTCCATGGCATATGTTTTTTTTAAACTCTAGACATCACAACCCTGAGGTCAATGACTATATTGCACCAGTATCAGAGGTATTTTTGGTTTACAGACCAACATGAAAATCAGGAAAAAAGTTCTTGCAACTGCTAAGGAACTGGAGATTGAAACCAATGCAAAAGCTGCGCAGAAAAGGAGAAAGGGAAAGCAGCAGTTCAAATCATTGAAATAAGCATATATTGGCAGCAAGGGAAAAACAGCAGGGTAGAGAAAGAAAACAGCTCCACGAAATTCACAGGAGATTGATAATAGCAGGACAAAAAAAGGGAATAATAACGTTCCAAGCAGCCTCAGAAAGAAGTGCGAGGGTCCCATCTTTCGTTAATGGTCATAACTGTGCATCATTTCCTTTGAAGTGTAGGGTTGATTCTCTGACCATCTGTCTCCCTGACTTTGAGCAGAGACCGATAGTTGAGCAGTCTCTTCCCACAAAAAGCTGGCACAAGCCTGCTGTTTTCCACTCTGGCAGCGTGGAAACGAGAGAGTGGTCCTCACAAGAAAAAAAATCAATCCATGCTAGCAGAGGATGGTTTCGATCCATCGACCTCTGGGTTATGGGCCCAGCACGCTTCCGCTGCGCCACTCTGCTTCCTGTTCAAAATGCTGTGGTTATGCAGATCAGGAGCCTTCAGAGGAGTGGCATGGGATCGCTGGAGCTATTCTGGCAGGGCTCTCACCTCATTTGCCTAAGAATGTCACAAGGCATGCTGGGTGCAGAAAATCTTCACCTTCCCCTCTCACAGTCAGTCATAGGGGAAAGTCAAGGCCCTCTCAGTCACTAGCCATGTCACGCCTTTGTCAAGACAGAAGCACCCCCACCCGCTCCTTCTCTGTGATCCTGCGCTACCATGCTCAGGTTTTGGCCTTACCTGGGAGCCAGAGGTGCACCCGGTGTGGGCTTGCCCGGTATGAGCGTTTGGGAGCGTTTGGTACGTGAGTGGACTTAGGACTGGAAGTTCTGTCCATTCGAAGCAGCCAACCTTCCTGCTGCAGACAGGGGCTGTTCCCTTGGGTTTCTTTCACCTTGCTCTCGGATAAATTTGGTTGTATGCTGCAGTTGCCTGCGATGACTACAAGGTGGCGCTGCTTTCAGGTAAGAGCACAAATATGCAGAAAATGTTGGGGACTTTTGCCACATTTATCGGTGGTGGGTCTCGCACATTTTTTCCAGGGGAGAGATATTGACCTGAAACACTTTTTACTGCAGAGATGCTGCAGTTCTAAAGGCTGGTCGGGCAGAAGGGCTTAGCCGTTTCATTGCCTGCCCCCCTGCAGCCCATTTATTACCAGCAGTTGTGAGTGGTGACTGCTGTTTGTAAAATATAAAAATTTCAGGACATAGAAAGTCGCAGACGAGGCTTTTGGGATGCCTGCCTATGTCTTTGTTTATTATTTATCTAATAGCTGAGTAATCTGGTCAAGATATTTCTCTTTTTTTTAACATATTGCGTTAGAATAGCTACAGCTTGCTTAATGTATATATATTAGCACTGCGTTGGCCAGGAATCGAACCCGGGCCAACTGCTTGGAAGGCAGCTATGCTCACCACTATACCACCAACGCTCTGTGGCATATGTTTTTTTTAAACTCTAGACATCACAAACCTGAGTTCAATGACTATATTGCACCAGTATCAGAGGTATATTTTTTTTACAGACCAACATGAAAATCAGGAAAAAAGATCTTGCAACTGCTAAGGAACTGGAGATTGAAACCAATGCAAATGCTGCGCAGAAAAGGAGAAAGGGAAAGCAGCAGTTCAAATAATTGAAATAAGCATGTATTGGCAGCAAGGGAAAAACAGCAGGGTAGAGAAAGAAAACAGCTCCACGAAATTCACAGGAGATTGATAATAGCAGGACAAAAAAAGGGAATAATAACGTTCCAAGCAGGCTCAGAAAGAAGTGCCAGGGTCCCATCTTTCTTTAATGGTCATAACTGTGCAAAATTTCCTTTGAAGTGTAGGGTTGATTCTCTGACCATCTGTCTCCCTGACTTTGAGCAGAGACCGATAGTTGAGCAGTCTCTTCCCACAAAAAGCTGGCACAAGCCTGCTGTTTTCCGCTCTGGCAGCGTGGAAACAAGAGAGTGGTCCTCACAAGAAAAAAAATCAATCCATGCTAGCAGAGGATGGTTTCGATCCATCGACCTCTGGGTTATGGGCCCAGCACGCTTCCGCTGCGCCACTCTGCTTCCTGTTCAAAATGCTGTGGTTATGCAGATCAGGAGCCTTCAGAGGAGTGGCATGGGATCGCTGGAGCTATTCTGGCAGGGCTCTCACCTCATTTGCCTAAGAATGTCACAAGGCATGCTGGGTGCAGAAAATCTTCGCCTTCCCCTCTCACAGTCAGTCATAGGGGAAAGTCAAGGCCCTCTCAGTCACTAGCCATGTCACGCCTTTGTCAAGACAGAAGCACCCCCACCCGCTCCTTCTCTGTGATCCTGCGCTACCATGCTCAGGTTTTGGCCTTACCTGGGAGCCAGAGGTGCACCCGATGAGGGCTTGGCCGGTATGAGCGTTCGGGAGCGTTCGGGACATGAGTGGACTTAGGACTGGAAGTTCTGTCCATTCGAAGCAGCCAACCTTCCTGCTGCAGACAGGGGCTGTTCCCTTGGGTTTCTTTCACCTTGCTCTCCGATAAATTTGGTTGTATGCTGCAGTTGCCTGCGATGACTACAAGGTGGCGCTGCTTTCAGGTAAGAGCACAAATATGCAGAAAATGTTGGGGACTTTTGCCACATTTATCGGTGGTGGGTCTCGCACATTTTTTCCAGGGGAGAGATATTGACCTGAAACACTTTTTACTGCAGAGATGCTGCAGTTCTAAAGGCTGGTCGGGCAGAAGGGCTTAGCCGTTTCATTGCCTGCCCCCCTGCAGCCCATTTATTACCAGCAGTTGTGAGTGGTGACTGCTGTTTGTAAAATATAAAAATTTCAGGACATAGAAAGTCGCAGACAGGGCTTTTGGGATGCCTGCCTATGTCTTTGTTTATTATTTATCTAATAGCTGAGTAATCTGGTCAAGATATTTCTCTTTTTTTTAACATATTGCGATAGAATTGCTACAGCTTGCTTAATGTATAAATATTAGCACTGCGTTGGCTGGGAATCAAACCCGGGTCAACTGCTTGGAAGGCAGCTATGCTCACCACTATACCACCAACGGTCCATGGCATATGTTTTATTTAAACTCTAGACATCACAACCCTGAGTTCAATGACTATATTGCACCAGTATCAGAGGTATTTTTGGTTTACAGACCAACATGAAAATCAGGAAAAATGTTCTTGCAACTGCTAAGGAACTGGAGATTGAAACCAATGCAAAAGCTGCGCAGAAAAGGAGAAACGGAAAGCAGCAGTTCAAATCATTGAAATAAGCATATATTGGCAGCAAGGGAAAAACAGCAGGGTAGAGAAAGAAAACAGCTCCACGAAATTCACAGGAGATTGATAATAGCAGGACAAAAAAAGGGAATAATAACGTTCCAAGCAGGCTCAGAAAGAAGTGCGAGGGTCCCATCTTTCTTTAATGGTCATAACTGTGCATCATTTCCTTTGAAGTGTAGGGTTGATTCTCTGACCATCTGTCTCCCTGACTTTGAGCAGAGACCGATAGTTGAGCAGTCTCTTCCCACAAAAAGCTGGCACAAGCCTGCTGTTTTCCGCTCTGGCAGCGTGGAAACAAGAGAGTGGTCCCCACAAGAAAAAAAATCAATCCATGCTAGCAGAGGATGGTTTCGATCCATCGACCTCTGGGTTATGGGCCCAGCACGCTTCCGCTGCGCCACTCTGCTTCCTGTTCAAAATGCTGTGGTTATGCAGATCAGGAGCCTTCAGAGGAGTGGCATGGGATCGCTGGAGCTATTCTGGCAGGGCTCTCACCTCATTTGCCTAAGAATGTCACAAGGCATGCTGGGTGCAGAAAATCTTCGCCTTCCCCTCTCACAGTCAGTCATAGGGGAAAGTCAAGGCCCTCTCAGTCACTAGCCATGTCACGCCTTTGTCAAGACAGAAGCACCCCCACCCGCTCCTTCTCTGTGATCCTGCGCTACCATGCTCAGGTTTTGGCCTTACCTGGGAGCCAGAGGTGCACCCGGTGAGGGCTTGCCCGGTATGAGCGTTCGGGACGTGAGTGGACTTAGGACTGGAAGTTCTGTCCATTCGAAGCAGCCAACCTTCCTGCTGCAGACAGGGGCTGTTCCCTTGGGTTTCTTTCACCTTGCTCTCGGATAAATTTGGTTGTATGCTGCAGTTGCCTGCGATGACCACAAGGTGGCGCTGCTTTCAGGTAAGAGCACAAATATGCAGAAAATGTTGGGGACTTTTGCCACATTTTTCGGTGGTGGGTCTCGCACATTTTTTCCAGGGGAGAGATATTGACCTGAAACACTTTTTACTGCAGAGATGCTGCAGTTCTAAAGGCTGGTCGGGCAGAAGGGCTTAGCCATTTCATTGCCTGCCCCCCTGCAGCCCATTTATTACCAGCAGTTGTGAATGGTGACTGCTGTTTGTAAAATATAAAAATTTCAGGACATAGAAAGTCGCAGACGGGGCTTTTGGGATGCCTGCCTATGTCTTTGTTTATTATTTATCTAATAGCTGAGTAATCTGGTCAAGATATTTCTCTTTTTTTTAACATATTGCGTTAGAATAGCTACAGCTTGCTTAATGTATAAATATTAGCACTGCGTTGGCCGGGAATCGAACCCGGGTCAATTGCTTGGAAGGCAGCTATGCTCACCACTATACCACCAACGCTCCATGGCATATGTTTTTTTTAAACTCTAGACATCACAACCCTGAGGTCAATGACTATATTGCACCAGTATCAGAGGTATTTTTGGTTTACAGACCAACATGAAAATCAGGAAAAAAGTTCTTGCAACTGCTAAGGAACTGGAGATTGAAACCAATGCAAAAGCTGCGCAGAAAAGGAGAAAGGGAAAGCAGCAGTTCAAATCATTGAAATAAGCATATATTGGCAGCAAGGGAAAAACAGCAGGGTAGAGAAAGAAAACAGCTCCACGAAATTCACAGGAGATTGATAATAGCAGGACAAAAAAAGGGAATAATAACGTTCCAAGCAGCCTCAGAAAGAAGTGCGAGGGTCCCATCTTTCGTTAATGGTCATAACTGTGCATCATTTCCTTTGAAGTGTAGGGTTGATTCTCTGACCATCTGTCTCCCTGACTTTGAGCAGAGACCGATAGTTGAGCAGTCTCTTCCCACAAAAAGCTGGCACAAGCCTGCTGTTTTCCACTCTGGCAGCGTGGAAACGAGAGAGTGGTCCTCACAAGAAAAAAAATCAATCCATGCTAGCAGAGGATGGTTTCGATCCATCGACCTCTGGGTTATGGGCCCAGCACGCTTCCGCTGCGCCACTCTACTTCCTGTTCAAAATGCTGTGGTTATGCAGATCAGGAGCCTTCAGAGGAGTGGCATGGGATCGCTGGAGCTATTCTGGCAGGGCTCTCACCTCATTTGCCTAAGAATGTCACAAGGCATGCTGGGTGCAGAAAATCTTCACCTTCCCCTCTCACAGTCAGTCATAGGGGAAAGTCAAGGCCCTCTCAGTCACTAGCCATGTCACGCCTTTGTCAAGACAGAAGCACCCCCACCCGCTCCTTCTCTGTGATCCTGCGCTACCATGCTCAGGTTTTGGCCTTACCTGGGAGCCAGAGGTGCACCCGGTGTGGGCTTGACCGGTATGAGCGTTTGGGAGCGTTTGGTACGTGAGTGGACTTAGGACTGGAAGTTCTGTCCATTCGAAGCAGCCAACCTTCCTGCTGCAGACAGGGGCTGTTCCCTTGGGTTTCTTTCACCTTGCTCTCGGATAAATTTGGTTGTATGCTGCAGTTGCCTGCGATGACTACAAGGTGGCGCTGCTTTCAGGTAAGAGCACAAATATGCATAAAATGTTGGGGACTTTTGCCACATTTATCGGTGGTGGGTCTCGCACATTTTTTCCAGGGGAGAGATATTGACCTGAAACACTTTTTACTGCAGAGATGCTGCAGTTCTAAAGGCTGGTCGGGCAGAAGGGCTTAGCCATTTCATTGCCTGCCCCCCTGCAGCCCATTTATTACCAGCAGTTGTGAGTGGTGACTGCTGTTTGTAAAATATAAAAATTTCAGGACATAGAAAGTCGCAGACGAGGCTTTTGGGATGCCTGCCTATGTCTTTGTTTATTATTTATCTAATAGCTGAGTAATCTGGTCAAGATATTTCTCTTTTTTTTAACATATTGCGTTAGAATAGCTACAGCTTGCTTAATGTATATATATTAGCACTGCGTTGGCCGGGAATCGAACCCAGGTCAACTGCTTGGAAGGCAGCTATGCTCACCACTATACCACCAACGCTCCGTGGCATATGTTTTTTTTAAACTCTAGACATCACAAACCTGAGTTCAATGACTATATTGCACCAGTATCAGAGGTATTTTTGGTTTACAGACCAACATGAAAATCAGGAAAAAAGTTCTTGCAACTGCTAAGGAACTGGAGATTGAAACCAATGCAAATGCTGCGCAGAAAAGGAGAAAGGGAAAGCAGCAGTTCAAATAATTGAAATAAGCATATATTGGCAGCAAGGGAAAAACAGCAGGGTAGAGAAAGAAAACAGCTCCACGAAATTCACAGGAGATTGATAATAGCAGGACAAAAAAAGGGAATAATAACGTTCCAAGCAGGCTCAGAAAGAAGTGCCAGGGTCCCATCTTTCTTTAATGGTCATAACTGTGCATCATTTCCTTTGAAGTGTAGGGTTGATTCTCTGACCATCTGTCTCCCTGACTTTGAGCAGAGACCGATAGTTGAGCAGTCTCTTCCCACAAAAAGCTGGCACAAGCCTGCTGTTTTCCGCTCTGGCAGCGTGGAAACAAGAGAGTGGTCCTCACAAGAAAAAAAATCAATCCATGCTAGCAGAGGATGGTTTCGATCCATCGACCTCTGGGTTATGGGCCCAGCACGCTTCCGCTGCGCCACTCTGCTTCCTGTTCAAAATGCTGTGGTTATGCAGATCAGGAGCCTTCAGAGGAGTGGCATGGGATCGCTGGAGCTATTCTGGCAGGGCTCTCACCTCATTTGCCTAAGAATGTCACAAGGCATGCTGGGTGCAGAAAATCTTCGCCTTCCCCTCTCACATTCAGTCATAGGGGAAAGTCAAGGCCCTCTCAGTCACTAGCCATGTCACGCCTTTGTCAAGACAGAAGCACCCCCACCCGCTCCTTCTCTGTGATCCTGCGCTACCATGCTCAGGTTTTGGCCTTACCTGGGAGCCAGAGGTGCACCCGATGAGGGCTTGGCCGGTATGAGCGTTCGGGAGCGTTCGGGACATGAGTGGACTTAGGACTGGAAGTTCTGTCCATTCGAAGCAGCCAACCTTCCTGCTGCAGACAGGGGCTGTTCCCTTGGGTTTCTTTCACCTTGCTCTCCGATAAATTTGGTTGTATGCTGCAGTTGCCTGCGATGACTACAAGGTGGCGCTGCTTTCAGGTAAGAGCACAAATATGCAGAAAATGTTGGGGACTTTTGCCACATTTATCGGTGGTGGGTCTCGCACATTTTTTCCAGGGGAGAGATATTGACCTGAAACACTTTTTACTGCAGAGATGCTGCAGTTCTAAAGGCTGGTCGGGCAGAAGGGCTTAGCCGTTTCATTGCCTGCCCCCCTGCAGCCCATTTATTACCAGCAGTTGTGAGTGGTGACTGCTGTTTGTAAAATATAAAAATTATAGGACATAGAAAGTCGCAGACGGGGCTTTTGGGATGCCTGCCTATGTCTTTGTTTATTATTTATCTAATAGCTGAGTAATCTGGTCAAGATATTTCTCTTTTTTTTAACATATTGCGTTAGAATAGCTACAGCTTGCTTAATGTATAAATATTAGCACTGCGTTGGCCGGGAATCGAACCCGGGTCAACTGCTTGGAAGGCAGCTATGCTCACCACTATACCACCAACGCTCCGTGACATATGTTTTTTTTAAACTCTAGACATCACAAACCTGAGTTCAATGACTATATTGCACCAGTATCAGAGGTATTTTTGGTTTACAGACCAACATGAAAATCAGGAAAAAAGTTCTTGCAACTGCTAAGGAACTGGAGATTGAAACCAATGCAAAAGCTGCGCAGAAAAGGAGAAAGGGAAAGCAGCAGTTCAAATCATTGAAATAAGCATATATTGGCAGCAAGGGAAAAACAGCAGGGTAGAGAAAGAAAACAGCTCCACGAAATTCACAGGAGATTGATAATAGCAGGACAAAAAAAGGGAATAATAACGTTCTAAGCAGGCTCAGAAAGAAGTGCGAGGGTCCCATCTTTCTTTAATGGTCATAACTGTGCATCATTTCCTTTGAAGTGTAGGGTTGATTCTCTGACCATCAGTCTCCCTGACTTTGAGCAGAGACCGATAGTTGAGCAGTCTCTTCCCACAAAAAGCTGGCACAAGCCTCCTGTTTTCCGCTCTGGCAGCGTGGAAACGAGAGAGTGGTCCTCACAAGAAAAAAATTCAATCCATGCTAGCAGAGGATGGTTTCGATCCATCGACATCTGGGTTATGGGCCCAGCACGCTTCAGCTGCGCCACTCTGCTTCCTGCTCAAAATGCTGTGGTTATGCAGATCAGGAGCCTTCAAAGGAGTGGCACGGGATCGCTGGAGCTATTCTGGCAGGGGTCTCACCTCATTTGCCTAAGAATGTCACAAGGCATGCTGGGTGCAGAAAATCTTCGCCTTCCCCTCTCACAGTCAGTCATAGGGGAAAGTCAAGGCCCTCTCAGTCACTAGCCATGTCACGCCTTTGTCAAGACAGAAGCACCCCCACCCGCTCCTTCTCTGTGATCCTGCGCTAGCATGCTCAGGTTTTGGCCTTACCTGGGAGCCAGAGGTGCACCCTGTGAGGGCTTGCCCGGTATGAGCTTTTGGGAGCGTTCGGGACGTGAGTGGACTTAGGACTGGAAGTTCTGTCCATTCGAAGCTGCCAACCTTCCTGCTGCAGACAGGGGCTGTTCCCTTGGGTTTCTTTCACCTTGCTCTCGGATAAATTTGGTTGTATGCTGCAGTTGCCTGCGATGACTACAAGGTGGCGCTGCTTTCAGGTAAGAGCACAAATATGCAGAAAATGTTGGGACTTTTGCCACATTTATCGGTGGTGGGTCTCGCACATTTTTTCCAGGGGAGAGATATTGACCTGAAACACTTTTTACTGCAGAGATGCTGCAGTTCTAAAGGCTGGTCGGGCAGAAGGGCTTAGCCGTTTCATTGCCTGCCCCCCTGCAGCCCAATTATTACCAGCAGTTGTGAGTGGTGACTGCTGTTTGTAAAATATAAACATTTCAGGACATAGAAAGTCGCAGACGGGGCTTTTGGGATGCCTGCCTATGTCTTTGTTTATTATTTATCTCATAGCTGAGTAATCTGGTCAAGATATTTCTCTTTTTTTTAACATATTGCGTTAAAATAGCTACAGCTTGCTTAATGTATAAATATTAGCACTGCGTTGGCCGGGAATCGAACCCGGGTCAATTGCTTGGAAGGCAGATATGCTCACCACTATACCACCAACGCTCCGTGACACATGTTTTTTTTAAACTCTAGACATCACAACCCTGAGTTGAATGACTATATTGCACCAGTATCAGAGGTATTTTTGGTTTACAGACCAACATGAAAATCAGGAAAAAAGTTCTTGCAACTGCTAAGGAACTGGAGATTGAAACCAATGCAAAAGCTGCGCAGAAAAGGAAAAAGGGAAAGCAGCAGTTCAAATCATTGAAATAAGCATATATTGGCAGCAAGGGAAAAACAGCAGGGTAGAGAAAGAAAACAGCTCCACGAAATTCAAAGGAGATTGATAATAGCAGGACAAAAAAAGGGAATAATAACGTTCCAAGCAGGCTCAGAAAGAAGTGCGAGGGTCCCATCTTTCTTTAATGGTCATAACTGTGCATCATTTCCTTTGAAGTGTAGGGTTGATTCTCTGACCATCTGTCTCCCTCACTTTGAGCAGAGACCGATAGTTGAGCAGTCTCTTCCCACAAAATGCTGGCACAAGCCTGCTGTTTTCCACTCTGGCAGCGTGGAAACGAGAGAGTGGTCCTCACAAGAAAAAAAATCAATCCATGCTAGCAGAGGATGGTTTCTATCCATCGACCTCTGGGTTATGGGCCCAGCACGCTTCCGCTGCGCCACTCTGCTTCCTGTTCAAAATGCTGTGGTTATGCAGATCAGGAGCCTTCAGAGGAGTGGCATGGGATCGCTGGAGCTATTCTGGCAGGGCTCTCACCTCATTTGCCTAAGAATGTCACAAGGCATGCTGGGTGCAGAAAATCTTCGCCTTCCCCTCTCACAGTCAGTCATAGGGGAAAGTCAAGGCCCTCTCAGTCACTAGCCATGTCACGTCTTTGTCAAGACAGAAGCACCCCCACCCGCTCCTTCTCTGTGATCCTGCGCTACCATGCTCAGGTTTTGGCCTTACCTGGGAGCCAGAGGTGCACCCGGTGAGTGCTTGCCCGGTATGAGCGTTTGGGAGCGTTCGGGACGTGAGTGGACTTAGGACTGGAAGTTCTGTCCATTCAAAGCAGCCAACCTTCCTGCTGCAGACAGGGGCTGTTCCCTTGGGTTTCTTTCACCTTGCTCTCGGATAAATTTGGTTGTATGCTGCAGTTGCCTGCGATGACTACAAGGTGGCGCTGCTTTCAGGTAAGAGCACAAATATGCAGAAAATGTTGGGGACTTTTGCCACATTTATCGGTGGTGGGTCTCGCACATTTTTTCCAGGGGAGAGATATTGACCTGAAACACTTTTTACTGCAGAGATGCTGCAGTTCTAAAGGCTGGTCGGGCAGAAGGGCTTAGCCGTTTCATTGCCTGCCCCCCTGCAGCCCATTTATTACCAGCAGTTGTGAGTGGTGACTGCTGTTTGTAAAATATAAAAATTATAGGACATAGAAAGTCGCAGACGGGGCTTTTGGGATGCCTGCCTATGTCTTTGTTTATTATGTATCTAATAGATGAGTAATCTGGTCAAGATATTTCTCTTTTTTTTAACATATTGCGTTAGAATAGCTACAGCTTGCTTAATGTATAAATATTAGCACTGCGTTGGCCGGGAATCGAACCCGGGTCAACTGCTTGGAAGGCAGCTATGCTCACCACTATACCACCAACGCTCCGTGGCATCTGTTTTTTTTGAAACTCTAGACATCACAAACCTGAGTTCAATGACTATATTGCACCAGTATCAGAGGTATTTTTGGTTTACAGACCAACATGAAAATCTGGAAAAAAGTTCTTGCAACTGCTAAGGAACTGGAGATTGAAACCAATGCAAAAGCTGCGCAGAAAAGGAGAAAGGGAAAGCAGCAGTTCAAATCATTGAAATAAGCATATATTGGCAGCAAGGGAAAAACAGCAGGGTAGAGAAAGAAAACAGCTCCACGAAATTCAAAGGAGATTGATAATAGCAGGACAAAAAAAGGGAATAATAACGTTCCAAGCAGGCTCAGAAAGAAGTGCGAGGGTCCCATCTTTCTTTAATGGTCATAACTGTGCATCATTTCCTTTGAAGTGTAGGGTTGATTCTCTGACCATCTGTCTCCCTCACTTTGAGCAGAGACCGATAGTTGAGCAGTCTCTTCCCACAAAAAGCTGGCACAAGCCTGCTGTTTTCCGCTCTGGCAGCGTGGAAACAAGAGAGTGGTCCTCACAAGAAAAAAAATCAATCCATGCTAGCAGAGGATGGTTTCGATCCATCGAGCTCTGGGTTATGGGCCCAGCACGCTTCCGCTGCGCCACTCTGCTTCCTGTTCAAAATGCTGTGGTTATGCAGATCAGGAGCCTTCAGAGGAGTGGCATGGGATCGCTGGAGCTATTCTGGCAGGGCTCTCACCTCATTTGCCTAAGAATGTCACAAGGCATGCTGGGTGCAGAAAATCTTCGCCTTCCCCTCTCACAGTCAGTCATAGGGGAAAGTCAAGGCCCTCTCAGTCACTAGCCATGTCACGCCTTTGTCAAGACAGAAGCACCCCCACCCGCTCCTTCTCTGTGATCCTGCGCTACCATGCTCAGGTTTTGGCCTTACCTGGGAGCCAGAGGTGCACCCGATGAGGGCTTGGCCGGTATGAGCGTTTGGGAGCGTTCGGGACGTGAGTGGACTTAGGACTGGAAGTTCTGTCCATTCGAAGCAGCCAACCTTCCTGCTGCAGACAGGGGCTGTTCCCTTGGGTTTCTTTCACCTTGCTCTCCGATAAATTTGGTTGTATGCTGCAGTTGCCTGCGAAGACTACAAGGTGGCGCTGCTTTCAGGTAAGAGCACAAATATGCAGAAAATGTTGGGGACTTTTGCCACATTTATCGGTGGTGGGTCTCGCACATTTTTTCCAGGGGAGAGATATTGACCTGAAACACTTTTTACTGCAGAGATGCTGCAGTTCTAAAGGCTGGTCGGGCAGAAGGGCTTAGCCGTTTCATTGCCTGCCCCCCTGCAGCCCATTTATTACCAGCAGTTGTGAGTGGTGACTGCTGTTTGTAAAATATAAAAATTATAGGACATAGAAAGTCGCAGACGGGGCTTTTGGGATGCCTGCCTATGTCTTTGTTTATTATTTATCTAATAGCTGAGTAATCTGGTCAAGATATTTCTCTTTTTTTTAACATATTGCGTTAGAATAGCTACAGCTTGCTTAATGTATAAATATTAGCACTGCGTTGGCCGGGAATCGAACCCGGGTCAACTGCTTGGAAGGCAGCTATGCTCACCACTATACCACCAACGCTCCGTGGCATATGTTTTTTTTAAACTCTAGACATCACAAACCTGAGTTCAATGACTATATTGCACCAGTATCAGAGGTATTTTTGGTTTACAGACCAACATGAAAATCAGGAAAAAAGTTCTTGCAACTGCTAAGGAACTGGAGATTGAAACCAATACAAAAGCTGCGCAGAAAAGGAGAAAGGGAAAGCAGCAGTTCAAATCATTGAAATAAGCATATATTGGCAGCAAGGGAAAAACAGCAGGGTAGAGAAAGAAAACAGCTCCACGAAATTCACAGGAGATTGATAATAGCAGGACAAAAAAAGGGAATAATAACGTTCTAAGCAGGCTCAGAAAGAAGTGCGAGGGTCCCATCTTTCTTTAATGGTCATAACTGTGCATCATTTCCTTTGAAGTGTAGGGTTGATTCTCTGACCATCAGTCTCCCTGACTTTGAGCAGAGACCGATAGTTGAGCAGTCTCTTCCCACAAAAAGCTGGCACAAGCCTCCTGTTTTCCGCTCTGGCAGCGTGGAAACGAGAGAGTGGTCCTCACAAGAAAAAAATTCAATCCATGCTAGCAGAGGATGGTTTCGATCCATCGACATCTGGGTTATGGGCCCAGCACGCTTCAGCTGCGCCACTCTGCTTCCTGCTCAAAATGCTGTGGTTATGCAGATCAGGAGCCTTCAAAGGAGTGGCACGGGATCGCTGGAGCTATTCTGGCAGGGGTCTCACCTCATTTGCCTAAGAATGTCACAAGGCATGCTGGGTGCAGAAAATCTTCGCCTTCCCCTCTCACAGTCAGTCATAGGGGAAAGTCAAGGCCCTCTCAGTCACTAGCCATGTCACGCCTTTGTCAAGACAGAAGCACCCCCACCCGCTCCTTCTCTGTGATCCTGCGCTAGCATGCTCAGGTTTTGGCCTTACCTGGGAGCCAGAGGTGCACCCGGTGAGGGCTTGCCCGGTATGAGCGTTTGGGAGCGTTCGGGACGTGAGTGGACTTAGGACTGGAAGTTCTGTCCATTCGAAGCAGCCAACCTTCCTGCTGCAGACAGGGGCTGTTCCCTTGGGTTTCTTTCACCTTGCTCTCGGATAAATTTGGTTGTATGCTGCAGTTGCCTGCGATGACTACAAGGTGGCGCTGCTTTCAGGTAAGAGCACAAATATGCAGAAAATGTTGGGGACTTTTGCCACATTTATCGGTGGTGGGTCTCGCACATTTTTTCCAGGGGAGAGATATTGACCTGAAACACTTTTTACTGCAGAGATGCTGCAGTTCTAAAGGCTGGTCGGGCAGAAGGGCTTAGCCGTTTCATTGCCTGCCCCCCTGCAGCCCATTTATTACCAGCAGTTGTGAGTGGTGACTGCTGTTTGTAAAATATAAACATTTCAGGACATAGAAAGTCGCAGACGGGGCTTTTGGGATGCCTGCCTATGTCTTTGTTTATTATTTATCTAATAGCTGAGTAATCTGGTCAAGATATTTCTCTTTTTTTTAACATATTGCGTTAAAATAGCTACAGCTTGCTTAATGTATAAATATTAGCACTGCGTTGGCCGGGAATCGAACCCGGGTCAATTGCTTGGAAGGCAGATATGCTCACCACTATACCACCAACGCTCCGTGACACATGTTTTTTTTAAACTCTAGACATCACAACCCTGAGTTGAATGACTATATTGCACCAGTATCAGAGGTATTTTTGGTTTACAGACCAACATGAAAATCAGGAAAAAAGTTCTTGCAACTGCTAAGGAACTGGAGATTGAAACCAATGCAAAAGCTGCGCAGAAAAGGAGAAAGGGAAAGCAGCAGTTCAAATCATTGAAATAAGCATATATTGGCAGCAAGGGAAAAACAGCAGGGTAGAGAAAGAAAACAGCTCCACGAAATTCAAAGGAGATTGATAATAGCAGGACAAAAAAAGGGAATAATAACGTTCCAAGCAGGCTCAGAAAGAAGTGCGAGGGTCCCATCTTTCTTTAATGGTCATAACTGTGCATCATTTCCTTTGAAGTGTAGGGTTGATTCTCTGACCATCTGTCTCCCTCACTTTGAGCAGAGACCGATAGTTGAGCAGTCTCTTCCCACAAAAAGCTGGCACAAGCCTGCTGTTTTCCACTCTGGCAGCGTGGAAACGAGAGAGTGGTCCTCACAAGAAAAAAAATCAATCCATGCTAGCAGAGGATGGTTTCTATCCATCGACCTCTGGGTTATGGGCCCAGCACGCTTCCGCTGCGCCACTCTGCTTCCTGTTCAAAATGCTGTGGTTATGCAGATCAGGAGCCTTCAGAGGAGTGGCATGGGATCGCTGGAGCTATTCTAGCAGGGCTCTCACCTCATTTGCCTAAGAATGTCACAAGGCATGCTGGGTGCAGAAAATCTTCGCCTTCCCCTCTCACAGTCAGTCATAGGGGAAAGTCAAGGCCCTCTCAGTCACTAGCCATGTCACTTCTTTGTCAAGACAGAAGCACCCCCACCCGCTCCTTCTCTGTGATCCTGCGCTACCATGCTCAGGTTTTGGCCTTACCTGGGAGCCAGAGGTGCACCCGGTGAGTGCTTGCCCGGTATGAGCGTTTGGGAGCGTTCGGGACGTGAGTGGACTTAGGACTGGAAGTTCTGTCCATTCAAAGCAGCCAACCTTCCTGCTGCAGACAGGGGCTGTTCCCTTGGGTTTCTTTCACCTTGCTCTCGGATAAATTTGGTTGTATGCTGCAGTTGCCTGCGATGACTACAAGGTGGCGCTGCTTTCAGGTAAGAGCACAAATATGCAGAAAATGTTGGGGACTTTTGCCACATTTATCGGTGGTGGGTCTCGCACATTTTTTCCAGGGGAGAGATATTGACCTGAAACACTTTTTACTGCAGAGATGCTGCAGTTCTAAAGGCTGGTCGGGCAGAAGGGCTTAGCCGTTTCATTGCCTGCCCCCCTGCAGCCCATTTATTACCCACAGTTGTGAGTGGTGACTGCTGTTTGTAAAATATAAAAATTTCAGGACATAGAAAGTCGCAGACGGGGCTTTTGGGATGCCTGCCTATGTCTTTGTTTATTATTTATCTAATAGCTGAGTAATCTGGTCAAGATATTTCTCTTTTTTTTTACATATTGCGTTAGAATAGCTGCAGCTTGCTTAATGTATAAATATTAGCACTGCGTTGGCCAGGAATCGAACCCGGGTCAACTGCTTGGAAGGCAGCTATGCTCACCACTATACCACCAACTCTCCGTGGCATATGTTTTTTTTAAACTCTAGACATCACAACCCTGAGTTAAATGACTATATTGCACCAGTATCAGAGGTATTTTTGGTTTACAGACCAACATGAAAATCAGGAAAAAAGTTCTTGCAACTGCTAAGGAACTGGAGATTGAAACCAATGCAAAAGCTGCGCAGAAAAGGAGAAAGGGAAAGCAGCAGTTCAAATCATTGAAATAAGCATATATTGGCAGCAAGGGAAAAACAGCAGGGTAGAGAAAGAAAACAGCTCCACGAAATTCACAGGAGATTGATAATAGCAGGACAAAAAAAGGGAATAATAACGTTCCAAGCAGCCTCAGAAAGAAGTGCGAGGGTCCCATCTTTCGTTAATGGTCATAACTGTGCATCATTTCCTTTGAAGTGTAGGGTTGATTCTCTGACCATCTGTCTCCCTGACTTTGAGCAGAGACCGATAGTTGAGCAGTCTCTTCCCACAAAAAGCTGGCACAAGCCTGCTTTTTTTCCGCTCTGGCAGCGTGGAAACGAGAGAGTGGTCCTCACAAGAAAAAAAATCAATCCATGCTAGCAGAGGATGGTTTCGATCCATCGACCTCCGGGTTATGGGCCCAGCACTATTCCGCTGCGCCACTCTGCTTCCTGCTCAAAATGCTATGGTTATGCAGATCAGGAGCCTTCAGAGGAGTGGCATGGGATCGCTGGAGCTATTCTGGCAGGGCTCTCACCTCATTTGCCTAAGAATGTCACAAGGCATGCTGGGTGCAGAAAATCTTCACCTTCCCCTCTCACAGTCAGTCATAGGGGAAAGTCAAGGCCCTCTCAGTCACTAGCCATGTCACGCTTTTGTCAAGACAGAAGCACCCCCACCCGCTCCTTCTCTGTGATCCTGCGCTACCATGCTCAGGTTTTGGCCTTACCTGGGAGCCAGAGGTGCACCGAGTGAGGGCTTGCCCGGTATGAGCGTTTGGGAGCGTTCGGGACGTGAGTGGACTTAGGACTGGAAGTTCTGTCCATTCGAAGCAGCCAACCTTCCTGCTGCAGACAGGGGCTGTTCCCTTGGGTTTCTTTCACCTTGCTCTCGGATAAATTTGGTTGTATGCTGCAGTTGCCTGCGATGACTACAAGGTGGCGCTGCTTTCAGGTAAGAGCACAAATATGCAGAAAATGTTGGGGACTTTTGCCACATTTATCGGTGGTGGGTCTCGCACATTTTTTCCAGGGGAGAGATATTGACCTGAAACACTTTTTACTGCAGAGATGCTGCAGTTCTAAAGGCTGGTCGGGCAGAAGGGCTTAGCCGTTTCATTGCCTGCCCCCCTGCAGCCCATTTATTACCAGCAGTTCTGAGTGGTGACTGCTGTTTGTAAAATATAAAAATTTCAGGACATAGAAAGTCGCAGACGGGGCTTTTGGGATGCCTGCCTATGTCTTTGTTTATTATTTATCTAATAGCTGAGTAATCTGGTCAAGATATTTCTCTTTTTTTTAACATATTGCGTTAGAATAGCTACAGCTTGCTTAATGTATAAATATTAGCACTGCGTTGGCAGGGAATCGAACCTGGGTCAACTGCTTGGAAGGCAGCTATGCTCACCACTATACCACCAACGCTCCGTGGCATATGTTTTTTTTAAACTCTAGACATCACAAACCTGAGTTCAATGACTATATTGCACCAGTATCAGAGGTATTTTTGGTTTACAGACCAACATGAAAATCAGGAAAAAAGTTCTTGCAACTGCTAAGGAACTGGAGATTGAAACCAATGCAAAAGCTGCGCAGAAAAGGAGAAAGGGAAAGCAGCAGTTCAAATCATTGAAATAAGCATATATTGGCAGCAAGGGAAAAACAGCAGGGTAGAGAAAGAAAACAGCTCCACGAAATTCACAGGAGATTGATAATAGCAGGACAAAAAAAGGGAATAATAACGTTCCAAGCAGGCTCAGAAAGAAGTGCGAGGGTCCCATCTTTCTTTAATGGTCATAACTGTGCATCATTTCCTTTGAAGTGTAGGGTTGATTCTCTGACCAACTGTCTCCCTGACTTTGAGCAGAGACCGATAGTTGAGCAGTCTCTTCCCACAAAAAGCTGGCACAAGCCTGCTGTTTTCCACTCTGGCAGCGTGGAAACGAGAGAGTGGTCCTCACAAGAAAAAAAATCAATCCATGCTAGCAGAGGATGGTTTCGATCCATCGACCTCTGGGTTATGGACCCAGCACGCTTCTGCTGCGCCACTCTGCTTCCTGTGCAAAATGCTGTGGTTATGCAGATCAGGAGCCTTCAGAGGAGTGGCATGGGATCGCTGGAGCTATTCTGGCAGGGCTCTCACCTCATTTGCCTAAGAATGTCAAAAGGCATGCTGGGTGCAGAAAATCTTTGCCTTCCCCTCTCACAGTCAGTCATAGGGGAAAGTCAAGGCCCTCTCAGTCACTAGCCATGTCACGTCTTTGTCAAGACAGAAGCACCCCCACCCGCTCCTTCTCTGTGATCCTGCGCTACCATGCTCAGGTTTTGGCCTTACCTGGGAGCCAGAGGTGCACCCGGTGAGGGCTTTCCCGGTATGAGCGTTTGGGAGCGTTCGGGACGTGAGTGGACTTAGGACTGGAAGTTCTGTCCATTCAAAGCAGCCAACCTTCCTGCTGCAGACAGGGGCTGTTCCCTTGGGTTTCTTTCACCTTGCTCTCGGATAAATTTGGTTGTATGCTGCAGTTGCCTGCGATGACTACAAGGTGGCGCTGCTTTCAGGTAAGAGCACAAATATGCAGAAAATGTTGGGGACTTTTGCCACATTTATCGGTGGTGGGTCTCGCACATTTTTTCCAGGGGAGAGATATTGACCTGAAACACTTTTTACTGCAGAGATGCTGCAGTTCTAAAGGCTGGTCGGGCAGAAGGGCTTAGCCGTTTCATTGCCTGCCCCCCTGCAGCCCATTTATTACCACCAGTTGTGAGTGGTGACTGCTGTTTGTAAAATATAAAAATTTCAGGACATAGAAAGTCGCAGACGGGGCTTTTGGGATGCCTGCCTATGTCTTTGTTTATTATTTATCTAATAGCTGAGTAATCTGGTCAAGATATTTCTCTTTTTTTTAACATATTGCGTTAGAATAGCTACAGCTTGCTTAATGTATAAATATTAGCACTGCGTTGGCCGGGAATCGAACCCGGGTCAACTGCTTGGAAGGCAGCTATGCTCACCACTATACGACCAACGCTCCGTGGCATATGTTTTTTTTAAACTCTAGACATCACAACCCTGAGTTCAATGACTATATTGCACCAGTATCAGAGGTATTTTTGGTTTACAGACCAACATGAAAATCAGGAAAAAAGTTCTTGCAACTGCTAAGGAACTGGAGATTGAAACCAATGCAAAAGATGCGCAGAAAAGGAGAAAGGGAAAGCAGCAGTTCAAATCATTGAAATAAGCATATATTGGCAGCAAGGGAAAAACAGCAGGGTAGAGAAAGAAAACAGCTCCACGAAATTCACAGGAGATTGATAATAGCAGGACAAAAAAAGGGAATAATAACGTTCCAAGCAGCCTCAGAAAGAAGTGCGAGGGTCCCATCTTTCGTTAATGGTCATAACTGTGCATCATTTCCTTTGAAGTGTAGGGTTGATTCTCTGACCATCTGTCTCCCTGACTTTGAGCAGAGACCGATAGTTGAGCAGTCTCTTCCCACAAAAAGCTGGCACAAGCCTGCTTTTTTTCCGCTCTGGCAGCGTGGAAACGAGAGAGTGGTCCTCACAAGAAAAAAAATCAATCTATGCTAGCAGAGGATGGTTTCGATCGATCGACCTCTGGGTTATGGGCCCAGCACGCTTCCGCTGCGCAACTCTGCTTCCTGCTCAAAATGCTATGGTTATGCAGATCAGTAGCCTTCAGAGGAGTGGCATGGGATCGCTGGAGCTATTCTGGCAGGGCTCTCACCTCATTTGCCTAAGAATGTCACAAGGCATGCTGGGTGCAGAAAATCTTCACCTTCCCCTCTCACAGTCAGTCATAGGGGAAAGTCAAGGCCCTCTCAGTCACTAGCCATGTCACGCCTTTGTCAAGACAGAAGCACCCCCACCCGCTCCTTCTCTGTGATCCTGCGCTACCATGCTCAGGTTTTGGCCTTACCTGGGAGCCAGAGGTGCACCCAGTGAGAGCTTGCCCGGTATGAGCGTTTGGGAGCGTTCGGGACGTGAGTGGACTTAGGACTGGAAGTTCTGTCCATTCGAAGCAGCCAACCTTCCTGCTGCAGACAGGGGCTGTTCCCTTGGGTTTCTTTCACCTTGCTCTCGGATAAATTTGGTTGTATGCTGCAGTTGCCTGCGATGACTACAAGGTGGCGCTGCTTTCAGGTAAGAGCACAAATATGCAGAAAATGTTGGGGACTTTTGCCACATTTATCGGTGGTGGGTCTCGCACATTTTTTCCAGGGGAGAGATATTGACCTGAAACACTTTTTACTGCAGAGATGCTGCAGTTCTAAAGGCTGGTCGGGCAGAAGGGCTTAGCCGTTTCATTGCCTGCCCCCCTGCAGCCCATTTATTACCAGCAGTTGTGAGTGGTGACTGCTGTTTGTAAAATATAAACATTTCAGGACATAGAAAGTCGCAGACGGGGCTTTTGGGAAGCCTGCCTATGTCTTTGTTTATTATTTATCTAATAGCTGAGTAATCTGGTCAAGATATTTCTCTTTTTTTTAACATATTGCGTTAGAATAGCTACAGCTTGCTTAATGTATAAATATTAGCACTGCGTTGGCCGGGAATCAAACCCGGGTCAATTGCTTGGAAGGCAGCTATGCTCACCACTATAGCACCAACGCTCCGTGGCACATGTTTTTTTTAAACTCTAGACATCACAACCCTGAGTTCAATGACTATATTGCACCAGTATCAGAGGTATTTTTGGTTTACAGACCAACATGAAAATCAGGAAAAAAGTTCTTGCAACTGCTAAGGAACTGGAGATTGAAACCAATGCAAAAGCTGCGCAGAAAAGGAGAAAGGGAAAGCAGCAGTTCAAATCATTGAAATAAGCATATATTGGCAGCAAGGGAAAAACAGCAGGGTAGAGAAAGAAAACAGCTCCACGAAATTCACAGGAGATTGATAATAGCAGGACAAAAAAAGGGAATAATAACGTTCCAAGCAGCCTCAGAAAGAAGTGCGAGGGTCCCATCTTTCGTTAATGGTCATAACTGTTCATCATTTCCTTTGAAGTGTAGGGTTGATTCTCTGACCATCTGTCTCCCTGACTTTGAGCAGAGACCGATAGTTGAGCAGTCTCTTCCCACAAAAAGCTGGCACAAGCCTGCTTTTATTCCGCTCTGGCAGCGTGGAAACGAGAGAGTGGTCCTCACAAGAAAAAAAATCAATCCATACTAGCAGAGGATGGTTTCGATCCATCGACCTCTGGGTTATGGGCCCAGCACGCTTCCGCTGCGCCACTCTGCTTCCTGCTCAAAATGCTATGGTTATGCAGATCAGGAGCCATCAGAGGAGTGGCATGGGATCGCTGGAGCTATTCTGGCAGGGCTCTCACCTCATTTGCCTAAGAATGTCACAAGGCATGCTGGGTGCAGAAAATCTTCACCTTCCCCTCTCACACTCAGTCATAGGGGAAAGTCAAGGCCCTCTCAGTCACTAGCCATGTCACGCCTTTGTCAAGACAGAAGCACCCCCACCCGCTCCTTCTCTGTGATCCTGCGCTACCATGCTCAGGTTTTGGCCTTACCTGGGAGCCAGAGGTGCACCCGGTGAGGGCTTGCCCGGTATGAGCGTTTCGGAGCGTTCGGGATGTGAGTGGACTTAGGACTGGAAGTTCTGTCCATTCAAAGCAGCCAACCTTCCTGCTGCAGACAGGGGCTGTTCCCTTGGGTTTCTTTCACCTTGCTCTCGGATAAATTTGGTTGTATGCTGCAGTTGCCTGCGATGACTACAAGGTGGCGCTGCTTTCAGGTAAGAGCACAAATATGCAGAAAATGTTGGGGACTTTTGCCACATTTATCGGTGGTGGGTCTCGCACATTTTTTCCAGGGGAGAGATATTGACCTGAAACACTTTTTACTGCAGAGATGCTGCAGTTCTAAAGGCTGGTCGGGCAGAAGGGCTTAGCCGTTTCATTGCCTGCCCCCCTGCAGCCCATTTATTACCAGCAGTTGTGAGTGGTGACTGCTGTTTGTAAAATATAAAAATTATAGGACATAGAAAGTCGCAGACGGGGCTTTTGTGATGCCTGCCTATGTCTTTGTTTATTATTTATCTAATAGCTGAGTAATCTGGTCAAGATATTTCTCTTTTTTTTAACATATTGCGTTAGAATAGCTACAGCTTGCTTAATGTATAAATATTAGCACTGCGTTGGCCGGGAATCGAACCCGGGTAAACTGCTTGGAAGGCAGCTATGCTCACCACTATACCACCAACGCTCTGTGGCATTTGTTTTTTTTAAACTCTAGACATCACAACCCTGAGTTCAATGACTATATTGCACCAGTATCAGAGGTATTTTTGGTTTACAGACCAACATGAAAATCAGGAAAAAAGTTCTTGCAACTGCTAAGGAACTGGAGATTGAAACCAATGCAAAAGCTGCGCAGAAAAGGAGAAAGGGAAAGCAGCAGTTCAAATCATTGAAATAAGCATATATTGGCAGCAAGGGAAAAACAGCAGGGTAGAGAAAGAAAACAGCTCCACGAAATCCACAGGAGATTGATAATAGCAGGACAAAAAAAGGGAATAATAACGTTCCAAGCAGCCTCAGAAAGAAGTGCGAGGGTCCCATCTTTCGTTAATGGTCATAACTGTGCATCATTTCCTTTGAAGTGTAGGGTTGATTCTCTGACCATCTGTCTCCCTGACTTTGAGCAGAGACCGATAGTTGAGCAGTCTCTTCCCACAAAAAGCTGGCACAAGCCTGCTTTTTTTCCGCTCTGGCAGCGTGGAAACGAGAGAGTGGTCCTCACAAGAAAAAAAATCAATCCATACTAGCAGAGGATGGTTTCGATCCATCGACCTCTGGGTTATGGGCCCAGCACGCTTCCGCTGCGCCACTCTGCTTCCTGCTCAATATGCTATGGTTATGCAGATCAGGAGCCATCAGAGGAGTGGCATGGGATCGCTGGAGCTATTCTGGCAGGGCTCTCACCTCATTTGCCTAAGAATGTCACAAGGCATGCTGGGTGCAGAAAATCTTCACCTTCCCCTCTCACACTCAGTCATAGGGGAAAGTCAAGGCCCTCTCAGTCACTAGCCATGTCACGCCTTTGTCAAGACAGAACCACCCCCACCGCTCCTTCTCTGTGATCCTGCGCTACCATGCTCAGGTTTTGGCCTTACCTGGGAGCCAGAGGTGCACCCAGTGAGGGCTTGCCCGGTATGAGCGTTTGGGAGCGTTCGGGACGTGAGTGGACTTAGGACTGGAAGTTCTGTCCATTCGAAGCAGCCAACCTTCCTGCTGCAGACAGGGGCTGTTCCCTTGGGTTTCTTTCACCTTGCTCTCGGATAAATTTGGTTGTATGCTGCAGTTGCCTGCGATGACTACAAGGTGGTGCTGCTTTCAGGTAAGAGCACAAATATGCAGAAAATGTTGGGGACTTTTGCCACATTTATCGGTGGTGGGTCTCGCACATTTTTTCCAGGGGAGAGATATTGACCTGAAACACTTTTTACTGCAGAGATGCTGCAGTTCTAAAGGCTGGTCGGGCAGAAGGGCTTAGCCGTTTCATTGCCTGCCCCCCTGCAGCCCATTTATTACCAGCAGTTGTGAGTGGTGACTGCTGTTTGTAAAATATAAAAATTTCAGGACATAGAAAGTCGCAGACGGGGCTTTTGGGATGCCTGCCTATGTCTTTGTTTATTATTTATCTAATAGCTGAGTAATCTGGTCAAGATATTTCTCTTTTTTTTAACATATTGCGTTAGAATAGCTACAGCTTGCTTAATGTATAAATATTAGCACTGCGTTGGCCGGGAATCGAACCTGGGTCAACTGCTTGGAAGGCAGCTATGCTCACCACTATACCACCAACGCTCCGTGGCATATGTTTTTTTTAAACTCTAGACATCACAAACCTGAGTTCAATGACTATATTGCACCAGTATCAGAGGTATTTTTGGTTTACAGACCAACATGAAAATCAGGAAAAAAGTTCTTGCAACTGCTAAGGAACTGGAGATTGAAACCAATGCAAAAGCTGCGCAGAAAAGGAGAAAGGGAAAGCAGCAGTTCAAATCATTGAAATAAGCATATATTGGCAGCAAGGGAAAAACAGCAGGGAAGAAAGAAAGAAAACAGCTCCACGAAATTCACAGGAGATTGATAATAGCAGGACAAAAAAAGGGAATAATAACGTTCCAAGCAGCCTCAGAAAGAAGTGCGAGGGTCCCATCTTTCTTTAATGGTCATAACTGTGCATCATTTCCTTTGAAGTGTAGGGTTGATTCTCTGACCATCTGTCTCCCTGACTTTGAGCAGAGACCGATAGTTGAGCAGTCTCTTCCAACAAAAAGCTGGCACAAGCCTGCTGTTTTCCACTCTGGCAGCGTGGAAACGAGAGAGTGGTCCTCACAAGAAAAAAAATCAATCCATGCTAGCAGAGGATGGTTTTGATCCATCGACCTCTGGGTTATGGGCCCAGCACGCTTCCGCTGCACCACTCTGCTTCCTGTTCAAAATGCTGTGGTTATGCAGATCAGGAGCCTTCAGAGGAGTGGCATGGGATCGCTGGAGCTATTCTGGCAGGGCTCTCACCTCATTTGCCTAAGAATGTCAAAAGGCATGCTGGGTGCAGAAAATCTTCGCCTTCCCCTCTCACAGTCAGTCATAGGGGAAAGTCAAGGCCCTCTCAGTCACTAGCCATGTCACGTCTTTGTCAAGACAGAAGCACCCCCATCCGCTCCTTCACTGTGATCCTGCGCTACCATGCTCAGGTTTTGGCCTTACCTGGGAGCCAGAGGTGCACCCGGTGAGGGCTTGCCCGGTATGAGCGTTTGGGAGCGTTCGGGACGTGAGTGGACTTAGGACTGGAAGTTCTGTCCATTCAAAGCAGCCAACCTTCCTGCTGCAGACAGGGGCTGTTCCCTTGGGTTTCTTTCACCTTGCTCTCGGATAAATTTGGTTGTATGCTGCAGTTGCCTGCGATGACTACAAGGTGGCGCTGCTTTCAGGTAAGAGCACAAATATGCAGAAAATGTTGGGGACTTTTGCCACATTTATCGGTGGTGGGTCTCGCACATTTTTTCCAGGGGAGAGATATTGACCTGAAACACTTTTTACTGCAGAGATGCTGCAGTTCTAAAGGCTGGTCGGGCAGAAGGGCTTAGCCGTTTCATTGCCTGCCCCCCTGCAGCCCATTTATTACCAGCAGTTGTGAGTGGTGACTGCTGTTTGTAAAATATAAAAATTTCAGGACATAGAAAGTCGCAGACGGGGCTTTTGGGATGCCTGCCTATGTCTTTGTTTATTATTTATCTAATAGCTGAGTAATCTGGTCAAGATATTTCTCTTTTTTTTAACATATTGCGTTAGAATAGCTACAGCTTGCTTAATGTATAAATATTAGCACTGCGTTGGCCGGAAATCGAACCCGGGTCAACTGCTTGGAAGGCAGCTATGCTCACCACTATACCACCAACGCTCCGTGGCATATGTTTTTTTTAAACTCTAGACATCACAACCCTGAGTTCAATGACTATATTGCACCAGTATCAGAGGTATTTTTGGTTTACAGACCAACATGAAAATCAGGAAAAAAGTTCTTGCAACTGCTAAGGAACTGGAGATTGAAACCAATGCAAAAGCTGCGCAGAAAAGGAGAAAGGGAAAGCAGCAGTTCAAATCATTGAAATAAGCATATATTGGCAGCAAGGGAAAAACAGCAGGGTAGAGAAAGAAAACAGCTCCACGAAATTCACAGGAGATTGATAATAGCAGGACAAAAAAAGGGAATAATAACGTTCCAAGCAGCCTCAGAAAGAAGTGCGAGGGTCCCATCTTTCGTTAATGGTCATAACTGTGCATCATTTCCTTTGAAGTGTAGGGTTGATTCTCTGACCATCTGTCTCCCTGACTTTGAGCAGAGACCGATAGTTGAGCAGTCTCTTCCCACAAAAAGCTGGCACAAGCCTGCTTTTTTTCCGCTCTGGCAGCGTGGAAACGAGAGAGTGGTCCTCACAAGAAAAAAAATCAATCCATGCTAGCAGAGGATGGTTTCGATCCATCGACCTCTGGGTTATGGGCCCAGCACGCTTCCGCTGCGCCACTCTGCTTCCTGCTCAAAATGCTATGGTTATGCAGATCAGTAGCCTTCAGAGGAGTGGCATGGGATCGCTGGAGCTATTCTGGCAGGGCTCTCACCTCAATTGCCTAAGAATGTCACAAGGCATGCTGGGTGCAGAAAATCTTCACCTTCCCCTCTCACAGTCAGTCATAGGGGAAAGTCAAGGCCCTCTCAGTCACTAGCCATGTCACGCCTTTGTCAAGACAGAAGCACCCCCACCCGCTCCTTCTCTGTGATCCTGCGCTACCATGCTCAGGTTTTGGCCTTACCTGGGAGCCAGAGGTGCACCCAGTGAGGGCTTGCCCGGTATGAGCGTTTGGGAGCGTTCGGGACGTGAGTGGACTTAGGACTGGAAGTTCTGTCCATTCGAAGCAGCCAACCTTCCTGCTGCAGACAGGGGCTGTTCCCTTGGGTTTCTTTCACCTTGCTCTCGGATAAATTTGGTTGTATGCTGCAGTTGCCTGCGATGACTACAAGGTGGCGCTGCTTTCAGGTAAGAGCACAAATATGCATAAAATGTTGGGGACTTTTGCCACATTTATCGGTGGTGGGTCTCGCACATTTTTTCCAGGGGAGAGATATTGACCTGAAACACTTTTTACTGCAGAGATGCTGCAGTTCTAAAGGCTGGTCGGGCAGAAGGGCTTAGCCGTTTCATTGCCTGCCCCCCTGCAGCCCATTTATTACCAGCAGTTGTGAGTGGTGACTGCTGTTTGTAAAATATAAAAATTTCAGGACATAGAAAGTCGCAGACGGGGCTTTAGGGATGCCTGCCTATGTCTTTGTTTATTATTTATCTAATAGCTGAGTAATCTGGTCAAGATATTTCTCTTTTTTTTAACATATTGCGTTAGAATAGCTACAGCTTGCTTAATGTATAAATATTAGCACTGCGTTGGCCGGGAATCAAACCCGGGTCAACTGCTTGGAAGACAGCTATGCTCACCACTATACCACCAACGCTCCATGGCATATGTTTTTTTTAAACTCTAGACATCACAACCCTGAGTTCAATGACTATATTGCACCAGTATCAGAGGTATTTTTGGTTTACAGACCAACATGAAAATCAGGAAAAAAGTTCTTGCAACTGCTAAGGAACTGGAGATTGAAACCAATGCAAAAGCTGCGCAGAAAAGGAGAAAGGGAAAGCAGCAGTTCAAATCATTGAAATAAGCATATATTGGCAGCAAGGGAAAAACAGCAGGGTAGAGAAAGAAAACAGCTCCACGAAATTCACAGGAGATTGATAATAGCAGGACAAAAAAAGGGAATAATAACGTTCCAAGCAGCCTCAGAAAGAAGTGCGAGGGTCCCATCTTTCGTTAATGGTCATAACTGTGCATCATTTCCTTTGAAGTGTAGGGTTGATTCTCTGACCATCTGTCTCCCTGACTTTGAGCAGAGACCGATAGTTGAGCAGTCTCTTCCCACAAAAAGCTGGCACAACCCTGCTTTTTTCCGCTCTGGCAGCGTGGAAACGAGAGAGTGGTCCTCACAAGAAAAAAAACATCAATCCATGCTAGCAGAGAATGGTTTCGATCCATCGACCTCAGGGTTATGGGCCCAGCACGCTTCCGCTGCGCCACTCTGCTTCCTGCTCAAAATGCTATGGTTATGCAGATCAGGAGCCTTCAGAGGAGTGGCATGGGATCGCTGGAGCTATTCTGGCAGGGCTCTCACCTCATTTGCCTAAGAATGTCACAAGGCATGCTGGGTGCAGAAAATCTTCACCTTCCCCTCTCACAGTCAGTCATAGGGGAAAGTCAAGGCCCTCTCAGTCACTAGCCATGTCACGCCTTTGTCAAGACAGAAGCACCCCCACCCGCTCCTTCTCTGTGATCCTACGCTACCATGCTCAGGTTTTGGCCTTACCTGGGAGCCAGAGGTGCACCCGGTGAGGGCTTGCCCGGTATGAGCGTTTGGGAGCGTTCGGGACGTGAGTGGACTTAGGACTGGAAGTTCTGTCCATTCGAAGCAGCCAACCTTCCTGCTGCAGACAGGGGCTGTTCCCTTGGGTTTCTTTCACCTTGCTCTCGGATAAATTTGGTTGTATGCTGCAGTTGCCTGCGATGACTACAAGGTGGCGCTGCTTTCAGGTAAGAGCACAAATATGCAGAAAATGTTGGGGACTTTTGGCACATTTATCGGTGGTGGGTCTCGCACATTTTTTCCAAGGGAGAGATATTGACCTGAAACACTTTTTACTGCAGAGATGCTGCAGTTCTAAAGGCTGGTCGGGCAGAAGGGCTTAGCCGTTTCATTGCCTGCCCCCCTGCAGCCCATTTATTACCAGCAGTTGTGAGTGGTGACTGCTGTTTGTAAAATATAAAAATTTCAGGACATAGAAAGTCGCAGACGGGGATTTTGGGATGCCTGCCTATGTCTTTGTTTATTATTTATCTAATAGCTGAGTAATCTGGTCAAGATATTTCTCTTTTTTTTAACATATTGCGTTAGAATAGCTACAGCTTGCTTAATGTATAAATATTAGCACTGCGTTGGCCGGGAATCGAACCCGGGTCAACTGCTTGGAAGGCAGCTATGCTCACCACTATACCACCAACGCTCCATGGCATATGTGTTTTTTAAACTCTAGACATCACAACCCTGAGTTCAATTACTATATTGCACCAGTATCAGAGGTATTTTTGGTTTACAGACCAACATGAAAATCAGGAAAAAAGTTCTTGCAACTGCTAAGGAACTGGAGATTGAAACCAATGCAAAAGCTGCGCAGAAAAGGAGAAAGGGAAAGCAGCAGTTCAAATCATTGAAATAAGCATATATTGGCAGCAAGGGAAAAACAGCAGGGTAGAGAAAGAAAACAGCTCCACGAAATTCACAGGAGATTGATAATAGCAGGACAAAAAAAGGGAATAATAACGTTCCAAGCAGCCTCAGAAAGAAGTGCGAGGGTCCCATCTTTCGTTAATGGTCATAACTGTGCATCATTTCCTTTGAAGTGTAGGGTTGATTCTCTGACCATCTGTCTCCCTGACTTTGAGCAGAGACCGATAGTTGAGCAGTCTCTTCCCACAAAAAGCTGGCACAAGCCTGCTGTTTTCCGCTCTGGCAGCGTGGAAACGAGAGAGTGGTCCTCACAAGAAAAAAAATCAATCCATGCTAGCAGAGGATGGTTTCGATCCATCGACCTCTGGGTTATGGGCCCAGCACGCTTCCGCTGCGCCACTCTGCTTCCTGTTCAAAATGCTGTTGTTATGCTGATCAGGAGCCTTCAGAGGAGTGGCATGGGATCGCTGGAGCTATTCTGGCAGGGCTCTCACCTCATTTGCCTAAGAATGTCACAAGGCATGCTGGGTGCAGAAAATCTTCACCTTCCCCTCTCACAGTCAGTCATAGGGGAAAGTCAAGGCCCTCTCAGTCACTAGCCATGTCACGCCTTTGTCAAGACAGAAGCACCCCCACCCGCTCCTTCTCTGTGATCCTGCGCTACCATGCTCAGGTTTTGGCCTTACTTGGGAGCCAGAGGTGCACCCGGTCAGGGCTGAGCGTTTGGGAGCGTTCGGGACGTGAGTGGACTTAGGACTGGAAGTTCTGTCCATTCGAAGCAGCCAACCTTCCTGCTGCAGACAGGGGCTGTTCCCTTGGGTTTCTTTCACCTTGCTCTCGGATAAATTTGGTTGTATGCTGCAGTTGCCTGCGATGACTACAAGGTGGCGCTGCTTTCAGGTAAGAGCACAAATATGCAGAAAATGTTGGGGACTTTTGCCACATTTATCGGTGGTGGGTCTCGCACATTTTTTCCAAGGGAGAGATATTGACCTGAAACACTTTTTACTGCAGAGATGCTGCAGTTCTAAAGGCTGGTCGGGCAGAAGGGCTTAGCCGTTTCATTGCCTGCCCCCCTGCAGCCCATTTATTACCAGCAGTTGTGAGTGGTGACTGCTGTTTGTAAAATATAAAAATTTCAGGACATAGAAAGTCGCAGACGGGGCTTTTGGGATGCCTGCCTATGTCTTTGTTTATTATTTATCTAATAGCTGAGTAATCTGGTCAAGATATTTCTCTTTTTTTTAACATATTGCGTTAGAATAGCTACAGCTTGCTTAATGTATAAATATTAGCACTGCGTTGGCCGGGAATCGAACCCGGGTCAACTGCTTGGAAGGCAGCTATGCTCACCACTATACCACCAACGCTCCATGGCATATGTGTTTTTTAAACTCTAGACATCACAACCCTGAGTTCAATTACTATATTGCACCAGTATCAGAGGTATTTTTGGTTTACAGACCAACATGAAAATCAGGAAAAAAGTTCTTGCAACTGCTAAGGAACTGGAGATTGAAACCAATGCAAAAGCTGCGCAGAAAAGGAGAAAGGGAAAGCAGCAGTTCAAATCATTGAAATAAGCATATATTGGCAGCAAGGGAAAAACAGCAGGGTAGAGAAAGAAAACAGCTCCACGAAATTCACAGGAGATTGATAATAGCAGGACAAAAAAAGGGAATAATAACGTTCCAAGCAGCCTCAGAAAGAAGTGCGAGGGTCCCATCTTTCGTTAATGGTCATAACTGTGCATCATTTCCTTTGAAGTGTAGGGTTGATTCTCTGACCATCTGTCTCCCTGACTTTGAGCAGAGACCGATAGTTGAGCAGTCTCTTCCCACAAAAAGCTGGCACAAGCCTGCTGTTTTCCGCTCTGGCAGCGTGGAAACGAGAGAGTGGTCCTCACAAGAAAAAAAATCAATCCATGCTAGCAGAGGATGGTTTCGATCCATCGACCTCTGGGTTATGGGCCCAGCACGCTTCCGCTGCGCCACTCTGCTTCCTGTTCAAAATGCTGTTGTTATCCTGATCAGGAGCCTTCAGAGGAGTGGCATGGGATCGCTGGAGCTATTCTGGCAGGGCTCTCACCTCATTTGCCTAAGAATGTCACAAGGCATGCTGGGTGCAGAAAATCTTCACCTTCCCCTGTCACAGTCAGTCATAGGGGAAAGTCAAGGCCCTCTCAGTCACTAGCCATGTCACGTCTTTGTCAAGACAGAAGCACCCCCACCCGCTCCTTCTCTGTGATCCTGCGCTACCATGCTCAGGTTTTGGCCTTACCTGGGAGCCAGAGGTGCACCCGGTCAGGGCTTGCCCGGTATGAGCGTTCGGGACGTGAGTGGACTTAGGACTGGAAGTTCTGTCCATTCGAAGCAGCCAACCTTCCTGCTGCAGACAGGGGCTGTTCCCTTGGGTTTCTTTCACCTTGCTCTCGGATAAATTTGGTTGTATGCTGCAGTTGCCTGCGATGACTACAAGGTGGCGCTGCTTTCAGGTAAGAGCACAAATATGCAGAAAATGTTGGGGACTTTTGCCACATTTATCGGTGGTGGGTCTCGCACATTTTTTCCAGGGGAGAGATATTGACCTGAAACACTTTTTACTGCAGAGATGCTGCAGTTCTAAAGGCTGGTCGGGCAGAAGGGCTTAGCCGTTTCATTGCCTGCCCCCCTGCAGCCCATTTATTACCAGCAGTTGTGAGTGGTGACTGCTGTTTGTAAAATATAAAAATTTCAGGACATAGAAAGTCGCAGACGGGGCTTTTGGGATGCCTGCCTATGTCTTTGTTTATTATTTATCTAATAGCTGAGTAATCTGGTCAAGATATTTCACTTTTTTTTAACATATTGCGTTAGAATAGCTACAGCTTGCTTAATGTATAAATATTAGCACTGCGTTGGCCGGGAATCGAACCCGGGTCAACTGCTTGGAAGGCAGCTATGCTCACCACTATACCACCAACGCTCCGTGGCATATGTTTTTTTAAAACTCTAGACATCACAACCCTGAGTTCAATTACTATATTGCACCAGTATCAGAGGTATTTTTGGTTTACAGACCAACATGAAAATCAGGAAAAAAGTTCTTGCAACTGCTAAGAAACTGGAGATTGAAACCAATGCAAAAGCTGCGCAGAAAAGGAGAAAGGGAAAGCAGCAGTTCAAATCATTGAAATAAGCATATATTGGCAGCAAGGGAAAAACAGCAGGGTAGAGAAAGAAAACAGCTCCACGAAATTCACAGGAGATTGATAATAGCAGGACAAAAAAAGGGAATAATAACGTTCCAAGCAGGCTCAGAAAGAAGTGCGAGGGTCCCATCTTTCTTTAATGGTCATAACTGTGCATCATTTCCTTTGAAGTGTAGGGTTGATTCTCTGACCATCTGTCTCCCTGACTTTGAGCAGAGACCGATAGTTGAGCAGTCTCTTCCCACAAAAAGCTGGCACAAGCCTGCTGTTTTCCGCTCTGGCAGCGTGGAAACGAGAGAGTGGTCCTCACAAGAAAAAAATTCAATCCATGCTAGCAGAGGATGGTTGCGATCCATCGACCTCTGGGTTATGGGCCCAGCACGCTTCCGCTGCGCCACTCTGCTTCCTGCTCAAAATGCTGTGGTTATGCAGATCAGGAGCCTTCAGAGGAGTGGCATGGGATCGCTGGAGCTATTCTGGCAGGGCTCTCACCTCATTTGCCTAAGAATGTCACAAGGCATGCTGGGTGCAGAAAATCTTCACCTTCCCCTCTCACAGTCAGTCATAGGGGAAAGTCAAGGCCCTCTCAGTCACTAGCCATGTCACGCCTTTGTCAAGACAGAAGCACCCCCACCCGCTCCTTCTCTGTGATCCTACGCTACCATGCTCAGGTTTTGGCCTTACCTGGGAGCCAGAGGTGCACCCGGTGAGGGCTTGCCCGGTATGAGCGTTTGGGAGCGTTCGGGACGTGAGTGGACTTAGGACTGGAAGTTCTGTCCATTCGAAGCAGCCAACCTTCCTGCTGCAGACAGGGGCTGTTCCCTTGGGTTTCTTTCACCTTGCTCTCGGATAAATTTGGTTGTATGCTGCAGTTGCCTGCGATGACTACAAGGTGGCGCTGCTTTCAGGTAAGAGCACAAATATGCAGAAAATGTTGGGGACTTTTGCCACATTTATCGGTGGTGGGTCTCGCACATTTTTTCCAGGGGAGAGATATTGACCTGAAACACTTTTTACTGCAGAGATGCTGCAGTTCTAAAGGCTGGTCGGGCAGAAGGGCTTAGCCGTTTCATTGCCTGCCCCCCTGCAGCCCATTTATTACCAGCAGTTGTGAGTGGTGACTGCTGTTTGTAAAATATAAAAATTTCAGGACATAGAAAGTCGCAGACGGGGCTTTTGGGATGCCTGCCTATGTCTTTGTTTATTATTTATCTAATAGCTGAGTAATCTGGTCAAGATATTTCACTTTTTTTTAACATATTGCGTTAGAATAGCTACAGCTTGCTTAATGTATAAATATTAGCACTGCGTTGGCCGGGAATCGAACCCAGGTCAACTGCTTGGAAGGCAGCTATGCTCACCACTATACCACCAACGCTCCGCGGCATATGTTTTTTTTAAACTCTAGACATCACAACCCTGAGTTCAATTACTATATTGCACCAGTATCAGAGGTATTTTTGGTTTACAGACCAACATGAAAATCAGGAAAAAAGTTCTTGCAACTGCTAAGAAACTGGAGATTGAAACCAATGCAAAAGCTGCGCAGAAAAGGAGAAAGGGAAAGCAGCAGTTCAAATCATTGAAATAAGCATATATTGGCAGCAAGGGAAAAACAGCAGGGTAGAGAAAGAAAACAGCTCCACGAAATTCACAGGAGATTGATAATAGCAGGACAAAAAAAGGGAATAATAACGTTCCAAGCAGGCTCAGAAAGAAGTGCGAGGGTCCCATCTTTCTTTAATGGTCATAACTGTGCATCATTTCCTTTGAAGGGGAGGGTTGATTCTCTGACCATCTGTCTCCCTGACTTTGAGCAGAGACCGATAGTTGAGCAGTCTCTTCCCACAAAAAGCTGGCACAAGCCTGCTGTTTTCCACTCTGGCAGCGTGGAAACGAGAGAGTGGTCCTCACAAGAAAAAAATTCAATCCATGCTAGCAGAGGATGGTTGCGATCCATCGACCTCTGGGTTATGGGCCCAGCACGCTTCCGCTGCGCCACTCTGCTTCTTGCTCAAAATGCTGTGGTTATGCAGATCAGGAGCCTTCAGAGGAGTGGCATGGGATCGCTGGAGCTATTCTGGCAGGGCTCTCACCTCATTTGCCTAAGAATGTCACAAGGCATGCTGGGTGCAGAAAATCTTCACCTTCCCCTCTCACAGTCAGTCATAGGGGAAAGTCAAGGCCCTCTCAGTCAATAGGCATGTCACGCCTTTGTCAAGACAGAAGCACCCCCACCCGCTCCTTCTCTGTGATCCTGCGCTACCATGCTCAGGTTTTGGCCTTACCTGAGAGCCAGAGGTGCACCCGGTGAGGGCTTGTCCGGTATGAGCGTTTGGGAGCGTTCGGGACGTGAGTGGACTTAGGACTGGAAGTTCTGTCCATTCGAAGCAGCCAACCTTCCTGCTGCAGACAGGGGCTGTTCCCTTGGGTTTCTTTCACCTTGCTCTCGGATAAATTTGGTTGTATGCTGCAGTTGCCTGCGATGACTACAAGGTGGCGCTGCTTTCAGGTAAGAGCACAAATATGCATAAAATGTTGGGGACTTTTGCCACATTTATCGGTGGTGGGTCTCGCACATTTTTTCCAGGGGAGAGATATTGACCTGAAACACTTTTTACTGCAGAGATGCTGCAGTTCTAAAGGCTGGTCGGGCAGAAGGGCTTAGCCGTTTCATTGCCTGCCCCCCTGCAGCCCATTTATTACCAGCAGTTGTGAGTGGTGACTGCTGTTTGTAAAATATAAAAATTTCAGGACATAGAAAGTCGCAGACGGGGCTTTTGGGATGCCTGCCTATGTCTTTGTTTATTATTTATCTAATAGCTGAGTAATCTGGTCAAGATATTTCTCTTTTTTTTAACATATTGCGTTAGAATAGCTCCAGCTTGCTTAATGTATAAATATTAGCACTGCGTTGGCTGGGAATCGAACCCGGGTCAACTGCTTGGAAGGCAGCTATGCTCACCACTATACCACCAACGCTCCGTGGCATATGTTTTTTTTAAACTCTAGACATCACAACCCTGAGTTCAATGACTATATTGCACCAGTATCAGAGGTATTTTTGGTTTACAGACCAACATGAAAATCAGGAAAAAAGTTCTTGCAACTGCTAAGGAACTGGAGATTGAAACCAATGCAAAAGCTGCGCAGAAAAGGAGAAAGGGAAAGCAGCAGTTCAAATCATTGAAATAAGCATATATTGGCAGCAAGGGAAAAACAGCAGGGTAGAGAAAGAAAACAGCTCCACGAAATTCACAGGAGATTGATAATAGCAGGACAAAAAAAGGGAATAATAACGTTCCAAGCAGCCTCAGAAAGAAGTGCGAGGGTCCCATCTTTCGTTAATGGTCATAACTGTGCATCATTTCCTTTGAAGTGTAGGGTTGATTCTCTGACCATCTGTCTCCCTGACTTTGAGCAGAGACCGATAGTTGAGCAGTCTCTTCCCACAAAAAGCTGGCACAAGCCTGCTTTTTTCCGCTCTGGCAGCGTGGAAACGAGAGAGTGGTCCTCACAAGAAAAAAAATCAATCCATGCTAGCAGAGGATGGTTTCGATCCATCGACCTCTGGGTTATGGGCCCAGCACGCTTCCGCTGCGCCACTCTGCTTCCTGCTCAAAATGCTGTGGTTATGCAGATCAGGAGCCTTCAGAGGAGTGGCATGGGATCGCTGGAGCTATTCTGGCAGGGCTCTCACCTCATTTGCCTAAGAATGTCACAAGGCATGCTGGGTGCAGAAAATCTTCACCTTCCCCTCTCACAGTCAGTCATAGGGGAAAGTCAAGGCCCTCTCAGTCACTAGCCATGTCACGCCTTTGTCAAGACAGAAGCACCCCCACCCGCTCCTTCTCTGTGATCCTGCGCTACCATGCTCAGGTTTTGGCCTTACCTGGGAGCCAGAGGTGCACCCGGTGAGGGCTTGCCCGGTATGAGCGTTCGGGACGTGAGTGGACTTAGGACTGGAAGTTCTGTCCATTCGAAGCAGCCAACCTTCCTGCTGCAGACAGGGGCTGTTCCCTTGGGTTTCTTTCACCTTGCTCTCGGATAAATTTGGTTGTATGCTGCAGTTGCCTGCGATGACTACAAGGTGGCGCTGCTTTCAGGTAAGAGCACAAATATGCAGAAAATGTTGGGGACTTTTGCCACATTTATCGGTGGTGGGTCTCGCACATTTTTTCCAGGGGAGAGATATTGACCTGAAACACTTTTTACTGCAGAGATGCTGCAGTTCTAAAGGCTGGTCGGGCAGAAGGGCTTAGCCGTTTCATTGCCTGCCCCCCTGCAGCCCATTTATTACCAGCAGTTGTGAGTGGTGACTGCTGTTTGTAAAATATAAAAATTTCAGGACATAGAAAGTCGCAGACGGGGCTTTTGGGATGCCTGCCTATGTCTTTGTTTATTATTTATCTAATAGCTGAGTAATCTGGTCAAGATATTTCTCTTTTTTTTAACATATTGCGTTAGAATAGCTACAGCTTGCTTAATGTATAAATATTAGCACTGCGTTGGCCAGGAATCAAACCCAGGTCAACTGCTTGGAAGGCAGCTATGCTCACCACTATACCACCAACACTCCATGGCATATGTTTTTTTTAAACTCTAGACATCACAACCCTGAGTTCAATGACTATATTGCACCAGTATCAGAGGTATTTTTGGTTTACAGACCAACATGAAAATCAGGAAAAAAGTTCTTGCAACTGCTAAGGAACTGGAGATTGAAACCAATGCAAAAGCTGCGCAGAAAAGGAGAAAGGGAAAGCAGCAGTTCAAATCATTGAAATAAGCATATATTGGCAGCAAGGGAAAAACAGCAGGGTAGAGAAAGAAAACAGCTCCACGAAATTCACAGGAGATTGATAATAGCAGGACAAAAAAAGGGAATAATAACGTTCCAAGCAGCCTCAGAAAGAAGTGCGAGGGTCCCATCTTTCTTTAATGGTCATAACTGTGCATCATTTCCTTTGAAGTGTAGGGTTGATTCTCTGACCATCTGTCTCCCTGACTTTGAGCAGAGACCGATAGTTGAGCAGTCTCTTCCCACAAAAAGCTGGCACAAGCCTGCTTTTTTCCGCTCTGGCAGCGTGGAAACGAGAGAGTGGTCCTCACAAGAAAAAAAATCAATCCATGCTAGCAGAGGATGGTTTCGATCCATCGACCTCTTGGTTATGGGCCCAGCATGCTTCCGCTGCGCCACTCTGCTTCCTGCTCAAAATGTTATGGTTATGCAGATAAGGAGCATTCAGAGGAGTGGCATGGGATCGCTGGAGCTATTCTGGCAGGGCTCTCACCTCATTTGCCTAAGAATGTCACAAGGCATGCTGGGTGCAGAAAATCTTTGCCTTCCCCTCTCACAGTCAGTCATAGGGGAAAGTCAAGGCCCTCTCAGTCACTAGCCATGTCACGTCTTTGTCAAGACAGAAGTACCCCCACCCGCTCCTTCTCTGTGATCCTGCACTACCATGCTCAGGTTTTGGCCTTACCTGGGAGCCAGAGGTGCACCCGGTGAAGGCTTGCCCGGTATGAGCGTTTGGGAGCGTTCGGGACGTGAGTGGACTTAGGAATGGAAGTTCTGTCCATTCAAAGCAGCCAACCTTCCTGCTGCAGACAGGGGCTGTTCCCTTGGGTTTCTTTCACCTTGCTCTCGGATAAATTTGGTTGTATGCTGCAGTTGCCTGCGATGACTACAAGGTGGCGCTGCTTTCAGGTAAGAGCACAAATATGCAGAAAATGTTGGGGACTTTTGCCACATTTATCGGTGGTGGGTCTCGCACATTTTTTCCAGGGGAGAGATATTGACCTGAAACACTTTTTACTGCAGAGATGCTGCAGTTCTAAAGGCTGGTCGGGCAGAAGGGCTTAGCCGTTTCATTGCCTGCCCCCCTGCAGCCCATTTATTACCAGCAGTTGTGAGTGGTGACTGCTGTTTGTAAAATATAAAAATTTCAGGACATAGAAAGTCGCAGACGGGGCTTTTGGGATGCCTGCCTATGTCTTTGTTTATTATTTATCTAATAGCTGAGTAATCTGGTCAAGATATTTCTCTTTTTTTTAACATATTGCGTTAGAATAGCTACAGCTTGCTTAATGTATAAATATTAGCACTGCGTTGGCCGGGAATCGAACCCGGGTCAACTGCTTGAAAGGCAGCTATGCTCACCACTATACCACCAACTCTCCGTGGCATATGTTTTTCTTTAACTCTAGACATCACAACCCTGAGTTCAATGACTATATTGCACCAGTATCAGAGGTATTTTTGGTTTACAGACCAACATGAAAATCAGGAAAAAAGTTCTTGCAACTGCTAAGGAACTGGAGATTGAAACCAATGCAAAAGCTGCGCAGAAAAGGAGAAAGGGAAAGCAGCAGTTCAAATCATTGAAATAAGCATATATTGGCAGCAAGGGAAAAACAGCAGGGTAGAGAAAGAAAACAGCTCCACGAAATTCACAGGAGATTGATAATAGCAGGACAAAAAAAGGGAATAATAACGTTCCAAGCAGCCTCAGAAAGAAGTGCGAGGGTCCCATCTTTCGTTAATGGTCATAACTGTGCATCATTTCCTTTGAAGTGTAGGGTTGATTCTCTGACCATCTGTCTCCCTGACTTTGAGCAGAGACCGATAGTTGAGCAGTCTCTTCCCACAAAAAGCTGGCACAAGCCTGCTTTTTTCCGCTCTGGCAGCGTGGAAACGAGAGAGTGGTCCTCACCAGAAAAAAAATCAATCCATGCTAGCAGAGGATGGTTTCGATCCATCGACCTCTGGGTTATGGGCCCAGCACGCTTCCGCTGCGCCACTCTGCTTCCTGTTCAAAATGCTGTGGTTATGCTGATCAGGAGCCTTCAGAGGAGTGGCATGGGATCGCTGGAGCTATTCTGGCAGGGCTCTCACCTCATTTGCCTAAGAATGTCACAAGGCATGCTGGGTGCAGAAAATCTTCACCTTCCCCTCTCACAGTCAGTCATAGGGGAAAGTCAAGGCCCTCTCAGTCACTAGCCATGTCACGCCTTTGTCAAGACAGAAGCACCCCCACCCGCTCCTTCTCTGTGATCCTGCGCTACCATGCTCAGGTTTTGGCCTTACCTGGGAGCCAGAGGTGCACCCGGTGAGGGCTTGCCCGGTATGAGCGTTTGGGAGCGTTCGGGACGTGAGTGGACTTAGGACTGGAAGTTCTGTCCATTCGAAGCAGCCAACCTTCCTGCTGCAGACAGGGGCTGTTCCCTTGGGTTTCTTTCACCTTGCTCTCGGATAAATTTGGTTGTATGCTGCAGTTGCCTGCGATGACTACAAGGTGGCGCTGCTTTCAGGTAAGAGCACAAACATGCAGAAAATGTTGGGGACTTTTGCCACATTTATCGGTGGTGGGTCTCGCACATTTTTTCCAGGGGAGAGATATTGACCTGAAACACTTTTTACTGCAGAGATGCTGCAGTTCTAAAGGCTGGTCGGGCAGAAGAGCTTAGCCGTTTCATTGCCTGCCCCCCTGCAGCCCATTTATTACCAGCAGTTGTGAGTGGTGACTGCTGTTTGTAAAATATAAAAATTTCAGGACATAGAAAGTCGCAGACGGGGCTTTTGGGATGCCTGCCTATGTCTTTGTTTATTATTTTTCTGATAGCTGAGTAATCTGGTCAAGATATTTCACTTTTTTTTAACATATTGCGTTAGAATAGCTACAGCTTGCTTAATGTATAAATATTAGCACTGCGTTGGCCAGGAATCGAACCCGGGTCAACTGCTTGGAAGGCAGCTATGCTCACCACTATACCACCAACGCTCCGTGGCATATGTTTTTTTTAAACTCTAGACATCACAACCCTGAGTTCAATTACTATATTGCACCAGTATCAGAGGTATTTTTGGTTTACAGACCAACATGAAAATCAGGAAAAAAGTTCTTGCAACTGCTAAGGAACTGGAGATTGAAACCAATGCAAAAGCTGCGCAGAAAAGGAGAAAGGGAAAGCAGCAGTTCAAATCATTGAAATAAGCATATATTGGCAGCAAGGGAAAAACAGCAGGGTAGAGAAAGAAAACAGCTCCACGAAATTCACAGGAGATTGATAATAGCAGGACAAAAAAAGGGAATAATAACGTTCCAAGCAGCCTCAGAAAGAAGTGCGAGGGTCCCATCTTTCTTTAATGGTCATAACTGTGCATCATTTCCTTTGAAGTGTAGGGTTGATTCTCTGACCATCTGTCTCCCTGACTTTGAGCAGAGACCGATAGTTGAGCAGTCTCTTCCCACAAAAAGCTGGCACAAGCCTGCTGTTTTCCGCTCTGGCAGCGTGGAAACGAGAGAGTGGTCCTCACAAGAAAAAAAATCAATCCATGCTAGCAGAGGATGGTTGCGATCCATCGACCTCTGGGTTATGGGCCCAGCACGCTTCCGCTGCGCCACTCTGCTTCCTGCTCAAAATGCTGTGGTTATGCAGATCAGGAGCCTTCAGAGGAGTGGCATGGGATCGCTGGAGCTATTCTGGCAGGGCTCTCACCTCATTTGCCTAAGAATGTCACAAGGCATGCTGGGTGCAGAAAATCTTCACCTTCCCCTCTCACAGTCAGTCATAGGGGAAAGTCAAGGCCCTCTCAGTCAATAGTCATGTCACGCCTTTGTCAAGACAGAAGCACCCCCACCCGCTCCTTCTCTGTGATCCTGCGCTACCATGCTCAGGTTTTGGCCTTACCTGAGAGCCAGAGGTGCACCCGGTGAGGGCTTGTCCGGTATGAGCGTTTGGGAGCGTTCGGGACGTGAGTGGACTTAGGACTGGAAGTTCTGTCCATTCGAAGCAGCCAACCTTCCTGCTGCAGACAGGGGCTGTTCCCTTGGGTTTCTTTCACCTTGCTCTCGGATAAATTTGGTTGTATGCTGCAGTTGCCTGCGATGACTACAAGGTGGCGCTGCTTTCAGGTAAGAGCACAAATATGCATAAAATGTTGGGGACTTTTGCCACATTTATCGGTGGTGGGTCTCGCACATTTTTTCCAGGGGAGAGATATTGACCTGAAACACTTTTTACTGCAGAGATGCTGCAGTTCTAAAGGCTGGTCGGGCAGAAGGGCTTAGCCGTTTCATTGCCTGCCCCCCTGCAGCCCATTTATTACCAGCAGTTGTGAGTGGTGACTGCTGTTTGTAAAATATAAAAATTTCAGGACATAGAAAGTCGCAGACGGGGCTTTTGGGATGCCTGCCTATGTCTTTGTTTATTATTTATCTAATAGCTGAGTAATCTGGTCAAGATATTTCTCTTTTTTTTAACATATTGCGTTAGAATAGCTACAGCTTGCTTAATGTATAAATATTAGCACTGCGTTGGCTGGGAATCGAACCCGGGTCAACTGCTTGGAAGGCAGCTATGCTCACCACTATACCACCAACGCTCCGTGGCATATGTTTTTTTTAAACTCTAGACATCACAACCCTGAGTTCAATGACTATATTGCACCAGTATCAGAGGTATTTTTGGTTTACAGACCAACATGAAAATCAGGAAAAAAGTTCTTGCAACTGCTAAGGAACTGGAGATTGAAACCAATGCAAAAGCTGCGCAGAAAAGGAGAAAGGGAAAGCAGCAGTTCAAATCATTGAAATAAGCATATATTGGCAGCAAGGGAAAAACAGCAGGGTAGAGAAAGAAAACAGCTCCACGAAATTCACAGGAGATTGATAATAGCAGGACAAAAAAAGGGAATAATAACGTTCCAAGCAGCCTCAGAAAGAAGTGCGAGGGTCCCATCTTTCGTTAATGGTCATAACTGTGCATCATTTCCTTTGAAGTGTAGGGTTGATTCTCTGACCATCTGTCTCCCTGACTTTGAGCAGAGACCGATAGTTGAGCAGTCTCTTCCCACAAAAAGCTGGCACAAGCCTGCTTTTTTCCGCTCTGGCAGCGTGGAAACGAGAGAGTGGTCCTCACAAGAAAAAAAATCAATCCATGCTAGCAGAGGATGGTTTCGATCCATCGACCTCTGGGTTATGGGCCCAGCACGCTTCCGCTGCGCCACTCTGCTTCCTGCTCAAAATGCTGTGGTTATGCAGATCAGGAGCCTTCAGAGGAGTGGCATGGGATCGCTGGAGCTATTCTGGCAGGGCTCTCACCTCATTTGCCTAAGAATGTCACAAGGCATGCTGGGTGCAGAAAATCTTCACCTTCCCCTCTCACAGTCAGTCATAGGGGAAAGTCAAGGCCCTCTCAGTCACTAGCCATGTCACGCCTTTGTCAAGACAGAAGCACCCCCACCCGCTCCTTCTCTGTGATCCTGCGCTACCATGCTCAGGTTTTGGCCTTACCTGGGAGCCAGAGGTGCACCCGGTGAGGGCTTGCCCGGTATGAGCGTTCGGGACGTGAGTGGACTTAGGACTGGAAGTTCTGTCCATTCGAAGCAGCAAACCTTCCTGCTGCAGACAGGGGCTGTTCCCTTGGGTTTCTTTCACCTTGCTCTCGGATAAATTTGGTTGTATGCTGCAGTTGCCTGCGATGACTACAAGGTGGCGCTGCTTTCAGGTAAGAGCACAAATATGCAGAAAATGTTGGGGACTTTTGCCACATTTATCGGTGGTGGGTCTCGCACATTTTTTCCAGGGGAGAGATATTGACCTGAAACACTTTTTACTGCAGAGATGCTGCAGTTCTAAAGGCTGGTCGGGCAGAAGGGCTTAGCCGTTTCATTGCCTGCCCCCCTGCAGCCCATTTATTACCAGCAGTTGTGAGTGGTGACTGCTGTTTGTAAAATATAAAAATTTCAGGACATAGAAAGTCGCAGACGGGGCTTTTGGGATGCCTGCCTATGTCTTTGTTTATTATTTATTTAATAGCTGAGTAATCTGGTCAAGATATTTCTCTTTTTTTTAACATATTGCGTTAGAATAGCTACAGCTTGCTTAATGTATAAATATTAGCACTGCGTTGGCCGGGAATCAAACCCAGGTCAACTGCTTGGAAGGCAGCTATGCTCACCACTATACCACCAACGCTCCATGGCATATGTTTTTTTTAAACTCTAGACATCACAACCCTGAGTTCAATGACTATATTGCACCAGTATCAGAGGTATTTTTGGTTTACAGACCAACATGAAAATCAGGAAAAAAGTTCTTGCAACTGCTAAGGAACTGGAGATTGAAACCAATGCAAAAGCTGCGCAGAAAAGGAGAAAGGGAAAGCAGCAGTTCAAATCATTGAAATAAGCATATATTGGCAGCAAGGGAAAAACAGCAGGGTAGAGAAAGAAAACAGCTCCACGAAATTCACAGGAGATTGATAATAGCAGGACAAAAAAAGGGAATAATAACGTTCCAAGCAGCCTCAGAAAGAAGTGCGAGGGTCCCATCTTTCTTTAAAGGTCATAACTGTGCATCATTTCCTTTGAAGTGTAGGGTTGATTCTCTGACCATCTGTCTCCCTGACTTTGAGCAGAGACCGATAGTTGAGCAGTCTCTTCCCACAAAAAGCTGGCACAAGCCTGCTTTTTTCCGCTCTGGCAGCGTGGAAACGAGAGATTGGTCCTCACAAGAAAAAAAATCAATCCATGCTAGCAGAGGACGGTTTCGATCCATCGACCTCTGGGTTATGGGCCCAGCACGCTTCCGCTGCGCCACTCTGCTTCCTGCTCAAAATGCTATGGTTATGCAGATCAGAAGCCTTCAGAGGAGTGGCATGGGATCGCTGGAGCTATTCTGGCAGGGCTCTCACCTCATTTGCCTTAGAATGTCACAAGGCATGCTGGGTGCAGAAAATCTTCACCTTCCCCTCTCACAGTCAGTCATAGGGGAAAGTCAAGGCCCTCTCAGTCACTAGCCATGTCACGCCTTTGTCAAGACAGAAGCACCCCCACCCGCTCCTTCTCTGTGATCCTGCGCTACCATGCTCAGGTTTTGGCCTTACCTGGGAGCCAGAGGTGCACCCGGTGAGGGCTTGCCCGGTATGAGCGTTTGGGAGCGTTCGGGACGTGAGTGGACTTAGGACTGGAAGTTCTGTCCATTCGAAGCAGCCAACCTTCCTGCTGCAGACAGGGGCTGTTCCCTTGGGTTTCTTTCACCTTGCTCTCGGATAAATTTGGTTGTATGCTGCAGTTGCCTGCGATGACTACAAGGTGGCGCTGCTTTCAGGTAAGAGCACAAATATGCAGAAAATGTTGGGGACTTTTGCCACATTTATCGGTGGTGGGTCTCGCACATTTTTTCCAGGGGAGAGATATTGACCTGAAACACTTTTTACTGCAGAGATTCTGCAGTTCTAAAGGCTGGTCGGGCAGAAGGGCTTAGCCGTTTCATTGCCTGCCCCCCTGCAGCCCATTTATTACCAGCAGTTGTGAGTGGTGACTGCTGTTTGTAAAATATAAAAATTTCAGGACATAGAAAGTCGCAGACGGGGCTTTTGGGATGCCTGCCTATGTCTTTGTTTATTATTTATCTAATAGCTGAGTAATCTGGTCAAGATATTTCTCTTTTTTTTAACATATTGCGTTAGAATAGCTACAGCTTGCTTAATGTATAAATATTAGCACTGCGTTGGCCGGGAATCAAACCCGGGTCAACTGCTTGGAAGGCAGCTATGGTCACCACTATACCACCAACGCTCCGGGGCATATGTTTTTTTTAAACTCTAGACATCACAACCCTGAGTTCAATTACTATATTGCACCAGTATCAGAGGTATTTTTGGTTTACAGACCAACATGAAAATCAGGAAAAAAGTTCTTGCAACTGCTAAGGAACTGGAGATTGAAACCAATGCAAAAGCTGCGCAGAAAAGGAGAAAGGGAAAGCAGCAGTTCAAATCATTGAAATAAGCATATATTGGCAGCAAGGGAAAAACAGCAGGGTAGAGAAAGAAAACAGCTCCACGAAATTCACAGGAGATTGATAATAGCAGGACAAAAAAAGGGAATAATAACGTTCCAAGCAGCCTCAGAAAGAAGTGCGAGGGTCCCATCTTTCGTTAATGGTCATAACTGTGCATCATTTCCTTTGAAGTGTAGGGTTGATTCTCTGACCATCTGTCTCCCTGACTTTGAGCAGAGACCGATAGTTGAGCAGTCTCTTCCCACAAAAAGCTGGCACAAGCCTGCTTTTTTCCGCTCTGGCAGCGTGGAAACGAGAGAGTGGTCCTCACAAGAAAAAAAATCAATCCATGTTAGCAGAGGATGGTTTCGATCCATCGACCTCTGGGTTATGGGCCCAGCACGCTTCCGCTGCGCCACTCTGCTTCCTGCTCAAAATCCTGTGGTTATGCAGATCAGGAGCCTTCAGAGGAGTGGCATGGGATCGCTGGAGCTATTCTGGCAGGGCGCTCACCTCATTTGCCTAAGAATGTCACAAGGCATGCTGGGTGCAGAAAATCTTCGCCTTCCCCTCTCACAGTCAGTCATAGGGGAAAGTCAAGGCCCTCTCAGTCACTAGCCATGTCACGCCTTTGTCAAGACAGAAGCACCCCCACCCGCTCCTTCTCTGTGATCCTGCGCTACCATGCTCAGGTTTTGGCCTTACCTGGGAGCCAGAGGTGCACCCGGTGAGGGCTTGAGCGTTCGGGACGTGAGTGGACATAGGACTGGAAGTTCTGTCCATTCGAAGCAGCCAACCTTCCTGCTGCAGACAGGGGCTGTTCCCTTGGGTTTCTTTCACCTTGCTCTCGGATAAATTTGGTTGTATGCTGCAGTTGCCTGCGATGACTACAAGGTGGCGCTGCTTTCAGGTAAGAGCACAAATATGCAGAAAATGTTGGGGACTTTTGCCACATTTATCGGTGGTGGGTCTCGCACATTTTTTCCAGGGGAGAGATATTGACCTGAAACACTTTTTACTGCAGAGATGCTGTAGTTCTAAAGGCTGGTCGGGCAGAAGGGCTTAGCCGTTTCATTGCCTGCCCCCCTGCAGCCCATTTATTACCAGCAGTTGTGAGTGATGACTGCTGTTTGTAAAATATAAAAATTTCAGGACATAGAAAGTCGCAGACGGGGCTTTTGGGATGCCTGCCTATGTCTTTGTTTATTATTTATCTAATAGCTGAGTAATCTGGTCAAGATATTTCTCTTTTTTTTAACATATTGCGATAGAATAGCTACAGCTTGCTTAATGTATAAATATTAGCACTGCGTTGGCCGGGAATCGAACCCGGGTCAACTGCTTGGAAGGCAGCTATGCTCACCACTATACCACCAACTCTCCATGGCATATGTTTTTTTTAAACTCTAGACATCACAACCCTGAGTTCAATGACTATATTGCACCAGTATCAGAGGTATTTTTGGTTTACAGACCAACATGAAAATCAGGAAAAAAGTTCTTGCAACTGCTAAGGAACTGGAGATTGAAACCAATGCAAAAGCTGCGCAGAAAAGGAGAAAGGGAAAGCAGCAGTTCAAATCATTGAAATAAGCATATTTTGGCAACAAGGGAAAAACAGCAGGGTAGAGAAAGAAAACAGCTCCACGAAATTCACAGGAGATTGATAATAGCAGGACAAAAAAAGGGAATAATAACGTTCCAAGCAGGCTCAGAAAGAAGTGCGAGTGTCCCATCTTTCTTTAATGGTCATAACTGTGCATCATTTCCTTTGAAGTGTAGAGTTGATTCTCTGACCATCTGTCTCCCTGACTTTGAGCAGAGACCGATAGTTGAGCAGTCTCTTCCCACAAAAAGCTGGCACAAGCCTGCTGTTTTCCGCTCTGCCAGCGTGGAAACGAGAGAGTGGTCCTCACAAGAAAAAAATTCAATCCATGCTAGCAGAGGATGGTTTCGATCCATCGACCTCTGGGTTATGGGCCCAGCACGCTTCCGCTGCGCCACTCTGCTTCCTGCTCAAAATCCTGTGGTTATGCAGATCAGGAGCCTTCAGAGGAGTGGCATGGGATCGCTGGAGCTATTCTGGCAGGGCTCTCACCTCATTTGCCTAAGAATGTCACAAGGCATGCTGGGTGCAGAAAATCTTCGCCTTCCCCTCTCACAGTCAGTCATAGGGGAAAGTCAAGGCCCTCTCAGTCACTAGCCATATCACGCCTTTGTCAAGACAGAAGCACCCCCACCCGCTCCTTCTCTGTGATCCTGCGCTACCATGCTCAGGTTTTGGCCTTACCTGGGAGCCAGAGGTGCACCCGGTGAGGGCTTGCCCGGTATGAGCGTTTGGGAGCGTTCGGGACGTGTGTGGACTTAGGACTGGAAGTTCTGTCCATTCGAAGCAGCCAACCTTCCTGCTGCAGACAGGGGCTGTTCTCTTGGGTTTCTTTCACCTTGCTCTCGGATAAATTTGGTTGTATGCTGCAGTTGCCTGCGATGACTACAAGGTGGCGCTGCTTTCAGGTAAGAGCACAAATATGCAGAAAATGTTGGGGACTTTTGCCACATTTATCGGTGGTGGGTCTCGCACATTTTTTCCAGGGGAGAGATATTGACCTGAAACACTTTTTACTGCAGAGATGCTGCAGTTCTAAAGGCTGGTCGGGCAGAAGGGCTTAGCCGTTTCATTGCCTGCCCCCCTGCAGCCCATTTATTACCAGCAGTTGTGAGTGGTGACTGCTGTTTGTAAAATATAAAAATTTCAGGACATAGAAAGTCGCAGACGGGGCTTTTGGGATGCCTGCCTATGTCCTTGTTTATTATTTATCTAATAGCTGAGTGATCTGGTCAAGATATTTCTCTTTTTTTTAACATATTGCGTTAAAATAGCTACAGCTTGCTTAATGTATAAATATTAGCACTGCGTTGGCCGGGAATCGAACCCGGGTCAACTGCTTGGAAGGCAGCTATGCTCACCACTATACCACCAACGCTCCGTGGCATATGTTTTTTTAAACTCTAGACATCACAACCCTGAGTTCAATGACTATATTGCACCAGTATCAGAGGTATTTTTGGTTTACAGACCAACATGAAAATCAGGAAAAAAGTTCTTGCAACTGCTAAGGAACTGGAGATTGAAACCAATGCAAAAGCTGCGCAGAAAAGGAGAAAGGGAAAGCAGCAGTTCAAATCATTGAAATAAGATATATTGGCAGCAAGGGAAAAACAGCAGGGTAGAGAAAGAAAACAGCTCCACGAAATTCACAGGAGATTGATAATAGCAGTACAAAAAAAGGGAATAATAACGTTCCAAGCAGCCTCAGAAAGAAGTGCGAGGGTCCCATCTTTCGTTAATGGTCATAACTGTGCATCATTTCCTTTGAAGTGTAGGGTTGATTCTCTGACCATCTGTCTCCCTGACTTTGAGCAGAGACCGATAGTTGAGCAGTCTCTTCCCACAAAAAGCTGGCACAAGCCTGCTGTTTTCCGCTCTGGCAGCGTGGAAACGAGAGAGTGGTCCTCACAAGAAAAAAAATCAATCCATGCTAGCAGAGGATGGTTTCGATCCATGGACCTCTGGGGAATGGGCCCAGCACGCTTCCGCTGCGCCACTCTGCTTCCTGCTCAAAATGCTGTGGTTATGCAGATCAGGAGCCTTCAGAGGAGTGGCATGGGATCGCTGGAGCTATTCTGGCAGGGCTCTCACCTCATTTGCCTAAGAATGTCACAAGGCATGCTGGGTCTAGAAAATCTTCACCTTCCCCTCTCACAGTCAGTCATAGGGGAAAGTCAAGGCCCTCTCAGTCACTAGCCATGTCACGCCTTTGTCAAGACAGAAGCACCCCCACCCGCTCCTTCTCTGTGATCCTGCGCTACCATGCTCAGGTTTTGGCCTTACCTGGGAGCCAGAGGTGCACCCGGTGAGGGCTTGCCCGGTATGAGCGTTTGGGACGTGAGTGGACTTAGGACTGGAAGTTCTGTCCATTCGAAGCAGCCAACCTTCCTGCTGCAGACAGGGGCTGTTCCCTTGGGTTTCTTTCACCTTGCTCTCGGATAAATTTGGTTGTATGCTGCAGTTGCCTGCGATGACTACAAGATGGCGCTGCTTTCAGGTAAGAGCACAAATATGCAGAAAATGTTGGGGACTTTTGCCACATTTATCGGTGGTGGGTCTCGCACATTTTTTCCAGGGGAGAGATATTGACCTGAAACTCTTTTTACTGCAGAGATTCTGCAGTTCTAAAGGCTGGTCGGGCAGAAGGGCTTAGCCGTTTCATTGCCTGCCCCCCTGCAGCCCATTTATTACCAGCAGTTATGAGTGGTGACTGCTGTTTGTAAAATATAAAAATTTCAGGACATAGAAAGTCGCAGACAGGGCTTTTGGGATGCCTGCCTATGTCTTTGTTTATTATTTATATAATAGCTGAGTAATCTGGTCAAGATATTTCTCTTTTTTTTAACATATTGCGTTAGAATAGCTACAGCTTGCTTAATGTATAAATATTAGCACTGCGTTGGCCGGGAATCAAACCCGGGTCAACTGCTTGGAAGGCAGCTATGCTCACCACTATACCACCAACGCTCCGTGGTATATGTTTTTTTTAAACTCTAGACATCACAACCCTGAGTTCAATGACTATATTGCACCAGTATCAGAGGTATTTTTGGTTTACAGACCAACATGAAAATCAGGAAAAAAGTTCTTGCAACTGCTAAGGAACTGGAGATTGAAACCAATGCAAAAGCTGCGCAGAAAAGGAGAAAGGGAAAGCAGCAGTTCAAATCATTGAAATAAGCATATATTGGCAGCAAGGGAAAAACAGCAGGGTAGAGAAAGAAAACAGCTCCACGAAATTCACAGGAGATTGATAATAGCAGGACAAAAAAAGGGAATAATAACGTTCCAAGCAGGCTCAGAAAGAAGTGCGAGGGTCCCATCTTTCTTTAATGGTCATAACTGTGCATCATTTCCTTTGAAGTGTAGGGTTGATTCTCTGACCATCTGTCTCCCTGACTTTGAGCAGAGACCGATAGTTGAGCAGTCTCTTCCCACAAAAAGCTGGCACAAGCCTGCTGTTTTCCGCTCTGGCAGCGTGGAAACGAGAGAGTGGTCCTCACAAGAAAAAAAATCAATCCATGCTAGCAGAGGATGGTTTCGATCCATCGACCTCTGGGTTATGGGCCCAGCACGCTTCCGCTGCGCCACTCTGCTTCCTGTTCAAAATGCTGTGGTTATGCAGATCAGTAGCCTTCAGAGGAGTGGCATGGGATCGCTGGAGCTATTCTGGCAGGGCTCTCACCTCATTTGCCTTAGAATGTCACAAGGCATGCTGGGTGCAGAAAATCTTCGCCTTCCCCTCTCACAGTCAGTCATAGGGGAAAGTCAAGGCCCTCTCATTTACTAGCCATGTCACGCCTTTGTCAAGACAGAAGCACCCCCACCCGCTCCTTCTCTGTGATCCTGCGCTACCATGCTCAGGTTTTGGCCTTACCTGGGAGCCAGAGGTGCACCCGGTGAGGGCTTGCCCGGTATGAGCGTTTGGGAGCATTCGGGACGTGAGTGGACTTAGGACTGGAAGTTCTGTCCATTCGAAGCAGCCAACCTTCCTGCTGCAGACAGGGGCTGTTCCCTTGGGTTTCTTTCACCTTGCTCTCGGATAAATTTGGTTGTATGCTGCAGTTGCCTGCGATGACTACAAGGTGGCGCTGCTTTCAGGTAAGAGCACAAATATGCAGAAAATGTTGGGGACTTTTGCCACATTTATCGGTGGTGGGTCTCGCACATTTTTTCCAGGGGAGAGATATTGACCTGAAACACTTTTTACTGCAGAGATTCTGCAGTTCTAAAGGCTGGTCGGGCTGAAGGGCTTAGCCGTTTCATTGCCTGCCCCCCTGCAGCCCATTTATTACCAGCAGTTGTGAGTGGTGACTGCTGTTTGTAAAATATAAAAATTTCAGGACATAGAAAGTCGCAGACGGGGCTTTTGGGATGCCTGCCTATGTCTTTGTTTATTATTTATCTAATAGCTGAGTAATCTGGTCAAGATATTTCTCTTTTTTTTAACATATTGCGTTAGAATAGCTACAGCTTGCTTAATGTATAAATATTAGCACTGCGTTGGCCGGGAATCAAACCCGGGTCAACTGCTTGGAAGGCAGCTATGCTCACCACTATACCACCAACGCTCCGGGGCATATGTTTTTTTTAAACTCTAGACATCACAACCCTGAGTTCAATTACTATATTGCACCAGTATCAGAGGTATTTTTGGTTTACAGACCAACATGAAAATCAGGAAAAAAGTTCTTGCAACTGCTAAGGAACTGGAGATTGAAACCAATGCAAAAGCTGCGCAGAAAAGGAGAAAGGGAAAGCAGCAGTTCAAATCATTGAAATAAGCATATATTGGCAGCAAGGGAAAAACAGCAGGGTAGAGAAAGAAAACAGCTCCACGAAATTCACAGGAGATTGATAATAGCAGGACAAAAAAAGGGAATAATAACGTTCCAAGCAGCCTCAGAAAGAAGTGCGAGGGTCCCATCTTTCGTTAATGGTCATAACTGTGCATCATTTCCTTTGAAGTGTAGGGTTGATTCTCTGACCATCTGTCTCCCTGACTTTGAGCAGAGACCGATAGTTGAGCAGTCTCTTCCCACAAAAAGCTGGCACAAGCCTGCTTTTTTCCGCTCTGGCAGCGTGGAAACGAGAGAGTGGTCCTCACAAGAAAAAAAATCAATCCATGCTAGCAGAGGATGGTTTCGATCCATCGACCTCTGGGTTATGGGCCCAGCACGCTTCCGCTGCGCCACTCTGCTTCCTACTCAAAATGCTGTGGTTATGCAGATCAGGAGCCTTCAGAGGAGTGGCATGGGATCGCTGGAGCTATTCTGGCAGGGCGCTCACCTCATTTGCCTAAGAATGTCACAAGGCATGCTGGGTGCAGAAAATCTTCGCCTTCCCCTCTCACAGTCAGTCATAGGGGAAAGTCAAGGCCCTCTCAGTCACTAGCCATGTCACGCCTTTGTCAAGACAGAAGCACCCCCACCCGCTCCTTCTCTGTGATCCTGCGCTACCATGCTCAGGTTTTGGCCTTACCTGGGAGCCAGAGGTGCACCCGGTGAGGGCTTGCCCGGTATGAGCGTTCGGGACGTGAGTGGACTTAGGACTGGAAGTTCTGTCCATTCGAAGCAGCCAACCTTCCTGCTGCAGACAGGGGCTGTTCCCTTGGGTTTCTTTCACCTTGCTCTCGGATAAATTTGGTTGTATGCTGCAGTTGCCTGCGATGACTACAAGGTGGCGCTGCTTTCAGGTAAGAGCACAAATATGCAGAAAATGTTGGGGACTTTTGCCACATTTATCGGTGGTGGGTCTCGCACATTTTTTCCAGGGGAGAGATATTGACCTGAAACACTTTTTACTGCAGAGATGCTGTAGTTCTAAAGGCTGGTCGGGCAGAAGGGCTTAGCCGTTTCATTGCCTGCCCCCCTGCAGCCCATTTATTACCAGCAGTTGTGAGTGGTGACTGCTGTTTGTAAAATATAAAAATTTCAGGACATAGAAAGTCGCAGACGGGGCTTTTGGGATGCCTGCCTATGTCTTTGTTTATTATTTATCTAATAGCTGAGTGATCTGGTCAAGATATTTCTCTTTTTTTTAACATATTGCGTTAAAATAGCTACAGCTTGCTTAATGTATAAATATTAGCACTGCGTTGGCCGGGAATCGAACCCGGGTCAACTGCTTGGAAGGCAGCTATGCTCACCACTATACCACCAACGCTCCGTGGCATATGTTTTTTTAAACTCTAGACATCACAACCCTGAGTTCAATGACTATATTGCACCAGTATCAGAGGTATTTTTGGTTTACAGACCAACATGAAAATCAGGAAAAAAGTTCTTGCAACTGCTAAGGAACTGGAGATTGAAACCAATGCAAAAGCTGCGCAGAAAAGGAGAAAGGGAAAGCAGCAGTTCAAATCATTGAAATAAGATATATTGGCAGCAAGGGAAAAACAGCAGGGTAGAGAAAGAAAACAGCTCCACGAAATTCACAGGAGATTGATAATAGCAGTACAAAAAAAGGGAATAATAACGTTCCAAGCAGCCTCAGAAAGAAGTGCGAGGGTCCCATCTTTCGTTAATGGTCATAACTGTGCATCATTTCCTTTGAAGTGTAGGGTTGATTCTCTGACCATCTGTCTCCCTGACTTTGAGCAGAGACCGATAGTTGAGCAGTCTCTTCCCACAAAAAGCTGGCACAAGCCTGCTGTTTTCCGCTCTGGCAGCGTGGAAACGAGAGAGTGGTCCTCACAAGAAAAAAAATCAATCCATGCTAGCAGAGGATGGTTTCGATCCATGGACCTCTGGGGAATGGGCCCAGCACGCTTCCGCTGCGCCACTCTGCTTCCTGCTCAAAATGCTGTGGTTATGCAGATCAGGAGCCTTCAGAGGAGTGGCATGGGATCGCTGGAGCTATTCTGGCAGGGCTCTCACCTCATTTGCCTAAGAATGTCACAAGGCATGCTGGGTCTAGAAAATCTTCACCTTCCCCTCTCACAGTCAGTCATAGGGGAAAGTCAAGGCCCTCTCAGTCACTAGCCATGTCACGCCTTTGTCAAGACAGAAGCACCCCCACCCGCTCCTTCTCTGTGATCCTGCGCTACCATGCTCAGGTTTTGGCCTTACCTGGGAGCCAGAGGTGCACCCGGTGAGGGCTTGCCCGGTATGAGCGTTTGGGACGTGAGTGGACTTAGGACTGGAAGTTCTGTCCATTCGAAGCAGCCAACCTTCCTGCTGCAGACAGGGGCTGTTCCCTTGGGTTTCTTTCACCTTGCTCTCGGATAAATTTGGTTGTATGCTGCAGTTGCCTGCGATGACTACAAGATGGCGCTGCTTTCAGGTAAGAGCACAAATATGCAGAAAATGTTGGGGACTTTTGCCACATTTATCGGTGGTGGGTCTCGCACATTTTTTCCAGGGGAGAGATATTGACCTGAAACTCTTTTTACTGCAGAGATTCTGCAGTTCTAAAGGCTGGTCGGGCAGAAGGGCTTAGCCGTTTCATTGCCTGCCCCCCTGCAGCCCATTTATTACCAGCAGTTATGAGTGGTGACTGCTGTTTGTAAAATATAAAAATTTCAGGACATAGAAAGTCGCAGACAGGGCTTTTGGGATGCCTGCCTATGTCTTTGTTTATTATTTATATAATAGCTGAGTAATCTGGTCAAGATATTTCTCTTTTTTTTAACATATTGCGTTAGAATAGCTACAGCTTGCTTAATGTATAAATATTAGCACTGCGTTGGCCGGGAATCAAACCCGGGTCAACTGCTTGGAAGGCAGCTATGCTCACCACTATACCACCAACGCTCCGTGGTATATGTTTTTTTTAAACTCTAGACATCACAACCCTGAGTTCAATGACTATATTGCACCAGTATCAGAGGTATTTTTGGTTTACAGACCAACATGAAAATCAGGAAAAAAGTTCTTGCAACTGCTAAGGAACTGGAGATTGAAACCAATGCAAAAGCTGCGCAGAAAAGGAGAAAGGGAAAGCAGCAGTTCAAATCATTGAAATAAGCATATATTGGCAGCAAGGGAAAAACAGCAGGGTAGAGAAAGAAAACAGCTCCACGAAATTCACAGGAGATTGATAATAGCAGGACAAAAAAAGGGAATAATAACGTTCCAAGCAGGCTCAGAAAGAAGTGCGAGGGTCCCATCTTTCTTTAATGGTCATAACTGTGCATCATTTCCTTTGAAGTGTAGGGTTGATTCTCTGACCATCTGTCTCCCTGACTTTGAGCAGAGACCGATAGTTGAGCAGTCTCTTCCCACAAAAAGCTGGCACAAGCCTGCTGTTTTCCGCTCTGGCAGCGTGGAAACGAGAGAGTGGTCCTCACAAGAAAAAAAATCAATCCATGCTAGCAGAGGATGGTTTCGATCCATCGACCTCTGGGTTATGGGCCCAGCACGCTTCCGCTGCGCCACTCTGCTTCCTGTTCAAAATGCTGTGGTTATGCAGATCAGTAGCCTTCAGAGGAGTGGCATGGGATCGCTGGAGCTATTCTGGCAGGGCTCTCACCTCATTTGCCTTAGAATGTCACAAGGCATGCTGGGTGCAGAAAATCTTCGCCTTCCCCTCTCACAGTCAGTCATAGGGGAAAGTCAAGGCCCTCTCATTTACTAGCCATGTCACGCCTTTGTCAAGACAGAAGCACCCCCACCCGCTCCTTCTCTGTGATCCTGCGCTACCATGCTCAGGTTTTGGCCTTACCTGGGAGCCAGAGGTGCACCCGGTGAGGGCTTGCCCGGTATGAGCGTTTGGGAGCATTCGGGACGTGAGTGGACTTAGGACTGGAAGTTCTGTCCATTCGAAGCAGCCAACCTTCCTGCTGCAGACAGGGGCTGTTCCCTTGGGTTTCTTTCACCTTGCTCTCGGATAAATTTGGTTGTATGCTGCAGTTGCCTGCGATGACTACAAGGTGGCGCTGCTTTCAGGTAAGAGCACAAATATGCAGAAAATGTTGGGGACTTTTGCCACATTTATCGGTGGTGGGTCTCGCACATTTTTTCCAGGGGAGAGATATTGACCTGAAACACTTTTTACTGCAGAGATTCTGCAGTTCTAAAGGCTGGTCGGGCTGAAGGGCTTAGCCGTTTCATTGCCTGCCCCCCTGCAGCCCATTTATTACCAGCAGTTGTGAGTGGTGACTGCTGTTTGTAAAATATAAAAATTTCAGGACATAGAAAGTCGCAGACGGGGCTTTTGGGATGCCTGCCTATGTCTTTGTTTATTATTTATCTAATAGCTGAGTAATCTGGTCAAGATATTTCTCTTTTTTTTAACATATTGCGTTAGAATAGCTACAGCTTGCTTAATGTATAAATATTAGCACTGCGTTGGCCGGGAATCAAACCCGGGTCAACTGCTTGGAAGGCAGCTATGCTCACCACTATACCACCAACGCTCCGGGGCATATGTTTTTTTTAAACTCTAGACATCACAACCCTGAGTTCAATTACTATATTGCACCAGTATCAGAGGTATTTTTGGTTTACAGACCAACATGAAAATCAGGAAAAAAGTTCTTGCAACTGCTAAGGAACTGGAGATTGAAACCAATGCAAAAGCTGCGCAGAAAAGGAGAAAGGGAAAGCAGCAGTTCAAATCATTGAAATAAGCATATATTGGCAGCAAGGGAAAAACAGCAGGGTAGAGAAAGAAAACAGCTCCACGAAATTCACAGGAGATTGATAATAGCAGGACAAAAAAAGGGAATAATAACGTTCCAAGCAGCCTCAGAAAGAAGTGCGAGGGTCCCATCTTTCGTTAATGGTCATAACTGTGCATCATTTCCTTTGAAGTGTAGGGTTGATTCTCTGACCATCTGTCTCCCTGACTTTGAGCAGAGACCGATAGTTGAGCAGTCTCTTCCCACAAAAAGCTGGCACAAGCCTGCTTTTTTCCGCTCTGGCAGCGTGGAAACGAGAGAGTGGTCCTCACAAGAAAAAAAATCAATCCATGCTAGCAGAGGATGGTTTCGATCCATCGACCTCTGGGTTATGGGCCCAGCACGCTTCCGCTGCGCCACTCTGCTTCCTACTCAAAATGCTGTGGTTATGCAGATCAGGAGCCTTCAGAGGAGTGGCATGGGATCGCTGGAGCTATTCTGGCAGGGCGCTCACCTCATTTGCCTAAGAATGTCACAAGGCATGCTGGGTGCAGAAAATCTTCGCCTTCCCCTCTCACAGTCAGTCATAGGGGAAAGTCAAGGCCCTCTCAGTCACTAGCCATGTCACGCCTTTGTCAAGACAGAAGCACCCCCACCCGCTCCTTCTCTGTGATCCTGCGCTACCATGCTCAGGTTTTGGCCTTACCTGGGAGCCAGAGGTGCACCCGGTGAGGGCTTGCCCGGTATGAGCGTTCGGGACGTGAGTGGACTTAGGACTGGAAGTTCTGTCCATTCGAAGCAGCCAACCTTCCTGCTGCAGACAGGGGCTGTTCCCTTGGGTTTCTTTCACCTTGCTCTCGGATAAATTTGGTTGTATGCTGCAGTTGCCTGCGATGACTACAAGGTGGCGCTGCTTTCAGGTAAGAGCACAAATATGCAGAAAATGTTGGGGACTTTTGCCACATTTATCGGTGGTGGGTCTCGCACATTTTTTCCAGGGGAGAGATATTGACCTGAAACACTTTTTACTGCAGAGATGCTGTAGTTCTAAAGGCTGGTCGGGCAGAAGGGCTTAGCCGTTTCATTGCCTGCCCCCCTGCAGCCCATTTATTACCAGCAGTTGTGAGTGGTGACTGCTGTTTGTAAAATATAAAAATTTCAGGACATAGAAAGTCGCAGACGGGGCTTTTGGGATGCCTGCCTATGTCTTTGTTTATTATTTATCTAATAGCTGAATAATCTGGTCAAGATATTTCTCTTTTTTTTAACATATTGCGTTAGAATAGCTACAGCTTGCTTAATGTATAAATATTAGCACTGCGTTGGCCGGGAATCAAACCCGGGTCAACTGCTTGGAAGGCAGCTATGCTCACCACTATAACACCAACGCTCCATAGCATATGTTTTTTTTAAACTCTAGACATCACAACCCTGAGTTCAATGACTATATTGCACCAGTATCAGAGGTATTTTTGGTTTACAGACCAACATGAAAATCAGGAAAAAAGTTCTTGCAACTGCTAAGGAACTGGAGATTGAAACCAATGCAAAAGCTGCGCAGAAAAGGAGAAAGGGAAAGCAGCAGTTCAAATCATTGAAATAAGCATATATTGGCAGCAAGGGAAAAACAGCAGGGTAGAGAAAGAAAACAGCTCCACGAAATTCACAGGAGATTGATAATAGCAGGACAAAAAAAGGGAATAATAACGTTCCAAGCAGGCTCAGAAAGAAGTGCGAGGGTCCCATCTTTCTTTAATGGTCATAACTGTGCATCATTTCCTTTGAAGTGTAGGGTTGATTCTCTGACCATCTGTCTCCCTGACTTTGAGCAGAGACCGATAGTTGAGCAGTCTCTTCCCACAAAAAGCTGGCACAAGCCTGCTGTTTTCCGCTCTGGCAGCGTGGAAACGAGAGAGTGGTCCTCACAAGAAAAAAAATCAATCCATGCTAGCAGAGGATGGTTTCGATCCATCGACCTCTGGGTTATGGGCCCAGCACGCTTCCGCTGCGCCACTCTGCTTCCTGTTCAAAATGCTGTGGTTATGCAGATCAGGAGCCTTCAGAGGAGTGGCATGGGATCGCTGGAGCTATTCTGGCAGGGCTCTCACCTCATTTGCCTAAGAATGTCACAAGGCATGCTGGGTGCAGAAAATCTTCGCCTTCCCCTCTCACAGTCAGTCATAGGGGAAAGTCAAGGCCCTCTCAGTCACTAGCCATGTCACGCCTTTGTCAAGACAGAAGCACCCCCACCCGCTCCTTCTCTGTGATCCTGCGCTACCATGCTCAGGTTTTGGCCTTACCTGGGAGCCAGAGGTGCACCCGGTGAGGGCTTGCCCGGTATGAGCGTTTGGGAGCGTTCGGGACGTGAGTGGACTTAGGACTGGAAGTTCTGTCCATTCGAAGCAGCCAACCTTCCTGCTGCAGACAGGGGCTGTTCCCTTGGGTTTCTTTCACCTTGCTCTCGGATAAATTTGGTTGTATGCTGCAGTTGCCTGCGATGACTACAAGGTGGCGCTGCTTTCAGGTAAAAGCACAAATATGCAGAAAATGTTGGGGACTTTTGCCACATTTATCGGTGGTGGGTCTCGCACATTTTTTCCAGGGGAGAGATATTGACCTGAAACACTTTTTACTGCAGAGATTCTGCAGTTCTAAAGGCTGGTCGGGCAGAAGGGCTTAGCCGTTTCATTGCCTGCCCCCCTGCAGCCCATTTATTACCAGCAGTTGTGAGTGGTGACTGCTGTTTGTAAAATATAAAAATTTCAGGACATAGAAAGTCGCAGACGGGGCTTTTGGGATGCCTGCCTATGTCTTTGTTTATTATTTATCTAATAGCTGAGTAATCTGGTCAAGATATTTCTCTTTTTTTTAACATATTGCGATAGAATAGCTACAGCTTGCTTAATGTTTAAATATTAGCACTGCGTTGGCCAGGAATCGAACCCGGGTCAACTGCTTGGAAGGCAGCTATGCTCACCACTATACCACCAACTCTCCATGGCATATGTTTTTTTTAAACTCTAGACATCACAACCCTGAGTTCAATGACTATATTGCACCAGTATCAGAGGTATTTTTGGTTTACAGACCAACATGAAAATCAGGAAAAAAGTTCTTGCAACTGCTAAGGAACTGGAGATTGAAACCAATGCAAAAGCTGCGCAGAAAAGGAGAAAGGGAAAGCAGCAGTTCAAATCATTGAAATAAGCATATTTTGGCAGCAAGGGAAAAACAGCAGGGTAGAGAAAGAAAACAGCTCCACGAAATTCACAGGAGATTGATAATAGCAGGACAAAAAAAGGGAATAATAACGTTCCAAGCAGGCTCAGAAAGAAGTGCGAGGGTCCCATCTTTCTTTAATGGTCATAACTGTGCATCATTTCCTTTGAAGTGTAGAGTTGATTCCCTGACCATCTGTCTCCCTGACTTTGAGCAGAGACCGATAGTTGAGCAGTCTCTTCCCACAAAAAGCTGGCACAAGCCTGCTGTTTTCCGCTCTGCCAGCGTGGAAACGAAAGAGTGGTCCTCACAAGAAAAAAATTCAATCCATGCTAGCAGAGGATGGTTTCGATCCATCGACCTCTAGGTTATGGGCCCAGCACGCTTCCGCTGCGCCACTCTGCTTCCTGCTCAAAATCCTGTGGTTATGCAGATCAGGAGCCTTCAGAGGAGTGGCATGGGATCGCTGGAGCTATTCTGGCAGGGCTCTCACCTCATTTGCCTAAGAATGTCACAAGGCATGCTGGGTGCAGAAAATCTTCGCCTTCCCCTCTCACAGTCAGTCATAGGGGAAAGTCAAGGCCCTCTCAGTCACTAGCCATATCACGCCTTTGTCAAGACAGAAGCACCCCCACCCGCTCCTTCTCTGTGATCCTGCGCTACCATGCTCAGGTTTTGGCCTTACCTGGGAGCCAGAGGTGCACCCGGTGAGGGCTTGCCCGGTATGAGCGTTTGGGAGCGTTCGGGACGTGTGTGGACTTAGGACTGGAAGTTCTGTCCATTCGAAGCAGCCAACCTTCCTGCTGCAGACAGGGGCTGTTCTCTTGGGTTTCTTTCACCTTGCTCTCGGATAAATTTGGTTGTATGCTGCAGTTGCCTGCGATGACTACAAGGTGGCGCTGCTTTCAGGTAAGAGCACAAATATGCAGAAAATGTTGGGGACTTTTGCCACATTTATCGGTGGTGGGTCTCGCACATTTTTTCCAGGGGAGAGATATTGACCTGAAACACTTTTTACTGCAGAGATGCTGCAGTTCTAAAGGCTGGTCGGACAGAAGGGCTTAGCCGTTTCATTGCCTGCCCCCCTGCAGCCCATTTATTACCAGCAGTTGTGAGTGGTGACTGCTGTTTGTAAAATATAAAAATTTCAGGACATAGAAAGTCGCAGACGGGGCTTTTGGGATGCCTGCCTATGTCTTTGTTTATTATTTATCTAATAGCTGAGTGATCTGGTCAAGATATTTCTCTTTTTTTTAACATATTGCGTTAAAATAGCTACAGCTTGCTTAATGTATAAATATTAGCACTGCGTTTGCCGGGAATCGAACCCGGGTCAACTGCTTGGAAGGCAGCTATGCTCACCACTATACCACCAACGCTCCGTGGCATATGTTTTTTTTAAACTCTAGACATCACAACCCTGAGTTCAATGACTATATTGCACCAGTATCAGAGGTATTTTTGGTTTACAGACCAACATGAAAATCAGGAAAAAAGTTCTTGCAACTGCTAAGGAACTGGAGATTGAAACCAATGCAAAAGCTGCGCAGAAAAGGAGAAAGGGAAAGCAGCAGTTCAAATCATTGAAATAAGATATATTGGCAGCAAGGGAAAAACAGCAGGGTAGAGAAAGAAAACAGCTCCACGAAATTCACAGGAGATTGATAATAGCAGTACAAAAAAAGGGAATAATAACGTTCCAAGCAGCCTCAGAAAGAAGTGCGAGGGTCCCATCTTTCGTTAATGGTCATAACTGTGCATCATTTCCTTTGAAGTGTAGGGTTGATTCTCTGACCATCTGTCTCCCTGACTTTGAGCAGAGACCGATAGTTGAGCAGTCTCTTCCCACAAAAAGCTGGCACAAGCCTGCTGTTTTCCGCTCTGGCAGCGTGGAAACGAGAGAGTGGTCCTCACAAGAAAAAAAATCAATCCATGCTAGCAGAGGATGGTTTCGATCCATGGACCTCTGGGGTATGGGCCCAGCACGCTTCCGCTGCGCCACTCTGCTTCCTGCTCAAAATGCTGTGGTTATGCAGATCAGGAGCCTTCAGAGGAGTGGCATGGGATCGCTGGAGCTATTCTGGCAGGGCTCTCACCTCATTTGCCTAAGAATGTCACAAGGCATGCTGGGTGCAGAAAATCTTCACCTTCCCCTCTCACAGTCAGTCATAGGGGAAAGTCAAGGCCCTCTCAGTCACTAGCCATGTCACGCCTTTGTCAAGACAGAAGCACCCCCACCCGCTCCTTCTCTGTGATCCTGCGCTACCATGCTCAGGTTTTGGCCTTACCTGGGAGCCAGAGGTGCACCCGGTGAGGGCTTGCCCGGTATGAGCGTTCGGGACGTGAGTGGACTTAGGACTGGAAGTTCTGTCCATTCGAAGCAGCCAACCTTCCTGCTGCAGACAGGGGCTGTTCCCTTGGGTTTCTTTCACCTTGCTCTCGGATAAATTTGGTTGTATGCTGCAGTTGCCTGCGATGACTACAAGGTGGCGCTGCTTTCAGGTAAGAGCACAAATATGCAGAAAATGTTGGGGACTTTTGCCACATTTATCGGTGGTGGGTCTCGCACATTTTTTCCAGGGGAGAGATATTGACCTGAAACACTTTTTACTGCAGAGATGCTGCAGTTCTAAAGGCTGGTCGGGCAGAAGGGCTTAGCCGTTTCATTGCCTGCCCCCCTGCAGCCCATTTATTACCAGCAGTTGTGAGTGGTGACTGCTGTTTGTAAAATATAAAAATTTCAGGACATAGAAAGTCGCAGACGGGGCTTTTGGGATGCCTGCCTATGTCTTTGTTTATTATTTATCTAATAGCTGAATAATCTGGTCAAGATATTTCTCTTTTTTTTAACATATTGCGTTAGAATAGCTACAGCTTGCTTAATGTATAAATATTAGCACTGCGTTGGCCGGGAATCGAACCCAGGTCAACTGCTTGGAAGGCAGCTATGCTCACCACTATACCACCAACGCTCCGTGGCATATGTTTTTTTTAAACTCTAGACATCACAACCCTGAGTTCAATGACTATATTGCACCAGTATCAGAGGTATTTTTGGTTTACAGACCAACATGAAAATCAGGAAAAAAGTTCTTGCAACTGCTAAGGAACTGGAGATTGAAACCAATGCAAAAGCTGCGCAGAAAAGGAGAAAGGGAAAGCAGCAGTTCAAATCATTGAAATAAGCATATATTGGCAGCAAGGGAAAAACAGCAGGGTAGAGAAAGAAAACAGCTCCACGAAATTCACAGGAGATTGATAATAGCAGGACAAAAAAAGGGAATAATAACGTTCCAAGCAGCCTCAGAAAGAAGTGCGAGGGTCCCATCTTTCGTTAATGGTCATAACTGTGCATCATTTCCTTTGAAGTGTAGAGTTGATTCCCTGACCATCTGTCTCCCTGACTTTGAGCAGAGACCGATAGTTGAGCAGTCTCTTCCCACAAAAAGCTGGCACAAGCCTGCTGTTTTCCGCTCTGCCAGCGTGGAAACGAGAGAGTGGTCCTCACAAGAAAAAAATTCAATCCATGCTAGCAGAGGATGGTTTCGATCCATCGACCTCTAGGTTATGGGCCCAGCACGCTTCCGCTGCGCCACTCTGCTTCCTGCTCAAAATCCTGTGGTTATGCAGATCAGGAGCCTTCAGAGGAGTGGCATGGGATCGCTGGAGCTATTCTGGCAGGGCTCTCACCTCATTTGCCTAAGAATGTCACAAGGCATGCTGGGTGCAGAAAATCTTCGCCTTCCCCTCTCACAGTCAGTCATAGGGGAAAGTCAAGGCCCTCTCAGTCACTAGCCATATCACGCCTTTGTCAAGACAGAAGCACCCCCACCCGCTCCTTCTCTGTGATCCTGCGCTACCATGCTCAGGTTTTGGCCTTACCTGGGAGCCAGAGGTGCACCCGGTGAGGGCTTGCCCGGTATGAGCGTTTGGGAGCGTTCGGGACGTGTGTGGACTTAGGACTGGAAGTTCTGTCCATTCGAAGCAGCCAACCTTCCTGCTGCAGACAGGGGCTGTTCTCTTGGGTTTCTTTCACCTTGCTCTCGGATAAATTTGGTTGTATGCTGCAGTTGCCTGCGATGACTACAAGGTGGCGCTGCTTTCAGGTAAGAGCACAAATATGCAGAAAATGTTGGGGACTTTTGCCACATTTATCGGTGGTGGGTCTCGCACATTTTTTCCAGGGGAGAGATATTGACCTGAAACACTTTTTACTGCAGAGATGCTGCAGTTCTAAAGGCTGGTCGGACAGAAGGGCTTAGCCGTTTCATTGCCTGCCCCCCTGCAGCCCATTTATTACCAGCAGTTGTGAGTGGTGACTGCTGTTTGTAAAATATAAAAATTTCAGGACATAGAAAGTCGCAGACGGGGCTTTTGGGATGCCTGCCTATGTCTTTGTTTATTATTTATCTAATAGCTGAGTGATCTGGTCAAGATATTTCTCTTTTTTTTAACATATTGCGTTAAAATAGCTACAGCTTGCTTAATGTATAAATATTAGCACTGCGTTTGCCGGGAATCGAACCCGGGTCAACTGCTTGGAAGGCAGCTATGCTCACCACTATACCACCAACGCTCCGTGGCATATGTTTTTTTTAAACTCTAGACATCACAACCCTGAGTTCAATGACTATATTGCACCAGTATCAGAGGTATTTTTGGTTTACAGACCAACATGAAAATCAGGAAAAAAGTTCTTGCAACTGCTAAGGAACTGGAGATTGAAACCAATGCAAAAGCTGCGCAGAAAAGGAGAAAGGGAAAGCAGCAGTTCAAATCATTGAAATAAGATATATTGGCAGCAAGGGAAAAACAGCAGGGTAGAGAAAGAAAACAGCTCCACGAAATTCACAGGAGATTGATAATAGCAGTACAAAAAAAGGGAATAATAACGTTCCAAGCAGCCTCAGAAAGAAGTGCGAGGGTCCCATCTTTCGTTAATGGTCATAACTGTGCATCATTTCCTTTGAAGTGTACGGTTGATTCTCTGACCATCTGTCTCCCTGACTTTGAGCAGAGACCGATAGTTGAGCAGTCTCTTCCCACAAAAAGCTGGCACAAGCCTGCTGTTTTCCGCTCTGGCAGCGTGGAAACGAGAGAGTGGTCCTCACAAGAAAAAAAATCAATCCATGCTAGCAGAGGATGGTTTCGATCCATGGACCTCTGGGGTATGGGCCCAGCACGCTTCCGCTGCGCCACTCTGCTTCCTGCTCAAAATGCTGTGGTTATGCAGATCAGGAGCCTTCAGAGGAGTGGCATGGGATCGCTGGAGCTATTCTGGCAGGGCTCTCACCTCATTTGCCTAAGAATGTCACAAGGCATGCTGGGTGCAGAAAATCTTCACCTTCCCCTCTCACAGTCAGTCATAGGGGAAAGTCAAGGCCCTCTCAGTCACTAGCCATGTCACGCCTTTGTCAAGACAGAAGCACCCCCACCCGCTCCTTCTCTGTGATCCTGCGCTACCATGCTCAGGTTTTGGCCTTACCTGGGAGCCAGAGGTGCACCCGGTGAGGGCTTGCCCGGTATGAGCGTTCGGGACGTGAGTGGACTTAGGACTGGAAGTTCTGTCCATTCGAAGCAGCCAACCTTCCTGCTGCAGACAGGGGCTGTTCCCTTGGGTTTCTTTCACCTTGCTCTCGGATAAATTTGGTTGTATGCTGCAGTTGCCTGCGATGACTACAAGGTGGCGCTGCTTTCAGGTAAGAGCACAAATATGCAGAAAATGTTGGGGACTTTTGCCACATTTATCGGTGGTGGGTCTCGCACATTTTTTCCAGGGGAGAGATATTGACCTGAAACACTTTTTACTGCAGAGATGCTGCAGTTCTAAAGGCTGGTCGGGCAGAAGGGCTTAGCCGTTTCATTGCCTGCCCCCCTGCAGCCCATTTATTACCAGCAGTTGTGAGTGGTGACTGCTGTTTGTAAAATATAAAAATTTCAGGACATAGAAAGTCGCAGACGGGGCTTTTGGGATGCCTGCCTATGTCTTTGTTTATTATTTATCTAATAGCTGAATAATCTGGTCAAGATATTTCTCTTTTTTTTAACATATTGCGTTAGAATAGCTACAGCTTGCTTAATGTATAAATATTAGCACTGCGTTGGCCGGGAATCGAACCCAGGTCAACTGCTTGGAAGGCAGCTATGCTCACCACTATACCACCAACGCTCCGTGGCATATGTTTTTTTTAAACTCTAGACATCACAACCCTGAGTTCAATGACTATATTGCACCAGTATCAGAGGTATTTTTGGTTTACAGACCAACATGAAAATCAGGAAAAAAGTTCTTGCAACTGCTAAGGAACTGGAGATTGAAACCAATGCAAAAGCTGCGCAGAAAAGGAGAAAGGGAAAGCAGCAGTTCAAATCATTGAAATAAGCATATATTGGCAGCAAGGGAAAAACAGCAGGGTAGAGAAAGAAAACAGCTCCACGAAATTCACAGGAGATTGATAATAGCAGGACAAAAAAAGGGAATAATAACGTTCCAAGCAGCCTCAGAAAGAAGTGCGAGGGTCCCATCTTTCGTTAATGGTCATAACTGTGCATCATTTCCTTTGAAGTGTAGGGTTGATTCTCTGACCATCTGTCTCCCTGACTTTGAGCAGAGACCAATAGTTGAGCAGTCTCTTCCCACAAAAAGCTGGCACAAGCCTGCTTTTTTCCGCTCTGGCAGCGTGGAAACGAGAGATTGGTCCTCACAAGAAAAAAAATCAATCCATGCTAGCAGAGGATGGTTTCGATCCATCGACCTCTGGGTTATGGGCCCAGCACGCTTCCGCTGCGCCACTCTGCTTCCTGCTCAAAATGCTATGGTTATGCAGATCAGGAGCCTTCAGAGGAGTGGCATGGGATCGCTGGAGCTATTCTGGCAGGGCTCTCACCTCATTTGCCTAAGAATGTCACAAGGCATGCTGGGTGCAGAAAATCTTCACCTTCCCCTCTCACAGTCAGTCATAGGGGAAAGTCAAGGCCCTCTCAGTCACTAGCCATGTCACGCCTTTGTCAAGACAGAAGCACCCCCACCCGCTCCTTCTCTGTGATCCTGCGCTACCATGCTCAGGTTTTGGCCTTACCTGGGAGCCAGAGGTGCACCCGGTGAGGGCTTGCCCGGTATGAGCGTTTGGGAGCGTTTGGGACGTGAGTGGACTTAGGACTGGAAGTTCTGTCCATTCGAAGCAGCCAACCGTCCTGCTGCAGACAGGGGCTGTTCCCTTGGGTTTCTTTCACCTTGCTCTCGGATAAATTTGGTTGTATGCTGCAGTTGCCTGCGATTACTACAAGGTGGCGCTGCTTTCAGGTAAGAGCACAAATATGCAGAAAATGTTGGGGACTTTTGCCACATTTATCGGTGGTGGGTCTCGCACATTTTTTCCAGGGGAGAGATATTGACCTGAAACACTTTTTACTGCAGAGATTCTGCAGTTCTAAAGGCTGGTCGGGCAGAAGGGCTTAGCCGTTTCATTGCCTGCCCCCCTGCAGCCCATTTATTACCAGCAGTTGTGAGTGGTGACTGCTGTTTGTAAAATATAAAAATTTCAGGACATAGAAAGTCGCAGACAGGGCTTTTGGGATGCCTGCCTATGTCTTTGTTTATTATTTATCTAATAGCTGAGTAATCTGGTCAAGATATTTCTCTTTTTTTTAAACATATTGCGTTAGAATAGCTACAGCTTGCTTAATGTATAAATATTAGCACTGCGTTAGCCGGGAATCAAACCCGGGTCAACTGCTTGGAAGGCAGCTATGCTCACCACTATACCACCAACGCTCCATGGTATATGTTTTTTTTAAACTCTAGACATCACAACCCTGAGTTCAATGACTATATTGCACCAGTATCAGAGGTATTTTTGGTTTACAGACCAACATGAAAATCAGGAAAAAAGTTCTTGCAACTGCTAAGGAACTGGAGATTGAAACCAATGCAAAAGCTGCACAGAAAAGGAGAAAGGGAAAGCAGCAGTTCAAATCATTGAAATAAGCATATATTGGCAGCAAGGGAAAAACTGCAGGGTAGAGAAAGAAAACAGCTCCACGAAATTCACAGGAGATTGATAATAGCAGGACAAAAAAAGGGAATAATAACGTTCCAAGCAGGCTCAGAAAGAAGTGCGAGGGTCCCATCTTTCTTTAATGGTCATAACTGTGCATCATTTCCTTTGAAGTGTAGGGTTGATTCTCTGACCATCTGTCTCCCTGACTTTGAGCAGAGACCGATAGTTGAGCAGTCTCTTCCCACAAAAAGCTGGCACAAGCCTGCTGTTTTCCGCTCTGGCAGCGTGGAAACGAGAGAGTGGTCCTCACAAGAAAAAAAATCAATCCATGCTAGCAGAGGATGGTTTCGATCCATCGACCTCTGGGTTATGGGCCCAGCACGCTTCCGCTGCGCCACTCTGCTTCCTGTTCAAAATGCTGTGGTTATGCAGATCAGTAGCCTTCAGAGGAGTGGCATGGGATCGCTGGAGCTATTCTGGCAGGGCTCTCACCTCATTTGCCTAAGAATGTCACAAGGCATGCTGGGTGCAGAAAATCTTCGCCTTCCCCTCTCACAGTCAGTCATAGGGGAAAGTCAAGGCCCTCTCATTTACTAGCCATGTCACGCCTTTGTCAAGACAGAAGCACCCCCACCCGCTCCTTCTCTGTGATCCTGCGCTACCATGCTCAGGTTTTGGCCTTACCTGGGAGCCAGAGGTGCACCCGGTGAGGGCTTGCCCAGTATGAGTGTTTGGGAGCGTTCGGGACGTGAGTGGACTTAGGACTGGAAGTTCTGTCCATTCGAAGCAGCCAACCTTCCTGCTGCAGACAGGGGCTGTTCCCTTGGGTTTCTTTCACCTTGCTCTCGGATAAATTTGGTTGTATGCTGCAGTTGCCTGCGATGACTACAAGGTGGCGCTGCTTTCAGGTAAGAGCACAAATATGCAGAAAATGTTGGGGACTTTTGCCACATTTATCGGTGGTGGGTCTCGCACATTTTTTCCAGGGGAGAGATATTGACCTGAAACACTTTTTACTGCAGAGATTCTGCAGTTCTAAAGGCTGGTCGGGCAGAAGGGCTTAGCCGTTTCATTGCCTGCCCCCCTGCAGCCCATTTATTACCAGCAGTTGTGAGTGGTGACTGCTGTTTGTAAAATATAAAAATTTCAGGACATAGAAAGTCGCAGACGGGGCTTTTGGGATGCCTGCCTATGTCTTTGTTTATTATTTATCTAATAGCTGAGTAATCTGGTCAAGATATTTCTCTTTTTTTTAACATATTGCGTTAGAATAGCTACAGCTTGCTTAATGTATAAATATTAGCACTGCGTTGGCCGGGAATCAAACCCGGGTCAACTGCTTGGAAGGCAGCTATGCTCACCACTATAACACCAACGCTCCATGGCATATGTTTTTTTTAAACTCTAGACATCACAACCCTGAGTTCAATGACTATATTGCACCAGTATCAGAGGTATTTTTGGTTTACAGACCAACATGAAAATCAGGAAAAAAGTTCTTGCAACTGCTAAGGAACTGGAGATTGAAACCAATGCAAAAGCTGCGCAGAAAAGGAGAAAGGGAAAGCAGCAGTTCAAATCATTGAAATAAGCATATATTGGCAGCAAGGGAAAAACAGCAGGGTAGAGAAAGAAAACAGCTCCACGAAATTCACAGGAGATTGATAATAGCAGGACAAAAAAAGGGAATAATAACGTTCCAAGCAGGCTCAGAAAGAAGTGCGAGGGTCCCATCTTTCTTTAATGGTCATAACTGTGCATCATTTCCTTTGAAGTGTAGGGTTGATTCTCTGACCATCTGTCTCCCTGACTTTGAGCAGAGACCGATAGTTGAGCAGTCTCTTCCCACAAAAAGCTGGCACAAGCCTGCTGTTTTCCGCTCTGGCAGCGTGGAAACGAGAGAGTGGTCCTCACAAGAAAAAAAATCAATCCATGCTAGCAGAGGATGGTTTCGATCCATCGACCTCTGGGTTATGGGCCCAGCACGCTTCCGCTGCGCCACTCTGCTTCCTGTTCAAAATGCTGTGGTTATGCAGATCAGGAGCCTTCAGAGGAGTGGCATGGGATCGCTGGAGCTATTCTGGCAGGGCTCTCACCTCATTTGCCTAAGAATGTCACAAGGCATGCTGGGTGCAGAAAATCTTCGCCTTCCCCTCTCACAGTCAGTCATAGGGGAAAGTCAAGGCCCTCTCAGTCACTAGCCATGTCACGCCTTTGTCAAGACAGAAGCACCCCCACCCGCTCCTTCTCTGTGATCCTGCGCTACCATGCTCAGGTTTTGGCCTTACCTGGGAGCCAGAGGTGCACCCGGTGAGGGCTTGCCCGGTATGAGCGTTTGGGAGCGTTCGGGACGTGAGTGGACTTAGGCCTGGAAGTTCTGTCCATTCGAAGCAGCCAACCTTCCTGCTGCAGACAGGGGCTGTTCCCTTGGGTTTCTTTCACCTTGCTCTCGGATAAATTTGGTTGTATGCTGCAGTTGCCTGCGATGACTACAAGGTGGCGCTGCTTTCAGGTAAGAGCACAAATATGCAGAAAATGATGGGGACGTTTGCCACATTTATCGGTGGTGGGTCTCGCACATTTTTTCCAGGGGAGAGATATTGACCTGAAACACTTTTTACTGCAGAGATTCTGCAGTTCTAAAGGCTGGTCGGGCAGAAGGGCTTAGCCGTTTCATTGCCTGCCCCCCTGCAGCCCATTTATTACCAGCAGTTGTGAGTGGTGACTGCTGTTTGTAAAATATAAAAATTTCAGGACATAGAAAGTCGCAGACGGGGCTTTTGGGATGCCTGCCTAAGTCTTTGTTTATTATTTATCTAATAGCTGAGTAATCTGGTCAAGATATTTCTCTTTTTTTTAACATATTGCGATAGAATAGCTACAGCTTGCTTAATGTATAAATATTAGCACTGCGTTGGCCAGGAATCGAACCCGGGTCAACTGCTTGGAAGGCAGCTATGCTCACCACTATACCACCAACGCTCCATGGCATATGTTTTTTTTAAACTCTAGACATCACAACCCTGAGTTCAATGACTATATTGCACCAGTATCAGAGGTATTTTTGGTTTACAGACCAACATGAAAATCAGGAAAAAAGTTCTTGCAACTGCTAAGGAACTGGAGATTGAAACCAATGCAAAAGCTGCGCAGAAAAGGAGAAAGGGAAAGCAGCAGTTCAAATCATTGAAATAAGCATATTTTGGCAGCAAGGGAAAAACAGCAGGGTAGAGAAAGAAAACAGCTCCACGAAATTCACAGGAGATTGATAATAGCAGGACAAAAAAAGGGAATAATAACGTTCCAAGCAGGCTCAGAAAGAAGTGCGAGGGTCCCATCTTTCTTTAATGGTCATAACTGTGCATCATTTCCTTTGAAGTGTAGAGTTGATTCTCTGACCATCTGTCTCCCTGACTTTGAGCAGAGACCGATAGTTGAGCAGTCTCTTCCCACAAAAAGCTGGCACAAGCCTGCTGTTTTCCGCTCTGCCAGCGTGGAAACGAGAGAGTGGTCCTCACAAGAAAAAAATTCAATCCATGCTAGCAGAGGATGGTTTCGATCCATCGACCTCTGGGTTATGGGCCCAGCACGATTCCGCTGCGCCACTCTGCTTCCTGCTCAAAATCCTGTGGTTATGCAGATCAGGAGCCTTCAGAGGAGTGGCATGGGATCGCTGGAGCTATTCTGGCAGGGCTCTCACCTCATTTGCCTAAGAATGTCACAAGGCATGCTGGGTGCAGAAAATCTTCGCCTTCCCCTCTCACAGTCAGTCATAGGGGAAAGTCAAGGCCCTCTCAGTCACTAGCCATATCACGCCTTTGTCAAGACAGAAGCACCCCCACCCGCTCCTTCTCTGTGATCCTGCGCTACCATGCTCAGGTTTTGGCCTTACCTGGGAGCCAGAGGTGCACCCGGTGAGGGATTGCCCGGTATGAGCGTTTGGGACGTTAGTGGACTTAGGACTGGAAGTTCTGTCCATTCGAAGCAGCCAACCTTCCTGCTGCAGACAGGGGCTGTTCCCTTGGGTTTCTTTCACCTTGCTCTCGGATAAATTTGGTTGTATGCTGCAGTTGCCTGTGATGACTACAAGGTGGCGCTGCTTTCAGGTAAGAGCACAAATATGCAGAAAATGTTGGGGACTTTTGCCACATTTATCGGTGGTGGGTCTCGCACATTTTTTCCAGGGGAGAGATATTGACCTGAAACACTTTTTACTGCAGAGATGCTGCAGTTCTAAAGGCTGGTCGAGCAGAAGGGCTTAGCCGTTTCATTGCCTGCCCCCCTGCAGCCCATTTATTACCAGCAGTTGTGAGTGGTGACTGCTGTTTGTAAAATATAAAAATTTCAGGACATAGAAAGTCGCAGACGGGGCTTTTGGGATGCCTGCCTATGTCTTTGTTTATTATTTATCTAATAGCTGAGTGATCTGGTCAAGATATTTCTCTTTTTTTTAACATATTGCGTTAAAATAGCTACAGCTTGCTTAATGTATAAATATTAGCACTGCGTTGGCCGGGAATCGAACCCGGGTCAACTTCTTGGAAGGCAGCTATGCTCACCACTATACCACCAACGCTCCGTGGCATATGTTTTTTTTAAACTCTAGACATCACAACCCTGAGTTCAATGACTATATTGCACCAGTATCAGAGGTATTTTTGGTTTACAGACCAACATGAAAATCAGGAAAAAAGTTCTTGCAACTGCTAAGGAACTGGAGATTGAAACCAATGCAAAAGCTGCGCAGAAAAGGAGAAAGGGAAAGCAGCAGTTCAAATCATTGAAATAAGATATATTGGCAGCAAGGGAAAAACAGCAGGGTAGAGAAAGAAAACAGCTCCACGAAATTCACAGGAGATTGATAATAGCAGTACAAAAAAAGGGAATAATAACGTTCCAAGCAGCCTCAGAAAGAAGTGCGAGGGTCCCATCTTTCGTTAATGGTCATAACTGTGCATCATTTCCTTTGAAGTGTAGGGTTGATTCTCTGACCATCTGTCTCCCTGACTTTGAGCAGAGACCGATAGTTGAGCAGTCTCTTCCCACAAAAAGCTGGCACAAGCCTGCTGTTTTCCGCTCTGGCAGCGTGGAAACGAGAGAGTGGTCCTCACAAGAAAAAAAATCAATCCATGCTAGCAGAGGATGGTTTCGATCCATGGACCTCTGGGGTATGGGCCCAGCACGCTTCCGCTGCGCCACTCTGCTTCCTGCTCAAAATGCTGTGGTTATACAGATCAGGAGCCTTCAGAGGAGTGGCATGGGATCGCTGGAGCTATTCTGGCAGGGCTCTCACCTCATTTGCCTAAGAATGTCACAAGGCATGCTGGGTGCAGAAAATCTTCACCTTCCCCTCTCACAGTCAGTCATAGGGGAAAGTCAAGGCCCTCTCAGTCACTAGCCATGTCACGCCTTTGTCAAGACAGAAGCACCCCCACCCGCTCCTTCTCTGTGATCCTGCGCTACCATGCTCAGGTTTTGGCCTTACCTGGGAGCCAGAGGTGCACCCGGTGAGGGCTTGCCCGGTATGAGCGTTTGGGACGTGAGTGGACTTAGGACTGGAAGTTCTGTCCATTCGAAGCAGCCAACCTTCCTGCTGCAGACAGGGGCTGTTCCCTTGGGTTTCTTTCACCTTGCTCTCGGATAAATTTGGTTGTATGCTGCAGTTGCCTGCGATGACTACAAGGTGGCGCTGCTTTCAGGTAAGAGCACAAATATGCAGAAAATGTTGGGGACTTTTGCCACATTTATCGGTGGTGGGTCTCGCACATTTTTTCCAGGGGAGAGATATTGACCTGAAACACTTTTTACTGCAGAGATTCTGCAGTTCTAAAGGCTGGTCGGGCAGAAGGGCTTAGCCGTTTCATTGCCTGCCCCCCTGCAGCCCATTTATTACCAGCAGTTGTGAGTGGTGACTGCTGTTTGTAAAATATAAAAATTTCAGGACATAGAAAGTCGCAGACGGGGCTTTTGGGATGCCTGCCTATGTCTTTGTTTATTATTTATCTAATAGCTGAGTAATCTGGTCAAGATATTTCTCTTTTTTTTAACATATTGCGTTAGAATAGCTACAGCTTGCTTAATGTATAAATATTAGCACTGCGTTGGCCGGGAATCAAACCCGGGTCAACTGCTTGGAAGGCAGCTATGCTCACCACTATAACACCAACGCTCCATAGCATATGTTTTTTTTAAACTCTAGACATCACAACCCTGAGTTCAATGACTATATTGCACCAGTATCAGAGGTATTTTTGGTTTACAGACCAACATGAAAATCAGGAAAAAAGTTCTTGCAACTGCTAAGGAACTGGAGATTGAAACCAATGCAAAAGCTGCGCAGAAAAGGAGAAAGGGAAAGCAGCAGTTCAAATCATTGAAATAAGCATATATTGGCAGCAAGGGAAAAACAGCAGGGTAGAGAAAGAAAACAGCTCCACGAAATTCACAGGAGATTGATAATAGCAGGACAAAAAAAGGGAATAATAACGTTCCAAGCAGGCTCAGAAAGAAGTGCGAGGGTCCCATCTTTCTTTTATGGTCATAACTGTGCATCATTTCCTTTGAAGTGTAGGGTTGATTCTCTGACCATCTGTCTCCCTGACTTTGAGCAGAGACCGATAGTTGAGCAGTCTCTTCCCACAAAAAGCTGGCACAAGCCTGCTGTTTTCCGCTCTGGCAGCGTGGAAACGAGAGAGTGGTCCTCACAAGAAAAAAAATCAATCCATGCTAGCAGAGGATGGTTTCGATCCATCGACCTCTGGGTTATGGGCCCAGCACGCTTACGCTGCGCCACTCTGGTTCCTGTTCAAAATGCTGTGGTTATGCAGATCAGGAGCCTTCAGAGGAGTGGCATGGGATCGCTGGAGCTATTCTGGCAGGGCTCTCACCTCATTTGCCTAAGAATGTCACAAGGCATGCTGGGTGCAGAAAATCTTCGCCTTCCCCTCTCACAGTCAGTCATAGGGGAAAGTCAAGGCCCTCTCAGTCACTAGCCATGTCACGCCTTTGTCAAGACAGAAGCACCCCCACCCGCTCCTTCTCTGTGATCCTGCGCTACTATGCTCAGGTTTTGGCCTTACCTGGGAGCCAGAGGTGCACCCGGTGAGGGCTTGCCCGGTATGAGCGTTTGTTAGCGTTCGGGACGTGAGTGGACTTAGGACTGGAAGTTCTGTCCATTCGAAGCAGCCAACCTTCCTGCTGCAGACAGGGGCTGTTCCCTTGGGTTTCTTTCACCTTGCTCTCGGATAAATTTGGTTGTATGCTGCAGTTGCCTGCGATGACTACAAGGTGGCGCTGCTTTCAGGTAAAAGCACAAATATGCAGAAAATGTTGGGGACTTTTGCCACATTTATCGGTGGTGGGTCTCGCACATTTTTTCCAGGGGAGAGATATTGACCTGAAACACTTTTTACTGCAGAGATTCTGCAGTTCTAAAGGCTGGTCGGGCAGAAGGGCTTAGCCGTTTCATTGCCTGCCCCCCTGCAGCCCATTTATTACCAGCAGTTGTGAGTGGTGACTGCTGTTTGTAAAATATAAAAATTTCAGGACATAGAAAGTCGCAGACGGGGCTTTTGGGATGCCTGCCTATGTCTTTGTTTATTATTTATCTAATAGCTGAGTAATCTGGTCAAGATATTTCTCTTTTTTTTAACATATTGCGATAGAATAGCTACAGCTTGCTTAATGTATAAATATTAGCACTGCGTTGGCCAGGAATCGAACCCGGGTCAACTGCTTGGAAGGCAGCTATGCTCACCACTATACCACCAACTCTCCATGGCATATGTTTTTTTTAAACTCTAGACATCACAACCCTGAGTTCAATGACTATATTGCACCAATATCAGAGGTATTTTTGGTTTACAGACCAACATGAAAATCAGGAAAAAAGTTCTTGCAACTGCTAAGGAACTGGAGATTGAAACCAATGCAAAAGCTGCGCAGAAAAGGAGAAAGGGAAAGCAGCAGTTCAAATCATTGAAATAAGCATATTTTGGCAGCAAGGGAAAAACAGCAGGGTAGAGAAAGAAAACAGCTCCACGAAATTCACAGGAGATTGATAATAGCAGGACAAAAAAAGGGAATAATAACGTTCCAAGCAGGCTCAGAAAGAAGTGCGAGGGTCCCATCTTTCTTTAATGGTCATAACTGTGCATCATTTCCTTTGAAGTGTAGAGTTGATTCTCTGACCATCTGTCTCCCTGACTTTGAGCAGAGACCGATAGTTGAGCAGTCTCTTCCCACAAAAAGCTGGCACAAGCCTGCTGTTTTCCGCTCTGCCAGCGTGGAAACGAGAGAGTGGTCCTCACAAGAAAAAAATTCAATCCATGCTAGCAGAGGATGGTTTCGATCCATCGACCTCTAGGTTATGGGCCCAGCACGCTTCCGCTGCGCCACTCTGCTTCCTGCTCAAAATCCTGTGGTTATGCAGATCAGGAGCCTTCAGAGGAGTGGCATGGGATCGCTGGAGCTATTCTGGCAGGGCTCTCACCTCATTTGCCTAAGAATGTCACAAGGCATGCTGGGTGCAGAAAATCTTCGCCTTCCCCTCTCACAGTCAGTCATAGGGGAAAGTCAAGGCCCTCTCAGTCACTAGCCATATCACGCCTTTGTCAAGACAGAAGCACCCCCACCCGCTCCTTCTCTGTGATCCTGCGCTACCATGCTCAGGTTTTGGCCTTACCTGGGAGCCAGAGGTGCACCCGGTGAGGGCTTGCCCGGTATGAGCGTTTGGGAGCGTTCGGGACGTGTGTGGACTTAGGACTGGAAGTTCTGTCCATTCGAAGCAGCCAACCTTCCTGCTGCAGACAGGGGCTGTTCTCTTGGGTTTCTTTCACCTTGCTCTCGGATAAATTTGGTTGTATGCTGCAGTTGCCTGCGATGACTACAAGGTGGCGCTGCTTTCAGGTAAGAGCACAAATATGCAGAAAATGTTGGGGACTTTTGCCACATTTATCGGTGGTGGGTCTCGCACATTTTTTCCAGGGGAGAGATATTGACCTGAAACACTTTTTACTGCAGAGATGCTGCAGTTCTAAAGGCTGGTCGGACAGAAGGGCTTAGCCGTTTCATTGCCTGCCCCCCTGCAGCCCATTTATTACCAGCAGTTGTGAGTGGTGACTGCTGTTTGTAAAATATAAAAATTTCAGGACATAGAAAGTCGCAGACGGGGCTTTTGGGATGCCTGCCTATGTCTTTGTTTATTATTTATCTAATAGCTGAGTGATCTGGTCAAGATATTTCTCTTTTTTTTAACATATTGCGTTAAAATAGCTACAGCTTGCTTAATGTATAAATATTAGCACTGCGTTGGCCGGGAATCGAACCCGGGTCAACTGCTTGGAAGGCAGCTATGCTCACCACTATACCACCAACGCTCCGTGGCATATGTTTTTTTTAAACTCTAGACATCACAACCCTGAGTTCAATTACTATATTGCACCAGTATCAGAGGTATTTTTGGTTTACAGACCAACATGAAAATCAGGAAAAAAGTTCTTGCAACTGCTAAGGAACTGGAGATTGAAACCAATGCAAAAGCTGCGCAGAAAAGGAGAAAGGGAAAGCAGCAGTTCAAATCATTGAAATAAGATATATTGGCAGCAAGGGAAAAACAGCAGGGTAGAGAAAGAAAACAGCTCCACGAAATTCACAGGAGATTGATAATAGCAGTACAAAAAAAGGGAATAATAACGTTCCAAGCAGCCTCAGAAAGAAGTGCGAGGGTCCCATCTTTCGTTAATGGTCATAACTGTGCATCATTTCCTTTGAAGTGTAGGGTTGATTCTCTGACCATCTGTCTCCCTGACTTTGAGCAGAGACCGATAGTTGAGCAGTCTCTTCCCACAAAAAGCTGGCACAAGCCTGCTGTTTTCCGCTCTGGCAGCGTGGAAAAGAGAGAGTGGTCCTCACAAGAAAAAAAATCAATCCATGCTAGCAGAGGATGGTTTCGATCCATGGACCTCTGGGGTATGGGCCCAGCACGCTTCCGCTGCGCCACTCTGCTTCCTGCTCAAAATGCTGTGGTTATGCAGATCAGGAGCCTTCAGAGGAGTGGCATGGGATCGCTGGAGCTATTCTGGCAGGGCTCTCACCTCATTTGCCTAAGAATGTCACAAGGCATGCTGGGTGCAGAAAATCTTCACCTTCCCCTCTCACAGTCAGTCATAGGGGAAAGTCAAGGCCCTCTCAGTCACTAGCCATGTCACGCCTTTGTCAAGACAGAAGCACCCCCACCCGCTCCTTCTCTGTGATCCTGCGCTACCATGCTCAGGTTTTGGCCTTACCTGGGAGCCAGAGGTGCACCCGGTGAGGGCTTGCCCGGTATGAGCGTTCGGGACGTGAGTGGACTTAGGACTGGAAGTTCTGTCCATTCGAAGCAGCCAACCTTCCTGCTGCAGACAGGGGCTGTTCCCTTGGGTTTCTTTCACCTTGCTCTCGGATAAATTTGGTTGTATGCTGCAGTTGCCTGCGATGACTACAAGGTGGCGCTGCTTTCAGGTAAGAGCACAAATATGCAGAAAATGTTGGGGACTTTTGCCACATTTATCGGTGGTGGGTCTCGCACATTTTTTCCAGGGGAGAGATATTGACCTGAAACACTTTTTACTGCAGAGATGCTGCAGTTCTAAAGGCTGGTCGGGCAGAAGGGCTTAGCCGTTTCATTGCCTGCCCCCCTGCAGCCCATTTATTACCAGCAGTTGTGAGTGGTGACTGCTGTTTGTAAAATATAAAAATTTCAGGACATAGAAAGTCGCAGACGGGGCTTTTGGGATGCCTGCCTATGTCTTTGTTTATTATTTATCTAATAGCTGAATAATCTGGTCAAGATATTTCTCTTTTTTTTAATATATTGCGTTAGAATAGCTACAGCTTGCTTAATGTATAAATATTAGCACTGCGTTGGCCGGGAATCGAACCCAGGTCAACTGCTTGGAAGGCAGCTATGCTCACCACTATACCACCAACGCTCCGTGGCATATGTTTTTTTTAAACTCTAGACATCACAACCCTGAGTTCAATGACTATATTGCACCAGTATCAGAGGTATTTTTGGTTTACAGACCAACATGAAAATCAGGAAAAAAGTTCTTGCAACTGCTAAGGAACTGGAGATTGAAACCAATGCAAAAGCTGCGCAGAAAAGGAGAAAGGGAAAGCAGCAGTTCAAATCATTGAAATAAGCATATATTGGCAGCAAGGGAAAAACAGCAGGGTAGAGAAAGAAAACAGCTCCACGAAATTCACAGGAGATTGATAATAGCAGGACAAAAAAAGGGAATAATAACGTTCCAAGCAGCCTCAGAAAGAAGTGCGAGGGTCCCATCTTTCGTTAATGGTCATAACTGTGCATCATTTCCTTTGAAGTGTAGGGTTGATTCTCTGACCATCTGTCTCCCTGACTTTGAGCAGAGACCGATAGTTGAGCAGTCTCTTCCCACAAAAAGCTGGCACAAGCCTGCTTTTTTCCGCTCTGGCAGCGTGGAAACGAGAGATTGGTCCTCACAAGAAAAAAAATCAATCCATGCTAGCAGAGGATGGTTTCGATCCATTGACCTCTGGGTTATGGGCCCAGCACGCTTCCGCTGCGCCACTCTGCTTCCTGCTCAAAATGCTATGGTTATGCAGATCAGGAGCCTTCAGAGGAGTGGCATGGGATCGCTGGAGCTATTCTGGCAGGGCTCTCACCTCATTTGCCTAAGAATGTCACAAGGCATGCTGGGTGCAGAAAATCTTCACCTTCCCCTCTCACAGTCAGTCATAGGGGAAAGTCAAGGCCCTCTCAGTCACTAGCCATGTCACGCCTTTGTCAAGACAGAAGCACCCCCACCCGCTCCTTCTCTGTGATCCTGCGCTACCATGCTCAGGTTTTGGCCTTACCTGGGAGCCAGAGGTGCACCCGGTGAGGGCTTGCCCGGTATGAGCGTTTGGGAGCGTTTGGGACGTGAGTGGACTTAGGACTGGAAGTTCTGTCCATTCGAAGCAGTCAACCGTCCTGCTGCAGACAGGGGCTGTTCCCTTGGGTTTCTTTCACCTTGCTCTCGGATAAATTTGGTTGTATGCTGCAGTTGCCTGCGATGACTACAAGGTGGCGCTGCTTTCAGGTAAGAGCACAAATATGCAGAAAATGTTGGGGACTTTTGCCACATTTATCGGTGGTGGGTCTCGCACATTTTTTCCAGGGGAGAGATATTGACCTGAAACACTTTTTACTGCAGAGATTCTGCAGTTCTAAAGGCTGGTCGGGCAGAAGGGCTTAGCCGTTTCATTGCCTGCCCCCCTGCAGCCCATTTATTACCAGCAGTTGTGAGTGGTGACTGCTGTTTGTAAAATATAAAAATTTCAGGACATAGAAAGTCGCAGACAGGGCTTTTGGGATGCCTGCCTATGTCTTTGTTTATTATTTATCTAATAGCTGAGTAATCTGGTCAAGATATTTCTCTTTTTTTTAACATATTGCGTTAGAATAGCTACAGCTTGCTTAATGTATAAATATTAGCACTGCGTTAGCCGGGAATCAAACCCGGGTCAACTGCTTGGAAGGCAGCTATGCTCACCACTATACCACCAACGCTCCATGGTATATGTTTTTTTTAAACTCTAGACATCACAACCCTGAGTTCAATGACTATATTGCACCAGTATCAGAGGTATTTTTGGTTTACAGACCAACATGAAAATCAGGAAAAAAGTTCTTGCAACTGCTAAGGAACTGGAGATTGAAACCAATGCAAAAGCTGCGCAGAAAAGGAGAAAGGGAAAGCAGCAGTTCAAATCATTGAAATAAGCATATATTGGCAGCAAGGGAAAAACTGCAGGGTAGAGAAAGAAAACAGCTCCACGAAATTCACAGGAGATTGATAATAGCAGGACAAAAAAAGGGAATAATAACGTTCCAAGCAGGCTCAGAAAGAAGTGCGAGGGTCCCATCTTTCTTTAATGGTCATAACTGTGCATCATTTCCTTTGAAGTGTAGGGTTGATTCTCTGACCATCTGTCTCCCTGACTTTGAGCAGAGACCGATAGTTGAGCAGTCTCTTCCCACAAAAAGCTGGCACAAGCCTGCTGTTTTCCGCTCTGGCAGCGTGGAAACGAGAGAGTGGTCCTCACAAGAAAAAAAATCAATCCATGCTAGCAGAGGATGGTTTCGATCCATCGACCTCTGGGTTATGGGCCCAGCACGCTTCCGCTGCGCCACTCTGCTTCCTGTTCAAAATGCTGTGGTTATGCAGATCAGTAGCCTTCAGAGGAGTGGCATGGGATCGCTGGAGCTATTCTGGCAGGGCTCTCACCTCATTTGCCTAAGAATGTCACAAGGCATGCTGGGTGCAGAAAATCTTCGCCTTCCCCTCTCACAGTCAGTCATAGGGGAAAGTCAAGGCCCTCTCATTTACTAGCCATGTCACGCCTTTGTCAAGACAGAAGCACCCCCACCCGCTCCTTCTCTGTGATCCTGCGCTACCATGCTCAGGTTTTGGCCTTACCTGGGAGCCAGAGGTGCACCCGGTGAGGGCTTGCCCGGTATGAGCGTTTGGGAGCGTTCGGGACGTGAGTGGACTTAGGACTTGAAGTTCTGTCCATTCGAAGCAGCCAACCTTCCTGCTGCAGACAGGGGCTGTTCCCTTGGGTTTCTTTCACCTTGCTCTCGGATAAATTTGGTTGTATGCTGCAGTTGCCTGCGATGACTACAAGGTGGCGCTGCTTTCAGGTAAGAGCACAAATATGCAGAAAATGTTGGGGACTTTTGCCACATTTATCGATGGTGGGTCTCGCAAATTTTTTCCAGGGGAGAGATATTGACCTGAAACACTTTTTACTGCAGAGATTCTGCAGTTCTAAAGGCTGGTCGGGCAGAAGGGCTTAGCCGTTTCATTGCCTGCCCCCCTGCAGCCCATTTATTACCAGCAGTTGTGAGTGGTGACTGCTGTTTGTAAAATATAAAAATTTCAGGACATAGAAAGTCGCAGACGGGGCTTTTGGGATGCCTGCCTATGTCTTTGTTTATTATTTATCTAATAGCTGAGTAATCTGGTCAAGATATTTCTCTTTTTTTTAACATATTGCGTTAGAATAGCTACAGCTTGCTTAATGTATAAATATTAGCACTGCGTTGGCCGGGAATCAAACCCGGTCAACTGCTTGGAAGGCAGCTATGCTCACCACTATAACACCAACGCTCCATGGCATATGTTTTTTTTAAACTCTAGACATCACAACCCTGAGTTCAATGACTATATTGCACCAGTATCAGAGGTATTTTTGGTTTACAGACCAACATGAAAATCAGGAAAAAAGTTCTTGCAACTGCTAAGGAACTGGAGATTGAAACCAATGCAAAAGCTGCGCAGAAAAGGAGAAAGGGAAAGCAGCAGTTCAAATCATTGAAATAAGCATATATTGGCAGCAAGGGAAAAACAGCAGGGTAGAGAAAGAAAACAGCTCCACGAAATTCACAGGAGATTGATAATAGCAGGACAAAAAAAGGGAATAATAACGTTCCAAGCAGGCTCAGAAAGAAGTGCGAGGGTCCCATCTTTCTTTAATGGTCATAACTGTGCATCATTTCCTTTGAAGTGTAGGGTTGATTCTCTGACCATCTGTCTCCCTGACTTTGAGCAGAGACCGATAGTTGAGCAGTCTCTTCCCACAAAAAGCTGGCACAAGCCTGCTGTTTTCCGCTCTGGCAGCGTGGAAACGAGAGAGTGGTCCTCACAAGAAAAAAAATCAATCCATGCTAGCAGAGGATGGTTTCGATCCATCGACCTCTGGGTTATGGGCCCAGCACGCTTCCGCTGCGCCACTCTGCTTCCTGTTCAAAATGCTGTGGTTATGCAGATCAGGAGCCTTCAGAGGAGTGGCATGGGATCGCTGGAGCTATTCTGGCAGGGCTCTCACCTCATTTGCCTAAGAATGTCACAAGGCATGCTGGGTGCAGAAAATCTTCGCCTTCCCCTCTCACAGTCAGTCATAGGGGAAAGTCAAGGCCCTCTCAGTCACTAGCCATGTCACGCCTTTGTCAAGACAGAAGCACCCCCACCCGCTCCTTCTCTGTGATCCTGCGCTACCATGCTCAGGTTTTGGCCTTACCTGGGAGCCAGAGGTGCACCCGGTGAGGGCTTGCCCGGTATGAGCGTTTGGGAGCGTTCGGGACGTGAGTGGACTTAGGCCTGGAAGTTCTGTCCATTCGAAGCAGCCAACCTTCCTGCTGCAGACAGGGGCTGTTCCCTTGGGTTTCTTTCACCTTGCTCTCGGATAAATTTGGTTGTATGCTGCAGTTGCCTGCGATGACTACAAGGTGGCGCTGCTTTCAGGTAAGAGCACAAATATGCAGAAAATGTTGGGGACTTTTGCCACATTTATCGGTGGTGGGTCTCGCACATTTTTTCCAGGGGAGAGATATTGACCTGAAACACTTTTTACTGCAGAGATTCTGCAGTTCTAAAGGCTGGTCGGGCAGAAGGGCTTAGCCGTTTCATTGCCTGCCCCCCTGCAGCCCATTTATTACCAGCAGTTGTGAGTGGTGACTGCTGTTTGTAAAATATAAAAATTTCAGGACATAGAAAGTCGCAGACGGGGCTTTTGGGATGCCTGCCTATGTCTTTGTTTATTATTTATCTAATAGCTGAGTAATCTGGTCAAGATATTTCTCTTTTTTTTAACATATTGCGATAGAATAGCTACAGCTTGCTTAATGTATAAATATTAGCACTGCGTTGGCCAGGAATCGAACCCGGGTCAACTGCTTGGAAGGCAGCTATGCTCACCACTATACCACCAACGCTCCATGGCATATGTTTTTTTTAAACTCTAGACATCACAACCCTGAGTTCAATGACTATATTGCACCAGTATCAGAGGTATTTTTGGTTTACAGACCAACATGAAAATCAGGAAAAAAGTTCTTGCAACTGCTAAGGAACTGGAGATTGAAACCAATGCAAAAGCTGCGCAGAAAAGGAGAAAGGGAAAGCAGCAGTTCAAATCATTGAAATAAGCATATTTTGGCAGCAAGGGAAAAACAGCAGGGTAGAGAAAGAAAACAGCTCCACGAAATTCACAGGAGATTGATAATAGCAGGACAAAAAAAGGGAATAATAACGTTCCAAGCAGGCTCAGAAAGAAGTGCGAGGGTCCCATCTTTCTTTAATGGTCATAACTGTGCATCATTTCCTTTGAAGTGTAGAGTTGATTCTCTGACCATCTGTCTCCCTGACTTTGAGCAGAGACCGATAGTTGAGCAGTCTCTTCCCACAAAAAGCTGGCACAAGCCTGCTGTTTTCCGCTCTGCCAGCGTGGAAACGAGAGAGTGGTCCTCACAAGAAAAAAATTCAATCCATGCTAGCAGAGGATGGTTTCGATCCATCGACCTCTGGGTTATGGGCCCAGCACGATTCCGCTGCGCCACTCTGCTTCCTGCTCAAACTCCTGTGGTTATGCAGATCAGGAGCCTTCAGAGGAGTGGCATGGGATCGCTGGAGCTATTCTGGCAGGGCTCTCACCTCATTTCCTAAGAATGTCACAAGGCATGCTGTTTGCAGAAAATCATCGCCTTCCCCTCTCACAGTCAGTCATAGGGGAAAGTCAAGGCCCTCTCAGTCACTAGCCATATCACGCCTTTGTCAAGACAGAAGCACCCCCACCCGCTCCTTCTCTGTGATCCTGCGCTACCATGCTCAGGTTTTGGCCTTACCTGGGAGCCAGAGGTGCACCCGGTGAGGGCTTGCCCGGTATGAGCGTTTGGGAGCGTTTGGGACGTTAGTGGACTTAGGACTGGAAGTTCTGTCCATTCGAAGCAGCCAACCTTCCTGCTGCAGACAGGGGCTGTTCCCTTGTGTTTCTTTCACCTTACTCTCGGATAAATTTGGTTGTATGCTGCAGTTGCCTGTGATGACTACAAGGTGGCGCTGCTTTCAGGTAAGAGCACAAATATGCAGAAAATGTTGGGGACTTTTGCCACATTTATCGGTGGTGGGTCTCGCACATTTTTTCCAGGGGAGAGATATTGACCTGAAACACTTTTTACTGCAGAGATGCTGCAGTTCTAAAGGCTGGTCGGGCAGAAGGGCTTAGCCGTTTCATTGCCTGCCCCCCTGCAGCCCATTTATTACCAGCAGTTGTGAGTGGTGACTGCTGTTTGTAAAATATAAAAATTTCAGGACATAGAAAGTCGCAGACGGGCCTTTTGGGATGCCTGCCTATGTCTTTGTTTATTATTTATCTAATAACTGAGTGATCTGGTCAAGATATTTCTCTTTTTTTTAACATATTGCGTTAAAATAGCTACAGCTTGCTTAATGAATAAATATTAGCACTGCGTTGGCCGGGAATCGAACCCGGGTCAACTGCTTGGAAGGCAGCTATGCTCACCACTATACCACCAACGCTCCGTGGCATATGTTTTTTTTAAACTCTAGACATCACAACCCTGAGTTCAATGACTATATTGCACCAGTATCAGAGGTATTTTTGGTTTACAGACCAACATGAAAATCAGGAAAAAAGTTCTTGCAACTGCTAAGGAACTGGAGATTGAAACCAATGCAAAAGCTGCGCAGAAAAGGAGAAAGGGAAAGCAGCAGTTCAAATCATTGAAATAAGATATATTGGCAGCAAGGGAAAAACAGCAGGGTAGAGAAAGAAAACAGCTCCACGAAATTCACAGGAGATTGATAATAGCAGTACAAAAAAAGGGAATAATAACGTTCCAAGCAGCCTCAGAAAGAAGTGCGAGGGTCCCATCTTTCGTTAATGGTTATAACTGTGCATCATTTCCTTTGAAGTGTAGGGTTGATTCTCTGACCATCTGTCTCCCTGACTTTGAGCAGAGACCGATAGTTGAGCAGTCTCTTCCCACAAAAAGCTGGCACAAGCCTGCTGTTTTCCGCTCTGGCAGCGTGGAAACGAGAGAGTGGTCCTCACAAGAAAAAAAATCAATCCATGCTAGCAGAGGATGGTTTCGATCCATGGACCTCTGGGGTATGGGCCCAGCACGCTTCCGCTGCGCCACTCTGCTTCCTGCTCAAAATGCTGTGGTTATGCAGATCAGGAGCCTTCAGAGGAGTGGCATGGGATCGCTGGAGCTATTCTGGCAGGGCTCTCACCTCATTTGCCTAAGAATGTCACAAGGCATGCTGGGTGCAGAAAATCTTCACCTTCCCCTCTCACAGTCAGTCATAGGGGAAAGTCAAGGCCCTCTCAGTCACTAGCCATGTCACGCCTTTGGCAAGACAGAAGCACCCCCACCCGCTCCTTCTCTGTGATCCTGCGCTACCATGCTCAGGTTTTGGCCTTACCTGGGAGCCAGAGGTGCACCCGGTGAGGGCTTGCCCGGTATGAGCGTTTGGGACGTGAGTGGACTTAGGACTGGAAGTTCTGTCCATTCGAAGCAGCCAACCTTCCTGCTGCAGACAGGGGCTGTTCCCTTGGGTTTCTTTCACCTTGCTCTCGGATAAATTTGGTTGTATGCTGCAGTTGCCTGCGATGACTACAAGGTGGCGCTGCTTTCAGGTAAGAGCACAAATATGCAGAAAATGTTGGGGACTTTTGCCACATTTATCGGTGGTGGGTCTCGCACATTTTTTCCAGGGGAGAGATATTGACCTGAAACACTTTTTACTGCAGAGATTCTGCAGTTCTAAAGGCTGGTCGGGCAGAAGGGCTTAGCCGTTTCATTGCCTGCCCCCCTGCAGCCCATTTATTACCAGCAGTTGTGAGTGGTGACTGCTGTTTGTAAAATATAAAAATTTCAGGACATAGAAAGTCGCAGACGGGGCTTTTGGGATGCCTGCCTATGTCTTTCTTTATTATTTATCTAATAGCTGAGTAATCTGGTCAAGATATTTCTCTTTTTTTTAACATATTGCGTTAGAATAGCTACAGCTTGCTTAATGTATAAATATTAGCACTGCGTTGGCTGGGAATCAAACCCGGGTCAACTGCTTGGAAGGCAGCTATGCTCACCACTATACCACCAACGCTCCGGGGCATATGTTTTTTTAAAACTCTAGACATCACAACCCTGAGTTCAATTACTATATTGCACCAGTATCAGAGGTATTTTTGGTTTACAGACCAACATGAAAATCAGGAAAAAAGTTCTTGCAACTGCTAAGGAACTGGAGATTGAAACCAATGCAAAAGCTGCGCAGAAAAGAAGAAAGGGAAAGCAGCAGTTCAAATCATTGAAATAAGCATATATTGGCAGCAAGGGAAAAACAGCAGGGTAGAGAAAGAAAACAGCTCCACGAAATTCACAGGAGATTGATAATAGCAGGACAAAAAAAGGGAATAATAACGTTCCAAGCAGCCTCAGAAAGAAGTGCGAGGGTCCCATCTTTCGTTAATGGTCATAACTGTGCATCATTTCCTTTGAAGTGTAGGGTTGATTCCCTGACCATCTGTCTCCCTGACTTTGAGCAGAGACCGATAGTTGAGCAGTCTCTTCCCACAAAAAGCTGGCACAAGCCTGCTTTTTTCCGCTCTGGCAGCGTGGAAACGAGAGAGTGGTCCTCACAAGAAAAAAAATCAATCCATGCTAGCAGAGGATGGTTTCGATCCATCGACCTTTGGGTTATGGGCCCAGCACACTTCCGCTGCGCCACTCTGCTTCCTGCTCAAAATGCTGTGGTTATGCAGATCAGGAGCCTTCAGAGGAGTGGCATGGGATCGCTGGAGCTATTCTGGCAGGGCTCTCACCTCATTTGCCTAAGAATGTCACAAGGCATGCTGGGTGCAGAAAATCTTCGCCTTCCCCTCTCACAGTCAGTCATAGGGGAAAGTCAAGGCCCTTTCAGTCACTAGCCATGTCACGCCTTTGTCAAGACAGAAGCACCCCCACCCGCTCCTTCTCTGTGATCCTGCGCTACCATGCTCAGGTTTTGGCCTTACCTGGGAGCCAGAGGTGCACCCGGTGAGGGCTTGCCCGGTATGAGCGTTCGGGACGTGAGTGGACTTAGGACTGGAAGTTCTGTCCATTCGAAGCAGCCAACCTTCCTGCTGCAGACAGGGGCTGTTCCCTTGGGTTTCTTTCACCTTGCTCTCGGATAAATTTGGTTGTATGCTGCAGTTGCCTGCGATGACTACAAGGTGGCGCTGCTTTCAGGTAAGAGCACAAATATGCAGAAAATGTTGGGGACTTTTGCCACATTTATCGGTGGTGGGTCTCGCACATTTTTTCCAGGGGAGAGATATTGACCTGAAACACTTTTTACTGCAGAGATGCTGCAGTTCTAAAGGCTGGTCGGGCAGAAGGGCTTAGCCGTTTCATTGCCTGCCCCCCTGCAGCCCATTTATTACCAGCAGTTGTGAGTGGTGACTGCTGTTTGTAAAATATAAAAATTTCAGGACATAGAAAGTCGCAGACGGGGCTTTTGGGATGCCTGCCTATGTCTTTGTTTATTATTTATCTAATAGCTGAATAATCTGGTCAAGATATTTCTCTTTTTTTTAACATATTGCGTTAGAATAGCTACAGCTTGCTTAATGTATAAATATTAGCACTGCGTTGGCCGGGAATCGAACCCAGGTCAACTGCTTGGAAGGCAGCTATGCTCACCACTATACCACCAACGCTCCATGGCATATGTTTTTTTTAAACTCTAGACATCACAACCCTGAGTTCAATGACTATATTGCACCAGTATCAGAGGTATTTTTGGTTTACAGACCAACATGAAAATCAGGAAAAAAGTTCTTGCAACTGCTAAGGAACTGGAGATTGAAACCAATGCAAAAGCTGCGCAGAAAAGGAGAAAGGGAAAGCAGCAGTTCAAATCATTGAAATAAGCATATATTGGCAGCAAGGGAAAAACAGCAGGGTAGAGAAAGAAAACAGCTCCACGAAATTCACAGGAGATTGATAATAGCAGGACAAAAAAAGGGAATAATAACGTTCCAAGCAGCCTCAGAAAGAAGTGCGAGGGTCCCATCTTTCGTTAATGGTCATAACTGTGCATCATTTCCTTTGAAGTGTAGGGTTGATTCTCTGACCATCTGTCTCCCTGACTTTGAGCAGAGACCGATAGTTGAGCAGTCTCTTCCCACAAAAAGCTGGCACAAGCCTGCTGTTTTCCGCTCTGGCAGCGTGGAAACGAGAGAGTGGTCCTCACAAGAAAAAAAATCAATCCATGCTAGCAGAGGATGGTTTCGATCCATCGACCTCTGGGTTATGGGCCCAGCACGCTTCCGCTGCGCCACTCTGCTTCCTGTTCAAAATGCTGTGGTTATGCAGATCAGGAGCCTTCAGAGGAGTGGCATGGGATCGCTGGAGCTATTCTGGCAGGGCTCTCACCTCATTTGCCTAAGAATGTCACAAGGCATGCTGGGTGCAGAAAATCTTCGCCTTCCCCTCTCACAGTCAGTCATAGGGGAAAGTCAAGGCCCTCTCAGTCACTAGCCATGTCACGCCTTTGTCAAGACAGAAGCACCCCCACCCGCTCCTTCTCTGTGATCCTGCGCTACCATGCTCAGGTTTTGGCCTTACCTGGGAGCCAGAGGTGCACCCGGTGAGGGCTTGCCCGGTATGAGCGTTCGGGACGTGAGTGGACTTAGGCCTGGAAGTTCTGTCCATTCGAAGCAGCCAACCTTCCTGCTGCAGACAGGGGCTGTTCCCTTGGGTTTCTTTCACCTTGCTCTCGGATAAATTTGGTTGTATGCTGCAGTTGCCTGCGATGACTACAAGGTGGCGCTGCTTTCAGGTAAGAGCACAAATATGCAGAAAATGTTGGGGACTTTTGCCACATTTATCGGTGGTGGGTCTCGCACATTTTTTCCAGGGGAGAGATATTGACCTGAAACACTTTTTACTGCAGAGATTCTGCAGTTCTAAAGGCTGGTCGGGCAGAAGGGCTTAGCCGTTTCATTGCCTGCCCCCCTGCAGCCCATTTATTACCAGCAGTTGTGAGTGGTGACTGCTGTTTGTAAAATATAAAAATTTCAGGACATAGAAAGTCGCAGACGGGGCTTTTGGGATGCCTGCCTATGTCTTTGTTTATTATTTATCTAATAGCTGAGTAATCTGGTCAAGATATTTCTCTATTTTTTAACATATTGCGATAGAATAGCTACAGCTTGCTTAATGTATAAATATTAGCACTGCGTTGGCCAGGAATCGAACCCGGGTCAACTGCTTGGAAGGCAGCTATGCTCACCACTATACCACCAACGCTCCATGGCATATGTTTTTTTTAAACTCTAGACATCACAACCCTGAGTTCAATGACTATATTGCACCAGTATCAGAGGTATTTTTGGTTTACAGACCAACATGAAAATCAGGAAAAAAGTTCTTGCAACTGCTAAGGAACTGGAGATTGAAACCAATGCAAAAGCTGCGCAGAAAAGGAGAAAGGGAAAGCAGCAGTTCAAATCATTGAAATAAGCATATATTGGCAGCAAGGGAAAAACAGCAGGGTAGAGAAAGAAAACAGCTCCACGAAATTCACAGGAGATTGATAATAGCAGGACAAAAAAAGGGAATAATAACGTTCCAAGCAGCCTCAGAAAGAAGTGCGAGGGTCCCATCTTTCGTTAATGGTCATAACTGTGCATCATTTCCTTTGAAGTGTAGGGTTGATTCTCTGACCATCTGTCTCCCTAACTTTGAGCAGAGAGCGATAGTTGAGCAGTCTCTTCCCACAAAAAGCTGGCACAAGCCTGCTGTTTTCCGCTCTGGCAGCGTGGAAACGAGAGAGTGGTCCTCACAAGAAAAAAAATCAATCCATGCTAGCAGAGGATGGTTTCGATCCATCGACCTCTGGGTTATGGGCCCAGCACGCTTCCGCTGCGCCACTCTGCTTCCTGTTCAAAATGCTGTGGTTATGCAGATCAGGAGCCTTCAGAGGAGTGGCATGGGATCGCTGGAGCTATTCTGGCAGGGCTCTCACCTCATTTGCCTAAGAATGTCACAAGGCATGCTGGGTGCAGAAAATCTTCGCCTTCCCCTCTCACAGTCAGTCATAGGGGAAAGTCAAGGCCCTCTCAGTCACTAGCCATGTCACGCCTTTGTCAAGACAGAAGCACCCCCACCCGCTCCTTCTCTGTGATCCTGCGCTACCATGCTCAGGTTTTGGCCTTACCTGGGAGCCAGAGGTGCACCCGGTGAGGGCTTGCCCGGTATGAGCGTTTGGGAGCGTTCGGGACTTAGGCCTGGAAGTTCTGTCCATTCGAAGCAGCCAACCTTCCTGCTGCAGACAGGGGCTGTTCCCTTGGGTTTCTTTCACCTTGCTCTCGGATAAATTTGGTTGTATGCTGCAGTTGCCTGCGATGACTACAAGGTGGCGCTGCTTTCAGGTAAGAGCACAAATATGCAGAAAATGTTGGGGACTTTTGCCACATTTATCGGTGGTGGGTCTCGCACATTTTTTCCAGGGGAGAGATATTGACCTGAAACACTTTTTACTGCAGAGATTCTGCAGTTCTAAAGGCTGGTCGGGCAGAAGGGCTTAGCCGTTTCATTGCCTGCCCCCCTGCAGCCCATTTATTACCAGCAGTTGTGAGTGGTGACTGCTGTTTGTAAAATATAAAAATTTCAGGACATAGAAAGTCGCAGACGGGGCTTTTGGGATGCCTGCCTATGTCTTTCTTTATTATTTATCTAATAGCTGAGTAATCTGGTCAAGATATTTCTCTTTTTTTTAACATATTGCGTTAGAATAGCTACAGCTTGCTTAATGTATAAATATTAGCACTGCGTTGGCTGGGAATCAAACCCGGGTCAACTGCTTGGAAGGCAGCTATGCTCACCACTATACCACCAACGCTCCGGGGCATATGTTTTTTTAAAACTCTAGACATCACAACCCTGAGTTCAATTACTATATTGCACCAGTATCAGAGGTATTTTTGGTTTACAGACCAACATGAAAATCAGGAAAAAAGTTCTTGCAACTGCTAAGGAACTGGAGATTGAAACCAATGCAAAAGCTGCGCAGAAAAGAAGAAAGGGAAAGCAGCAGTTCAAATCATTGAAATAAGCATATATTGGCAGCAAGGGAAAAACAGCAGGGTAGAGAAAGAAAACAGCTCCACGAAATTCACAGGAGATTGATAATAGCAGGACAAAAAAAGGGAATAATAACGTTCCAAGCAGCCTCAGAAAGAAGTGCGAGGGTCCCATCTTTCGTTAATGGTCATAACTGTGCATCATTTCCTTTGAAGTGTAGGGTTGATTCTCTGACCATCTGTCTCCCTGACTTTGAGCAGAGACCGATAGTTGAGCAGTCTCTTCCCACAAAAAGCTGGCACAAGCCTGCTTTTTTCCGCTCTGGCAGCGTGGAAACGAGAGAGTGGTCCTCACAAGAAAAAAAATCAATCCATGCTAGCAGAGGATGCTTTCGATCCATCGACCTTTGGGTTATGGGCCCAGCACACTTCCGCTGCGCCACTCTGCTTCCTGCTCAAAATGCTGTGGTTATGCAGATCAGGAGCCTTCAGAGGAGTGGCATGGGATCGCTGGAGCTATTCTGGCAGGGCTCTCACCTCATTTGCCTAAGAATGTCACAAGGCATGCTGGGTGCAGAAAATCTTCGCCTTCCCCTCTCACAGTCAGTCATAGGGGAAAGTCAAGGCCCTCTCAGTCACTAGCCATGTCACGCCTTTGTCAAGACAGAAGCACCCCCACCCGCTCCTTCTCTGTGATCCTGCGCTACCATGCTCAGGTTTTGGCCTTACCTGGGAGCCAGAGGTGCACCCGGTGAGGGCTTGCCCGGTATGAGCGTTCGGGACGTGAGTGGACTTAGGACTGGAAGTTCTGTCCATTCGAAGCAGCCAACCTTCCTGCTGCAGACAGGGGCTGTTCCCTTGGGTTTCTTTCACCTTGCTCTCGGATAAATTTGGTTGTATGCTGCAGTTGCCTGCGATGACTACAAGGTGGCGCTGCTTTCAGGTAAGAGCACAAATATGCAGAAAATGTTGGGGACTTTTGCCACATTTATCGGTGGTGGGTCTCGCACATTTTTTCCAGGGGAGAGATATTGACCTGAAACACTTTTTACTGCAGAGATGCTGCAGTTCTAAAGGCTGGTCGGGCAGAAGGGCTTAGCCGTTTCATTGCCTGCCCCCCTGCAGCCCATTTATTACCAGCAGTTGTGAGTGGTGACTGCTGTTTGTAAAATATAAAAATTTCAGGACATAGAAAGTCGCAGACGGGGCTTTTGGGATGCCTGCCTATGTCTTTGTTTATTATTTATCTAATAGCTGAATAATCTGGTCAAGATATTTCTCTTTTTTTTAACATATTGCGTTAGAATAGCTACAGCTTGCTTAATGTATAAATATTAGCACTGCGTTGGCCGGGAATCGAACCCAGGTCAACTGCTTGGAAGGCAGCTATGCTCACCACTATACCACCAACGCTCCGTGGCATATGTTTTTTTTAAACTCTAGACATCACAACCCTGAGTTCAATGACTATATTGCACCAGTATCAGAGGTATTTTTGGTTTACAGACCAACATGAAAATCAGGAAAAAAGTTCTTGCAACTGCTAAGGAACTGGAGATTGAAACCAATGCAAAAGCTGCGCAGAAAAGGAGAAAGGGAAAGCAGCAGTTCAAATCATTGAAATAAGCATATATTGGCAGCAAGGGAAAAACAGCAGGGTAGAGAAAGAAAACAGCTCCACGAAATTCACAGGAGATTGATAATAGCAGGACAAAAAAAGGGAATAATAACGTTCCAAGCAGCCTCAGAAAGAAGTGCGAGGGTCCCATCTTTCGTTAATGGTCATAACTGTGCATCATTTCCTTTGAAGTGTAGGGTTGATTCTCTGACCATCTGTCTCCCTGACTTTGAGCAGAGACCGATAGTTGAGCAGTCTCTTCCCACAAAAAGCTGGCACAAGCCTGCTGTTTTCCGCTTTGGCAGCGTGGAAACGAGAGAGTGGTCCTCACAAGAAAAAAAATCAATCCATGCTAGCAGAGGATGGTTTCAATCCATCGACCTCTGGGTTATGGGCCCAGCACGCTTCCGCTGCGCCACTCTGCTTCCTGTTCAAAATGCTGTGGTTATGCAGATCAGGAGCCTTCAGAGGAGTGGCATGGGATCGCTGGAGCTATTCTGGCAGGGCTCTCACCTCATTTGCCTAAGAATGTCACAAGGCATGCTGGGTGCAGAAAATCTTCGCCTTCCCCTCTCACAGTCAGTCATAGGGGAAAGTCAAGGCCCTCTCAGTCACTAGCCATGTCACGCCTTTGTCAAGACAGAAGCACCCCCACCCGCTCCTTCTCTGTGATCCTGCGCTACCATGCTCAGGTTTTGGCCTTACCTGGGAGCCAGAGGTGCACCCGGTGAGGGCTTGCCCGGTATGAGCGTTTGGGAGCGTTCGGGACGTGAGTGGACTTAGGCCTGGAAGTTCTGTCCATTCGAAGCAGCCAACCTTCCTGCTGCAGACAGGGGCTGTTCCCTTGGGTTTCTTTCACCTTGCTCTCGGATAAATTTGGTTGTGTGCTGCAGTTGCCTGCGATGACTACAAGGTGGCGCTGCTTTCAGGTAAGAGCACAAATATGCAGAAAATGTTGGGGACTTTTGCCACATTTATCGGTGGTGGGTCTCGCACATTTTTTCCAGGGGAGAGATATTGACCTGAAACACTTTTTACTGCAGAGATTCTGCAGTTCTAAAGGCTGGTCGGGCAGAAGGGCTTAGCCGTTTCATTGCCTGCCCCCCTGCAGCCCATTTATTACCAGCAGTTGTGAGTGGTGACTGCTGTTTGTAAAATATAAAAATTTCAGGACATAGAAAGTCGCAGACGGGGCTTTTGGGATGCCTGCCTATGTCTTTGTTTATTATTTATCTAATAGCTGAGTAATCTGGTCAAGATATTTCTCTATTTTTTAACATATTGCGATAGAATAGCTACAGCTTGCTTAATGTATAAATATTAGCACTGCGTTGGCCAGGAATCGAACCCGGGTCAACTGCTTGGAAGGCAGCTATGCTCACCACTATTCCACCAACGCTCCATGGCATATGTTTTTTTTAAACTCTAGACATCACAACCCTGAGTTCAATGACTATATTGCACCAGTATCAGAGGTATTTTTGGTTTACAGACCAACATGAAAATCAGGAAAAAAGTTCTTGCAACTGCTAAGGAACTGGAGATTGAAACCAATGCAAAAGCTGCGCAGAAAAGGAGAAAGGGAAAGCAGCAGTTCAAATCATTGAAATAAGCATATATTGGCAGCAAGGGAAAAACAGCAGGGTAGAGAAAGAAAACAGCTCCACGAAATTCACAGGAGATTGATAATAGCAGGACAAAAAAAGGGAATAATAACGTTCCAAGCAGCCTCAGAAAGAAGTGCGAGGGTCCCATCTTTCGTTAATGGTCATAACTGTGCATCATTTCCTTTGAAGTGTAGGGTTGATTCTCTGACCATCTGTCTCCCTGACTTTGAGCAGAGACCGATAGTTGAGCAGTCTCTTCCCACAAAAAGCTGGCACAAGCCTGCTGTTTTCCGCTCTGGCAGCGTGGAAACGAGAGAGTGGTCCTCACAAGAAAAAAAATCAATCCATGCTAGCAGAGGATGGTTTCGATCCATCGACCTCTGGGTTATGGGCCCAGCACGCTTCCGCTGCGCCACTCTGCTTCCTGTTCAAAATGCTGTGGTTATGCAGATCAGGAGCCTTCAGAGGAGTGGCATGGGATCGCTGGAGCTATTCTGGCAGGGCTCTCACCTCATTTGCCTAAGAATGTCACAAGGCATGCTGGGTGCAGAAAATCTTCGCCTTCCCCTCTCACAGTCAGTCATAGGGGAAAGTCAAGGCCCTCTCAGTCACTAGCCATGTCACGCCTTTGTCAAGACAGAAGCACCCCCACCCGCTCCTTCTCTGTGATCCTGCGCTACCATGCTCAGGTTTTGGCCTTACCTGGGAGCCAGAGGTGCACCCGGTGAGGGCTTGCCCGGTATGAGCGTTTGGGAGCGTTCGGGACGTGAGTGGACTTAGGCCTGGAAGTTCTGTCCATTCGAAGCAGCCAACCTTCCTGCTGCAGACAGGGGCTGTTCCCTTGGGTTTCTTTCACCTTGCTCTCGGATAAATTTGGTTGTATGCTGCAGTTGCCTGCGATGACTACAAGGTGGCGCTGCTTTCAGGTAAGAGCACAAATATGCAGAAAATGTTGGGGACTTTTGCCACATTTATCGGTGGTGGGTCTCGCACATTTTTTCCAGGGGAGAGATATTGACCTGAAACACTTTTTACTGCAGAGATTCTGCAGTTCTAAAGGCTGGTCGGGCAGAAGGGCTTAGCCGTTTCATTGCCTGCCCCCCTGCAGCCCATTTATTACCAGCTGTTGTGAGTGGTGACTGCTGTTTGTAAAATATAAAAATTTCAGGACATAGAAAGTCGCAGACGGGGCTTTTGGGATGCCTGCCTATGTCTTTGTTTATTATTTATCTAATAGCTGAGTAATCTGGTCAAGATATTTCTCTATTTTTTAACATATTGCGATAGAATAGCTACAGCTTGCTTAATGTATAAATACTAGCACTGCGTTGGCCAGGAATCGAACCCGGGTCAACTGCTTGGAAGGCAGCTATGCTCACCACTATACCACCAACGCTCCATGGCATATGTTTTTTTTAAACTCTAGACATCACAACCCTGAGTTCAGTGACTATATTGCACCAGTATCAGAGGTATTTTTGGTTTACAGACCAACATGAAAATCAGGAAAAAAGTTCTTGCAACTGCTAAGGAACTGGAGATTGAAACCAATGCAAAAGCTGCGCAGAAAAGGAGAAAGGGAAAGCAGCAGTTCAAATCATTGAAATAAGCATATTTTGGCAGCAAGGGAAAAACAGCAGGGTAGAGAAAGAAAACAGCTCCACGAAATTCACAGGAGATTGATAATAGCAGGACAAAAAAAGGGAATAATAACGTTCCAAGCAGGCTCAGAAAGAAGTGCGAGGGTCCCATCTTTCTTTAATGGTCATAACTGTGCATCATTTCCTTTGAAGTGTAGAGTTGATTCTCTGACCATCTGTCTCCCTGACTTTGAGCAGAGACCGATAGTTGAGCAGTCTCTTCCCACAAAAAGCTGGCACAAGCCTGCTGTTTTCCGCTCTGCCAGCGTGGAAACGAGAGAGTGGTCCTCACAAGAAAAAAATTCAATCCATGCTAGCAGAGGATGGATTCGATCAATCGACCTCTGGGTTATGGGCCCAGCACGCTTCCGCTGCGCCACTCTGCTTCCTGCTCAAAATCCTGTGGTTATGCAGATCAGGAGCCTTCAGAGGAGTGGCATGGGATCGCTGGAGCTATTCTGGCAGGGCTCTCACCTCATTTGCCTAAGAATGTCACAAGGCATGCTGGGTGCAGAAAAACTTCACCTTCCCCTCTCACAGTCAGTCATAGGGGAAAGTCAAGGCCCTCTCAGTCACTAGCCATATCACGCCTTTGTCAAGACAGAAGCACCCCCACCCGCTCCTTCTCTGTGATCCTGCGCTACCATGCTCAGGTTTTGGCCTTACCTGGGAGCCAGAGGTGCACCCGGTGAGGGCTTGCCCGGTATGAGCGTTCGGGACGTGAGTGGACTTAGGACTGGAAGTTCTGTCCATTCGAAGCAGCCAACCTTCCTGCTGCAGACAGGGGCTGTTCCCTTGGGTTTCTTTCACCTTGCTCTCGGATAAATTTGGTTGTATGCTGCAGTTGCCTGCGATGACTACAAGGTGGCGCTGCTTTCAGGTAAGAGCACAAATATGCAGAAAATGTTGGGGACTTTTGCCACATTTATCGGTGGTGGGTCTCGCACATTTTTTCCAGGGGAGAGATATTGACCTGAAACACTTTTTACTGCAGAGATGCTACAGTTCTAAAGGCTGGTCGGGCAGAAGGGCTTAGCCGTTTCATTGCCTGCCCCCCTGCAGCCCATTTATTACCAGCAGTTGTGAGTGGTGACTGCTGTTTGTAAAATATAAAAATTTCAGGACATAGAAAGTCGCAGACGGGGCTTTTGGGATGCCTGCCTATGTCTTTGTTTATTATTTATCTAATAGCTGAGTAATCTGGTCAAGATATTTCTCTTTTTTTTAACATATTGCGTTAGAATAGCTACAGCTTGCTTAATGTATAAATATTAGCACTGCGTTGGCCGGGAATTGAACCCAGGTCAACTGCTTGGAAGGCAGCTATGCTCACCACTATACCACCAACTCTCCGTGGCATATGTTTTTTTTAAACTCTAGCCATCACAACCCTGAGTTCAATTACTATATTGCACCAGTATCAGAGGTATTTTTGGTTTACAGACCAACATGAAAATCAAGAAAAAAGTTCTTGCAACTGCTAAGGAACTGGAGATTGAAACCAACGCAAAAGCTGCGCAGAAAAGGAGAAAGGGAAAGCAGCAGTTCAAATCATTGAAATAAGCATATATTGGCAGCAAGGGAAAAACAGCAGGGTAGAGAAAGAAAACAGCTCCACGAAATTCACAGGAGATTGATAATAGCAGGACAAAAAAAGGGAATAATAACGTTCCAAGCAGCCTCAGAAAGAAGTGCGAGGGTCCCATCTTTCGTTAATGGTCATAACTGTGCATCATTTCCTTTGAAGTGTAGGGTTGATTCTCTGACCATCTGTCTCCCTGACTTTGAGCAGAGACCGATAGTTGAGCAGTCTCTTCCCACAAAAAGCTGGCACAAGCCTGCTTTTTTCCGCTCTGGCAGCGTGGAAACGAGAGAGTGGTCCTCACAAGAAAAAAAATCAATCCATGTTAGCAGAGGATGGTTTCGATCCATCGACCTCTGGGTTATGGGCCCAGCACGCTTCCGCTGCGCCACTCTGCTTCCTGCTCAAAATGCTATGTTATGCAGATCAGGAGCCTTCAGAGGAGTGGCATGGGATCGCTGGAGCTATTCTGGTAGGGCTCTCACCTCATTTGCCTAAGAATGTCACAAGGCATGCTGGGTGCAGAAAATCTTCACCTTCCCCTCTCACAGTCAGTCATAGGGGAAAGTCAAGGCCCTCTCAGTCTCTAGCCATGTCACGCCTTTGTCAAGACAGAAGCACCCCCACCCGCTCCTTCTCTGTGATCCTGCGCTACCATGCTCAGGTTTTGGCCTTACCTGGGAGGCAGAGGTGCACCCGGTATGAGCGTTTGGGAGCGTTCGGGACGTGAGTGGACTTAGGACTGGAAGTTCTGTCCATTCGAAGCAGCCAACCTTCCTGCTGCAGACAGGGGCTGTTGCCTTGGGTTTCTTTCACCTTGCTCTCAGATAAATTTGGTTGTATGCTGCAGTTGCCTGCGATGACTACAAGGTGGCGCTGCTTTCAGGTAAGAGCACAAATATGCAGAAAATGTTGGGGACTTTTGCCACATTTATCGGTGGTGGGTCTCGCACATTTTTTCCAGGGGAGAGATATTGACCTGAAACACTTTTTACTGCAGAGATTCTGCAGTTCTAAAGGCTGGTCGGGCAGAAGGGCTTAGCCGTTTCATTGCCTGCCCCCCTGCAGCCCATTTATTACCAGCAGTTGTGAGTGGTGACTGCTGTTTGTAAAATATAAAAATTTCAGGACATAGAAAGTCGCAGACGGGGCTTTTGGGATGCCTGCCTATGTCTTTGTTTATTATTTATCTAATAGCTGAGTAATCTGGTCAAGATATTTCTCTTTTTTTTAACATATTGCGTTAGAATAGCTACAGCTTGCTTAATGTATAAATATTAGCACTGCGTTGGCCGGGAATCAAACCCGGGTCAACTGCTTGGAAGGCAGCTATGCTCACCACTATACCACCAACGCTCCATGGCATATGTTTTTTTTAAACTCTAGACATCACAACCCTGAGTTCAATGACTATATTGCACCAGTATCAGAGGTATTTTTGGTTTACAGACCAACATGAAAATCAGGAAAAAAGTTCTTGCAACTGCTAAGGAACTGGAGATTGAAACCAATGCAAAAGCTGCGCAGAAAAGGAGAAAGGGAAAGCAGCAGTTCAAATCATTGAAATAAGCATATATTGGCAGCAAGGGAAAAACAGCAGGGTAGAGAAAGAAAACAGCTCCACGAAATTCACAGGAGATTGATAATAGCAGGACAAAAAAAGGGAATAATAACGTTCCAAGCAGGCTCAGAAAGAAGTGCGAGGGTCCCATCTTTCTTTAATGGTCATAACTGTGCATCATTTCCTTTGAAGTGTAGGGTTGATTCTCTGACCATCTGTCTCCCTGACTTTGAGCAGAGACCGATAGTTGAGCAGTCTCTTCCCACAAAAAGCTGGCACAAGCCTGCTGTTTTCCGCTCTTGCAGCGTGGAAACGAGAGAGTGGTCCTCACAAGAAAAAAAATCAATCCATGCTAGCAGAGGATGGTTTCGATCCATCGACCTCTGGGTTATGGGCCCAGCACGCTTCCGCTGCGCCACTCTGCTTCCTGCTCAAAATGCTGTGGTTATGCAGATCAGGAGCCTTCAGAGGAGTGTCATGGGATCGCTGGAGCTATTCTGGCAGGGCTCTCACCTCATTTGCCTAAGAATGTCACAAGGCATGCTGGGTGCAGAAAATCTTCGCCTTCCCCTCTCACAGTCAGTCATAGGGGAAAGTCAAGGCCCTCTCAGTCACTAGCCATGTCACGCCTTTGTCAAGACAGAAGCACCCCCACCCGCTCCTTCTCTGTGATCCTGCGCTACCATGCTCAGGTTTTGGCCTTACCTGGGAGCCAGAGGTGCACCCGGTGAGGGCTTGCCCGGTATGAGCGTTTGGGAGCATTCGGGACGTGAGTGGACTTAGGACTGGAAGTTCTGTCCATTCGAAGCAGCCAACCTTCCTGCTGCAGACAGGGGCTGTTCCCTTGGGTTTCTTTCACCTTGCTCTCGGATAAATTTGGTTGTATGCTGCAGTTGCCTGCGATGACTACAAGGTGGCGCTGCTTTCAGATAAGAGCACAAATATGCAGAAAATGCTGGGGACTTTTGCCACATTTATCGGTGGTGGGTCTCGCACATTTTTTCCAGGGGAGAGATATTGACCTGAAACACTTTTTACTGCAGAGATGCTGCAGTTCTAAAGGCTGGTCGGGCAGAAGGGCTTAGCCGTTTCATTGCCTGCCCCCCTGCATCCCATTTATTACCAGCAGTTGTGAGTGGTGACTGCTGTTTGTAAAATATAAAAATTTCAGGACATAGAAAGTCGCAGACGGGGCTTTTGGGATGCCTGCCTATGTCTTTGTTTATTATTTATCTAATAGCTGAGTAATCTGGTCAAGATATTTCTCTTTTTTTTAACATATTGCGTTAAAATAGCTACAGTTTGCTTAATGTATAAATATTAGCACTGCGTTGGCTGGGAATCGAACCCGGGTCAACTGCTTGGAAGGCAGCTATGCTCACCACTATACCACCAACGCTCCGTGGCATATGTTTTTTTTAAACTCTAGACATCACAACCCTGAGTTCAATGACTATATTGCACCAGTATCAGAGGTATTTTTGGTTTACAGACCAACATGAAAATCAGGAAAAAAGTTCTTGCAACTGCTAAGGAACTGGAGATTGAAACCAATGCAAAAGCTGCGCAGAAAAGGAGAAAGGGAAAGCAGCAGTTCCAATCATTGAAATAAGCATATATTGGCAGCAAGGGAAAAACAGCAGGGTAGAGAAAGAAAACAGCTCCACGAAATTCACAGGAGATTGATAATAGCAGGACAAAAAAAGGGAATAATAACGTTCCAAGCAGGCTCAGAAAGAAGTGCGAGGGTCCCATCTTTATTTAATGGTCATAACTGTGCATCATTTCCTTTGAAGTGTAGGATTGATTCTCTGACCATCTGTCTCCCTGACTTTGAGCAGAGACCGATAGTTGAGCAGTCTCTTCCCACAAAAAGCTGGCACAAGCCTGCTGTTTTCCGCTCTGGCAGCGTGGAAACGAGAGAGTGGTCCTCACAAGAAAAAAAATCAATCCATGCTAGCAGAGGATGGTTTCGATCCATCGACCTCTGGGTTATGGGCCCAGCACGCTTCCGCTGCACCACTCTGCTTCCTGCTCAAAATGCTGTGGTTATGCAGATCAGGAGCCTTCAAAGGAGTGGCATGGGATCGCTGGAGCTATTCTGGCAGGGCTCTCACCTCATTTGCCTAAGAATGTCACAAGGCATGCTGGGTGCAGAAAATCTTCGCCTTCCCCTCTCACAGTCAGTCATAGGGGAAAGTCAAGGCCCTCTCAGTCACTAGCCATGTCACGCCTTTGTCAAGACAGAAGCACCCCCACCCGCTCCTTCTCTGTGATCCTGCGCTACCATGCTCAGGTTTTGGCCTTACCTGGGAGCCAGAGGTGCACCCGGTGAGGGCTTGCCCGGTATGAGCGTTTGGGAGCATTCGGGACGTGAGTGGACTTAGGACTGGAAGTTCTGTCCATTCGAAGCAGCCAACCTTCCTGCTGCAGACAGGGGCTGTTCCCTTGGGTTTCTTTCACCTTGCTCTCGGATAAATTTGGTTGTATGCTGCAGTTGCCTGCGATGACTACAAGGTGGCACTGCTTTCAGGTAAGAGCACAAATATGCAGAAAATGCTGGGGACTTTTGCCACATTTATCGGTGGTGGGTCTCGCACATTTTTTCCAGGGGAGAGATATTGACCTGAAACACTTTTTACTGCAGAGATTCTGCAGTTCTAAAGGCTGGTCGGGCAGAAGGGCTTAGCCGTTTCATTGCCTGCCCCCCTGCAGCCCATTTATTACCAGCAGTTGTGAGTGGTGACTGCTGTTTGTAAAATATAAAAATTTCAGGACATAGAAAGTCGCAGACGGGGCTTTTGGGATGCCTGCCTATGTCTTTGTTTATTATTTATCTAATAGCTGAGTAATCTGGTCAAGATATTTCTCTTTTTTTTAACATATTGCGTTAGAATAGCTACAGCTTGCTTAATGTATAAATATTAGCACTGCGTTGGCCGGGAATCAAACCCGGGTCAACTGCTTGGAAGGCAGCTATGCTCACCACTATACCACCAACGCTCCATGGCATATGTTTTTTTTAAACTCTAGACATCACAACCCTGAGTTCAATGACTATATTGCACCAGTATCAGAGGTATTTTTGGTTTACAGACCAACATGAAAATCAGGAAAAAAGTTCTTGCAACTGCTAAGGAACTGGAGATTGAAACCAATGCAAAAGCTGCGCAGAAAAGGAGAAAGGGAAAGCAGCAGTTCAAATCATTGAAATAAGCATATATTGGCAGCAAGGGAAAAACAGCAGGGTAGAGAAAGAAAACAGCTCCACGAAATTCACAGGAGATTGATAATAGCAGGACAAAAAAAGGGAATAATAACGTTCCAAGCAGGCTCAGAAAGAAGTGCGAGGGTCCCATCTTTCTTTAATGGTCATAACTGTGCATCATTTCCTTTGAAGTGTAGAGTTGATTCTCTGACCATCTGTCTCCCTGACTTTGAGCAGAGACCGATAGTTGAGCAGTCTCTTCCCACAAAAAGCTGGCACAAGCCTGCTGTTTTCCACTCTGCCAGCGTGGAAACGAGAGAGTGGTCCTCACAAGAAAAAAATTCAATCCATGCTAGCAGAGGATGGTTTCGATCCATCGACCTCTGGGTTATGGGCCCAGCACGCTTCCGCTGCGCCACTCTGCTTCCTGCTCAAAATCCTGTGGTTATGCAGATCAGGAGCCTTCAGAGGAGTAGCATGGGATCGCTGGAGCTATTCTGGCAGGGCTCTCACCTCATTTGCCTAAGAATGTCACAAGGCATGCTGGGTGCAGAAAATCTTCGCCTTCCCCTCTCACAGTCAGTCATAGGGGAAAGTCAAGGCCCTCTCAGTCACTAGCCATATCACGCCTTTGTCAAGACAGAAGCACCCCCACCCGCTCCTTCTCTGTGATCCTGCGCTACCATGCTCAGGTTTTGGCCTTACCTGGGAGCCAGAGGTGCACCCGGTGAGGGCTTGCCCGGTATGAGCGTTCGGGACGTGAGTGGACTTAGGACTGGAAGTTCTGTCCATTCGAAGCAGCCAACCTTCCTGCTGCAGACAGGGGCTGTTCCCTTGGGTTTCTTTCACCTTGCTCTCGGATAAATTTGGTTGTATGCTGCAGTTGCCTGCGATGACTACAAGGTGGCGCTGCTTTCAGGTAAGAGCACAAATATGCAGAAAATGTTGGGGACTTTTGCCACATTTATCGGTGGTGGGTCTCGCACATTTTTTCCAGGGGAGAGATATTGACCTGAAACACTTTTTACTGCAGAGATGCTACAGTTCTAAAGGCTGGTCGGGCAGAAGGGCTTAGCCGTTTCATTGCCTGCCCCCCTGCAGCCCATTTATTACCAGCAGTTGTGAGTGGTGACTGCTGTTTGTAAAATATAAAAATTTCAGGACATAGAAAGTCGCAGACGGAGCTTTTGGGATGCCTGCCTATGTCTTTGTTTATTATTTATCTAATAGCTGAGTAATCTGGTCAAGATATTTCTCTTTTTTTTAACATATTGCGTTAGAATAGCTACAGCTTGCTTAATGTATAAATATTAGCACTGCGTTGGCCGGGAATTGAACCCAGGTCAACTGCTTGGAAGGCAGCTATGCTCACCACTATACCACCAACGCTCCATGGCATATGTTTTTTTTAAACTCTAGACATCACAACCCTGAGTTCAATGACTATATTGCACCAGTATCAGAGGTATTTTTGCTTTACAGACCAACATGAAAATCAGGAAAAAAGTTCTTGCAACTGCTAAGGAACTGGAGATTGAAACCAATGCAAAAGCTGCGCAGAAAAGGAGAAAGGGAAAGCAGCAGTTCAAATCATTGAAATAAGCATATATTGGCAGCAAGGGAAAAACAGCAGGGTAGAGAAAGAAAACAGCTCCACGAAATTCACAGGAGATTGATAATAGCAGGACAAAAAAAGGGAATAATAACGTTCCAAGCAGGCTCAGAAAGAAGTGCGAGGGTCCCATCTTTCTTTAATGGTCATAACTGTGCATCATTTCCTTTGAAGTGTAGGGTTGATTCTCTGACCATCTGTCTCCCTGACTTTGAGCAGAGACCGATAGTTGAGCAGTCTCTTCCCACAAAAAGCTGGCACAAGCCTGCTGTTTTCCGCTCTGGCAGCGTGGAAACGAGAGAGTGGTCCTCACAAGAAAAAAAATCAATCCATGCTAGCAGAGGATGGTTTCGATCCATCAACCTCTGGGTTATGGGCCCAGCACGCTTCCGCTGCGCCACTCTGCTTCCTGTTCAAAATGCTGTGGTTATGCAGATCAGGAGCCTTCAGAGGAGTGGCATGGGCTCGCTGGAGCTATTCTGGCAGGGCTCTCACCTCATTTGCCTAAGAATGTCACAAGGCATGCTGGGTGCAGAAAATCTTCGCCTTCCCCTCTCACAGTCAGTCATAGGGGAAAGTCAAGGCCCTCTCAGTCACTAGCCATGTCACGCCTTTGTCAAGATAGAAGCACCCCCACCCGCTCCTTCTCTGTGATCCTGCGCTACCATGCTCAGGTTTTGGCCTTACCTGGGAGCCAGAGGTGCACCCGGTGAGGGCTTGCCCGGTATGAGCGTTTGGGAGCGTTCGGGACGTGAGTGGACTTAGGACTGGAAGTTCTGTCCATTCAAAGCAGCCAACCTTCCTGCTGCAGACAGGGGCTGTTCCCTTGGGTTTCTTTCACCTTGCTCTCGGATAAATTTGGTTGTATGCTGCAGTTGCCTGCGATGACTACAAGGTGGCGCTGCTTTCAGGTAAGAGCACAAATATGCAGAAAATGTTGGGGACTTTTGCCACATTTATCGGTGGTGGGTCTCGCACATTTTTTCCAGGGGAGAGATATTGACCTGAAACACTTTTTACTGCAGAGATGCTGCAGTTCTAAAGGCTGGTCGGGCAGAAGGGCTTAGCCGTTTCATTGCCTGCCCCCCTGCAGCCCATTTATTACCAGCAGTTGTGAGTGGTGACTGCTGTTTGTAAAATATAAAAATTTCAGGACATAGAAAGTCGCAGACGGGGCTTTTGGGATGCCTGCCTATGTCTTTGTTTATTATTTATCTAATAGCTGAGTAATCTGGTCAAGATATTTCTCTTTTTTTTAACATATTGCGTTAGAATAGCTACAGCTTGCTTAATGTATAAATATTAGCACTGCGTTGGCCGGGAATCGAACCCGGGTCAACTGCTTGGAAGGCAGCTATGCTCACCACTATACCACCAATGCTCCGTGGCATATGTTTTTTTTAAACTCTAGACATCACAACCCTGAGTTCAATGACTATATTGCACCAGTATCAGAGGTATTTTTGGTTTACAGACCAACATGAAAATCAGGAAAAAAGTTCTTGCAACTGCTAAGGAACTGGAGATTGAAACCAATGCAAAAGCTGCGCAGAAAAGGAGAAAGGGAAAGCAGCAGTTCAAATCATTGAAATAAGCATATATTGGCAGCAAGGGAAAAACAGCAGGGTAGAGAAAGAAAACAGCTCCACGAAATTCACAGGAGATTGATAATAGCAGGACAAAAAAAGGGAATAATAACGTTCCAAGCAGCCTCAGAAAGAAGTGCGAGGGTCCCATCTTTCGTTAATGGTCATAACTGTGCATCATTTCCTTTGAAGTGTAGGGTTGATTCTCTGACCATCTGTCTCCCTGACTTTGAGCAGAGACCGATAGTTGAGCAGTCTCTTCCCACAAAAAGCTGGCACAAGCCTGCTTTTTTCCGCTCTGGCAGCGTGGAAACGAGAGAGTGGTCCTCACAAGAAAAAAAATCAATCCATGCTAGCAGAGGATGGTTTCGATCCATCGACCTCTGGGTTATGGGCCCAGCACGCTTCCGCTGCGCCACTCTGCTTCCTGCTCAAAATGATGTGGTTATGCAGATCAGGAGCCTTCAGAGGAGTGGCATGGGATCGCTGGAGCTATTTTGCAGGGCTCTCACCTCATTTGCCTAAGAATGTCACAAGGCATGCTGGGTGCAGAAAATCTTCGCCTTCCCCTCTCACAGTCAGTCATAGGGGAAAGTCAAGGCCCTCTCAGTCACTAGCCATGTCACGCCTTTGTCAAGACAGAAGCACCCCCACCCGCTCCTTCTCTGTGATCCTGCGCTACCATGCTCAGGTTTTGGCCTTACCTGGAGCCAGAGGTGCACCCGGTGAGGGCTTGCCCGGTAAGAGCGTTTGGGAGCGTTCGGGACGTGAGTGGACTTAGGACTGGAAGTTCGGTCCATTCGAAGCAGCCAACCTTCCTGCTGCAGATAGGGGCTGTTCCCTTGGGTTTCTTTCACCTTGCTCTCGGATAAATTTGGTTGTATGCTGCAGTTGCCTGCGATGACTACAAGGTGGCGCTGCTTTCAGGTAAGAGCACAAATATGCAGAAAATGTTGGGGACTTTTGCCACATTTATTGGTGGTGAGTCTCGCACATTTTTTCCAGGGGAGAGATATTGACCTGAAACACTTTTTACTGCAGAGATGCTGCAGTTCTAAAGGCTGGTCGGGCAGAAGGGCTTAGCCGTTTCATTGCCTGCCCCCCTGCAGCCCATTTATTACCAGCAGTTGTGAGTGGTGACTGCTGTTTGTAAAATATACAAATTTCAGGACATAGAAAGTCGCAGACGGGGCTTTTGGGATGCCTGCCTATGTCTTTGTTTATTATTTATCTAATAGCTGAGTAATCTGGTCAAGATATTTCTCTTTTTTTTAACATATTGCGATAGAATAGCTACAGCTTGCTTAATGTATAAATATTAGCACTGCGTTGGCCGGGAATCAAACCCGGGTCAACTGCTTGGAAGGCAGCTATGCTCACCACTATACCACCAACGCTCCGTGGCATATGTTTTTTTTAAACTCTAGACATCACAACCCTGAGTTCAATGACTATATTGCACCAGTATCAGAGGTATTTTTGGTTTACAGACCAACATGAAAATCAGGAAAAAAGTTCTTGCAACTGCTAAGGAACTGGAGATTGAAACCAATGCAAAAGCTGCGCAGAAAAGGAGAAAGGGAAAGCAGCAGTTCAAATCATTGAAATAAGCATATATTGGCAGCAAGGGAAAAACAGCAGGGTAGAGAAAGAAAACAGCTCCACGAAATTCACAGGAGATTGATAATAGCAGGACAAAAAAAGGGAATAATAACGTTCCAAGCAGGCCCAGAAAGAAGTGCGAGGGTCCCATCTTTCTTTAATGGTCATAACTGTGCATGATTTCCTTTGAAGTGTAGGGTTGATTCTCTGACCATCTGTCTCCCTGACTTTGAGCAGAGACCGATAGTTGAGAAGTCTCTTCCCACAAAAAGCTGGAACAAGCCTGCTGTTTTCCGCTCTGGCAGCGTGGAAACGAGAGAGTGGTCCTCACAAGAAAAAAAATCAATCCATGCTAGCAGAGGATGGTTTCGATCCATCAACCTCTGGGTTATGGGCCCAGCACGCTTCCGCTGCGCCACTCTGCTCCCTGTTCAAAATGCTGTGGTTATGCAGATCAGGAGCCTTCAGAGGAGTGGCATGGGATCGCTGGAGCTATTCTGGCAGGGCTCTCACCTCATTTGCCTAAGAATGTCACAAGGCATGCTGGGTGCAGAAAATCTTCGCCTTCCCCTCTCACAGTCAGTCATAGGGGAAAGTCAAGGCCCTCTCAGTCACTAGCCATGTCACGCCTTTGTCAAGACAGAAGCACGCCCACCCGCTCCTTCTCTGTGATCCTGCGCTACCATGCTCAGGTTTTGGCCTTACCTGGGAGCCAGAGGTGCACCCGGTGAGGGCTTGCCCGGTATGAGCGTTTGGGAGCGTTTGGGACGTGAGTGGACTTAGGACTGGAAGTTCTGTCCATTCGAAGCAGCCAACCTTCCTGCTGCAGACAGGGGCTGTTCCCTTGGGTTTCTTTCACCTTGCTCTCGGATAAATTTGGTTGTATGCTGCAGTTGCCTGCGATGATTACAAGGTGGCGCTGCTTTCAGGTAAGAGCACAAATATGCAGAAAATGTTGGGGACTTTTGCCACATTTATCGGTGGTGGGTCTCGCACATTTTTTCCAGGGGAGAGATATTGACCTGAAACACTTTTTACTGCAGAGATGCTGCAGTTCTAAAGGCTGGTCGGGCAGAAGGGCTTAGCCGTTTCATTGCCTGCCCCCCTGCAGCCCATTTATTACCAGCAGTTGTGAGTGGTGACTGCTGTTTGTAAAATATAAAAATTTCAGGACATAGAAAGTCGCAGACGGGGCTTTTGGGATGCCTGCCTATGTCTTTGTTTATTATTTATCTAATAGCTGAGTAATCTGGTCAAGATATTTCTCTTTTTTTTAACATATTGCGATAGAATAGCTACAGCTTGCTTAATGTATAAATATTAGCACTGCGTTGGCCGGGAATCAAACCCGGGTCAACTGCTTGGAAGGCAGCTATGCTCACCACTATACCACCAACGCTCCGTGGCATATGTTTTTTTTAAACTCTAGACATCACAACCCTGAGTTCAATGACTATATTGCACCAGTATCAGAGGTATTTTTGGTTTACAGACCAACATGAAAATCAGGAAAAAAGTTCTTGCAACTGCTAAGGAACTGGAGATTGAAACCAATGCAAAAGCTGCGCAGAAAAGGAGAAAGGGAAAGCAGCAGTTCAAATCATTGAAATAAGCATATATTGGCAGCAAGGGAAAAACAGCAGGGTAGAGAAAGAAAACAGCTCCACGAAATTCACAGGAGATTGATAATAGCAGGACAAAAAAAGGGAATAATAACGTTCCAAGCAGGCCCAGAAAGAAGTGCGAGGGTCCCATCTTTCTTTAATGGTCATAACTGTGCATCATTTCCTTTGAAGTGTAGGGTTGATTCTCTGACCATCTGTCTCCCTGACTTTGAGCAGAGACCGATAGTTGAGCAGTCTCTTCCCACAAAAAGCTGGCACAAGCCTGCTGTTTTCCGCTCTGGCAGCGTGGAAACGAGAGAGTGGTCCTCACAAGAAAAAAAATCAATCCATGCTAGCAGAGGATGGTTTCGATCCATCGTCCTCTGGGTTATGGGCCCAGCACGCTTCCGCTGCGCCACTCTGCTTCCTGTTCATAATGCTGTGGTTATGCAGATCAGGAGCCTTCAGAGGAGTGGCATGGGATCGCTGGAGCTATTCTGGCAGGGCTCTCACCTCATTTGCCTAAGAATGTCACAAGGCATGCTGGGTGCAGAAAATCTTCGCCTTCCCCTCTCACAGTCAGTCATAGGGGAAAGTCAAGGCCCTCTCAGTCACTAGCCATGTCACGCCTTTGTCAAGATAGAAGCACCCCCACCCGCTCCTTCTCTGTGATCCTGCGCTACCATGCTCAGGTTTTGGCCTTACCTGGGAGCCAGAGGTGCACCCGGTGAGGGCTTGCCTGGTATGAGCGTTTGGGAGCGTTCGGGACGTGAGTGGACTTAGGACTGGAAGTTCTGTCCATTCGAAGCAGCCAACCTTCCTGCTGCAGACAGGGGCTGTTCCCTTGGGTTTCTTTCACCTTGCTCTCGGATAAATTTGGTTGTATGCTGCAGTTGCCTGCGATGACTACAAGGTGGCGCTGCTTTCAGGTAAGAGCACAAATATGCAGAAAATGTTGGGGACTTTTGCCACATTTATCGGTGGTGGGTCTCGCACATTTTTTCCAGGGGAGAGATATTGACCTGAAACACTTTTTACTGCAGAGATGCTGCAGTTCTAAAGGCTGGTCGGGCAGAAGGGCTTAGCCGTTTCATTGCCTGCCCCCCTGCAGCCCATTTATTACCAGCAGTTGTGAGTGGTGACTGCTGTTTGTAAAATATAAAAATTTCAGGACATAGAAAGTCGCAGACGGGGCTTTTGGGATGCCTGCCTATGTCTTTGTTTATTATTTATCTAATAGCTGAGTAATCTGGTCAAGATATTTCTCTTTTTTTTAACATATTGCGATAGAATAGCTACAGCTTGCTTAATGTATAAATATTAGCACTGCGTTGGCCGGGAATCAAACCCGGGTCAACTGCTTGGAAGGCAGCTATGCTCACCACTATACCACCAACGCTCCGTGGCATATGTTTTTTTTAAACTCTAGACATCACAACCCTGAGTTCAATGACTATATTGCACCAGTATCAGAGGTATTTTTGGTTTACAGACCAACATGAAAATCAGGAAAAAAGTTCTTGCAACTGCTAAGGAACTGGAGATTGAAACCAATGCAAAAGCTGCGCAGAAAAGGAGAAAGGGAAAGCAGCAGTTCAAATCATTGAAATAAGCATATATTGGCAGCAAGGGAAAAACAGCAGGGTAGAGAAAGAAAACAGCTCCACGAAATTCACAGGAGATTGATAATAGCAGGACAAAAAAAGGGAATAATAACGTTCCAAGCAGGCCCAGAAAGAAGTGCGAGGGTCCCATCTTTCTTTAATGGTCATAACTGTGCATGATTTCCTTTGAAGTGTAGGGTTGATTCTCTGACCATCTGTCTCCCTGACTTTGAGGAGAGACCGATAGTTGAGCAGTCTCTTCCCACAAAAAGCTGGAACAAGCCTGCTGTTTTCCGCTCTGGCAGCGTGGAAACGAGAGAGTGGTCCTCACAAGAAAAAAAATCAATCCATGCTAGCAGAGGATGGTTTCGATCCATCGACCTCTGGGTTATGGGCCCAGCACGCTTCCGCTGCGCCACTCTGCTCGCTGTTCAAAATGCTGTGGTTATGCAGATCAGGAGCCTTCAGAGGAGTGGCATGGGATCGCTGGAGCTATTCTGGCAGGGCTCTCACCTCATTTGCCTAAGAATGTCACAAGGCATGCTGGGTGCAGAAAATCTTCGCCTTCCCCTCTCACAGTCAGTCATAGGGGAAAGTCAAGGCCCTCTCAGTCACTAGCCATGTCACGCCTTTGTCAAGACAGAAGCACCCCCACCCGCTCCTTCTCTGTGATCCTGCGCTACCATGCTCAGGTTTTGGCCTTACCTGGGAGCCAGAGGTGCACCCGGTGAGGGCTGAGCGTTTGGGAGCGTTCGGGACGTGAGTGGACTTAGGACTGGAAGTTCTGTCAATTCGAAGCAGCCAACCTTCCTGCTGCAGACAGGGGCTGTTCCCTTGGGTTTCTTTCACCTTGCTCTCGGATAAATTTGGTTGTATGCTGCAGTTGCCTGCGATGACTACAAGGTGGCGCTGCTTTCAGGTAAGAGCACAAATATGCAGAAAATGCTGGGGACTTTTGCCACATTTATCGGTGGTGGGTCTCGCACATTTTTTCCAGGGGAGAGATATTGACCTGAAACACTTTTTACTGCAGAGATGCTGCAGTTCTAAAGGCTGGTCGGGCAGAAGGGCTTAGCCGTTTCATTGCCTGCCCCCCTGCAGCCCATTTATTACCAGCAGTTGTGAGTGGTGACTGCTGTTTGTAAAATATAAAAATGTCAGGACATAGAAAGTCGCAGACGGGGCTTTTGGGATGCCTGCCTATGTCTTTGTTTATTATTTATCTAATAGCTGAGTAATCTGGTCAAGATATTTCTCTTTTTTTTAACATATTGCGTTAAAATAGCTACAGCTTGCTTAATGTATAAATATTAGCACTGCGTTGGCCGGGAATCGAACCCGGGTCAACTGCTTGGAAGGCAGCTATGCTCACCACTATAACACCAACGCTCCGTGGCATATGTTTTTTTTAAACTCTAGACATCACAACCCTGAGTTCAATGACTATATTGCACCAGTATCAGAGGTATTTTTGGTTTACAGACCAACATGAAAATCAGGGAAAAAGTTCTTGCAACTGCTAAGGAACTGGATATTGAAACCAATGCAAAAGCTGCGCAGAAAAGGAGAAAGGGAAAGCAGCAGTTCAAATCATTGAAATAAGCATATATTGGCAGCAAGGGAAAAACAGCAGGGTAGAGAAAGAAAACAGCTCCACGAAATTCACAGGAGATTGATAATAGCAGGACAAAAAAAGGGAATAATAACGTTCCAAGCAGGCTCAGAAAGAAGTGCGAGGGTCCCATCTTTCTTTAATGGTCATAACTGTGCATCATTTCCTTTGAAGTGTAGGGTTGATTCTCTGACCATCTGTCTCCCTGACTTTGAGCAGAGACCGATAGTTGGGCAGTCTCTTCCCACAAAAAGCTGGCACAAGCCTGCTGTTTTCCACTCTGGCAGCGTGGAAACGAGAGAGTGGTCCTCACAAGAAAAAAAATCAATCCATGCTAGCAGAGGATGGTTTCGATCCATCGATCTCTGGGTTATGGGCCCAGCACGCTTCCGCTGCGCCACTCTGCTTCCTGTTCAAAATGCTGTGGTTATGCAGATCAGGAGCCTTCAGAGGAGTGACATGGGATCGCTGGAGCTATTCTGGCAGGGCTCTCACCTCATTTGCCTAAGAATGTCACAAGGCATGCTGGGTGCAGAAAATCTTCGCCTTCCCCTCTCACAGTCAGTCAGAGGGGAAAGTCAAGGCCCTCTCAGTCACTAGCCATGTCACGCCTTTGTCAAGACAGAAGCACCCCCACCCGCTCCTTCTCTGTGATCCTGCGCTACCATGCTCAGGTTTTGGCCTTACCTGGGAGCCAGAGGTGCACCTGGTGAGGGCTTGCCTGGTATGAGCGTTTGGGAGCGTTCGGGACGTGAGTGGACTTAGGACTGGAAGTTCTGTCCATTCGAAGCAGCCAACCTTCCTGCTGCAGACAGGGGCTGTTCCCTTGGGTTTCTTTCACCTTGCTCTCGGATAAATTTGGTTGTATGCTGCAGTTGCCTGCGATGACTACAAGGTGGCGCTGCTTTCAGGTAAGAGCACAAATATGCAGAAAATGTTGGGGACTTTTGCCACATTTATCGGTGGTGGGTCTCGCACATTTTTTCCAGGGGAGAGATATTGACCTGAAACACTTTTTACTGCAGAGATGCTGCAGTTCTAAAGGCTGGTCGGGCAGAAGGGCTTAGCCGTTTCATTGCCTGCCCCCCTGCCGCCCATTTATTACCAGCAGTTGTGAGTGGTGACTGCTGTTTGTAAAATATAAAAATTTCAGGACATAGAAAGTCGCAGACGGGGCTTTTGGGATGCCTGCCTATGTCTTTGTTTATTATTTATCTAATAGCTGAGTAATCTGGTCAAGATATTTCTCTTTTTTTTAACATATTGCGTTAGAATAGCTACAGCTTGCTTAATGTATAAATATTAGCACTGCGTTGGCCGGGAATCGAACCCAGGTCAACTGCTTGGAAGGCAGCTATGCTCACCACTATACCACCAACGCTCCGTGGCATATGTTTTTTTTAAACTCTAGACATCACAACCCTGAGTTCAATGACTATATTGCACCAGTATCAGAGGTATTTTTGGTTTACAGACCAACATGAAAATCAGGAAAAAAGTTCTTGCAACTGCTAAGGAACTGGAGATTGAAACCAATGCAAAAGCTGCGCAGAAAAGGAGAAAGGGAAAGCAGCAGTTCAAATCATTGAAATAAGCATATATTGGCAGCAAGGGAAAAACAGCAGGGTAGAGAAAGAAAACAGCTCCACGAAATTCACAGGAGATTGATAATAGCAGGACAAAAAAAGGGAATAATAACGTTCCAAGCAGCCTCAGAAAGAAGTGCGAGGGTCCCATCTTTCGTTAATGGTCATAACTGTGCATCATTTCCTTTGAAGTGTAGGGTTGATTCTCTGACCATCTGTCTCCCTGACTTTGAGCAGAGACCGATAGTTGAGCAGTCTCTTCCCACAAAAAGCTGGCACAAGCCTGCTTTTTTCCGCTCTGGCAGCGTGGAAACGAGAGAGTGGTCCTCACAAGAAAAAAAATCAATCCATGCTAGCAGAGGATGGTTTCGATCCATCGACCTCTGGGTTATGGGCCCAGCACGCTTCCGCTGCGCCACTCTGCTTCCTGCTCAAAATGCTATGGTTATGCAGATCAGGAGCCTTCAGAGGAGTGGCATGGGATCGCTGGAGCTATTCTGGCAGGGCTCTCACCTCATTTGCCTAAGAATGTCACAAGGCATGCTGGGTGCAGAAAATCTTCACCTTCCCCTCTCTCAGTCAGGCATAGGGGAAAGTCAAGGCCCTCTCAGTCACTAGCCATGTCACGCCTTTGTCAAGACAGAAGCACCCCCACCCGCGCCTTCTCTGTGATCCTGCGCTACCATGCTCAGGTTTTGGCCTTACCTGGGAGCCAGAGGTGCACCCGGTGAGGGCTTGCCCGGTATGAGCGTTTGGGAGCGTTCGGGACGTGAGTGGACTTAGGACTGGAAGTTCTGTCCATTCAAAGCAGCCAACCTTCCTGCTGCAGAAAGAGGCTGTTCCCTTGGGTTTCTTTCACCTTGCTCTCGGATAAATTTGAATGTATGCTGCAGTTGCCTGCGATGACTACAAGGTGGCGCTGCTTTCAGGTAAGAGCACAAATATGCAGAAAATGTTGGGGACTTTTGCCACATTTATCGGTGGTGGGTCTCGCACATTTTTTCCAGGGGAGAGATATTGACCTGAAACACTTTTTACTGCAGAGATTCTGCAGTTCTAAAGGCTGGTCGGGCAGAAGGGCTTAGCCGTTTCATTGCCTGCCCCCCTGCAGCCCATTTATTACCAGCAGTTGTGAGTGGTGACTGCTGTTTGTAAAATATAAAAATTTCAGGACATAGAAAGTCGCAGACGGGGCTTTTGGGATGCCTGCATATGTCTTTGTTTATTATTTATCTAATAGCTGAGTAATCTGGTCAAGATATTTCTCTTTTTTTTAACATATTGCGTTAGAATAGCTACAGCTTGCTTAATGTATAAATATTAGCACTGCGTTGGCCGGGAATCAAACCCGGGTCAACTGCTTGGAAGGCAGCTATGCTCACCACTATACCACCAACGCTCCATGGCATATGTTTTTTTTAAACTCTAGACATCACAACCCTGAGTTCAATGACTATATTGCACCAGTATCAGAGGTATTTTTGGTTTACAGACCAACATGAAAATCGGGAAAAAAGTTCTTGCAACTGCTAAGGAACTGGAGATTGAAACCAATGCAAAAGCTGCGCAGAAAAGGAGAAAGGGAAAGCAGCAGTTCAAATCATTGAAATAAGCATATATTGGCAGCAAGGGAAAAACAGCAGGGTAGAGAAAGAAAACAGCTCCACGAAATTCACAGGAGATTGATAATAGCAGGACAAAAAAAGGGAATAATAACGTTCCAAGCAGGCTCAGAAAGAAGTGCGAGGGTCCCATCTTTCTTTAATGGTCATAACTGTGCATCATTTCCTTTGAAGTGTAGGGTTGATTCTCTGACCATCTGTCTCCCTGACTTTGAGCAGAGACCGATAGTTGAGCAGTCTCTTCCCACAAAAAGCTGGCACAAGCCTGCTGTTTTCCGCTCTGGCAGCGTGGAAACGAGAGAGTGGTCCTCACAAGAAAAAAAATCAATCCATGCTAGCAGAGGATGGTTTCGATCCATCGACCTCTGGGTTATGGGCCCAGCACGCTTCCGCTGCGCCACTCTGTTTCTTGTTCAAAATGCTGTGGTTATGCAGATCAGGAGCCTTCAGAGGAGTGGCATGGGATCGCTGGAGCTATTCTGGCAGGGCTCTCACCTCATTTGCCTAAGAATGTCACAAGGCATGCTGGGTGCAGAAAATCTTCGCCTTCCCCTCTCACAGTCAGTCATAGGGGAAAGTCAAGGCCCTCTCAGTCACTAGCCATGTCACGCCTTTGTCAAGATAGAAGCACCCCCACCCGCTCCTTCTCTGTGATCCTGCGCTACCATGCTCAGGTTTTGGCCTTACCTGGGAGCCAGAGGTGCACCCGGTGAGGGCTTGCCTGGTATGAGCGTTTGGGAGCGTTCGGGACGTGAGTGGACTTAGGACTGTAAGTTCTGTCCATTCGAAGCAGCCAACCTTCCTGCTGCAGACAGGGGCTGTTCCCTTGGGTTTCTTTCACCTTGCTCTCGGATAAATTTGGTTGTATGCTGCAGTTGCCTGCGATGATTACAAGGTGGCGCTGCTTTCAGGTAAGAGCACAAATATGCAGAAAATGTTGGGGACTTTTGCCACATTTATCGGTGGTGGGTCTCGCACATTTTTTCCAGGGGAGAGATATTGACCTGAAACACTTTTTACTGCAGAGATGCTGCAGTTCTAAAGGCTGGTCGGGCAGAAGGGCTTAGCCGTTTCATTGCCTGCCCCCCTGCAGCCCATTTATTACCAGCAGTTGTGAGTGGTGACTGCTGTTTGTAAAATATAAAAATTTCAGGACATAGAAAGTCGCAGACGGGGCTTTTGGGATGCCTGCCTATGTCTTTGTTTATTATTTATCTAATAGCTGAGTAATCTGGTCAAGATATTTCTCTTTTTTTTAACATATTGCGTTAGAATAGCTACAGCTTGCTTAATGTATAAATATTAGCACTGCGTTTGCCGGGAATCGAACCCGGGTCAACTGCTTGGAAGGCAGCTATGCTCACCACTATACCACCAACGCTCCGTGGCATATGTTTTTTTTAAACTCTAGACATCACAACCCTGAGTTCAATTACTATATTGCACCAGTATCAGAGGTATTTTTGCTTTACAGACCAACATGAAAATCAGGAAAAAAGTTCTTGCAACTGCTAAGGAACTGGAGATTGAAACCAATGCAAAAGCTGCGCAGAAAAGGAGAAAGGGAAAGCAGCAGTTCAAATCATTGAAATAAGCATATATTGGCAGCAAGGGAAAAACAGCAGGGTAGAGAAAGAAAACAGCTCCACGAAATTCACAGGAGATTGATAATAGCAGGACAAAAAAAGGGAATAATAACGTTCCAAGCAGGCTCAGAAAGAAGTGCGAGGGTCCCATCTTTCTTTAATGGTCATAACTGTGCATCATTTCCTTTGAAGTGTAGGGTTGATTCTCTGACCATCTGTCTCCCTGACTTTGAGCAGAGACCGATAGTTGAGCAGTCTCTTCCCACAAAAAGCTGGCACAAGCCTGCTGTTTTCCGCTCTGGCAGCGTGGAAACGAGAGAGTGGTCCTCACAAGAAAAAAAATCAATCCATGCTAGCAGAGGATGGTTTCGATCCATCGACCTCTGGGTTATGGGCCCAGCACGCTTCCGCTGCGCCACTCTGTTTCTTGTTCAAAATGCTGTGGTTATGCAGATCAGGAGCCTTCAGAGGAGTGGCATGGGATCGCTGGAGCTATTCTGGCAGGGCTCTCACCTCATTTGCCTAAGAATGTCACAAGGCATGCTGGGTGCAGAAAATCTTCGCCTTCCCCTCTCACAGTCAGTCATAGGGGAAAGTCAAGGCCCTCTCAGTCACTAGCCATGTCACGCCTTTGTCAAGACAGAAGCACCCCCACCCGCTCCTTCTCTGTGATCCTGCGCTACCATGCTCAGGTTTTGGCCTTACCTGGGAGCCAGAGGTGCACCCGGTGAGGGCTTGCCCGGTATGAGCGTTTGGGAGCGTTTGGGAGGGTGAGTGGACTTAGGACTGGAAGTTCTGTCCATTCGAAGCAGCCAACCTTCCTGCTGCAGACAGGGGCTGTTCCCTTGGGTTTCTTTCACCTTGCTCTCGGATAAATTTGGTTGTATGCTGCAGTTGCCTGCGATGACTACAAGGTGGCGCTGCTTTCAGGTAAGAGCACAAATATGCAGAAAATGTTGGGGACTTTTGCCACATTTATCGGTGGTGGGTCTCGCACATTTTTTCCAGGGGAGAGATATTGACCTGAAACACTTTTTACTGCAGAGATTCTGCAGTTCTAAAGGCTGGTCGGGCAGAAGGGCTTAGCCGTTTCATTGCCTGCCCCCCTGCAGCCCATTTATTACCAGCAGTTGTGAGTGGTGACTGCTGTTTGTAAAATATAAACATTTCAGGACATAGAAAGTCGCAGACGGGGCTTTTGGGATGCCTGCCTATGTCTTTGTTTATTATTTATCTAATAGCTGAGTAATCTGGTCAAGATATTTCTCTTTTTTTTAACATATTGCGTTAAAATAGCTACAGCTTGCTTAATGTATAAATATTAGCACTGCGTTGGCCGGGAATCAAACCCGGGTCAACTGCTTGGAAGGCAGCTATGCTCACCACTATACCACCAACGCTCCATGGCATATGTTTTTTTTAAACTCTAGACATCACAACCCTGAGTTCAATGACTATATTGCACCAGTATCAGAGGTATTTTTGGTTTACAGACCAACATGAAAATCAGGAAAAAAGTTCTTGCAACTGCTAAGGAACTGGATATTGAAACCAATGCAAAAGCTGCGCAGAAAAGGAGAAAGGGAAAGCAGCAGTTCAAATCATTGAAATAAGCATATATTGTCAGCAAGGGAAAAACAGCAGGGTAGAGAAAGAAAACAGCTCCACGAAATTCACAGGAGATTGATAATAGCAGGACAAAAAAAGGGAATAATAACGTTCCAAGCAGGCTCAGAAAGAAGTGCGAGGGTCCCATCTTTCTTTAATGGTCATAACTGTGCATCATTTCCTTTGAAGTGTAGGGTTGATTCTCTGACCATCTGTCTCCCTGACTTTGAGCAGAGACCGATAGTTGGGCAGTCTCTTCCCACAAAAAGCTGGCACAAGCCTGCTGTTTTCCACTCTGGCAGCGTGGAAACGAGAGAGTGGTCCTCACAAGAAAAAAAATCAATCCATGCTAGCAGAGGATGGTTTCGATCCATCGACCTCTGGGTTATGGGCCCAGCACGCTTCCGCTGCGCCACTCTGCTTCCTGTTCAAAATGCTGTGGTTATGCAGATCAGGAGCCTTCAGAGGAGTGGCATGGGATCGCTGGAGCTATTCTGGCAGGGCTCTCACCTCATTTGCCTAAGAATGTCACAAGGCATGCTGGGTGAAGAAAATCTTCGCCTTCCCCTCTCACAGTCAGTCAGAGGGGAAAGTCAAGGCCCTCTCAGTCACTAGCCATGTCACGCCTTTGTCAAGACAGAAGCACCCCCACCCGCTCCTTCTCTGTGATCCTGCGCTACCATGCTCAGGTTTTGGCCTTACCTGGGAGCCAGAGGTGCACCCTGTGAGGGCTTGCCTGGTATGATCGTTTGGGAGCGTTTGGGACGTGAGTGGACTTAGGACTGGAAGTTCTGTCCATTCGAAGCAGCCAACCTTCCTGCTGCAGACAGGGGCTGTTCCCTTGGGTTTCTTTCACCTTGCTCTCGGATAAATTTGGTTGTATGCTGCAGTTGCCTGCGATGACTACAAGGTGGCGCTGCTTTCAGGTAAGAGCACAAATATGCAGAAAATGTTGGGGACTTTTGCCACATTTATCGGTGGTGGGTCTCGCACATTTTTTCCAGGGGAGAGATATTGACCTGAAACACTTTTTACTGCAGAGATGCTGCAGTTCTAAAGGCTGGTCGGGCAGAAGGGCTTAGCCGTTTCATTGCCTGCCCCCCTGCAGCCCATTTATTACCAGCAGTTGTGAGTGGTGACTGCTGTTTGTAAAATATAAAAATTTCAGGACATAGAAAGTCGCAGACGGGGCTTTTGGGATGCCTGCCTATGTCTTTGTTTATTATTTATCTAATAGCTGAGTAATCTGGTCAAGATATTTCTCTTTTTTTTAACATATTGCGTTAGAATAGCTACAGCTTGCTTAATGTATAAATATTAGCACTGCGTTGGCCGGGAATCGAACCCGGGTCAACTGCTTGGAAGGCAGCTATGCTCACCACTATACCACCAATGCTCCGTGGCATATGTTTTTTTTAAACTCTAGACATCACAACCCTGAGTTCAATGACTATATTGCACCAGTATCAGAGGTATTTTTGATTTACAGACCAACATGAAAATCAGGAAAAAAGTTCTTGCAACTGCTAAGGAACTGGAGATTGAAACCAATGCAAAAGCTGCGCAGAAAAGGAGAAAGGGAAAGCAGCAGTTCAAATCATTGAAAAAAGCATATATTGGCAGCAAGGGAAAAACAGCAGGGTAGAGAAAGAAAACAGCTCCACGAAATTCACAGGAGATTGATAATAGCAGGACAAAAAAAGGGAATAATAACGTTCCAAGCAGCCTCAGAAAGAAGTGCGAGGGTCCCATCTTTCGTTAATGGTCATAACTGTGCATCATTTCCTTTGAAGTGTAGGCTGATTCTCTGACATTCTCTCTCCCTGACTTTGAGCAGAGACCGATAGTTGAGCAGTCTCTTCCCACAAAAAGCTGGCACAAGCCTGCTGTTTTCCGCTCTGGCAGCGTGGAAACGAGAGAGTGGTCCTCACAAGAAAAAAAATCAATCCATGCTAGCAGAGGATGGTTTCGATCCATCGACCTCTGGGTTATGGGCCCCGCACGCTTCTGCTGCGCCACTCTGCTTCCTGTTCAAAATGCTGTGGTTATGCAGATCAGGAGCCTTCAGAGGAGTGGCATGGGATCGCTGGAGCTATTCTGGCAGGGCTCTCACCTCATTTGCCTAAGAATGTCACAAGGCATGCTGGGTGCAGAAAATCTTCGCCTTCCCCTCTCAAAGTCAGTCATAGGGGAAAGTCAAGGCCCTCTCAGTCACTAGCCATGTCACGCCTTTGTCAAGACAGAAGCACCCCCACCCGCTCCTTCCCTGTGATCCTGTGCTACCATGCTCAGGTTTTGGCCTTACTTGGGAGCCAGAGGTGCACCCGGTGAGGGCTTGCCCGGTATGAGCGTTCGGGACGTGAGTGGACTTAGGACTGGAAGTTCTGTCCATTCGAAGCAGCCAACCTTCCTGCTGCAGACAGGGGCTGTTCCCTTGGGTTTCTTTTACCTTGCTCTCGGATAAATTTGGTTGTATGCTGCAGTTGCCTGCGATGACTACAAGGTGGCGCTGCTTTCAGGTAAGAGCACAAATATGCAGAAAATGCTGGGGACTTTTGCCACATTTATCGGTGGTGGGTCTCGCACATTTTTTCCAGGGGAGAGATATTGACCTGAAACACTTTTTACTGCAGAGATGCTGCAGTTCTAAAGGCTGGTCGGGCAGAAGGGCTTAGCCGTTTCATTGCCTGCCCCCCTGCAGCCCATTTATTACCAGCAGTTGTGAGTGGTGACTGCTGTTTGTAAAATATAAAAATTTCAGGACATAGAAAGTCGCAGACGGGGCTTTTGGGATGCCTGCCTATGTCTTTGTTTATTATTTATCTAATAGCTGAGTAATCTGGTCAAGATATTTCTCTTTTTTTTAACATATTGCGTTAGAATAGCTACAGCTTGCTTAATGTATAAATATTAGCACTGCGTTGGCCAGGAATCGAACCCGGGTCAACTGCTTGGAAGGCAGCTATGCTCACCACTATACCACCAACGCTCCGTGGCATATGTTTTTTTTAAACTCTAGACATCACAACCCTGAGTTCAATGACTATATTGCACCAGTATCAGAGGTATTTTTGGTTTACAGACCAACATGAAAATCAGGAAAAAAGTTCTTGCAACTGCTAAGGAACTGGAGATTGAAACCAATGCAAAAGCTGCGCAGAAAAGGAGAAAGGGAAAGCAGCAGTTCAAATCATTGAAATAAGCATATATTGGCTGCAAGGGAAAAACAGCAGGGTAGAGAAAGAAAACAGCTCCACGAAATTCACAGGAGATTGATAATAGCAGGACAAAAAAAGGGAATAATAACGTTCCAAGCAGCCTCAGAAAGAAGTGCGAGGGTCCCATCTTTCGTTAATGGTCATAACTGTGCATCATTTCCTTTGAAGTGTAGGGTTGATTCTCTGACCATCTGTCTCCCTGACTTTGAGCAGAGACCGATAGTTGAGCAGTCTCTTCCCACAAAAAGCTGGCACAAGCCTGCTTTTTTCCGCTCTGGTAGCGTGGAAACGAGAGAGTGGTCCTCACAAGAAAAAAAATCAATCCATGCTAGCAGAGGATGGTTTCGATCCATCGACCTCTGGGTTATGGGCCCAGCACGCTTCCGCTGCGCCACTCTGCTTCCTGCTCAAAATGCTGTGGTTATGCAGATCAGGAGCCTTCAGAGGAGTGGCATGGGATCGCTGGAGCTATTCTGGCAGGGCTCTCACCTCATTTGCCTAAGAATGTCACAAGGCATGCTGGGTGCAGAAAATCTTCGCCTTCCCCTCTCACAGTCAGTCATAGGGGAAAGTCAAGGCCCTCTCAGTCACTAGCCATGTCACGCCTTTGTCAAGACAGAAGCACCCCCACCCGCTCCTTCTCTATGATCCTGCGCTACCATGCTCAGGTTTTGGCCTTACCTGGGAGCCAGAGGTGCACCCGGTGAGGGCTTGCCAGCTATGAGCGTTCGGGACGTGAGTGGACTTAGGACTGGAAGTTCTGTCCATTCGAAGCAGCCAACCTTCCTGCTGCAGAGAGGGGCTGTTCCCTTGGGTTTCTTTCACCTTGCTCTCGGATAAATTTGGTTGTATGCTGCAGTTGCCTGCGATGACTACAAGGTGGCGCTGCTTTCAGGTAAGAGCACAAATATGCAGAAAATGTTGGGGACTTTTGCCACATTTATCGGTGGTGGGTCTCGCACATGTTTTCCAGGGGAGAGATATTGACCTGAAACACTTTTTACTGCAGAGATGCTGCAGTTCTAAAGGCTGGTCGGGCAGAAGGGCTTAGCCGTTTCATTGCCTGCCCCCCTGCAGCCCATTTATTACCAGCAGTTGTGAGTGGTGACTGCTGTTTGTAAAATATAAAAATTTCAGGACATAGAAAGTCGCAGACGGGGCTTTTGGGATGCCTGCCTATGTCTTTGTTTATTATTTATCTAATAGCTGAGTAATCTGGTCAAGATATTTCTCTTTTTTTTAACATATTGCATTAGAATAGCTACAGCTTGCTTAATGTATAAATATTAGCACTGCGTTGGCCGGGAATCGAACCCGGGTCAACTGCTTGGAAGGCAGCTATGCTCACCACTATACCACCAACGCTCCATGGCATATGTTTTTCTTAAACTCTAGACATCACAACCCTGAGTTCAATGACTATATTGCACCAGTATCAGAGGTATTTTTGGTTTACAGACCAACATGAAAATCAGGAAAAAAGTTCTTGCAACTGCTAAGGAACTGGAGATTGAAACCAATGCAAAACCTGCGCAGAAAAGGAGAAAGGGAAAGCAGCAGTTCAAATCATTGAAATAAGCATATATTGGCAGCAAGGGAAAAACAACAGGGTAGAGAAAGAAAACAGCTCCACGAAATTCACAGGAGATTGATAATAGCAGGACAAAAAAAGGGAATAATAACGTTCCAAGCAGCCTCAGAAAGAAGTGCGAGGGTCCCATCTTTCGTTAATGGTCATAACTGTGCATCATTTCCTTTGAAGTGTAGGGTTGATTCTCTGACCATCTGTCTCCCTGACTTTGAGCAGAGACCGATAGTTGAGCAGTCTCTTTCCACAAAAAGCTGGCACAAGCCGGCTTTTTTCCGCTCTGGCAGCGTGGAAACGAGAGAGTGGTCCTCACAAGAAAAAAAATCAATCCATGCTAGCAGAGGATGGTTTCGATCCATCGACCTCTGGGTTATGGGCCCAGCACGCTTCCGCTGCGCCACTCTGCTTCCTGCTCAAAATGCTGTGGTTATGCAGATCAGGAGCCTTCAGAGGAGTGGCATGGGATCGCTGGAGCTATTCTGGCAGGGCTCTCACCTCATTTGCCTAAGAATGTCACAAGGCATGCTGGGTGCAGAAAATCTTCGCCTTCCCCTCTCACAGTCAGTCATAGGGGAAAGTCAAGGCCCTCTCAGTCACTAGCCATGTCACGCCTTTGTCAAGACAGAAGCACCCCCACCCGCTCCTTCTCTGTGATCCTGCGCTACCATGCTCAGGTTTTGGCCTTACCTGGGAGCCAGAGGTGCACCCGGTGAGGGCTTGCCCGGTATGAGCGTTTGGGAGCGTTGGGGACGTGAGTGGACTTAGGACTGGAAGTTCTGTCCATTCGAAGCAGCCAACCTTCCTGCTGCAGACAGGGGCTGTTCCCTTGGGTTTCTTTCACCTTGCTCTCGGATAAATTTGGTTGTATGCTGCAGTTGCCTGCGATGACTACAAGGTGGCGCTGCTTTCAGGTAAGAGCACAAATATGCAGAAAATGTTGGGGACTTTTGCCACATTTATCAGTGGTGGGTCTCGCACATTTTTTCCAGGGGAGAGATATTGACCTGAAACACTTTTTACTGCAGAGATGCTGCAGTTCTAAAGGCTGGTCGGGCAGAAGGGCTTAGCCGTTTCATTGCCTGCCCCCCTGCAGCCCATTTATTACCAGCAGTTGTGAGTGGTGACTGCTGTTTGTAAAATATAAAAATTTCAGGACATAGAAAGTCGCAGACGGGGCTTTTGGGATGTCTGCCTATGTCTTTGTTTATTATTTATCTAATAGCTGAGTAATCTGGTCAAGATATTTCTCTTTTTTTTAACATATTGCGTTAGAATAGCTACAGCTTGCTTAATGTATAAATATTAGCACTGCGTTGGCTGGGAATCGAACCCGGGTCAGCCGCTTGGAAGGCAGCTATGCTCACCACTATACCACCAATGCTCCGTGGCATATGTTTTTTTTAAACTCTAGACATCACAACCCTGAGTTCAATGACTATATTGCACCAGTATCAGAGGTATGTTTGGTTTACAGACCAACATGAAAATCAGGAAAAAAGTTCTTGCAACTGCTAAGGAACTGGAGATTGAAACCAATGCAAAAGCTGCGCAGAAAAGGAGAAAGGGAAAGCAGCAGTTGAAATCATTGAAATAAGCATATATTGGCAGCAAGGGAAAAACAGCAGGGTAGAGAAAGAAAACAGCTCCACGAAATTCACAGGAGATTGATAATAGCAGGACAAAAAAAGGGAATAATAACGTTCCAAGCAGCCTCAGAAAGAAGTGCGAGGGTCCCATCTTTCGTTAATGGTCATAACTGTGCATCATTTCCTTTGAAGTGTAGGGTTGATTCTCTTACCATCTGTCTCCCTGACTTTGAGCAGAGACCGATAGTTGAGCAGTCTCTTCCCACAAAAAGCTGGCACAAGCCTGCTTTTTTCCGCTCTGGCAGCGTGGAAACGAGAGAGTGGTCCTCACAAGAAAAAAGATCAATCCATGCTAGCAGAGGATGGTTTCGATCCATCGACCTCTAGGCTATGGGCCCAGCACGCTTCCGCTGCGCCACTCTGCTTCCTGCTCAAAATGCTGTGGTTATGCAGATCAGGAGCCTTCAGAGGAGTGGCATGGGATCGCTGGAGCTATTCTGGCAGGGCTCTCACCTCATTTGCCTAAGAATGTCACAAGGCATGCTGGGTGCAGAAAATCTTCGTCTTCCCCTCTCACAGTCAGTCATAGGGGAAAGTCAAGGCCCTCTCAGTCACTAGCCATGTCACGCCTTTGTCAAGACAGAAGCACCCCCACCCGCTCCTTCTCTGTGATCCTGCGCTACCATGCTCAGGTTTTGGCCTTACCTGGGAGCCAGAGGTGCACCCGGTGAGGGCTTGCCCGGTATGAGCGTTCGGGACGTGAGTGGACTTAGGACTGGAAGTTCTGTCCATTCGAAGCAGCCAACCTTCCTGCTGCAGACAGGGGCTGTTCCCTTGGGTTTCTTTCACCTTGCTCTCGGATAAATTTGGTTGTATGCTGCAGTTGCCTGCGATGACTACAAGGTGGCGCTGCTTTCAGGTAAGAGCACAAATATGCAGAAAATGTTGGGGACTTTTGTCACATTTATCTGTGGTGGGTCTCGCACATTTTTTCCAGGGGAGAGATATTGACCTGAAACACTTTTTACTGCAGAGATGCTGCAGTTCTAAAGGCTGGTCGGGCAGAAGGGCTTAGCCGTTTCATTGCCTGCCCCCCTGCAGCCCATTTATTACCAGCAGTTGTGAGTGGTGACTGCTGTTTGTAAAATATAAATATTTCAGGACATAGAAAGTCGCAGACGGGGCTTTTGGGATGCCTGCCTATGTCTTTGTTTATTATTTATCTAATAGCTGAGTAATCTGGTCAAGATATTTCTCTTTTTTTTAACATATTGCGTTAGAATAGCTACAGCTTGCTTAATGTATAAATATTAGCACTGCGTTGGCCGGGAATCAAACCCGGGTCAACTGCTTGGAAGGCAGCTATGCTCACCACTATACCACCAACGCTCCATGGCATATGTTTTTTTTAAACTCTAGACATCACAACCCTGAGTTCAATGACTATATTGCACCAGTATCAGAGGTATTTTTGGTTTACAGACCAACATGAAAATCAGGAAAAAAGTTCTTGCAACTGCTAAGGAACTGGAGATTGAAACCAATGCAAAAGCTGCGCAGAAAAGGAGAAAGGGAAAGCAGCAGTTCAAATCATTGAAATAAGCATATATTGGCAGCAAGGGAAAAACAGCAGGGTAGAGAAAGAAAACAGCTCCACGAAATTCACAGGAGATTGATAATAGCAGGACAAAAAAAGGGAATAATAACGTTCCAAGCAGGCTCAGAAAGAAGTGCGAGGGTCCCATCTTTCTTTAATGGTCATAACTGTGCATCATTTCCTTTGAAGTGTAGGGTTGATTCTCTGACCATCTGTCTCCCTGACTTTGAGCAGAGACCGATAGTTGAGCAGTCTCTTCCCACAAAAAGCTGGCACAAGCCTGCTTTTTTCCGCTCTGGCAGCGTGGAAACGAGAGAGTGGTCCTCACAAGAAAAAAAATCAATCCATGCTAGCAGAGGATGGTTTCGATCCATCGACCTCTGTGTTATGGGCCCAGCACGCTTCCGCTGCGCCACTCTGCTTCCTGCTCACAATGCTGTGGTTATGCAGATCAGGAGCCTTCAGAGGAGTGGCATGGGATCGCTGGAGCTATTCTGGCAGGGCTCTCACCTCATTTGCCTAAGAATGTCACAAGGCATGCTGGGTGCAGAAAATCTTCGCCTTCCCCTCTCACAGTCAGTCATAGGGGAAAGTCAAGGCCCTCTCAGTCACTAGCCATGTCACGCCTTTGTCAAGACAGAAGCACCCCCACCCGCTCCTTCTCTGTGATCCTGCGCTACCATGCTCAGGTTTTAGCCTTACCTGGGAGCCAGAGGTGCACCCGGTGAGGGCTTGCCCGATATGAGCGTTTGGGAGCGTTCGGGACGTGAGTGGACTTAGGACTGGAAGTTCTGTCCATTCGAAGCAGCCAACCTTCCTGCTGCAGACAGGGGCTGTTCCCTTGGGTTTCTTTCACCTTGCTCTCGGATAAATTTGGTTGTATGCTGCAGTTGCCTGCGATGACTACAAGGTGGCGCTGCTTTCAGGTAAGAGCACAAATATGCAGAAAATGTTGGGGACTTTTGCCACATTTATCGGTGGTGGGTCTCGCACATTTTTTCCAGGGGAGAGATATTGACCTGAAACACTTTTTACTGCAGAGATGCTGCAGTTCTAAAGGCTGGTCGGGCAGAAGGACTTAGCCGTTTCATTGCCTGCCCCCCTGCAGCCCATTTATTACCAGCAGTTGTGAGTGGTGACTGCTGTTTGTAAAATATAAAAATTTCAGGACATAGAAAGTCGCAGACAGGGCTTTTGGGATGCCTGCCTATGTCTTTGTTTATTATTTATCTAATAGCTGAGTAATCTGGTCAAGATTTTTCTCTTTTTTTTAACATATTGCGTTAGAATAGCTACAGCTTGCTTAATGTATACATATTAGCACTGCGTTGGCCGGGAATCAAACCCGGGTCAACTGCTTGGAAGGCAGCTATGCTCACCACTATACCACCAACGCTCCGTGGCATATGTTTTTTTTAAACTCTAGACATCACAACCCTGAGTTCAATGACTATATTGCACCAGTATCAGAGGTATTTTTGGTTTACAGACCAACATGAAAATCAGGAAAAAAGTTCTTGCAACTGCTAAGGAACTGGAGATTGAAACCAATGCAAAAGCTGCGCAGAAAAGGAGAAAGGGAAAGCAGCAGTTCAAATCATTGAAATAAGCATATATTGGCAGCAAGGGAAAAACAGCAGGGTAGAGAAAGAAAACAGCTCCACGAAATTCACAGGAGATTGATAATAGCAGGACAAAAAAAGGGAATAATAACGTTCCAAGCAGCCTCAGAAAGAAGTGCGAGGGTCCCATCTTTCGTTAATGGTCATAACTGTGCATCATTTCCTTTGAAGTGTAGGGTTGATTCTCTGACCATCTGTCTCCCTGACTTTGAGCAGAGACCGATAGTTGAGCAGTCTCTTCCCACAAAAAGCTGGCACAAGCCTGCTTTTTTCCGCTCTGGCAGCGTGGAAACGAGAGAGTGGTCCTCACAAGAAAAAAAATCAATCCATGCTAGCAGAGGATGGTTTCGATCCATCGACCTCTGGGTTATGGGCCCAGCACGCTTCCGCTGCGCCACTCTGCTTCCTGCTCAAAATGCTGTGGTTATGCAGATCAGGAGCCTTCAGAGGAGTGGCATGGGATCGCTGGAGCTATTCTGGCAGGGCTCTCACCTCATTTGCCTAAGAATGTCACAAGGCATGCTGGGTGCAGAAAATCTTCGCCTTCCCCTCTCACAGTCAGTCATAGGGGAAAGTCAAGGCCCTCTCAGTCACTAGCCATGTCACGCCTTTGTCAAGACAGAAGCACCCCCACCCGCTCCTTCTCTGTGATCCTGCGCTACCATGCTCAGGTTTTGGCCTTACCTGGGAGCCAGAGGTGCACCCGGTGAGGGCTTGCCCGGTATGAGCGTTCGGGACGTGAGTGGACTTAGTACTGGAAGTTCTGTCCATTCGAAGCAGCCAACCTTCCTGCTGCAGACAGGGGCTGTTCCCTTGGGTTTCTTTCACCTTGCTCTCGTATAAATTTGGTTGTATGCTGCAGTTGCCTGCGATGACTACAAGGTGGCGCTGCTTTCAGGTAAGAGCACAAATATGCAGAAAATGTTGGGGACTTTTGCCACATTTATCGGTGGTGTGTCTCGCACATTTTTTCCAGGGGAGAGATATTGACCTGAAACACTTTTTACTGCAGAGATGCTGCAGTTCTAAAGGCTGGTCGGGCAGAAGGGCTTAGCCGTTTCATTGCCTGCCCCCCTGCAGCCCATTTATTACCAGCAGTTGTGAGTGGTGACTGTTGTTTGTAAAATATAAAAATTTCAGGACATAGAAAGTCGCAGACGGGGCTTTTGGGATGCCTGCCTATGTCTTTGTTTATTATTTATCTAATAGCTGAGTAATCTGGTCAAGATATTTCTCTTTTTTTTAACATATTGCGATAGAATAGCTACAGCTTGCTTAATGTATAAATATTAGCACTGCGTTTGCCGGGAATCAAACCCGGGTCAACTGCTTGGAAGGCAGCTATGCTCACCACTATACCACCAACACTCCGTGGCATATGTTTTTTTTAAACTCTAGACATCACAACCCTGAGTTCAATGACTATATTGCACCAGTATCAGAGGTATTTTTGGTTTACAGACCAACATGAAAATCAGGAAAAAAGTTCTTGCAACTGCTAAGGAACTGGAGATTGAAACCAATGCAAAAGCTGCGCAGAAAAGGAGAAAGGGAAAGCAGCAGTTCAAATCATTGAAATAAGCATATATTGGCAGCAAGGGAAAAACAGCAGGGTAGAGAAAGAAAACAGCTCCACGAAATTCACAGGAGATTGATAATAGCAGGACAAAAAAAGGGAATAATAACGTTCCAAGCAGGCTCAGAAAGAAGTGCGAGGGTCCCATCTTTCTTTAATGGTCATAACTGTGCATCATTTCCTTTGAAGTGTAGGGTTGATTCTCTGACCATCTGTCTCCCTGACTTTGAGCAGAGACCGATAGTTGAGCAGTCTCTTCCCACAAAAAGCTGGCACAAGCCTGCTGTTTTCCGCTCTGGCAGCGTGGAAACGAGAGAGTGGTCCTCACAAGAAAAAAAATCAATCCATGCTAGCAGAGGATGGTTTCGATCCATCGACCTCTGGGTTATGGGCCCAGCACGCTTCCGCTGCGCCACTCTGCTTCCTGTTCAAAATGCTGTGGTTATGCAGATCAGGAGCCTTCAGAGGAGTGGCATGGGATCGCTGGAGCTGTTCTGGCAGGGCTCTCACCTCATTTGCCTAAGAATGTCACAAGGCATGCTGGGTGCAGAAAATCTTCGCCTTCCCCTCTCACAGTCAGTCATAGGGGAAAGTCAAGGCCCTCTCAGTCACTAGCCATGTCACGCCTTTGTCAAGACAGAAGCACCCCCACCCGCTCCTTCTCTGTGATCCTGCGCTACCATGCTCAGGTTTTGGCCTTACCTGGGAGCCAGAGGTGCACCCGGTGAGGGCTTGCCCGGTATGAGCGTTTCGGAGCGTTCGGGATGTGAGTGGACTTAGGACTGGAAGTTCTGTCCATTCGAAGCAGCCAACCTTCCTGCTGCAGACAGGGTCTGTTCCCTTGGGTTTCTTTCACCTTGCTCTCGGATAAATTTGGTTGTATGCTGCAGTTGCCTGCGATGACTACAAGGTGGCGCTGCTTTCAGGTAAGAGCACAAATATGCAGAAAATGTTGGGGACTTTTGCCACATTTATTGGTGGTGGGTCTCACACATTTTTTCCAGGGGAGAGATATTGACCTGAAACACTTTTTACTGCAGAGATGCTGCAGTTCTAAAGGCTGGTCGGGCAGAAGGGCTTAGCCGTTTCATTGCCTGCCCCCCTGCAGCCCATTTATTACCAGCAGTTGTGAGTGGTGACTGCTGTTTGTAAAATATAAAAATTTCAGGACATAGAAAGTCGCAGACGGGGCTTTTGGGATGCCTGCCTATGTCTTTGTTTATTATTTATCTAATAGCTGAGTAATCTGGTCAAGATATTTCTCTTTTTTTTAACATATTGCGTTAGAATAGCTACAGCTTGCTTAATGTATAAATATTAGCACTGCGTTGGCCGGGAATCGAACCCGGGTCAACTGCTTGGAAGGCAGCTATGCTCACCACTATACCACCAACGCTCCGTGGCATATGTTTTTTTTAAACTCTAGACATCACAACCCTGAGTTCAATGACTATATTGCACCAGTATCAGAGGTATTTTTGGTTTACAGACCAACATGAAAATCAGGAAAAAAGTTCTTGCAACTGCTAAGGAACTGGAGATTGAAACCAATGCAAAAGCTGCGCAGAAAAGGAGAAAGGGAAAGCAGCAGTTCAAATCATTGAAATAAGCATATATTGGCAGCAAGGGAAAAACAGCAGGGTAGAGAAAGAAAACAGCTCCACGAAATTCACAGGAGATTGATAATAGCAGGACAAAAAAAGGGAATAATAACGTTCCAAGCAGCCTCAGAAAGAAGTGCGAGGGTCCCATCTTTCTTTAATGGTCATAACTGTGCATCATTTCCTTTGAAGTGTAGGGTTGATTCTCTGACCATCTGTCTCCCTGACTTTGAGCAGAGACCGATAGTTGAGCAGTCTCTTCCCACAAAAAGCTGGCACAAGCCTGCTGTTTTCCGCTCTGGCAGCGTGGAAACGAGAGAGTGGTCCTCACAAGAAAAAAAATCAATCCATGCTAGCAGAGGATGGTTTCGATCCATCGACCTCTGGGTTATGGGCCCAGCACGCTTCCGCTGCGCCACTCTGCTTCCTGTTCAAAATGATGTGGTTATGCAGATCAGGAGCCTTCAGAGGAGTGGCATGGGATCGCTGGAGCTGTTCTGGCAGGGCTCTCACCTCATTTGCCTAAGAATGTCACAAGGCATGCTGGGTGCAGAAAATCTTCGCCTTCCCCTCTCACAGTCAGTCATAGGGGAAAGTCAAGGCCCTCTCAGTCACTAGCCATGTCACGCCTTTGTCAAGACAGAAGCACCCCCACCCGCTCCTTCTCTGTGATCCTGCGCTACCATGCTCAGGTTTTGGCCTTACCTGGGAGCCAGAGGTGCACCCGGTGAGGGCTTGCCCGGTATGAGCGTTTGGGAGCGTTCGGGATGTGAGTGGACTTAGGACTGGAAGTTCTGTCCATTCGAAGCAGCCAACCTTCCTGCTGCAGACAGGGTCTGTTCCCTTGGGTTTCTTTCACCTTGCTCTCGGATAAATTTGGTTGTTTGCTGCAGTTGCCTGCGATGACTACAAGGTGGCGCTGCTTTCAGGTAAGAGCACAAATATGCAGAAAATGTTGGGGACTTTTGCCACATTTATTGGTGGTGGGTCTCACACATTTTTTCCAGGGGAGAGATATTGACCTGAAACACTTTTTACTGCAGAGATGCTGCAGTTCTAAAGGCTGGTCGGGCAGAAGGGCTTAGCCGTTTCATTGCCTGCCCCCCTGCAGCCCATTTATTACCAGCAGTTGTGAGTGGTGACTGCTGTTTGTAAAATATAAAAATTTCAGGACATAGAAAGTCGCAGACGGGGCTTTTGGGATGCCTGCCTATGTCTTTGTTTATTATTTATCTAATAGCTGAGTAATCTGGTCAAGATATTTCTCTTTTTTTAACATATTGCGTTAGAATAGCTACAGCTTGCTTAATGTATAAATATTAGCACTGCGTTGGCCGGGAATCGAACCCGGGTCAACTGCTTGGAAGGCAGCTATGCTCACCACTATACCACCAACGCTCCGTGGCATATGTTTTTTTTAAACTCTAGACATCACAACCCTGAGTTCAATGACTATATTGCACCAGTATCAGAGGTATTTTTGGTTTACAGACCAACATGAAAATCAGGAAAAAAGTTCTTGCAACTGCTAAGGAACTGGAGATTGAAACCAATGCAAAAGCTGCGCAGAAAAGGAGAAAGGGAAAGCAGCAGTTCAAATCATTGAAATAAGCATATATTGGCAGCAAGGGAAAAACAGCAGGGTAGAGAAAGAAAACAGCTCCACGAAATTCACAGGAGATTGATAATAGCAGGACAAAAAAAGGGAATAATAACGTTCCAAGCAGCCTCAGAAAGAAGTGCGAGGGTCCCATCTTTCGTTAATGGTCATAACTGTGCATCATTTCCTTTGAAGTGTAGGGTTGATTCTCTGACCATCTGTCTCCCTGACTTTGAGCAGAGACCGATAGTTGAGCAGTCTCTTCCCACAAAAAGCTGGCACAAGCCTGCTTTTTTCCGCTCTGGCAGCGTGGAAACGAGAGAGTGGTCCTCACAAGAAAAAAAATCAATCCATGCTAGCAGAGAATGGTTTCGATCCATCGACCTCTGGGTTATGGGCCCAGCACGCTTCCGCTGCGCCACTCTGCTTCCTGCTCAAAATGCTGTGGTTATGCAGATCAGGAGCCTTCAGAGGAGTGGCATGGGATCGCTGGAGCTATTCTGGCAGGGCTCTCACCTCATTTGCCTAAGAATGTCACAAGGCATGCTGGGTGCAGAAAATCTTCGCCTTCCCCTCTCACAGTCAGTCATAGGGGAAAGTCAAGGCCCTCTCAGTCACTAGCCATGTCACGCCTTTGTCAAGACAGAAGCACCCCCAGCCGCTCCTTCTCTGTGATCCTGCGCTACCATGCTCAGGTTTTGGCCTTACCTGGGAGCCAGAGGTGCACCCGGTGAGGGCTTGCCCGGTATGAGCGTTTGGGAGCGTTCGGGACGTGAGTGGACTTAGGACTGGAAGTTCTGTCCATTCGAAGCAGCCAACCTTCCTGCTGCAGACAGGGGCTGTTCCTTTGGGTTTCTTTCACCTTGCTCTCGGATAAATTTGGTTGTATGCTGCAGTTGCCTGCGATGACTACAAGGTGGCGCTGCTTTCAGGTAAGAGCACAAATATGCAGAAAATGTTGGGGACTTTTGCCACATTTATCGGTGGTGGGTCTCGCACATTTTTTCCAGGGGAGAGATATTGACCTGAAACACTTTTTACTGCAGAGATGCTGCAGTTCTAAAGGCTGGTCGGGCAGAAGGGCTTAGCCGTTTCATTGCCTGCCCCCCTGCAGCCCATTTATTACCAGCAGTTGTGAGTGGTGACTGCTGTTTGTAAAATATAAAAATTTCAGGACATAGAAAGTCGCAGACGGGGCTTTTGGGATGTCTGCCTATGTCTTTGTTTATTATTTATCTAATAGCTGAGTAATCTGGTCAAGATATTTCTCTTTTTTTTAACATATTGCGTTAGAATAGCTACAGCTTGCTTAATGTATAAATATTAGCACTGCGTTGGCCGGGAATCAAACCCGGGTCAACTGCTTGGAAGGCAGCTATGCTCACCACTATACCACCAACGCTCCGTGGTATATGTTTTTTTTAAACTCTAGACATCACAACCCTGAGTTCAATGACTATATTGCACCAGTATCAGAGGTATTTTTGGTTTACAGACCAACATGAAAATCCGGAAAAAAGTTCTTGCAACTGCTAAGGAACTGGAGATTGAAACCAATGCAAAAGCTGCGCAGAAAAGGAGAAAGGGAAAGCAGCAGTTCAAATCATTGAAATAAGCATATATTGGCAGCAAGGGAAAAACAGCAGGGGAGAGAAAGAAAACAGCTCCACGAAATTCACAGGAGATTGATAATAGCAGGACAAAAAAAGGGAATAATAACGTTCCAAGCAGGCTCAGAAAGAAGTGCGAGGGTCCCATCTTTCTTTAATGGTCATAACTGTGCATCATTTCCTTTGAAGTGTAGGGTTGATTCTCTGACCATCTGTCTCCCTGACTTTGAGCAGAGACCGATAGTTGAGCAGTCTCTTCCCACAAAAAGCTGGCACAAGCCTGCTGTTTTCCGCTCTGGCAGCGTGGAAACGAGAGAGTGGTCCTCACAAGAAAAAAAATCAATCCATGCTAGCAGAGGATGGTTTCGATCCATCGACCTCTGGGTTATGGGCCCAGCACGCTTCCCCTGCGCCACTCTGCTTCCTGTTCAAAATGCTGTGGTTATGCAGATCAGGAGCCTTCAGAGGAGTGGCATGGGATCGCTGGAGCTATTCTGGCAGGGCTCTCACCTCATTTGCCTAAGAATGTCACAAGGCATGCTGGGTGCAGAAAATCTTCGCCTTCCCCTCTCACAGTCAGTCATAGGGGAAAGTCAAGGCCCTCTCAGTCACTAGCCATGTCACGCCTTTGTCAAGACAGAAGCACCCCCACCCGCTCCTTCTCTGTGATCCTGCGCTACCATGCTCAGGTTTTGGCCTTACCTGGGAGCCAGAGGTGCACCCGGTGAGGGCTTGCCCGGTATGAGCGTTCGGGACGTGAGTGGACTTAGGACTGGAAGTTCTGTCCATTCGAAGCAGCCAACCTTCCTGCTGCAGACAGGGTCTGTTCCCTTGGGTTTCTTTCACCTTGCTCTCGGATAAATTTGGTTGTATGCTGCAGTTGCCTGCGATGACTACAAGGTGGCGCTGCTTTCAGGTAAGAGCACAAATATGCAGAAAATGTTGGGGACTTTTGCCACATTTATCGGTGGTGGGTCTCGCTCATTTTTTCCTGGGTAGAGATATTGACCTGAAACACTTTTTACTGCAGAGATGCTGCAGTTCTAAAGGCTGGTCGGGCAGAAGGGCTTAGCCGTTTCATTGCCTGCCCCCCTGCAGCCCATTTATTACCAGCAGTTGTGAGTGGTGACTGCTGTTTGTAAAATATAAAAATTTCAGGATATAGAAAGTCGCAGACGGGGCTTTTGGGATGCCTGCCTATGTCTTTGTTTATTATTTATCTAATAGCTGAGTAATCTGGTCAAGATATTTCTCTTTTTTTTAATATATTGCGTTAGAATAGCTACAGCTTGCTTAATGTATAAATATTAGCACTGCGTTGGCCGGGAATCAAACCCGGGTCAACTGCTTGGAAGGCAGCTATGCTCACCACTATACCACCAACACTCCGTGGCATATGTTTTTTTTAAACTCTAGACATCACAACCCTGAGTTCAATGACTATATTGCACCAGTATCAGAGGTATTTTTGGTTTACAGACCAACATGAAAATCAGGAAAAAAGTTCTTGCAACTGCTAAGGAACTGGAGATTGAAACCAATGCAAAAGCTGCGCAGAAAAGGAGAAAGGGAAAGCAGCAGTTCAAATCATTGAAATAAGCATATATTGGCAGCAAGGGAAAAACAGCAGGGTAGAGAAAGAAAACAGCTCCACGAAATTCACAGGAGATTGATAATAGCAGGACAAAAAAAGGGAATAATAACGTTCCAAGCAGGCTCAGAAAGAAGTGCGAGGGTCCCATCTTTCTTTAATGGTCATAACTGTGCATCATTTCCTTTGAAGTGTAGGGTTGATTCTCTGACCATCTGTCTCCCTGACTTTGAGCAGAGACCGATAGTTGAGCAGTCTCTTCCCACAAAAAGCTGGCACAAGCCTGCTGTTTTCCGCTCTGGCAGCGTGGAAACGAGAGAGTGGTCCTCACAAGAAAAAAAATCAATCCATGCTAGCAGAGGATGGTTTCGATCCATCGACCTCGGGGTTATGGGCCCAGCACGCTTCCGCTGCGCCACTCTGCTTCCTGTTCAAAATGCTGTGGTTATGCAGATCAGGAGCCTTCAGAGGAGTGGCATGGGATCGCTGGAGCTATTCTGGCAGGGCTCTCACCTAATTTGCCTAAGAATGTCACAAGGCATGCTGGGTGCAGAAAATCTTCGCCTTCCCCTCTCACAGTCAGTCATAGGGGAAAGTCAAGGCCCTCTCAGTCACTAGCCATGTCACGCCTTTGTCAAGACAGAAGCACCCCCACCCGCTCCTTCTCTGTGATCCTGCGCTACCATGCTCAGGTTTTGGCCTTACCTGGGAGCCAGAGGTGCACCCGGTGAGGGCTTGCCCGGTATGAGCGTTTGGGAGCTTTCGGGACGTGAGTGGACTTAGGACTGGAAGTTCTGTCCATTCGAAGCAGCCAACCTTCCTGCTGCAGACAGGGGCTGTTCCCTTGGGTTTCTTTCACCTTGCTCTCGGATAAATTTGGTTGTATGCTGCAGTTGCCTGCGATGACTACAAGGTGGCGCTGCTTTCAGGTAAGAGCACAAATATGCAGAAAATGTTGGGGACTTTTGCCACATTTATCGGTGGTGGGTCTCGCACATTTTTTCCAGGGGAGAGATATTGACCTGAAACACTTTTTACTGCAGAGATGCTGCAGTTCTAAAGGCTGGTCGGGCAGAAGGGCTTAGCCGTTTCATTGCCTGCCCCCCTGCAGCCCATTTATTACCAGCAGTTGTGAGTGGTGACTGCTGTTTGTAAAATATAAAAATTTCAGGACATAGAAAGTCGCAGACGGGGTTTTGGGATGTCTGCCTATGTCTTTGTTTATTATTTATCTAATAGCTGAGTAATCTGGTCAAGATATTTCTCTTTTTTTTAACATATTGTGTTAGAATAGCTACAGCTTGCTTAATGTATAAATATTAGCACTGCGTTGGCCGGGAATCAAACCCGGGTCAACTGCTTGGAAGGCAGCTATGCTCACCACTATACCACCAACGCTCCGTGGCATATGTTTTTTTTAAACTCTAGACATCACAACCCTGAGTTCAATGACTATATTGCACCAGTATCAGAGGTATTTTTGGTTTACAGACCAACATGAAAATCCGGAAAAAAGTTCTTGCAACTGCTAAGGAACTGGAGATTGAAACCAATGCAAAAGCTGCGCAGAAAAGGAGAAAGGGAAAGCAGCAGTTCAAATCATTGAAATAAGCATATATTGGCAGCAAGGGAAAAACAGCAGGGTAGAGAAAGAAAACAGCTCCACGAAATTCACAGGAGATTGATAATAGCAGGACAAAAAAAGGGAATAATAACGTTCCAAGCAGGCTCAGAAAGAAGTGCGAGGGTCCCATCTTTCTTTAATGGTCATAACTGTGCATCATTTCCTTTGAAGTGTAGGGTTGATTCTCTGACCATCTGTCTCCCTGACTTTGAGCAGAGACCGATAGTTGAGCAGTCTCTTCCCACAAAAAGCTGGCACAAGCCTGCTGTTTTCCGCTCTGGCAGCGTGGAAACGAGAGAGTGGTCCTCACAAGAAAAAAAATCAATCCATGCTAGCAGAGGATGGTTTCGATCCATCGACCTCTGGGTTATGGGCCCAGCACGCTTCCGCTGCGCCACTCTGCTTCCTGTTCAAAATGCTGTGGTTATGCAGATCAGGAGCCTTCAGAGGAGTGGCATGGGATCACTGGAGCTATTCTGGCAGGGCTCTCACCTCATTTGCCTAAGAATGTCACAAGGCATGCTGGGTGCAGAAAATCTTCGCCTTCCCCTCTCACAGTCAGTCATAGGGGAAAGTCAAGGCCCTCTCAGTCACTAGCCATGTCACGCCTTTGTCAAGACAGAAGCACCCCCACCCGCTCCTTCTCTGTGATCCTGCGCTACCATGCTCAGGTTTTGGCCTTACCTGGGAGCCAGAGGTGCACCCGGTGAGGGCTTGCCCGGTATGAGCGTTTGGGAGCGTTCGGGACGTGAGTGGACTTAGGACTGGAAGTTCTGTCCATTCGAAGCAGCCAACCTTCCTGCTGCAGACAGGGGCTGTTCCCTTGGGTTTCTTTCACCTTGCTCTCGGATAAATTTGGTTGTATGCTGCAGTTGCCTGCGATGACTACAAGGAGGCGCTGCTTTCAGGTAAGAGCACAAATATGCAGAAAATGTTGGGGACTTTTGCCACATTTATCGGTGGTGGGTCTCGCACATTTTTTCCAGGGGAGAGATATTGACCTGAAACACTTTTTACTGCAGAGATGCTGCAGTTCTAAAGGCTGGTCGGGCAGAAGGGCTTAGCCGTTTCATTGCCTGCCCCCCTGCAGCCCATTTATTACCAGCAGTTGTGAGTGGTGACTGCTGTTTGTAAAATATAAAAATTTCAGGACATAGAAAGTCGCAGACGGGGCTTTTGGGATGTCTGCCTATGTCTTTGTTTATTATTTATCTAAGAGCTGAGTAATCTGGTCAAGATATTTCTCTTTTTTTTAACATATTGCGTTAGAATAGCTACAGCTTGCTTAATGTATAAATATTAGCACTGCGTTGGCTGGGAATCGAACCCGGGTCAGCCGCTTGGAAGGCAGCTATGCTCACCACTATACCACCAATGCTCCGTGGCATATGTTTTTTTTAAACTCTAGACATCACAACCCTGAGTTCAATGACTATATTGCACCAGTATCAGAGGTATTTTTGGTTTACAGACCAACATGAAAATCAGGAAAAAAGTTCTTGCAACTGCTAAGGAACTGGAGATTGAAACCAATGCAAAAGCTGCGCAGAAAAGGAGAAAGGGAAAGCAGCAGTTGAAATCATTGAAATAAGCAAATATTGGCAGCAAGGGAAAAACAGCAGGGTAGAGAAAGAAAACAGCTCCACGAAATTCACAGGAGATTGATAATAGCAGGACAAAAAAAGGGAATAATAACGTTCCAAGCAGCCTCAGAAAGAAGTGCGAGGGTCCCATCTTTCGTTAATGGTCATAACTGTGCATCATTTCCTTTGAAGTGTAGGGTTGATTCTCTTACCATCTGTCTCCCTGACTTTGAGCAGAGACCGATAGTTGAGCAGTCTCTTCCCACAAAAAGCTGGCACAAGCCTGCTTTTTTCCGCTCTGGCAGCGTGGAAACGAGAGAGTGGTCCTCACAAGAAAAAAGATCAATCCATGCTAGCAGAGGATGGTTTCGATCCATCGACTTCTAGGCTATGGGCCCAGCACGCTTCCGCTGCGCCACTCTGCTTCCTGATCAAAATGCTGTGGTTATGCAGATCAGGAGCCTTCAGAGGAGTGGCATGGGATCGCTGGAGCTATTCTGGCAGGGCTCTCACCTCATTTGCCTAAGAATGTCACAAGGCATGCTGGGTGCAGAAAATCTTCGTCTTCCCCTCTCACAGTCAGTCATAGGGGAAAGTCAAGGCCCTCTCAGTCACTAGCCATGTCACGCCTTTGTCAAGACAGAAGCACCCCCACCCGCTCCTTCTCTGTGATCCTGCGCTACCATGCTCAGGTTTTGGCCTTACCTGGGAGCCAGAGGTGCACCCGGTGAGGGCTTGCCCGGTATGAGCGTTTGGGAGCGTTCGGGACGTGAGTGGACTTAGGACTGGAAGTTCTGTCCATTCGAAGCAGCCAACCTTCCTGCTGCAGACAGGGGCTGTTCCCTTGGGTTTCTTTCACCTTGCTCTCGGATAAATTTGGTTGTATGCTGCAGTTGCCTGCGATGACTACAAGGTGGCGCTGCTTTCAGGTAAGAGCACAAATATGCAGAAAATGTTGGGGACTTTTGTCACATTTATCTGTGGTGGGTCTCGCACATTTTTTCCAGGGGAGAGATATTGACCTGAAACACTTTTTACTGCAGAGATGCTGCAGTTCTAAAGGCTGGTCGGGCAGAAGGGCTTAGCCGTTTCATTGCCTGCCCCCCTGCAGCCCATTTATTACCAGCAGTTGTGAGTGGTGACTGCTGTTTGTAAAATATAAAAATTTCAGGACATAGAAAGTCGCAGACGGGGCTTTTGGGATGCCTGCCTATGTCTTTGTTTATTATTTATCTAATAGCTGAGTAATCTGGTCAAGATATTTATCTTTTTTTTAACATATTGCGTTAGAATAGCTACAGCTTGCTTAATGTATAAATATTAGCACTGCGTTGGCCGGGAATCAAACCCGGGTCAACTGCTTGGAAGGCAGCTATGCTCACCACTATACCATCAACGCTCGATGGCATATGTTTTTTTTAAACTCTAGACATCACAACCCTGAGTTCAATGACTATATTGCACCAGTATCAGAGGTATTTTTGGTTTACAGACCAACATGAAAATCAGGAAAAAAGTTCTTGCAACTGCTAAGGAACTGGAGATTGAAACCAATGCAAAAGCTGCGCAGAAAAGGAAAAAGGGAAAGCAGCAGTTCAAATCATTGAAATAAGCATATATTGGCAGCAAGGGAAAAACAGCAGGGTAGAGAAAGAAAACAGCTCCACGAAATTCACAGGAGATTGATAATAGCAGGACAAAAAAAGGGAATAATAATGTTCCAAGCAGCCTCAGAAAGAAGTGCGAGGGTCCCATCTTTCGTTAATGGTCATAACTGTGCATCATTTCCTTTGAAGTGTAGGGTTGATTCTCTGACCATCTGTCTCCCTGACTTTGAGCAGAGACCGATAGTTGAGCAGTCTCTTCCCACAAAAAGCTGGCACAAGCCTGCTTTTTTCCGCTCTGGCAGCGTGGAAACGAGAGAGTGGTCCTCACAAGAAAAAAAATCAATCCATGCTAGCAAAGGATGGTTTCGATCCATCGACCTCTGTGTTATGGGCCCAGCACGCTTCCGCTGCGCCACTCTGCTTCCTGCTCACAATGCTGTGGTTATGCAGATCAGGAGCCTTCAGAGGAGTGGCATGGGATCGCTGGAGCTATTCTGGCAGGGCTCTCACCTCATTTGCCTAAGAATGTCACAAGGCATGCTGGGTGCAGAAAATCTTCGCCTTCCCCTCTCACAGTCAGTCATAGGGGAAAGTCAAGGCCCTCTCAGTCACTAGCCATGTCACGCCTTTGTCAAGACAGAAGCACCCCCACCCGCTCCTTCTCTGTGATCCTGCGCTACCATGCTCAGGTTTTGGCCTTACCTGGGAGCCAGAGGTGCACCCAGTGAGGGCTTGCCCGGTATGAGCGTTTGGGAGCGTTCGGGACGTGAGTGGACTTAGGACTGGAAGTTCTGTCCATTCGAAGCAGCCAACCTTCCTGCTGCAGACAGGGGCTGTTCCCTTGGGTTTCTTTCACCTTGCTCTCGGATAAATTTGGTTGTATGCTGCAGTTGCCTGCGATGACTACAAGGTGGCGCTGCTTTCAGGTAAGAGCACAAATATGCAGAAAATGTTGGGGACTTTTGCCACATTTATTGGTGGTGGGTCTCACACATTTTTTCCAGGGGAGAGATATTGACCTGAAACACTTTTTACTGCAGAGATGCTGCAGTTCTAAAGGCTGGTCGGGCAGAAGGGCTTAGCCGTTTCATTGCCTGCCCCCCTGCAGCCCATTTATTACCAGCAGTTGTGAGTGGTGACTGCTGTTTGTAAAATATAAAAATTTCAGGACATAGAAAGTCGCAGACGGGGCTTTTGGGATGCCTGCCTATGTCTTTGTTTATTATTTATCTAATAGCTGAGTAATCTGGTCAAGATATTTCTCTTTTTTTTAACATATTGCGTTAGAATAGCTACAGCTTGCTTAATGTATAAATATTAGCACTGTGTTGGCCGGGAATCGAACCCGGGTCAACTGCTTGGAAGGCAGCTATGCTCACCACTATACCACCAACTCTCCGTGGCATATGTTTTTTTTAAACTCTAGACATCACAACCCTGAGTTCAATGACTATATTGCACCAGTATCAGAGGTATTTTTGGTTTACAGACCAACATGAAAATCAGGAAAAAAGTTCTTGCAACTGCTAAGGAACTGGAGATTGAAACCAATGCAAAAGCTGCGCAGAAAAGGAGAAAGGGAAAGCAGCAGTTCAAATCATTGAAATAAGCATATATTGGCAGCAAGGGAAAAACAGCAGGGTAGAGAAAGAAAACAGCTCCACGAAATTCACAGGAGATTGATAATAGCAGGACAAAAAAAGGGAATAATAACGTTCCAAGCAGCCTCAGAAAGAAGTGCGAGGGTCCCATCTTTCTTTAATGGTCATAACTGTGCATCATTTCCTTTGAAGTGTAGGGTTGATTCTCTGACCATCTGTCTCCCTGACTTTGAGCAGAGACCGATAGTTGAGCAGTCTCTTCCCACAAAAAGCTGGCACAAGCCTGCTGTTTTCCGCTCTGGCAGCGTGGAAACGAGAGAGTGGTCCTCACAAGAAAAAAAATCAATCCATGCTAGCAGAGGATGGTTTCGATCCATCGACCTCTGGGTTATGGGCCCAGCACGCTTCCGCTGCGCCACTCTGCTTCCTGTTCAAAATGCTGTGGTTATGCAGATCAGGAGCCTTCAGAGGAGTGGCATGGGATCGCTGGAGCTGCTCTGGCAGGGCTCTCACCTCATTTGCCTAAGAATGTCACAAGGCATGCTGGGTGCAGAAAATCTTCGCCTTCCCCTCTCACAGTCAGTCATAGGGGAAAGTCAAGGCCCTCTCAGTCACTAGCCATGTCACGCCTTTGTCAAGACAGAAGCACCCCCACCCGCTCCTTCTCTGTGATCCTGCGCTACCATGCTCAGGTTTTGGCCTTACCTGGGAGCCAGAGGTGCACCCGGTGAGGGCTTGCCCGGTATGAGCGTTTGGGAGCGTTCGGGATGTGAGTGGACTTAGGACTGGAAGTTCTGTCCATTCGAAGCAGCCAACCTTCCTGCTGCAGACAGGGTCTGTTCCCTTGGGTTTCTTTCACCTTGCTCTCGGATAAATTTGGTTGTATGCTGCAGTTGCCTGCGATGACTACAAGGTGGCGCTGCTTTCAGGTAAGAGCACAAATATGCAGAAAATGTTGGGGACTTTTGCCACATTTATTGGTGGTGGGTCTCACACATTTTTTCCAGGGGAGAGATATTGACCTGAAACACTTTTTACTGCAGAGATGCTGCAGTTCTAAAGGCTGGTCGGGCAGAAGGGCTTAGCCGTTTCATTGCCTGCCCCCCTGCAGCCCATTTATTACCAGCAGTTGTGAGTGGTGACTGCTGTTTGTAAAATATAAAAATTTCAGGACATAGAAAGTCGCAGACGGGGCTTTTGGGATGCCTGCCTATGTCTTTGTTTATTATTTATCTAATAGCTGAGTAATCTGGTCAAGATATTTCTCTTTTTTTTAACATATTGCGTTAGAATAGCTACAGCTTGCTTAATGTATAAATATTAGCACTGCGTTGGCCGGGAATCGAACCCGGGTCAACTGCTTGGAAGGCAGCTATGCTCACCACTATACCACCAACGCTCCGTGGCATATGTTTTTTTTAAACTCTAGACATCACAACCCTGAGTTCAATGACTATATTGCACCAGTATCAGAGGTATTTTTGGTTTACAGACCAACATGAAAATCAGGAAAAAAGTTCTTGCAACTGCTAAGGAACTGGAGATTGAAACCAATGCAAAAGCTGCGCAGAAAAGGAGAAAGGGAAAGCAGCAGTTCAAATCATTGAAATAAGCATATATTGGCAGCAAGGGAAAAACAGCAGGGTAGAGAAAGAAAACAGCTCCACGAAATTCACAGGAGATTGATAATAGCAGGACAAAAAAAGGGAATAATAACGTTCCAAGCAGCCTCAGAAAGAAGTGCGAGGGTCCCATCTTTCGTTAATGGTCATAACTGTGCATCATTTCCTTTGAAGTGTAGGGTTGATTCTCTGACCATCTGTCTCCCTGACTTTGAGCAGAGACCGATAGTTGAGCAGTCTCTTCCCACAAAAAGCTGGCACAAGCCTGCTGTTTTCCGCTCTGGCAGCGTGGAAACGAGAGAGTGGTCCTCACAAGAAAAAAAATCAATCCATGCTAGCAGAGGATGGTTTCGATCCATCGACCTCTGGGTTATGGGCCCAGCACGCTTCCGCTGCGCCACTCTGCTTCCTGTTCAAAATGCTGTGGTTATGCAGATCAGGAGCCTTCAGAGGAGTGGCATGGGATCGCTGGAGCTATTCTGGCAGGGCTCTCACCTCATTTGCCTAAGAATGTCACAAGGCATGCTGGGTGCAGAAAATCTTTGCCTTCCCCTCTCACAGTCAGTCATAGGGGAAAGTCAAGGCCCTCTCAGTCACTAGCCATGTCACGCCTTTGTCAAGACAGAAGCACCCCCACCCGCTCCTTCTCTGTGATCCTGCGCTACCATGCTCAGGTTTTGGCCTTACCTGGGAGCCAGAGGTGCACCCGGTGAGGGCTTGCCCGGTATGAGCGTTTGGGAGCGTTCGGGACGTGAGTGGATTTAGGACTGGAAGTTCTGTCCATTCGAAGCAGCCAACCTTCCTGCTGCAGACAGGGGCTGTTCCCTTGGGTTTCTTTCACCTTGCTCTCGGATAAATTTGGTTGTATGCTGCAGTTGCCTGCGATGACTACAAGGTGGCGCTGCTTTCAGGTAAGAGCACAAATATGCAGAAAATGTTGGGGACTTTTGCCACATTTATCGGTGGTGGGTCTCGCACATTTTTTCCAGGGGAGAGATATTGACCTGAAACACTTTTTACTGCAGAGATGCTGCAGTTCTAAAGGCTGGTCGGGCAGAAGGGCTTAGCCGTTTCATTGCCTGCCCCCCTGCAGCCCATTTATTACCAGCAGTTGTGAGTGGTGACTGCTGTTTGTAAAATATAAAAATTTCAGGACATAGAAAGTCGCAGACGGGGCTTTTGGGATGTCTGCCTATGTCTTTGTTTATTATTTATCTAATAGCTGAGTAATCTGGTCAAGATATTTCTCTTTTTTTTAACATATTGCGTTAGAATAGCTACAGCTTGCTTAATGTATAAATATTAGCACTGCGTTGGCCGGGAATCAAACCCAGGTCAACTGCTTGGAAGGCAGCTATGCTCACCACTATACCACCAACGCTCCGTGGCATATGTTTTTTTTAAACTCTAGACATCACAACCCTGAGTTCAATGACTATATTGCACCAGTATCAGAGGTATTTTTGGTTTACAGACCAACATGAAAATCCGGAAAAAAGTTCTTGCAACTGCTAAGGAACTGGAGATTGAAACCAATGCAAAAGCTGCGCAGAAAAGGAGAAAGGGAAAGCAGCAGTTCAAATCATTGAAATAAGCATATATTGGCAGCAAGGGAAAAACAGCAGGGTAGAGAAAGAAAACAGCTCCACGAAATTCACAGGAGATTGATAATAGCAGGACAAAAAAAGGGAATAATAACGTTCCAAGCAGGCTCAGAAAGAAGTGCGAGGGTCCCATCTTTCTTTAATGGTCATAACTGTGCATCATTTCCTTTGAAGTGTAGGGTTGATTCTCTGACCATCTGTCTCCCTGACTTTGAGCAGAGACCGATAGTTGAGCAGTCTCTTCCCACAAAAAGCTGGCACAAGCCTGCTGTTTTCCGCTCTGGCAGCGTGGAAACGAGAGAGTGGTCCCACAAGAAAAAAAATCAATCCATGCTAGAAGAGGATGGTTTTGATCCATCAAGCTCTGGGTTATGGGCCCAGCACGCTTCCGCTGCGCCACTCTGCTTCCTGTTCAAAATGCTGTGGTTATGCAGATCAGGAGCCTTCAGAGGAGTGGCATGGGATCGCTGGAGCTATTCTGGCAGGGCTCTCACCTCATTTGCCTAAGAATGTCACAAGGCATGCTGGGTGCAGAAAATCTTCGCCTTCCCCTCTCACAGTCAGTCATAGGGGAAAGTCAAGGCCCTCTCAGTCACTAGCCATGTCACGCCTTTGTCAAGACAGAAGCACCCCCACCCGCTCCTTCTCTGTGATCCTGCGCTACCATGCTCAGGTTTTGGCCTTACCTGGGAGCCAGAGGTGCACCCGGTGAGGGCTTGCCCGGTATGAGCGTTCGGGACGTGAGTGGACTTAGGACTGGAAGTTCTGTCCATTCGAAGCAGCCAACCTTCCTGCTGCAGACAGGGGCTGTTCCCTTGGGTTTCTTTCACCTTGCTCTCGGATAAATTTGGTTGTATGCTGCAGTTGCCTGCGATGACTACAAGGTGGCGCTGCTTTCAGGTAAGAGCACAAATATGCAGAAAATGTTGGGGACTTTTGCCACATTTATTGGTGGTGGGTCTCACACATTTTTTCCAGGGGAGAGATATTGACCTGAAACACTTTTTACTGCAGAGATGCTGCAGTTCTAAAGGCTGGTCGGGCAGAAGGGCTTAGCCGTTTCATTGCCTGCCCCCCTGCAGCCCATTTATTACCAGCAGTTGTGAGTGGTGACTGCTGTTTGTAAAATATAAAAATTTCAGGACATAGAAAGTCGCAGACGGGGCTTTTGGGATGCCTGCCTATGTCTTTGTTTATTATTTATCTAATAGCTGAGTAATCTGGTCAAGATATTTCTCTTTTTTTTAACATATTGCGTTAGAATAGCTACAGCTTGCTTAATGTATAAATATTAGCACTGTGTTGGCCGGGAATCGAACCCGGGTCAACTGCTTGGAAGGCAGCTATGCTCACCACTATACCACCAACGCTCCGTGGCATATGTTTTTTTTAAACTCTAGACATCACAACCCTGAGTTCAATGACTATATTGCACCAGTATCAGAGGTATTTTTGGTTTACAGACCAACATGAAAATCAGGAAAAAAGTTCTTGCAACTGCTAAGGAACTGGAGATTGAAACCAATGCAAAAGCTGCGCAGAAAAGGAGAAAGGGAAAGCAGCAGTTCAAATCATTGAAATAAGCATATATTGGCAGCAAGGGAAAAACAGCAGGGTAGAGAAAGAAAACAGCTCCACGAAATTCACAGGAGATTGATAATAGCAGGACAAAAAAAGGGAATAATAACGTTCCAAGCAGCCTCAGAAAGAAGTGCGAGGGTCCCATCTTTCGTTAATGGTCATAACTGTGCATCATTTCCTTTGAAGTGTAGGGTTGATTCTCTGACCATCTGTCTCCCTGACTTTGAGCAGAGACCGATAGTTGAGCAGTCTCTTCCCACAAAAAGCTGGCACAAGCCTGCTTTTTTCCGCTCTGGCAGCGTGGAAACGAGAGAGTGGTCCTCACAAGAAAAAAAATCAATCCATGCTAGCAGAGAATGGTTTCGATCCATCGACCTCTGGGTTATGGGCCCAGCACGCTTCTGCTGCGCCACTCTGCTTCCTGCTCAAAATGCTGTGGTTATGCAGATCAGGAGCCTTCAGAGGAGTGGCATGGGATCGCTGGAGCTATTCTGGCAGGGCTCTCACCTCATTTGCCTAAGAATGTCACAAGGCATGCTGGGTGCAGAAAATCTTCGCCTTCCCCTCTCACAGTCAGTCATAGGGGAAAGTCAAGGCCCTCTCAGTCACTAGCCATGTCACGCCTTTGTCAAGACAGAAGCACCCCCACCCGCTCCTTCTCTGTGATCCTGCGCTACCATGCTCAGGTTTTGGCCTTACCTGGGAGCCAGAGGTGCACCCGGTGAGGGCTTGCCCGATATGAGCGTTTGGGAGCGTTCGGGACGTGAGTGGACTTAGGACTGGAAGTTCTGTCCATTCGAAGCAGCCAACCTTCCTGCTGCAGACAGGGGCTGTTCCCTTGGGTTTCTTTCACCTTGCTCTCGGATAAATTTGGTTGTATGCTGCAGTTGCCTGCGATGACTACAAGGTGGCGCTGCTTTCAGGTAAGAGCACAAATATGCAGAAAATGTTGGGGACTTTTGCCACATTTATCGGTGGTGTGTCTCGCACATTTTTTCCAGGGGAGAGATATTGACCTGAAACACTTTTTACTGCAGAGATGCTGCAGTTCTAAAGGCTGGTCGGGCAGAAGGGCTTAGCCGTTTCATTGCCTGCCCCCCTGCAGCCCATTTATTACCAGCAGTTGTGAGTGGTGACTGCTGTTTGTAAAATATAAAAATTTCAGGACATAGAAAGTCGCAGACGGGGTTTTGGGATGTCTGCCTATGTCTTTGTTTATTATTTATCTAATAGCTGAGTAATCTGGTCAAGATATTTCTCTTTTTTTTAACATATTGTGTTAGAATAGCTACAGCTTGCTTAATGTATAAATATTAGCACTGCGTTGGCCGGGAATCAAACCCGGGTCAACTGCTTGGAAGGCAGCTATGCTCACCACTATACCACCAACGCTCCGTGGCATATGTTTTTTTTAAACTCTAGACATCACAACCCTGAGTTCAATGACTATATTGCACCAGTATCAGAGGTATTTTTGGTTTACAGACCAACATGAAAATCCGGAAAAAAGTTCTTGCAACTGCTAAGGAACTGGAGATTGAAACCAATGCAAAAGCTGCGCAGAAAAGGAGAAAGGGAAAGCAGCAGTTCAAATCATTGAAATAAGCATATATTGGCAGCAAGGGAAAAACAGCAGGGTAGAGAAAGAAAACAGCTCCACGAAATTCACAGGAGATTGATAATAGCAGGACAAAAAAAGGGAATAATAACGTTCCAAGCAGGCTCAGAAAGAAGTGCGAGGGTCCCATCTTTCTATAATGGTCATAACTGTGCATCATTTCCTTTGAAGTGTAGGGTTGATTCTCTGACCATCTGTCTCCCTGACTTTGAGCAGAGACCGATAGTTGAGCAGTCTCTTCCCACAAAAAGCTGGCACAAGCCTGCTGTTTTCCGCTCTGGCAGCGTGGAAACGAGAGAGTGGTCCTCACAAGAAAAAAAATCAATCCATGCTAGCAGAGGATGGTTTCGATCCATCGACCTCTGGGTTATGGGCCCAGCACGCTTCCGCTGCGCCACTCTGCTTCCTGTTCAAAATGCTGTGGTTATGCAGATCAGGAGCCTTCAGAGGAGTGGCATGGGATCGCTGGAGCTATTCTGGCAGGGCTCTCACCTCATTTGCCTAAGAATGTCACAAGGCATGCTGGGTGCAGAAAATCTTCGCCTTCCCCTCTCACAGTCAGTCATAGGGGAAAGTCAAGGCCCTCTCAGTCACTAGCCATGTCACGCCTTTGTCAAGACAGAAGCACCCCCACCCGCTCCTTCTCTGTGATCCTGCGCTACCATGCTCAGGTTTTGGCCTTACCTGGGAGCCAGAGGTGCACCCGGTGAGGGCTTGCCCGGTATGAGCGTTTGGGAGCTTTCGGGACGTGAGTGGACTTAGGACTGGAAGTTCTGTCCATTCGAAGCAGCCAACCTTCCTGCTGCAGACAGGGGCTGTTCCCTTGGGTTTCTTTCACCTTGCTCTCGGATAAATTTGGTTGTATGCTGCAGTTGCCTGCGATGACTACAAGGTGGCGCTGCTTTCAGGTAAGAGCACAAATATGCAGAAAATGTTGGGGACTTTTGCCACATTTATCGGTGGTGGGTCTCGCACATTTTTTCCAGGGGAGAGATATTGACCTGAAACACTTTTTACTGCAGAGATGCTGCAGTTCTAAAGGCTGGTCGGGCAGAAGGGCTTAGCCGTTTCATTGCCTGCCCCCCTGCAGCCCATTTATTACCAGCAGTTGTGAGTGGTGACTGCTGTTTGTAAAATATAAAAATTTCAGGACATAGAAAGTCGCAGACGGGGTTTTGGGATGTCTGCCTATGTCTTTGTTTATTATTTATCTAATAGCTGAGTAATCTGGTCAAGATATTTCTCTTTTTTTTAACATATTGTGTTAGAATAGCTACAGCTTGCTTAATGTATAAATATTAGCACTGCGTTGGCCGGGAATCAAACCCGGGTCAACTGCTTGGAAGGCAGCTATGCTCACCACTATACCACCAACGCTCCGTGGCATATGTTTTTTTTAAACTCTAGACATCACAACCCTGAGTTCAATGACTATATTGCACCAGTATCAGAGGTATTTTTGGTTTACAGACCAACATGAAAATCCGGAAAAAAGTTCTTGCAACTGCTAAGGAACTGGAGATTGAAACCAATGCAAAAGCTGCGCAGAAAAGGAGAAAGGGAAAGCAGCAGTTCAAATCATTGAAATAAGCATATATTGGCAGCAAGGGAAAAACAGCAGGGTAGAGAAAGAAAACAGCTCCACGAAATTCACAGGAGATTGATAATAGCAGGACAAAAAAAGGGAATAATAACGTTCCAAGCAGGCTCAGAAAGAAGTGCGAGGGTCCCATCTTTCTTTAATGGTCATAACTGTGCATCATTTCCTTTGAAGTGTAGGGTTGATTCTCTGACCATCTGTCTCCCTGACTTTGAGCAGAGACCGATAGTTGAGCAGTCTCTTCCCACAAAAAGCTGGCACATCCTGCTGTTTTCCGCTCTGGCAGCGTGGAAACGAGAGAGTGGTCCTCACAAGAAAAAAAATCAATCCATGCTAGCAGAGGATGGTTTCGATCCATCGACCTCTGGGTTATGGGCCCAGCACGCTTCCGCTGCGCCACTCTGCTTCCTGTTCAAAATGCTGTGGTTATGCAGATCAGGAGCCTTCAGAGGAGTGGCATGGGATCGCTGGAGCTATTCTGGCAGGGCTCTCACCTCATTTGCCTAAGAATGTCACAAGGCATGCTGGGTGCAGAAAATCTTCGCCTTCCCCTCTCACAGTCAGTCATAGGGGAAAGTCAAGGCCCTCTCAGTCACTAGCCATGTCACGCCTTTGTCAAGACAGAAGCACCCCCACCCGCTCCTTCTCTGTGATCCTGCGCTACCATGCTCAGGTTTTGGCCTTACCTGGGAGCCAGAGGTGCACCCGGTGAGGGCTTGCCCGGTATGAGCGTTTGGGAGCGTTCGGGACGTGAGTGGACTTAGGACTGGAAGTTCTGTCCATTCGAAGCAGCCAACCTTCCTGCTGCAGACAGGGGCTGTTCCCTTGGGTTTCTTTCACCTTGCTCTCGGATAAATTTGGTTGTATGCTGCAGTTGCCTGCGATGACTACAAGGTGGCGCTGCTTTCAGGTAAGAGCACAAATATGCAGAAAATGTTGGGGACTTTTGCCACATTTATCGGTGGTGGGTCTCGCACATTTTTTCCAGGGGAGAGATATTGACCTGAAACACTTTTTACTGCAGAGATGCTGCAGTTCTAAAGGCTGGTCGGGCAGAAGGGCTTAGCCGTTTCATTGCCTGCCCCCCTGCAGCCCATTTATTACCAGCAGTTGTGAGTGGTGACTGCTGTTTGTAAAATATAAAAATTTCAGGACATAGAAAGTCGCAGACGGGGCTTTTGGGATGTCTGCCTATGTCTTTGTTTATTATTTATCTAATAGCTGAGTAATCTGGTCAAGATATTTCTCTTTTTTTTAACATATTGCGTTAGAATAGCTACAGCTTGCTTAATGTATAAATATTAGCACTGCGTTGGCTGGGAATCGAACCCGGGTCAGCCGCTTGGAAGGCAGCTATGCTCACCACTATACCACCAATGCTCCGTGGCATATGTTTTTTTTAAACTCTAGACATCACAACCCTGAGTTCAATGACTATATTGCACCAGTATCAGAGGTATTTTTGGTTTACAGACCAACATGAAAATCAGGAAAAAAGTTCTTGCAACTGCTAAGGAACTGGAGATTGAAACCAATGCAAAAGCTGCGCAGAAAAGGAGAAAGGGAAAGCAGCAGTTGAAATCATTGAAATAAGCATATATTGGCAGCAAGGGAAAAACAGCAGGGTAGAGAAAGAAAACAGCTCCACGAAATTCACAGGAGATTGATAATAGCAGGACAAAAAAAGGGAATAATAACGTTCCAAGCAGCCTCAGAAAGAAGTGCGAGGGTCCCATCTTTCGTTAATGGTCATAACTGTGCATCATTTCCTTTGAAGTGTAGGGTTGATTCTCTTACCATCTGTCTCCCTGACTTTGAGCAGAGACCGATAGTTGAGCAGTCTCTTCCCACAAAAAGCTGGCACAAGCCTGCTTTTTTCCGCTCTGGCAGCGTGGAAACGAGAGAGTGGTCCTCACAAGAAAAAAGATCAATCCATGCTAGCAGAGGATGGTTTCGATCCATCGACCTCTAGGCTATGGGCCCAGCACGCTTCCGCTGCGCCACTCTGCTTCCTGATCAAAATGCTGTGGTTATGCAGATCAGGAGCCTTCAGAGGAGTGGCATGGGATCGCTGGAGCTATTCTGGCAGGGCTCTCACCTCATTTGCCTAAGAATGTCACAAGGCATGCTGGGTGCAGAAAATCTTCGTCTTCCCCTCTCACAGTCAGTCATAGGGGAAAGTCAAGGCCCTCTCAGTCACTAGCCATGTCACGCCTTTGTCAAGACAGAAGCACCCCCACCCGCTCCTTCTCTGTGATCCTGCGCTACCATGCTCAGGTTTTGGCCTTACCTGGGAGCCAGAGGTGCACCCGGTGAGGGCTTGCCCGGTATGAGCGTTTGGGAGCGTTCGGGACGTGACTGGACTTAGGACTGGAAGTTCTGTCCATTCGAAGCAGCCAACCTTCCTGCTGCAGACAGGGGCTGTTCCCTTGGGTTTCTTTCACCTTGCTCTCGGATAAATTTGGTTGTATGCTGCAGTTGCCTGCGATGACTACAAGGTGGCGCTGCTTTCAGGTAAGAGCACAAATATGCAGAAAATGTTGGGGACTTTTGTCACATTTATCTGTGGTGGGTCTCGCACATTTTTTCCAGGGGAGAGATATTGACCTGAAACACTTTTTACTGCAGAGATGCTGCAGTTCTAAAGGCTGGTCGGGCAGAAGGGCTTAGCCGTTTCATTGCCTGCCCCCCTGCAGCCCATTTATTACCAGCAGTTGTGAGTGGTGACTGCTGTTTGTAAAATATAAAAATTTCAGGACATAGAAAGTCGCAGACGGGGCTTTTGGGATGCCTGCCTATGTCTTTGTTTATTATTTATCTAATAGCTGAGTAATCTGGTCAAGATATTTCTCTTTTTTTTAACATATTGCGTTAGAATAGCTACAGCTTGCTTAATGTATAAATATTAGCACTGCGTTGGCCGGGAATCAAACCCGGGTCAACTGCTTGGAAGGCAGCTATGCTCACCACTATACCATCAACGCTCGATGGCATATGTTTTTTTTAAACTCTAGACATCACAACCCTGAGTTCAATGACTATATTGCACCAGTATCAGAGGTATTTTTGGTTTACAGACCAACATGAAAATCAGGAAAAAAGTTCTTGCAACTGCTAAGGAACTGGAGATTGAAACCAATGCAAAAGCTGCGCAGAAAAGGAAAAAGGGAAAGCAGCAGTTCAAATCATTGAAATAAGCATATATTGGCAGCAAGGGAAAAACAGCAGGGTAGAGAAAGAAAACAGCTCCACGAAATTCACAGGAGATTGATAATAGCAGGACAAAAAAAGGGAATAATAACGTTCCAAGCAGCCTCAGAAAGAAGTGCGAGGGTCCCATCTTTCGTTAATGGTCATAACTGTGCATCATTTCCTTTGAAGTGTAGGGTTGATTCTCTGACCATCTGTCTCCCTGACTTTGAGCAGAGACCGATAGTTGAGCAGTCTCTTCCCACAAAAAGCTGGCACAAGCCTGCTTTTTTCCGCTCTGGCAGCGTGGAAACGAGAGAGTGGTCCTCACAAGAAAAAAAATCAATCCATGCTAGCAAAGGATGGTTTCGATCCATCGACCTCTGTGTTATGGGCCCAGCACGCTTCCGCTGCGCCACTCTGCTTCCTGCTCACAATGCTGTGGTTATGCAGATCAGGAGCCTTCAGAGGAGTGGCATGGGATCGCTGGAGCTATTCTGGCAGGGCTCTCACCTCATTTGCCTAAGAATGTCACAAGGCATGCTGGGTGCAGAAAATCTTCGCCTTCCCCTCTCACAGTCAGTCATAGGGGAAAGTCAAGGCCCTCTCAGTCACTAGCCATGTCACGCCTTTGTCAAGACAGAAGCACCCCCACCCGCTCCTTCTCTGTGATCCTGCGCTACCATGCTCAGGTTTTGGCCTTACCTGGGAGCCAGAGGTGCACCCGGTGAGGGCTTGCCCGGTATGAGCGTTTGGGAGCGTTCGGGATGTGAGTGGACTTAGGACTGGAAGTTCTGTCCATTCGAAGCAGCCAACCTTCCTGCTGCAGACAGGGTCTGTTCCCTTGGGTTTCTTTCACCTTGCTCTCGGATAAATTTGGTTGTATGCTGCAGTTGCCTGCGATGACTACAAGGTGGCGCTGCTTTCAGGTAAGAGCACAAATATGCAGAAAATGTTGGGGACTTTTGCCACATTTATTGGTGGTGGGTCTCACACATTTTTTCCAGGGGAGAGATATTGACCTGAAACACTTTTTACTGCAGAGATGCTGCAGTTCTAAAGGCTGGTCGGGCAGAAGGGCTTAGCCGTTTCATTGCCTGCCCCCCTGCAGCCCATTTATTACCAGCAGTTGTGAGTGGTGACTGCTGTTTGTAAAATATAAAAATTTCAGGACATAGAAAGTCGCAGACGGGGTTTTGGGATGTCTGCCTATGTCTTTGTTTATTATTTATCTAATAGCTGAGTAATCTGGTCAAGATATTTCTCTTTTTTTTAACATATTGTGTTAGAATAGCTACAGCTTGCTTAATGTATAAATATTAGCACTGCGTTGGCCGGGAATCAAACCCGGGTCAACTGCTTGGAAGGCAGCTATGCTCACCACTATACCACCAACGCTCCGTGGCATATGTTTTTTTTAAACTCTAGACATCACAACCCTGAGTTCAATGACTATATTGCACCAGTATCAGAGGTATTTTTGGTTTACAGACCAACATGAAAATCCGGAAAAAAGTTCTTGCAACTGCTAAGGAACTGGAGATTGAAACCAATGCAAAAGCTGCGCAGAAAAGGAGAAAGGGAAAGCAGCAGTTCAAATCATTGAAATAAGCATATATTGGCAGCAAGGGAAAAACAGCAGGGTAGAGAAAGAAAACAGCTCCACGAAATTCACAGGAGATTGATAATAGCAGGACAAAAAAAGGGAATAATAACGTTCCAAGCAGGCTCAGAAAGAAGTGCGAGGGTCCCATCTTTCTTTAATGGTCATAACTGTGCATCATTTCCTTTGAAGTGTAGGGTTGATTCTCTGACCATCTGTCTCCCTGACTTTGAGCAGAGACCGATAGTTGAGCAGTCTCTTCCCACAAAAAGCTGGCACAAGCCTGCTGTTTTCCGCTCTGGCAGCGTGGAAACGAGAGAGTGGTCCTCACAAGAAAAAAAATCAATCCATGCTAGCAGAGGATGGTTTCGATCCATCGACCTCTGGGTTATGGGCCCAGCACGCTTCCGCTGCGCCACTCTGCTTCCTGTTCAAAATGCTGTGGTTATGCAGATCAGGAGCCTTCAGAGGAGTGGCATGGGATCGCTGGAGCTATTCTGGCAGGGCTCTCACCTCATTTGCCTAAGAATGTCACAAGGCATGCTGGGTGCAGAAAATCTTCGTCTTCCCCTCTCACAGTCAGTCATAGGGGAAAGTCAAGGCCCTCTCAGTCACTAGCCATGTCACGCCTTTGTCAAGACAGAAGCACCCCCACCCGCTCCTTCTCTGTGATCCTGCGCTACCATGCTCAGGTTTTGGCCTTACCTGGGAGCCAGAGGTGCACCCGGTGAGGGCTTGCCCGGTATGAGCGTTTGGGAGCGTTCGGGACGTGAGTGGACTTAGGACTGGAAGTTCTGTCCATTCGAAGCAGCCAACCTTCCTGCTGCAGACAGGGGCTGTTCCCTTGGGTTTCTTTCACCTTGCTCTCGGATAAATTTGGTTGTATGCTGCAGTTGCCTGCGATGACTACAAGGTGGCGCTGCTTTCAGGTAAGAGCACAAATATGCAGAAAATGTTGGGGACTTTTGCCACATTTATCGGTGGTGGGTCTCGCACATTTTTTCCAGGGGAGAGATATTGACCTGAAACACTTTTTACTGCAGAGATGCTGCAGTTCTAAAGGCTGGTCGGGCAGAAGGGCTTAGCCGTTTCATTGCCTGCCCCCCTGCAGCCCATTTATTACCAGCAGTTGTGAGTGGTGACTGCTGTTTGTAAAATATAAAAATTTCAGGACATAGAAAGTCGCAGAGGGGGCTTTTGGGATGTCTGCCTATGTCTTTGTTTATTATTTATCTAATAGCTGAGTAATCTGGTCAAGATATTTCTCTTTTTTTTAACATATTGCGTTAGAATAGCTACAGCTTGCTTAATGTATAAATATTAGCACTGCGTTGGCTGGGAATCGAACCCGGGTCAGCCGCTTGGAAGGCAGCTATGCTCACCACTATACCACCAATGCTCTGTGGCATATGTTTTTTTTAAACTCTAGACATCACAACCCTGAGTTCAATGACTATATTGCACCAGTATCAGAGGTATTTTTGGTTTACAGACCAACATGAAAATCAGGAAAAAAGTTCTTGCAACTGCTAAGGAACTGGAGATTGAAACCAATGCAAAAGCTGCGCAGAAAAGGAGAAAGGGAAAGCAGCAGTTGAAATCATTGAAATAAGCATATATTGGCAGCAAGGGAAAAACAGCAGGGTAGAGAAAGAAAACAGCTCCACGAAATTCACAGGAGATTGATAATAGCAGGACAAAAAAAGGGAATAATAACGTTCCAAGCAGCCTCAGAAAGAAGTGCGAGGGTCCCATCTTTCGTTAATGGTCATAACTGTGCATCATTTCCTTTGAAGTGTAGGGTTGATTCTCTTACCATCTGTCTCCCTGACTTTGAGCAGAGACCGATAGTTGAGCAGTCTCTTCCCACAAAAAGCTGGCACAAGCCTGCTTTTTTCCGCTCTGGCAGCGTGGAAACGAGAGAGTGGTCCTCACAAGAAAAAAGATCAATCCATGCTAGCAGAGGATGGTTTCGATCCATCGACCTCTAGGCTATGGGCCCAGCACGCTTCCGCTGCGCCACTCTGCTTCCTGATCAAAATGCTGTGGTTATGCAGATCAGGAGCCTTCAGAGGAGTGGCATGGGATCGCTGGAGCTATTCTGGCAGGGCTCTCACCTCATTTGCCTAAGAATGTCACAAGGCATGCTGGGTGCAGAAAATCTTCGTCTTCCCCTCTCACAGTCAGTCATAGGGGAAAGTCAAGGCCCTCTCAGTCACTAGCCATGTCACGCCTTTGTCAAGACAGAAGCACCCCCACCCGCTCCTTCTCTGTGATCCTGCGCTACCATGCTCAGGTTTTGGCCTTACCTGGGAGCCAGAGGTGCACCCGGTGAGGGCTTGCCCGGTATGAGCGTTTGGGAGCGTTCGGGACGTGACTGGACTTAGGACTGGAAGTTCTGTCCATTCGAAGCAGCCAACCTTCCTGCTGCAGACAGGGGCTGTTCCCTTGGGTTTCTTTCACCTTGCTCTCGGATAAATTTGGTTGTATGCTGCAGTTGCCTGCGATGACTACAAGGTGGCGCTGCTTTCAGGTAAGAGCACAAATATGCAGAAAATGTTGGGGACTTTTGTCACATTTATCTGTGGTGGGTCTCGCACATTTTTTCCAGGGGAGAGATATTGACCTGAAACACTTTTTACTGCAGAGATGCTGCAGTTCTAAAGGCTGGTCGGGCAGAAGGGCTTAGCCGTTTCATTGCCTGCCCCCCTGCAGCCCATTTATTACCAGCAGTTGTGAGTGGTGACTGCTGTTTGTAAAATATAAAAATTTCAGGACATAGAAAGTCGCAGACGGGGCTTTTGGGATGCCTGCCTATGTCTTTGTTTATTATTTATCTAATAGCTGAGTAATCTGGTCAAGATATTTCTCTTTTTTTTAACATATTGCGTTAGAATAGCTACAGCTTGCTTAATGTATAAATATTAGCACTGCGTTGGCCGGGAATCAAACCCGGGTCAACTGCTTGGAAGGCAGCTATGCTCACCACTATACCATCAACGCTCGATGGCATATGTTTTTTTTAAACTCTAGACATCACAACCCTGAGTTCAATGACTATATTGCACCAGTATCAGAGGTATTTTTGGTTTACAGACCAACATGAAAATCAGGAAAAAAGTTCTTGCAACTGCTAAGGAACTGGAGATTGAAACCAATGCAAAAGCTGCGCAGAAAAGGAAAAAGGGAAAGCAGCATTTCAAATCATTGAAATAAGCATATATTGGCAGCAAGGGAAAAACAGCAGGGTAGAGAAAGAAAACAGCTCCACGAAATTCACAGGAGATTGATAATAGCAGGACAAAAAAAGGGAATAATAACGTTCCAAGCAGCCTCAGAAAGAAGTGCGAGGGTCCCATCTTTCGTTAATGGTCATAACTGTGCATCATTTCCTTTGAAGTGTAGGGTTGATTCTCTGACCATCTGTCTCCCTGACTTTGAGCAGAGACCGATAGTTGAGCAGTCTCTTCCCACAAAAAGCTGGCACAAGCCTGCTTTTTTCCGCTCTGGCAGCGTGGAAACGAGAGAGTGGTCCTCACAAGAAAAAAAATCAATCCATGCTAGCAAAGGATGGTTTCGATCCATCGACCTCTGTGTTATGGGCCCAGCACGCTTCCGCTGCGCCACTCTGCTTCCTGCTCACAATGCTGTGGTTATGCAGATCAGGAGCCTTCAGAGGAGTGGCATGGGATCGCTGGAGCTATTCTGGCAGGGCTCTCACCTCATTTGCCTAAGAATGTCACAAGGCATGCTGGGTGCAGAAAATCTTCGCCTTCCCCTCTCACAGTCAGTCATAGGGGAAAGTCAAGGCCCTCTCAGTCACTAGCCATGTCACGCCTTTGTCAAGACAGAAGCACCCCCACCCGCTCCTTCTCTGTGATCCTGCGCTACCATGCTCAGGTTTTGGCCTTACCTGGGAGCCAGAGGTGCACCCGGTGAGGGCTTGCCCGGTATGAGCGTTTGGGAGCGTTCGGGATGTGAGTGGACTTAGGACTGGAAGTTCTGTCCATTCGAAGCAGCCAACCTTCCTGCTGCAGACAGGGTCTGTTCCCTTGGGTTTCTTTCACCTTGCTCTCGGATAAATTTGGTTGTATGCTGCAGTTGCCTGCGATGACTACAAGGTGGCGCTGCTTTCAGGTAAGAGCACAAATATGCAGAAAATGTTGGGGACTTTTGCCACATTTATTGGTGGTGGGTCTCACACATTTTTTCCAGGGGAGAGATATTGACCTGAAACACTTTTTACTGCAGAGATGCTGCAGTTCTAAAGGCTGGTCGGGCAGAAGGGCTTAGCCGTTTCATTGCCTGCCCCCCTGCAGCCCATTTATTACCTGCAGTTGTGAGTGGTGACTGCTGTTTGTAAAATATAAAAATTTCAGGACATAGAAAGTCGCAGACGGGGCTTTTGGGATGCCTGCCTATGTCTTTGTTTATTATTTATCTAATAGCTGAGTAATCTGGTCAAGATATTTCTCTTTTTTTTAACATATTGCGTTAGAATAGCTACAGCTTGCTTAATGTATAAATATTAGCACTGCGTTGGCCGGGAATCGAACCCGGGTCAACTGCTTGGAAGGCAGCTATGCTCACCACTATACCACCAACGCTCCGTGGCATATGTTTTTTTTAAACTCTAGACATCACAACCCTGAGTTCAATGACTATATTGCACCAGTATCAGAGGTATTTTTGGTTTACAGACCAACATGAAAATCAGGAAAAAAGTTCTTGCAACTGCTAAGGAACTGGAGATTGAAACCAATGCAAAAGCTGCGCAGAAAAGGAGAAAGGGAAAGCAGCAGTTCAAATCATTGAAATAAGCATATATTGGCAGCAAGGGAAAAACAGCAGGGTAGAGAAAGAAAACAGCTCCACGAAATTCACAGGAGATTGATAATAGCAGGACAAAAAAAGGGAATAATAACGTTCCAAGCAGCCTCAGAAAGAAGTGCGAGGGTCCCATCTTTCGTTAATGGTCATAACTGTGCATCATTTCCTTTGAAGTGTAGGGTTGATTCTCTGACCATCTGTCTCCCTGACTTTGAGCAGAGACCGATAGTTGAGCAGTCTCTTCCCACAAAAAGCTGGCACAAGCCTGCTGTTTTCCGCTCTGGCAGCGTGGAAACGAGAGAGTGGTCCTCACAAGAAAAAAAATCAATCCATGCTAGCAGAGGATGGTTTCGATCCATCGACCTCTGGGTTATGGGCCCAGCACGCTTCCGCTGCGCCACTCTGCTTCCTGTTCAAAATGCTGTGGTTATGCAGATCAGGAGCCTTCAGAGGAGTGGCATGGGATCGCTGGAGCTATTCTGGCAGGGCTCTCACCTCATTTGCCTAAGAATGTCACAAGGCATGCTGGGTGCAGAAAATCTTCGCCTTCCCCTCTCACAGTCAGTCATAGGGGAAAGTCAAGGCCCTCTCAGTCACTAGCCATGTCACGCCTTTGTCAAGACAGAAGCACCCCCACCCGCTCCTTCTCTGTGATCCTGCGCTACCATGCTCAGGTTTTGGCCTTACCTGGGAGCCAGAGGTGCACCCGGTGAGGGCTTGCCCGGTATGAGCGTTCGGGACGTGAGTGGACTTAGGACTGGAAGTTCTGTCCATTCGAAGCAGCCAACCTTCCTGCTGCAGACAGGGGCTGTTCCCTTGGGTTTCTTTCACCTTGCTCTCGGATAAATTTGGTTGTATGCTGCAGTTGCCTGCGATGACTACAAGGTGGCGCTGCTTTCAGGTAAGAGCACAAATATGCAGAAAATGTTGGGGACTTTTGCCACATTTATCGGTGGTGGGTCTCGCACATTTTTTCCAGGGGAGAGATATTGACCTGAAACACTTTTTACTGCAGAGATGCTGCAGTTCTAAAGGCTGGTCGGGCAGAAGGGCTTAGCCGTTTCATTGCCTGCCCCCCTGCAGCCCATTTATTACCAGCAGTTGTGAGTGGTGACTGCTGTTTGTAAAATATAAAAATTTCAGGACATAGAAAGTCGCAGACGGGGCTTTTGGGATGTCTGCCTATGTCTTTGTTTATTATTTATCTAATAGCTGAGTAATCTGGTCAAGATATTTCTCTTTTTTTTAACATATTGCGTTAGAATAGCTACAGCTTGCTTAATGTATAAATATTAGCACTGCGTTGGCCGGGAATCAAACCCGGGTCAACTGCTTGGAAGGCAGCTATGCTCACCACTATACCACCAACGCTCCGTGGCATATGTTTTTTTTAAACTCTAGACATCACAACCCTGAGTTCAATGACTATATTGCACCAGTATCAGAGGTATTTTTGGTTTACAGACCAACATGAAAATCCGGAAAAAAGTTCTTGCAACTGCTAAGGAACTGGAGATTGAAACCAATGCAAAAGCTGCGCAGAAAAGGAGAAAGGGAAAGCAGCAGTTCAAATCATTGAAATAAGCATATATTGGCAGCAAGGGAAAAACAGCAGGGTAGAGAAAGAAAACAGCTCCACGAAATTCACAGGAGATTGATAATAGCAGGACAAAAAAAGGGAATAATAACGTTCCAAGCAGGCTCAGAAAGAAGTGCGAGGGTCCCATCTTTCTTTAATGGTCATAACTGTGCATCATTTCCTTTGAAGTGTAGGGTTGATTCTCTAACCATCTGTCTCCCTGACTTTGAGCAGAGACCGATAGTTGAGCAGTCTCTTCCCACAAAAAGCTGGCACAAGCCTGCTGTTTTCCGCTCTGGCAGCGTGGAAACGAGAGAGTGGTCCCACAAGAAAAAAAATCAATCCATGCTAGAAGAGGATGGTTTTGATCCATCAAGCTCTGGGTTATGGGCCCAGCACGCTTCCGCTGCGCCACTCTGCTTCCTGTTCAAAATGCTGTGGTTATGCAGATCAGGAGCCTTCAGAGGAGTGGCATGGGATCGCTGGAGCTATTCTGGCAGGGCTCTCACCTCATTTGCCTAAGAATGTCACAAGGCATGCTGGGTGCAGAAAATCTTCGCCTTCCCCTCTCACAGTCAGTCATAGGGGAAAGTCAAGGCCCTCTCAGTCACTAGCCATGTCACGCCTTTGTCAAGACAGAAGCACCCCCACCCGCTCCTTCTCTGTGATCCTGCGCTACCATGCTCAGGTTTTGGCCTTACCTGGGAGCCAGAGGTGCACCCGGTGAGGGCTTGCCCGGTATGAGCGTTCGGGACGTGAGTGGACTTAGGACTGGAAGTTCTGTCCATTCGAAGCAGCCAACCTTCCTGCTGCAGACAGGGGCTGTTCCCTTGGGTTTCTTTCACCTTGCTCTCGGATAAATTTGGTTGTATGCTGCAGTTGCCTGCGATGACTACAAGGTGGCGCTGCTTTCAGGTAAGAGCACAAATATGCAGAAAATGTTGGGGACTTTTGCCACATTTATTGGTGGTGGGTCTCACACATTTTTTCCAGGGGAGAGATATTGACCTGAAACACTTTTTACTGCAGAGATGCTGCAGTTCTAAAGGCTGGTCGGGCAGAAGGGCTTAGCCGTTTCATTGCCTGCCCCCCTGCAGCCCATTTATTACCAGCAGTTGTGAGTGGTGACTGCTGTTTGTAAAATATAAAAATTTCAGGACATAGAAAGTCGCAGACGGGGCTTTTGGGATGCCTGCCTATGTCTTTGTTTATTATTTATCTAATAGCTGAGTAATCTGGTCAAGATATTTCTCTTTTTTTTAACATATTGCGTTAGAATAGCTACAGCTTGCTTAATGTATAAATATTAGCACTGTGTTGGCCAGGAATCGAACCCGGGTCAACTGCTTGGAAGGCAGCTATGCTCACCACTATACCACCAACGCTCCGTGGCATATGTTTTTTTTAAACTCTAGACATCACAACCCTGAGTTCAATGACTATATTGCACCAGTATCAGAGGTATTTTTGGTTTACAGACCAACATGAAAATCAGGAAAAAAGTTCTTGCAACTGCTAAGGAACTGGAGATTGAAACCAATGCAAAAGCTGCGCAGAAAAGGAGAAAGGGAAAGCAGCAGTTCAAATCATTGAAATAAGCATATATTGGCAGCAAGGGAAAAACAGCAGGGTAGAGAAAGAAAACAGCTCCACGAAATTCACAGGAGATTGATAATAGCAGGACAAAAAAAGGGAATAATAACGTTCCAAGCAGCTTCAGAAAGAAGTGCGAGGGTCCCATCTTTCGTTAATGGTCATAACTGTGCATCATTTCCTTTGAAGTGTAGGGTTGATTCTCTGACCATCTGTCTCCCTGACTTTGAGCAGAGACCGATAGTTGAGCAGTCTCTTCCCACAAAAAGCTGGCACAAGCCTGCTTTTTTCCGCTCTGGCAGCGTGGAAACGAGAGAGTGGTCCTCACAAGAAAAAAAATCAATCCATGCTAGCAGAGAATGGTTTCGATCCATCGACCTCTGGGTTATGGGCCCAGCACGCTTCTGCTGCGCCACTCTGCTTCCTGCTCAAAATGCTGTGGTTATGCAGATCAGGAGCCTTCAGAGGAGTGGCATGGGATCGCTGGAGCTATTCTGGCAGGGCTCTCACCTCATTTGCCTAAGAATGTCACAAGGCATGCTGGGTGCAGAAAATCTTCGCCTTCCCCTCTCACAGTCAGTCATAGGGGAAAGTCAAGGCCCTCTCAGTCACTAGCCATGTCACGCCTTTGTCAAGACAGAAGCACCCCCACCCGCTCCTTCTCTGTGATCCTGCGCTACCATGCTCAGGTTTTGGCCTTACCTGGGAGCCAGAGGTGCACCCGGTGAGGGCTTGCCCGATATGAGCGTTTGGGAGCGTTCGGGACGTGAGTGGACTTAGGACTGGAAGTTCTGTCCATTCGAAGCAGCCAACCTTCCTGCTGCAGACAGGGGCTGTTCCCTTGGGTTTCTTTCACCTTGCTCTCGGATAAATTTGGTTGTATGCTGCAGTTGCCTGCGATGACTACAAGGTGGCGCTGCTTTCAGGTAAGAGCACAAATATGCAGAAAATGTTGGGGACTTTTGCCACATTTATCGGTGGTGTGTCTCGCACATTTTTTCCAGGGGAGAGATATTGACCTGAAACACTTTTTACTGCAGAGATGCTGCAGTTCTAAAGGCTGGTCGGGCAGAAGGGCTTAGCCGTTTCATTGCCTGCCCCCCTGCAGCCCATTTATTACCAGCAGTTGTGAGTGGTGACTGCTGTTTGTAAAATATAAAAATTTCAGGACATAGAAAGTCGCAGACGGGGTTTTGGGATGTCTGCCTATGTCTTTGTTTATTATTTATCTAATAGCTGAGTAATCTGGTCAAGATATTTCTCTTTTTTTTAACATATTGTGTTAGAATAGCTACAGCTTGCTTAATGTATAAATATTAGCACTGCGTTGGCCGGGAATCAAACCCGGGTCAACTGCTTGGAAGGCAGCTATGCTCACCACTATACCACCAACGCTCCGTGGCATATGTTTTTTTTAAACTCTAGACATCACAACCCTGAGTTCAATGACTATATTGCACCAGTATCAGAGGTATTTTTGGTTTACAGACCAACATGAAAATCCGGAAAAAAGTTCTTGCAACTGCTAAGGAACTGGAGATTGAAACCAATGCAAAAGCTGCGCAGAAAAGGAGAAAGGGAAAGCAGCAGTTCAAATCATTGAAATAAGCATATATTGGCAGCAAGGGAAAAACAGCAGGGTAGAGAAAGAAAACAGCTCCACGAAATTCACAGGAGATTGATAATAGCAGGACAAAAAAAGGGAATAATAACGTTCCAAGCAGGCTCAGAAAGAAGTGCGAGGGTCCCATCTTTCTTTAATGGTCATAACTGTGCATCATTTCCTTTGAAGTGTAGGGTTGATTCTCTGACCATCTGTCTCCCTGACTTTGAGCAGAGACCGATAGTTGAGCAGTCTCTTCCCACAAAAAGCTGGCACAAGCCTGCTGTTTTCCGCTCTGGCAGCGTGGAAACGAGAGAGTGGTCCTCACAAGAAAAAAAATCAATCCATGCTAGCAGAGGATGGTTTCGATCCATCGACCTCTGGGTTATGGGCCCAGCACGCTTCCGCTGCGCCACTCTGCTTCCTGTTCAAAATGCTGTGGTTATGCAGATCAGGAGCCGTCAGAGGAGTGGCATGGGATCGCTGGAGCTATTCTGGCAGGGCTCTCACCTCATTTGCCTAAGAATGTCACAAGGCATGCTGGGTGCAGAAAATCTTCGCCTTCCCCTCTCACAGTCAGTCATAGGGGAAAGTCAAGGCCCTCTCAGTCACTAGCCATGTCACGCCTTTGTCAAGACAGAAGCACCCCCACCCGCTCCTTCTCTGTGATCCTGCGCTACCATGCTCAGGTTTTGGCCTTACCTGGGAGCCAGAGGTGCACCCGGTGAGGGCTTGCCCGGTATGAGCGTTTGGGAGCGTTCGGGACGTGAGTGGACTTAGGACTGGAAGTTCTGTCCATTCGAAGCAGCCAACCTTCCTGCTGCAGACAGGGGCTGTTCCCTTGGGTTTCTTTCACCTTGCTCTCGGATAAATTTGGTTGTATGCTGCAGTTGCCTGCGATGACTACAAGGTGGCGCTGCTTTCAGGTAAGAGCACAAATATGCAGAAAATGTTGGGGACTTTTGCCACATTTATCGGTGGTGGGTCTCGCACATTTTTTCCAGGGGAGAGATATTGACCTGAAACACTTTTTACTGCAGAGATGCTGCAGTTCTAAAGGCTGGTCGGGCAGAAGGGCTTAGCCGTTTCATTGCCTGCCCCCCTGCAGCCCATTTATTACCAGCAGTTGTGAGTGGTGACTGCTGTTTGTAAAATATAAAAATTTCAGGACATAGAAAGTCGCAGACGGGGCTTTTGGGATGCCTGCCTATGTCTTTGTTTATTATTTATCTAATAGCTGAGTAATCTGGTCAAGATATTTCTCTTTTTTTTAACATATTGCGTTAGAATAGCTACAGCTTGCTTAATGTATAAATATTAGCACTGCGTTGGCCGGGAATCAAACCCGGGTCAACTGCTTGGAAGGCAGCTATGCTCACCACTATACCACCAACGCTCCGTGGCATATGTTTTTTTTAAACTCTAGACATCACAACCCTGAGTTCAATGACTATATTGCACCAGTATCAGAGGTATTTTTGGTTTACAGACCAACATGAAAATCAGGAAAAAAGTTCTTGCAACTGCTAAGGAACTGGAGATTGAAACCAATGCAAAAGCTGCGCAGAAAAGGAGAAAGGGAAAGCAGCAGTTCAAATCATTGAAATAAGCATATATTGGCAGCAAGGGAAAAACAGCAGGGTAGAGAAAGAAAACAGCTCCACGAAATTCACAGGAGATTGATAATAGCAGGACAAAAAAAGGGAATAATACCGTTCCAAGCAGGCTCAGAAAGAAGTGCGAGGGTCCCATCTTTCTTTAATGGTCATAACTGTGCATCATTTCCTTTGAAGTGTAGGGTTGATTCTCTGACCATCTGTCTCCCTGACTTTGAGCAGAGACCGATAGTTGAGCAGTCTCTTCCCACAAAAAGCTGGCACAAGCCTGCTGTTTTCCGCTCTGGCAGCGTGGAAACGAGAGAGTGGTCCTCACAAGAAAAAAAATCAATCCATGCTAGCAGAGGATGGTTTTGATCCATCGATCTCTGGGTTATGGGCCCAGCACGCTTCCGCTGCGCCACTCTGCTTCCTGTTCAAAATGCTGTGGTTATGCAGATCAGGAGCCTTCAGAGGAGTGGCATGGGATCGCTGGAGCTATTCTGGCAGGGCTCTCACCTCATTTGCCTAAGAATGTCACAAGGCATGCTGGGTGCAGAAAATCTTCGCCTTCCCCTCTCACAGTCAGTCATAGGGGAAAGTCAAGGCCCTCTCAGTCACTAGCCATGTCACGCCTTTGTCAAGACAGAAGCACCCTCACCCGCTCCTTCTCTGTGATCCTGCGCTACCATGTTCAGGTTTTGGCCTTACCTGGGAGCCAGAGGTGCACCCGGTGAAGGCTTGCCCGGTATGAGCGTTTGGGAGCGTTCGGGACGTGAGTGGACTTAGGACTGGAAGTTCTGTCCATTCGAAGCAGCCAACCTTCCTGCTGCAGACAGGGGCTGTTCCCTTGGGTTTCTTTCACCTTGCTCTCGGATAAATTTGGTTGTATGCTGCAGTTGCCTGCGATGACTACAAGGTGGCGCTGCTTTCAGGTAAGAGCACAAATATGCAGAAAATGTTGGGGACTTTTGCCACATTTATCGGTGGTGGGTCTCGCACATTTTTTCCAGGGGAGAGATATTGACCTGAAACACTTTTTACTGCAGAGATGCTGCAGTTCTAAAGGCTGGTCGGGCAGAAGGGCTTAGCCGTTTCATTGCCTGCCCCCCTGCAGCCCATTTATTACCAGCAGTTGTGAGTGGTGACTGCTCTTTGTAAAATATAAAAATTTCAGGACATAGAAAGTCGCAGACGGGGCTTTTGGGATGCCTGCCTATGTCTTTGTTTATTATTTATCTAATAGCTGAGTAATCTGGTCAAGATATTTCTCTTTTTTTTTAACATATTGCGTTAGAATAGCTACAGCTTGCTTAATGTATAAATATTAGCACTGCGTTGGCCGGGAATCAAACCCGGGTCAACTGCTTGGAAGGCAGCTATGCTCACCACTATACCACCAACGCTCCGTGGCATATGTTTTTTTTAAACTCTAGACATCACAACCCTGAGTTCAATGACTATATTGCACCAGTATCAGAGGTATTTTTGGTTTACAGACCAACATGAAAATCAGGAAAAAAGTTCTTGCAACTGCTAAGGAACTGGAGATTGAAACCAATGCAAAAGCTGCGCAGAAAAGGAGAAAGGGAAAGCAGCAGTTCAAATCATTGAAATAAGCATATATTGGCAGCAAGGGAAAAACAGCAGGGTAGAGAAAGAAAACAGCTCCACGAAATTCACAGGAGATTGATAATAGCAGGACAAAAAAAGGGAATAATAACGTTCCAAGCAGGCTCAGAAAGAAGTGCGAGGGTCCCATCTTTCTTTAATGGTCATAACTGTGCATCATTTCCTTTGAAGTGTAGGGTTGATTCTCTGACCATCTGTCTCCCTGACTTTGAGCAGAGACCGATAGTTGAGCAGTCTCTTCCCACAAAAAGCTGGCACAAGCCTGCTGTTTTCCGCTCTGGCAGCGTGGAAACGAGAGAGTGGTCCTCACAAGAAAAAAAATCAATCCATGCTAGCAGAGGATGGTTTCGATCCATCGACCTCTGGGTTATGGGCCCAGCACGCTTCCGCTGCGCCACTCTGCTTCCTGTTCAAAATGCTGTGGTTATGCAGATCAGGAGCCTTCAGAGGAGTGGCATGGGATCGCTGGAGCTATTCTGGCAGGGCTCTCACCTCATTTGCCTAAGAATGTCACAAGGCATGCTGGGTGCAGAAAATCTTCGCCTTCCCCTCTCACAGTCAGTCATAGGGGAAAGTCAAGGCCCTCTCAGTCACTAGCCATGTCACGCCTTTGTCAAGACAGAAGCACCCCCACCCGCTCCTTCTCTGTGATCCTGCGCTACCATGCTCAGGTTTTGGCCTTACCTGGGAGCCAGAGGTGCACCCGGTGAGGGCTTGCCCAGTATGAGCGTTTGGGACGTGAGTGGACTTAGGACTGGAAGTTCTGTCCATTCGAAGCAGCCAACCTTCCTGATTCAGACAGGGGCTGTTCCCTTGGGTTTCTTTCACCTTGCTCTCGGATAAATTTGGTTGTATGCTGCAGTTGCCTGCGATGACTACAAGGTGGCGCTGCTTTCAGGTAAGAGCACCAATATGCATAAAATGTTGGGGACTTTTGCTACATTTATCGGTGGTGGGTCTCGCACATTTTTTCCAGGGGAGAGATATTGACCTGAAACACTTTTTACTGCAGAGATGCTGCAGTTCTAAAGGCTGGTCGGGCAGAAGGGCTTAGCCGTTTCATTGCCTGCCCCCCTGCAGCCCATTTATTACCAGCAGTTGTGAGTGGTGACTGCTGTTTGTAAAATATAAAAATTTCAGGACATAGAAAGTCGCAGACGGGGCTTTTGGGATGCCTGCCTATGTCTTTGTTTATTATTTATCTAATAGCTGAGTAATCTGGTCAAGATATTTCTCTTTTTTTTAACATATTGCGTTAGAATAGCTACAGCTTGCTTAATGTATAAATATTAGCACTGCGTTGGCCGGGAATCGAACCCGGGTCAACTGCTTGGAAGGCAGCTATGCTCACCACTATACCACCAACGCTCCGTGGCATATGTTTTTTTTAAACTCTAGACATCACAACCCTGAGTTCAATGACTATATTGCACCAGTATCAGAGGTATTTTTGGTTTACAGACCAACATGAAAATCAGGAAAAAAGTTCTTGCAACTGCTAAGGAACTGGAGATTGAAACCAATGCAAAAGCTGCGCAGAAAAGGAGAAAGGGAAAGCAGCAGTTCAAATCATTGAAATAAGCATATATTGGCAGCAAGGGAAAAACAGCAGGGTAGAGAAAGAAAACAGCTCCACGAAATTCACAGGAGATTGATAATAGCAGGACAAAAAAAGGGAATAATAACGTTCCAAGCAGCCTCAGAAAGAAGTGCGAGGGTCCCATCTTTCGTTAATGGTCATAACTGTGCATCATTTCCTTTGAAGTGCAGGGTTGATTCTCTGACCATCTGTCTCCCTGACTTTGAGCAGAGACCGATAGTTGAGCAGTCTCTTCCCACAAAAAGCTGGCACAAGCCTGCTTTTTTCCGCTCTGGCAGCGTGGAAACGAGAGAGTGGTCCTCACAAGAAAAAAAAATCAATCCATGCTAGCAGAGGATGGTTTCGATCCATCGACCTCTGGGTTATGGGCCCAGCACGCTTCCGCTGCGCCACTCTGCTTCCTGCTCAAAATGCTGTGGTTATGCAGATCAGGAGCCTTCAGAGGAGTGGCATGGGATCGCTGGAGCTATTCTGGCAGGGCTCTCACCTCATTTGCCTAAGAATGTCACAAGGCATGCTGGGTGCAGAAAATCTTCGCCTTCCCCTCTCACAGTCAGTCATAAGGGAAAGTCAAGGCCCTCTCAGTCACTAGCCATGTCACGCCTTTGTCAAGACAGAAGCACCCCCAACCGCTCCTTCTCTGTGATCCTGCGCTACCATGCTCAGGTTTTGGCCTTACCTGGGAGCCAGAGGTGCACCCGGTGAGGGCTTGCCCGGTATGAGCGTTTGGGAGCGTTTGGGACGTGAGTGGACTTAGAACTGGAAGTTCTGTCCATTCGAAGCAGCCAACCTTCCTGATTCAGACAGGGGCTGTTCCCTTGGGTTTCTTTCACCTTGCTCTCGGATAAATTTGGTTGTATGCTGCAGTTGCCTGCGATGACTGCAAGGTGGCGCTGCTTTCAGGTAAGAGCATAAATATGCAGAAAATGTTGGGGACTTTTGCCACATTTATTGGTGGTGGGTCTCGCACATTTTTTCCAGGGGAGAGATATTGACCTGAAACACTTTTTACTGCAGAGATGCTGCAGTTCTAAAGGCTGGTCGGGCAGAAGGGCTTAGCCGTTTCATTGCCTGCCCCCCTGCAGCCCATTTATTACCAGCAGTTGTGAGTGGTGACTGCTGTTTGTAAAATATAAAAATTTCAGGACATAGAAAGTCGCAGACGGGGCTTTTGGGATGCCTGCCTATGTCTTTGTTTATTATTTATCTAATAGCTGAGTAATCTGGTCAAGATATTTCTCTTTTTTTTTAACATATTGCGTTAGAATAGCTACAGCTTGCTTAATGTATAAATATTAGCACTGCGTTGGCCGGGAATCGAACCCGGGTCAACTGCTTGGAAGGCAGCTATGCTCACCACTATACCACCAACGCTCCGTGGCATATGTTTTTTTTAAACTCTAGACATCACAACCCTGAGTTCAATGACTATATTGCACCAGTATCAGAGGTATTTTTGGTTTACAGACCAACATGAAAATCCGGAAAAAAGTTCTTGCAACTGCTAAGGAACTGGAGATTGAAACCAATGCAAAAGCTGCGCAGAAAAGGAGAAAGGGAAAGCAGCAGTTCAAATCATTGAAATAAGCATATATTGGCAGCAAGGGAAAAACAGCAGGGTAGAGAAAGAAAACAGCTCCACGAAATTCACAGGAGATTGATAATAGCAGGACAAAAAAAGGGAATAATAACGTTCCAAGCAGCCTCAGAAAGAAGTGCGAGGGTCCCATCTTTCGTTAATGGTCATAACTGTGCATCATTTCCTTTGAAGTGCAGGGTTGATTCTCTGACCATCTGTCTCCCTGACTTTGAGCAGAGACCGATAGTTGAGCAGTCTCTTCCCACAAAAAGCTGGCACAAACCTGCTTTTTTCCGCTCTGGCAGCGTGGAAACGAGAGAGTGGTCCTCACAAGAAAAAAAATCAATCCATGCTAGCAGAGGATGGTTTCGATCCATCGACCTCTGGGTTATGGGCCCAGCACGCTTCCGCTGCGCCACTCTGCTTCCTGCTCAAAATGCTGTGGTTATGCAGATCAGGAGCCTTCAGAGGAGTGGCATGGGATCGCTGGAGCTATTCTGGCAGGGCTCTCACCTCATTTGCCTAAGAATGTCACAAGGCATGCTGGGTGCAGAAAATCTTCGCCTTCCCCTCTCACAGTCAGTCATAAGGGAAAGTCAAGGCCCTCTCAGTCACTAGCCATGTCACGCCTTTGTCAAGACAGAAGCACCCCCAACCGCTCCTTCTCTGTGATCCTGCGCTACCATGCTCAGGTTTTGGCCTTACCTGGGAGCCAGAGGTGCACCCGGTGAGGGCTTGCCCGGTATGAGCGTTTGGGAGCGTTTGGGACGTGAGTGGACTTAGAACTGGAAGTTCTGTCCATTCGAAGCAGCCAACCTTCCTGATTCAGACAGGGGCTGTTCCCTTGGGTTTCTTTCACCTTGCTCTCGGATAAATTTGGTTGTATGCTGCAGTTGCCTGCGATGACTGCAAGGTGGCGCTGCTTTCAGGTAAGAGCACAAATATGCAGAAAATGTTGGGGACTTTTGCCACATTTATTGGTGGTGGGTCTCGCACATTTTTTCCAGGGGAGAGATATTGACCTGAAACACTTTTTACTGCAGAGATGCTGCAGTTCTAAAGGCTGGTCGGGCAGAAGGGCTTAGCCGTTTCATTGCCTGCCCCCCTGCAGCCCATTTATTACCAGCAGTTGTGAGTGGTGACTGCTGTTTGTAAAATATAAAAATTTCAGGACATAGATAGTCGCAGACGGGGCTTTTGGGATGCCTGCCTATGTCTTTGTTTATTATTTATCTAATAGCTGAGTAATCTGGTCAAGATATTTCTCTTTTTTTTTAACATATTGCGTTAGAATAGCTACAGCTTGCTTAATGTATAAATATTAGCACTGCGTTGGCCGGGAATCGAACCCGGGTCAACTGCTTGGAAGGCAGCTATGCTCACCACTATACCACCAACGCTCCGTGGCATATGTTTTTTTTAAACTCTAGACATCACAACCCTGAGTTCAATGACTATATTGCACCAGTATCAGAGGTATTTTTGGTTTACAGACCAACATGAAAATCCGGAAAAAAGTTCTTGCAACTGCTAAGGAACTGGAGATTGAAACCAATGCAAAAGCTGCGCAGAAAAGGAGAAAGGGAAAGCAGCAGTTCAAATCATTGAAATAAGCATATATTGGCAGCAAGGGAAAAACAGCAGGGTAGAGAAAGAAAACAGCTCCACGAAATTCACAGGAGATTGATAATAGCAGGACAAAAAAAGGGAATAATAACGTTCCAAGCAGCCTCAGAAAGAAGTGCGAGGGTCCCATCTTTCGTTAATGGTCATAACTGTGCATCATTTCCTTTGAAGTGCAGGGTTGATTCTCTGACCATCTGTCTCCCTGACTTTGAGCAGAGACCGATAGTTGAGCAGTCTCTTCCCACAAAAAGCTGGCACAAGCCTGCTTTTTTCCGCTCTGGCAGCGTGGAAACGAGAGAGTGGTCCTCACAAGAAAAAAAATCAATCCATGCTAGCAGAGGATGGTTTCGATCCATCGACCTCTGGGTTATGGGCCCAGCACGCTTCCGCTGCGCCACTCTGCTTCCTGCTCAAAATGCTGTGGTTATGCAGATCAGGAGCCTTCAGAGGAGTGGCATGGGATCGCTGGAGCTATTCTGGCAGGGCTCTCACCTCATTTGCCTAAGAATGTCACAAGTCATGCTGGGTGCAGAAAATCTTCGCCTTCCCCTCTCACAGTCAGTCATAGGGGAAAGTCAAGGCCCTCTCAGTCACTAGCCATGTCACGCCTTTGTCAAGACAGAAGCACCCCCACCCGCTCCTTCTCTGTGATCCTGCGCTACCATGCTCAGGTTTTGGCCTTACCTGGGAGCCAGAGGTGCACCCGGTGAGGGCTTGCCCGGTATGAGCGTTTGGGAGCATTCGGGACGTGAGTGGACTTAGGACTGGAAGTTCTGTCCATTCGAAGCAGCCAACCTTCCTGCTGCTAACAGGGGCTGTTCCCTTGGGTTTCTTTCACCTTGCTCTCGGATAAATTTGGTTGTATGCTGCAGTTGCCTGCGATGACTACAAGGTGGCGCTGCTTTCAGGTAAGAGCACAAATATGCAGAAAATGTTGGGGACTTTTGCCACATTTATCGGTGGTGGGTCTCGCACATTTTTTCCAGGGGAGAGATATTGACCTGAAACACTTTTTACTGCAGAGATGCTGCAGTTCTAAAGGCTGGTCGGGCAGAAGGGCTTAGCCGTTTCATTGCCTGCCCCCCTGCAGCCCATTTTTTACCAGCAGTTGTGAGTGGTGACTGTTGTTTGTAAAATATAAAAATTTCAGGACATAGAAAGTCGCAGACGGGGCTTTTGGGATGCCTGCCTATGTCTTTGTTTATTATTTATCTAATAGCTGAGTAATCTGGTCAAGATATTTCTCTTTTTTTTAACATATTGCGATAGAATAGCTACAGCTTGCTTAATGTATAAATATTAGCACTGCGTTTGCCGGGAATCAAACCCGGGTCAACTGCTTGGAAGGCAGCTATGCTCACCACTATACCACCAACGCTCCGTGGCATATGTTTTTTTTAAACTCTAGACATCACAACCCTGAGTTCAATGACTATATTGCACCAGTATCAGAGGTATTTTTGGTTTACAGACCAACATGAAAATCAGGAAAAAAGTTCTTGCAACTGCTAAGGAACTGGAGATTGAAACCAATGCAAAAGCTGCGCAGAAAAGGAGAAAGGGAAAGCAGCAGTTCAAATCATTGAAATAAGCATATATTGGCAGCAAGTGAAAAACAGCAGGGTAGAGAAAGAAAACAGCTCCACGAAATTCACAGGAGATTGATAATAGCAGGACAAAAAAAGGGAATAATAACGTTCCAAGCAGGCTCAGAAAGAAGTGCGAGGGTCCCATCTTTCTTTAATGGTCATAACTGTGCATCATTTCCTTTGAAGTGTAGGGTTGATTCTCTGACCATCTGTCTCCCTGACTTTGAGCAGAGACCGATAGTTGAGCAGTCTCTTCCCACAAAAAGCTGGCACAAGCCTGCTGTTTTCCTCTCTGGCAGCGTGGAAACGAGAGAGTGGTCCTCACAAGAAAAAAAATCAATCCATGCTAGCAGAGGATGGTTTCGATCCATCGACCGCTGGGTTATGGGCCCAGCACGCTTCCGCTGCGCCACTCTGCTTCCTGTTCAAAATGCTGTGGTTATGCAGATCAGGAGCCTTCAGAGGAGTGGCATGGGATCGCTGGAGCTATTCTGGCAGGGCTCTCACCTCATTTGCCTAAGAATGTCACAAGGCATGCTGGGTGCAGAAAATCTTCGCCTTCCCCTCTCACAGTCAGTCATAGGGGAAAGTCAAGGCCCTCTCAGTCACTAGCCATGTCACGCCTTTGTCAAGACAGAAGCACCCCCACCCGCTCCTTCTCTGTGATCCTGCGCTACCATGCTCAGGTTTTGGCCTTACCTGGGAGCCAGAGGTGCACCCGGTGTGGGCTTGCCCAGTATGAGCGTTTGGGAGCGTTCGGGACGTGAGTGGACTTAGGACTGGAAGTTCTGTCCATTCGAAGCAGCCAACCTTCCTGCTGCAGACAGGGGCTGTTCCCTTGGGTTTTTTTCACCTTGCTCTCGGATAAATTTGGTTGTATGCTGCAGTTGCCTGCGATGACTACAAGGTGGCGCTGCTTTCAGGTAAGAGCACAAATATGCAGAAAATGTTGGGGACTTTTGCCACATTTATCGGTGGTGGGTCTCGCACATTTTTTCCAGGGGAGATATTGACCTGAAACACTTTTTACTGCAGAGATGCTGCAGTTCTAAAGGCTGGTCGGGCAGAAGGGCTTAGCCGTTTCATTGCCTGCCCCCCTGCAGCCCATTTATTACCAGCAGTTGTGAGTGGTGACTGTTGTTTGTAAAATATAAAAATTTCAGGACATAGAAAGTCGCAGATGGGGCTTTTGGGATGCCTGCCTATGTCTTTGTTTATTATTTATCTAATAGCTGAGTAATCTGGTCAAGATATTTCTCTTTTTTTTAACATATTGCGATAGAATAGCTACAGCTTGCTTAATGTATAAATATTAGCACTGCGTTTGCCGGGAATCAAACCCAGGTCAACTGCTTGGAAGGCAGCTATGCTCACCACTATACCACCAACGCTCCGTGGCATATGTTTTTTTTAAACTCTAGACATCACAACCCTGAGTTCAATGACTATATTGCACCAGTATCAGAGGTATTTTTGGTTTACAGACCAACATGAAAATCAGGAAAAAAGTTCTTGCAACTGCTAAGGAACTGGAGATTGAAGGCAATGCAAAAGCTGCGCAGAAAAGGAGAAAGGGAAAGCAGCAGTTCAAATCATTGAAATAAGCATATATTGGCAGCAAGGGAAAAACAGCAGGGTAGAGAAAGAAAACAGCTCCACGAAATTCACAGGAGATTGATAATAGCAGGACAAAAAAAGGGAATAATAACGTTCCAAGCAGGCTCAGAAAGAAGTGCGAGGGTCCCATCTTTCTTTAATGGTCATATCTGTGCATCATTTCCTTTGAAGTGTAGGGTTGATTCTCTGACCATCTGTCTCCCTGACTTTGAGCAGAGACCGATAGTTGAGCAGTCTCTTCCCACAAAAAGCTGGCACAAGCCTGCTGTTTTCCGCTCTGGCAGCGTGGAAACGAGAGAGTGGTCCTCACAAGAAAAAAAATCAATCCATGCTAGCAGAGGATGGTTTCGATCCATCGACCTCTGGGTTATGGGCCCAGCACGCTTCCGCTGCGCCACTCTGCTTCCTGTTCAAAATGCTGTGGTTATGCAGATCAGGAGCCTTCAGAGGAGTGGCATGGGATCGCTGGAGCTATTCTGGCAGGGCCCTCACCTCATTTGCCTAAGAATGTCACAACGCATGCTGGGTGCAGAAAATCTTCGCCTTCCCCTCTCACAGTCAGTCATAGGGGAAAGTCAAGGCCCTCTCAGTCACTAGCCATGTCACGCCTTTGTCAAGACAGAAGCACCCCCACCCGCTCCTTCTCTGTGATCCTGCGCTACCATGCTCAGGTTTTGGCCTTACCTGGGAGCCAGAGGTGCACCCGGTGAGGGCTTGCCCGGTATGAGCGTTTGGGAGCGTTCGGGACGTGAGTGGACTTAGGACTGGAAGTTCTGTCCATTCGAAGCAGCCAACCTTCCTGCTGCAGACAGGGGCTGTTCCCTTGGGTTTCTTTCACCTTGCTCTCGGATAAATTTGGTTGTATGCTGCAGTTGCCTGCAATGACTACAAGGTGGCGCTGCTTTCAGGTAAGAGCACAAATATGCAGAAAATGTTGGGGACTTTTGCCACATTTATCGGTGGTGGGTCTCGCACATTTTTTCCAAGGGAGAGATATTGACCTGAAACACTTTTTACTGCAGAGATGCTGCAGTTCTAAAGGCTGGTCGGGCAGAAGGGCTTAGCCGTTTCATTGCCTGCCCCCCTGCAGCCCATTTATTACCAGCAGTTGTGAGTGGTGACTGTTGTTTGTAAAATATAAAAATTTCAGGACATAGAAAGTCGCAGACGGGGCTTTTGGGATGCCTGCCTATGTCTTTGTTTATTATTTATCTAATAGCTGAGTAATCTGGTCAAGATATTTCTCTTTTTTTTTACATATTGCGATAGAATAGCTACAGCTTGCTTAATGTATAAATATTAGCACTGCGTTTGCCGGGAATCAAACCCGGGTCAACTGCTTGGAAGGCAGCTATGCTCACCACTATACCACCAACGCTATGTGGCATATGTTTTTTTTAAACTCTAGACATCACAACCCTGAGTTCAATGACTATATTGCACCAGTATCAGAGGTATTTTTGGTTTACAGACCAACATGAAAATCAGGAAAAAAGTTCTTGCAACTGCTAAGGAACTGGAGATTGAAACCAATGCAAAAGCTGCGCAGAAAAGGAGAAAGGGAAAGCAGCAGTTCAAATCATTGAAATAAGCATATATTGGCAGCAAGGGAAAAACAGCAGGGTAGAGAAAGAAAACAGCTCCACGAAATTCACAGGTGATTGATAATAGCAGGACAAAAAAAGGGAATAATAACGTTCCAAGCAGGCTCAGAAAGAAGTGCGAGGGTCCCATCTTTCTTTAATGGTCATAACTGTGCATCATTTCCTTTGAAGTGTAGGGTTGATTCTCTGACCATCTGTCTCCCTGACTTTGAGCAGAGACCGATAGTTGAGCAGTCTCTTCCCACAAAAAGCTGGCACAAGCCTGCTGTTTTCCTCTCTGGCAGCGTGGAAACGAGAGAGTGGTCCTCACAAGAAAAAAAATCAATCCATGCTAGCAGAGGATGGTTTCGATCCATCGACCTCTGGGTTATGGGCCCAGCACGCTTCCGCTGCGCCACTCTGCTTCCTGTTCAAAATGCTGTGGTTATGCAGATCAGGAGCCTTCAGAGGAGTGGCATGGGATCGCTGGAGCTATTCTGGCAGGGCTCTCACCTCATTTGCCTAAGAATGTCACAAGGCATGCTGGGTGCAGAAAATCTTCGCCTTCCCCTCTCACAGTCAGTCATAGGGGAAAGTCAAGGCCCTCTCAGTCACTAGCCATGTCACGCCTTTGTCAAGACAGAAGCACCCCCACCCGCTCCTTCTCTGTGATCCTGCGCTACCATGCTCAGGTTTTGGCCTTACCTGGGAGCCAGAGGTGCACCCGGTGAGGGCTTGCCCAGTATGAGCGTTTGGGAGCGTTCGGGACGTGAGTGGACTTAGGACTGGAAGTTCTGTCCATTCGAAGCAGCCAACCTTCCTTCTGCAGACAGGGGCTGTTCCCTTGGGTTTCTTTCACCTTGCTCTCGGATAAATTTGGTTGTATGCTGCAGTTGCCTGCGATGACTACAAGGTGGCGCTGCTTTCAGGTAAGAGCACAAATATGCAGAAAATGTTGGGGACTTTTGCCACATTTATCGGTGGTGGGTCTCGCACATTTTTTCCAGGGGAGAGATATTGACCTGAAACACTTTTTACTGCAGAGATGCTGCAGTTCTAAAGGCTGGTCGGGCAGAAGGGCTTAGCCGTTTCATTGCCTGCCCCCCTGCAGCCCATTTATTACCAGCAGTTGTGAGTGGTGACTGTTGTTTGTAAAATATAAAAATTTCAGGACATAGAAAGTCGCAGACGGGGCTTTTGGGATGCCTGCCTATGTCTTTGTTTATTATTTATCTAATAGCTGAGTAATCTGGTCAAGATATTTCTCTTTTTTTTAACATATTGCGATAGAATAGCTACAGCTTGCTTAATGTATAAATATTAGCACTGCGTTTGCCGGGAATCAAACCCAGGTCAACTGCTTGGAAGGCAGCTATGCTCACCACTATACCACCAACGCTCCGTGGCATATGTTTTTTTTAAACTCTAGACATCACAACCCAGAGTTCAATGACTATATTGCACCAGTATCAGAGGTATTTTTGGTTTACAGACCAACATGAAAATCAGGAAAAAAGTTCTTGCAACTGCTAAGGAACTGGAGATTGAAGGCAATGCAAAAGCTGCGCAGAAAAGGAGAAAGGGAAAGCAGCAGTTCAAATCATTGAAATAAGCATATATTGGCAGCAAGGGAAAAACAGCAGGGTAGAGAAAGAAAACAGCTCCACGAAATTCACAGGAGATTGATAATAGCAGGACAAAAAAAGGGAATAATAACGTTCCAAGCAGGCTCAGAAAGAAGTGCGAGGGTCCCATCTTTCTTTAATGGTCATAACTGTGCATCATTTCCTTTGAAGTGTAGGGTTGATTCTCTGACCATCTGTCTCCCTGACTTTGAGCAGAGACCGATAGTTGAGCAGTCTCTTCCCACAAAAAGCTGGCACAAGCCTGCTGTTTTCCGCTCTGGCAGCGTGGAAACGAGAGAGTGGTCCTCACAAGAAAAAAAATCAATCCATGCTAGCAGAGGATGGTTTCGATCCATCGACCTCTGGGTTATGGGCCCAGCACGCTTCCGCTACGCCACTCTGCTTCCTGTTCAAAATGCTGTGGTTATGCAGATCAGAAGCCTTCAGAGGAGTGGCATGGGATCGCTGGAGCTATTCTGGCAGGGCTCTCACCTCATTTGCCTAAGAATGTCACAACGCATGCTGGGTGCAGAAAATCTTCGCCTTCCCCTCTCACAGTCAGTCATAGGGGAAAGTCAAGGCCCTCTCAGTCACTAGCCATGTCACGCCTTTGTCAAGACAGAAGCACCCCCACCCGCTCCTTCTCTGTGATCCTGCGCTACCATGCTCAGGTTTTGGCCTTACCTGGGAGCCAGAGGTGCACCCGGTGAGGGCTTGCCCGGTATGAGCGTTTGGGAGCGTTCGGGACGTGAGTGGACTTAGGACTGGAAGTTCTGTCCATTCGAAGCAGCCAACCTTCCTGCTGCAGACAGGGGCTGTTCCCTTGGGTTTCTTTCACCTTGCTCTCGGATAAATTTGGTTGTATGCTGCAGTTGCCTGCGATGACTACAAGGTGGCGCTGCTTTCAGGTAAGAGCACAAATATGCAGAAAATGTTGGGGACTTTTGCCACATTTATCGGTGGTGGGTCTCGCACATTTTTTCCAGGGGAGAGATATTGACCTGAAACACTTTTTACTGCAGAGATGCTGCAGTTCTAAAGGCTGGTCGGGCAGAAGGGCTTAGCCGTTTCATTGCCTGCCCCCCTGCAGCCCATTTATTACCAGCAGTTGTGAGTGGTGACTGTTGTTTGTAAAATATAAAAATTTCAGGACATAGAAAGTCGCAGACGGGGCTTTTGGGATGCCTGCCTATGTCTTTGTTTATTATTTATCTAATAGCTGAGTAATCTGGTCAAGATATTTCTCTTTTTTTTAACATATTGCGATAGAATAGCTACAGCTTGCTTAATGTATAAATATTAGCACTGCGTTGGCCGGGAATCAAACCCGGGTCAACTGCTTGGAAGGCAGCTATGCTCACCACTATACCACCAACGCTCCATGGCATATGTTTTTTTTAAACTCTAGACATCACAACCCTGAGTTCAATGACTATATTGCACCAGTATCAGAGGTATTTTTGGTTTACAGACCAACATGAAAATCAGGAAAAAAGTTCTTGCAACTGCTAAGGAACTGGAGATTGAAACCAATGCAAAAGCTGCGCAGAAAAGGAGAAAGGGAAAGCAGCAGTTCAAATCATTGAAATAAGCATATATTGGCAGCAAGGGAAAAACAGCAGGGTAGAGAAAGAAAACAGCTCCACGAAATTCACAGGAGATTGATAATAGCAGGACAAAAAAAGGGAATAATAACGTTCCAAGCAGGCTCAGAAAGAAGTGCGAGGGTCCCATCTTTCTTTAATGGTCATAACTGTGCATCATTTCCTTTGAAGTGTAGGGTTGATTCTCTGACCATCTGTCTCCCTGACTTTGAGCAGAGACCGATAGTTGAGCAGTCTCTTCCCACAAAAAGCTGGCACAAGCCTGCTGTTTTCCGCTCTGGCAGCGTGGAATCGAGAGAGTGGTCCTCACAAGAAAAAAAATCAATCCATGCTAGCAGAGGATGGTTTTGATCCATCGACCTCTGGGTTATGGGCCCAGCACGCTTCCGCTGCGCCACTCTGCTTCCTGTTCAAAATGCTGTGGTTATGCAGATCAGGAGCCTTCAGAGGAGTGGCATGGGATCGCTGGAGCTATTCTGGCAGGGCTCTCACCTCATTTGCCTAAGAATGTCACAAGGCATGCTGGGTGCAGAAAATCTTCGCCTTCCCCTCTCACAGTCAGTCATAGGGGAAAGTCAAGGCCCTCTCAGTCACTAGCCATGTCACGCCTTTGTCAAGACAGAAGCACCCCCACCCGCTCCTTCTCTGTGATCCTGCGCTACCATGCTCAGGTTTTGGCCTTACCTGGGAGCCAGAGATGCACCCGGTGAGGGCTTGCCCGGTATGAGCGTTTGGGAGTGTTCGGGACGTGAGTGGACTTAGGACTGGAAGTTCTGTCCATTCGAAGCAGCCAACCTTCCTGCTGCAGACAGGGGCTGTTCCCTTGGGTTTCTTTCACCTTGCTCTCGGATAAATTTGGTTGTATGCTGCAGTTGCCTGCAATGACTACAAGGTGGCGCTGCTTTCAGGTAAGAGCACAAATATGCAGAAAATGTTGGGGACTTTTGCCACATTTATCGGTGGTGGGTCTCGCACATTTTTTCCAAGGGAGAGATATTGACCTGAAACACTTTTTACTGCAGAGATGCTGCAGTTCTAAAGGCTGGTCGGGCAGAAGGGCTTAGCCGTTTCATTGCCTGCCCCCCTGCAGCACATTTATTACCAGCAGTTGTGAGTGGTGACTGTTGTTTGTAAAATATAAAAATTTCAGGACATAGAAAGTCGCAGACGGGGCTTTTGGGATGCCTGCCTATGTCTTTGTTTATTATTTATCTAATAGCTGAGTAATCTGGTCAAGATATTTCTCTTTTTTTTTACATATTGCGATAGAATAGCTACAGCTTGCTTAATGTATAAATATTAGCACTGCGTTTGCCGGGAATCAAACCCGGGTCAACTGCTTGGAAGGCAGCTATGCTCACCACTATACCACCAACGCTATGTGGCATATGTTTTTTTTAAACTCTAGACATCACAACCCTGAGTTCAATGACTATATTGCACCAGTATCAGAGGTATTTTTGGTTTACAGACCAACATGAAAATCAGGAAAAAAGTTCTTGCAACTGCTAAGGAACTGGAGATTGAAACCAATGCAAAAGCTGCGCAGAAAAGGAGAAAGGGAAAGCAGCAGTTCAAATCATTGAAATAAGCATATATTGGCAGCAAGGGAAAAACAGCAGGGTAGAGAAAGAAAACAGCTCCACGAAATTCACAGGTGATTGATAATAGCAGGACAAAAAAAGGGAATAATAACGTTCCAAGCAGGCTCAGAAAGAAGTGCGAGGGTCCCATCTTTCTTTAATGGTCATAACTGTGCATCATTTCCTTTGAAGTGTAGGGTTGATTCTCTGACCATCTGTCTCCCTGACTTTGAGCAGAGACCGATAGTTGAGCAGTCTCTTCCCACAAAAAGCTGGCACAAGCCTGCTGTTTTCCTCTCTGGCAGCGTGGAAACGAGAGAGTGGTCCTCACAAGAAAAAAAATCAATCCATGCTAGCAGAGGATGGTTTCGATCCATCGACCTCTGGGTTATGGGCCCAGCATGCTTCCGCTGCGCCACTCTGCTTCCTGTTCAAAATGCTGTGGTTATGCAGATCAGGAGCCTTCAGAGGAGTGGCATGGGATCGCTGGAGCTATTCTGGCAGGGCTCTCACCTCATTTGCCTAAGAATGTCACAAGGCATGCTGGGTGCAGAAAATCTTCGCCTTCCCCTCTCACAGTCAGTCATAGGGGAAAGTCAAGGCCCTCTCAGTCACTAGCCATGTCACGCCTTTGTCAAGACAGAAGCACCCCCACCCGCTCCTTCTCTGTGATCCTGCGCTACCATGCTCAGGTTTTGGCCTTACCTGGGAGCCAGAGGTGCACCCGGTGAGGGCTTGCCCAGTATGAGCGTTTGGGAGCGTTCGGGACGTGAGTGGACTTAGGACTGGAAGTTCTGTCCATTCGAAGCAGCCAACCTTCCTTCTGCAGACAGGGGCTGTTCCCTTGGGTTTCTTTCACCTTGCTCTCGGATAAATTTGGTTGTATGCTGCAGATGCCTGCGATGACTACAAGGTGGCGCTGCTTTCAGGTAAGAGCACAAATATGCAGAAAATGTTGGGGACTTTTGCCACATTTATCGGTGGTGGGTCTCGCACATTTTTTCCAGGGGAGAGATATTGACCTGAAACACTTTTTACTGCAGAGATGCTGCAGTTCTAAAGGCTGGTCGGGCAGAAGGGCTTAGCCGTTTCATTGCCTGCCCCCCTGCAGCCCATTTATTACCAGCAGTTGTGAGTGGTGACTGTTGTTTGTAAAATATAAAAATTTCAGGACATAGAAAGTCGCAGACGGGGCTTTTGGGATGCCTGCCTATGTCTTTGTTTATTATTTATCTAATAGCTGAGTAATCTGGTCAAGATATTTCTCTTTTTTTTAACATATTGCGATAGAATAGCTACGGCTTGCTTAATGTATAAATATTAGCACTGCGTTTGCCGGGAATCAAACCCAGGTCAACTGCTTGGAAGGCAGCTATGCTCACCACTATACCACCAACGCTCCGTGGCATATGTTTTTTTTAAACTCTAGACATCACAACCCAGAGTTCAATGACTATATTGCACCAGTATCAGAGGTATTTTTGGTTTACAGACCAACATGAAAATCAGGAAAAAAGTTCTTGCAACTGCTAAGGAACTGGAGATTGAAGGCAATGCAAAAGCTGCGCAGAAAAGGAGAAAGGGAAAGCAGCAGTTCAAATCATTGAAATAAGCATATATTGGCAGCAAGGGAAAAACAGCAGGGTAGAGAAAGAAAACAGCTCCACGAAATTCACAGGAGATTGATAATAGCAGGACAAAAAAAGGGAATAATAACGTTCCAAGCAGGCTCAGAAAGAAGTGCGAGGGTCCCATCTTTCTTTAATGGTCATAACTGTGCATCATTTCCTTTGAAGTGTAGGGTTGATTCTCTGACCATCTGTCTCCCTGACTTTGAGCAGAGACCGATAGTTGAGCAGTCTCTTCCCACAAAAAGCTGGCACAAGCCTGCTGTTTTCCGCTCTGGCAGCGTGGAAACGAGAGAGTGGTCCTCACAAGAAAAAAAATCAATCCATGCTAGCAGAGGATGGTTTCGATCCATCGACCTCTGGGTTATGGGCCCAGCACGCTTCCGCTGCGCCACTCTGCTTCCTGTTCAAAATGCTGTGGTTATGCAGATCAGAAGCCTTCAGAGGAGTGGCATGGGATCGCTGGAGCTATTCTGGCAGGGCTCTCACCTCATTTGCCTAAGAATGTCACAACGCATGCTGGGTGCAGAAAATCTTCGCCTTCCCCTCTCACAGTCAGTCATAGGGGAAAGTCAAGGCCCTCTCAGTCACTAGCCATGTCACGCCTTTGTCAAGACAGAAGCACCCCCACCCGCTCCTTCTCTGTGATCCTGCGCTACCATGCTCAGGTTTTGGCCTTACCTGGGAGCCAGAGGTGCACCCGGTGAGGGCTTGCCCGGTATGAGCGTTTGGGAGCGTTCGGGACGTGAGTGGACTTAGGACTGGAAGTTCTGTCCATTCGAAGCAGCCAACCTTCCTGCTGCAGACAGGGGCTGTTCCCTTGGGTTTCTTTCACCTTGCTCTCGGATAAATTTGGTTGTATGCTGCAGTTGCCTGCGATGACTACAAGGTGGCGCTGCTTTCAGGTAAGAGCACAAATATGCAGAAAATGTTGGGGACCTTTGCCACATTTATCGGTGGTGGGTCTCGCACATTTTTTCCAGGGGAGAGATATTGACCTGAAACACTTTTTACTGCAGAGATGCTGCAGTTCTAAAGGCTGGTCGGGCAGAAGGGCTTAGCCGTTTCATTGCCTGCCCCCCTGCAGCCCATTTATTACCAGCAGTTGTGAGTGGTGACTGTTGTTTGTAAAATATAAAAATTTCAGGACATAGAAAGTCGCAGACGGGGCTTTTGGGATGCCTGCCTATGTCTTTGTTTATTATTTATCTAATAGCTGAGTAATCTGGTCAAGATATTTCTCTTTTTTTTAACATATTGCGATAGAATAGCTACAGCTTGCTTAATGTATAAATATTAGCACTGCGTTGCCCGGGAATCAAACCCGGGTCAACTGCTTGGAAGGCAGCTATGCTCACCACTATACCACCAACGCTCCATGGCATATGTTTTTTTTAAACTCTAGACATCACAACCCTGAGTTCAATGACTATATTGCACCAGTATCAGAGGTATTTTTGGTTTACAGACCAACATGAAAATCAGGAAAAAAGTTCTTGCAACTGCTAAGGAACTGGAGATTGAAACCAATGCAAAAGCTGCGCAGAAAAGGAGAAAGGGAAAGCAGCAGTTCAAATCATTGAAATAAGCATATATTGGCAGCAAGGGAAAAACAGCAGGGTAGAGAAAGAAAACAGCTCCACGAAATTCACAGGAGATTGATAATAGCAGGACAAAAAAAGGGAATAATAACGTTCCAAGCAGGCTCAGAAAGAAGTGCGAGGGTCCCATCTTTCTTTAATGGTCATAACTGTGCATCATTTCCTTTGAAGTGTAGGGTTGATTCTCTGACCATCTGTCTCCCTGACTTTGAGCAGAGACCGATAGTTGAGCAGTCTCTTCCCACAAAAAGCTGGCACAAGCCTGCTGTTTTCCGCTCTGGCAGCGTGGAAACGAGAGAGTGGTCCTCACAAGAAAAAAAATCAATCCATGCTAGCAGAGGATGGTTTCGATCCATCGACCTCTGGGTTATGGGCCCAGCACGCTTCCGCTGCGCCACTCTGCTTCCTGTTCAAAATGCTGTGGTTATGCAGATCAGAAGCCTTCAGAGGAGTGGCATGGGATCGCTGGAGCTATTCTGGCAGGGCTCTCACCTCATTTGCCTAAGAATGTCACAACGCATGCTGGGTGCAGAAAATCTTCGCCTTCCCCTCTCACAGTCAGTCATAGGGGAAAGTCAAGGCCCTCTCAGTCACTAGCCATGTCACGCCTTTGTCAAGACAGAAGCACCCCCACCCGCTCCTTCTCTGTGATCCTGCGCTACCATGCTCAGGTTTTGGCCTTACCTGGGAGCCAGAGGTGCACCCGGTGAGGGCTTGCCCGGTATGAGCGTTTGGGAGCGTTCGGGACGTGAGTGGACTTAGGACTGGAAGTTCTGTCCATTCGAAGCAGCCAACCTTCCTGCTGCAGACAGGGGCTGTTCCCTTGGGTTTCTTTCACCTTGCTCTCGGATAAATTTGGTTGTATGCTGCAGTTGCCTGCGATGACTACAAGGTGGCGCTGCTTTCAGGTAAGAGCACAAATATGCAGAAAATGTTGGGGACTTTTGCCACATTTATCGGTGGTGGGTCTCGCACATTTTTTCCAGGGGAGAGATATTGACCTGAAACACTTTTTACTGCAGAGATGCTGCAGTTCTAAAGGCTGGTCGGGCAGAAGGGCTTAGCCGTTTCATTGCCTGCCCCCCTGCAGCCCATTTATTACCAGCAGTTGTGAGTGGTGACTGTTGTTTGTAAAATATAAAAATTTCAGGACATAGAAAGTCGCAGACGGGGCTTTTGGGATGCCTGCCTATGTCTTTGTTTATTATTTATCTAATAGCTGAGTAATCTGGTCAAGATATTTCTCTTTTTTTTAACATATTGCGATAGAATAGCTACAGCTTGCTTAATGTATAAATATTAGCACTGCGTTGGCCGGGAATCAAACCCGGGTCAATTGCTTGGAAGGCAGCTATGCTCACCACTATACCACCAACGCTCCATGGCATATGTTTTTTTTAAACTCTAGACATCACATCCCTGAGTTCAATGACTATATTGCACCAGTATCAGAGGTATTTTTGGTTTACAGACCAACATGAAAATCAGGAAAAAAGTTCTTGCAACTGCTAAGGAACTGGAGATTGAAACCAATGCAAAAGCTGCGCAGAAAAGGAGAAAGGGAAAGCAGCAGTTCAAATCATTGAAATAAGCATATATTGGCAGCAAGGGAAAAACAGCAGGGTAGAGAAAGAAAACAGCTCCACGAAATTCACAGGAGATTGATAATAGCAGGACAAAAAAAGGGAATAATAACGTTCCAAGCAGGCTCAGAAAGAAGTGCGAGGGTCCCATCTTTCTTTAATGGTCATAACTGTGCATCATTTCCTTTGAAGTGTAGGGTTGATTCTCTGACCATCTGTCTCCCTGACTTTGAGCAGAGACCGATAGTTGAGCAGTCTCTTCCCACAAAAAGCTGGCACAAGCCTGCTGTTTTCCGCTCTGGCAGCGTGGAATCGAGAGAGTGGTCCTCACAAGAAAAAAAATCAATCCATGCTAGCAGAGGATGGTTTTGATCCATCGACCTCTGGGTTATGGGCCCAGCACGCTTCCGCTGCGCCACTCTGCTTCCTGTTCAAAATGCTGTGGTTATGCAGATCAGGAGCCTTCAGAGGAGTGGCATGGGATCGCTGGAGCTATTCTGGCAGGGCTCTCACCTCATTTGCCTAAGAATGTCACAAGGCATGCTGGGTGCAGAAAATCTTCGCCTTCCCCTCTCACAGTCAGTCATAGGGGAAAGTCAAGGCCCTCTCAGTCACTAGCCATGTCACGCCTTTGTCAAGACAGAAGCACCCCCACCCGCTCCTTCTCTGTGATCCTGCGCTACCATGCTCAGGTTTTGGCCTTACCTGGGAGCCAGAGATGCACCCGGTGAGGGCTTGCCCGGTATGAGCGTTTGGGAGTGTTCGGGACGTGAGTGGACTTAGGACTGGAAGTTCTGTCCATTCGAAGCAGCCAACCTTCCTGCTGCAGACAGGGGCTGTTCCCTTGGGTTTCTTTCACCTTGCTCTCGGATAAATTTGGTTGTATGCTGCAGTTGCCTGCAATGACTACAAGGTGGCGCTGCTTTCAGGTAAGAGCACAAATATGCAGAAAATGTTGGGGACTTTTGCCACATTTATCGGTGGTGGGTCTCGCACATTTTTTCCAAGGGAGAGATATTGACCTGAAACACTTTTTACTGCAGAGATGCTGCAGTTCTAAAGGCTGGTCGGGCAGAAGGGCTTAGCCGTTTCATTGCCTGCCCCCCTGCAGCCCATTTATTACCAGCAGTTGTGAGTGGTGACTGTTGTTTGTAAAATATAAAAATTTCAGGACATAGAAAGTCGCAGACGGGGCTTTTGGGATGCCTGCCTATGTCTTTGTTTATTATTTATCTAATAGCTGAGTAATCTGGTCAAGATATTTCTCTTTTTTTTTTACATATTGCGATAGAATAGCTACAGCTTGCTTAATGTATAAATATTAGCACTGCGTTTGCCGGGAATCAAACCCGGGTCAACTGCTTGGAAGGCAGCTATGCTCACCACTATACCACCAACGCTATGTGGCATATGTTTTTTTTAAACTCTAGACATCACAACCCTGAGTTCAATGACTATATTGCACCAGTATCAGAGGTATTTTTGGTTTACAGACCAACATGAAAATCAGGAAAAAAGTTCTTGCAACTGCTAAGGAACTGGAGATTGAAACCAATGCAAAAGCTGTGCAGAAAAGGAGAAAGGGAAAGCAGCAGTTCAAATCATTGAAATAAGCATATATTGGCAGCAAGGGAAAAACAGCAGGGTAGAGAAAGAAAACAGCTCCACGAAATTCACAGGTGATTGATAATAGCAGGACAAAAAAAGGGAATAATAACGTTCCAAGCAGGCTCAGAAAGAAGTGCGAGGGTCCCATCTTTCTTTAATGGTCATAACTGTGCATCATTTCCTTTGAAGTGTAGGGTTGATTCTCTGACCATCTGTCTCCCTGACTTTGAGCAGAGACCGATAGTTGAGCAGTCTCTTCCCACAAAAAGCTGGCACAAGCCTGCTGTTTTCCTCTCTGGCAGCGTGGAAACGAGAGAGTGGTCCTCACAAGAAAAAAAATCAATCCATGCTAGCAGAGGATGGTTTCGATCCATCGACCTCTGGGTTATGGGCCCAGCACGCTTCCGCTGCGCCACTCTGCTTCCTGTTCAAAATGCTGTGGTTATGCAGATCAGGAGCCTTCAGAGGAGTGGCATGGGATCGCTGGAGCTATTCTGGCAGGGCTCTCACCTCATTTGCCTAAGAATGTCACAAGGCATGCTGGGTGCAGAAAATCTTCGCCTTCCCCTCTCACAGTCAGTCATAGGGGAAAGTCAAGGCCCTCTCAGTCACTAGCCATGTCACGCCTTTGTCAAGACAGAAGCACCCCCACCCGCTCCTTCTCTGTGATCCTGCGCTACCATGCTCAGGTTTTGGCCTTACCTGGGAGCCAGAGGTGCACCCGGTGAGGGCTTGCCCAGTATGAGCGTTTGGGAGCGTTCGGGACGTGAGTGGACTTAGGACTGGAAGTTCTGTCCATTCGAAGCAGCCAACCTTCCTTCTGCAGACAGGGGCTGTTCCCTTGGGTTTCTTTCACCTTGCTCTCGGATAAATTTGGTTGTATGCTGCAGTTGCCTGCGATGACTACAAGGTGGCGCTGCTTTCAGGTAAGAGCACAAATATGCAGAAAATGTTGGGGACTTTTGCCACATTTATCGGTGGTGGGTCTCGCACATTTTTTCCAGGGGAGAGATATTGACCTGAAACACTTTTTACTGCAGAGATGCTGCAGTTCTAAAGGCTGGTCGGGCAGAAGGGCTTAGCCGTTTCATTGCCTGCCCCCCTGCAGCCCATTTATTACCAGCAGTTGTGAGTGGTGACTGTTGTTTGTAAAATATAAAAATTTCAGGACATAGAAAGTCGCAGACGGGGCTTTTGGGATGCCTGCCTATGTCTTTGTTTATTATTTATCTAATAGCTGAGTAATCTGGTCAAGATATTTCTCTTTTTTTTAACATATTGCGATAGAATAGCTACAGCTTGCTTAATGTATAAATATTAGCACTGCGTTTGCCAGGAATCAAACCCAGGTCAACTGCTTGGAAGGCAGCTATGCTCACCACTATACCACCAACGCTCTGTGGCATATGTTTTTTTTAAACTCTAGACATCACAACCCAGAGTTCAATGACTATATTGCACCAGTATCAGAGGTATTTTTGGTTTACAGACCAACATGAAAATCAGGAAAAAAGTTCTTGCAACTGCTAAGGAACTGGAGATTGAAGGCAATGCAAAAGCTGCGCAGAAAAGGAGAAAGGGAAAGCAGCAGTTCAAATCATTGAAATAAGCATATATTGGCAGCAAGGGAAAAACAGCAGGGTAGAGAAAGAAAACAGCTCCACGAAATTCACAGGAGATTGATAATAGCAGGACAAAAAAAGGGAATAATAACGTTCCAAGCAGGCTCAGAAAGAAGTGCGAGGGTCCCATCTTTCTTTAATGGTCATAACTGTGCATCATTTCCTTTGAAGTGTAGGGTTGATTCTCTGACCATCTGTCTCCCTGACTTTGAGCAGAGACCGATAGTTGAGCAGTCTCTTCCCACAAAAAGCTGGCACAAGCCTGCTGTTTTCCGCTCTGGCAGCGTGGAAACGAGAGAGTGGTCCTCACAAGAAAAAAAATCAATCCATGCTAGCAGAGGATGGTTTCGATCCATCGACCTCTGGGTTATGGGCCCAGCACGCTTCCGCTGCGCCACTCTGCTTCCTGTTCAAAATGCTGTGGTTATGCAGATCAGAAGCCTTCAGAGGAGTGGCATGGGATCGCTGGAGCTATTCTGGCAGGGCTCTCACCTCATTTGCCTAAGAATGTCACAACGCATGCTGGGTGCAGAAAATCTTCGCCTTCCCCTCTCACAGTCAGTCATAGGGGAAAGTCAAGGCCCTCTCAGTCACTAGCCATGTCACGCCTTTGTCAAGACAGAAGCACCCCCACCCGCTCCTTCTCTGTGATCCTGCGCTACCATGCTCAGGTTTTGGCCTTACCTGGGAGCCAGAGGTGCACCCGGTGAGGGCTTGCCCGGTATGAGCGTTTGGGAGCGTTCGGGACGTGAGTGGACTTAGGACTGGAAGTTCTGTCCATTCGAAGCAGCCAACCTTCCTGCTGCAGACAGGGGCTGTTCCCTTGGGTTTCTTTCACCTTGCTCTCGGATAAATTTGGTTGTATGCTGCAGTTGCCTGCGATGACTACAAGGTGGCGCTGCTTTCAGGTAAGAGCACAAATATGCAGAAAATGTTGGGGACTTTTGCCACATTTATCGGTGGTGGGTCTCGCACATTTTTTCCAGGGGAGAGATATTGACCTGAAACACTTTTTACTGCAGAGATGCTGCAGTTCTAAAGGCTGGTCGGGCAGAAGGGCTTAGCCGTTTCATTGCCTGCCCCCCTGCAGCCCATTTATTACCAGCAGTTGTGAGTGGTGACTGTTGTTTGTAAAATATAAAAATTTCAGGACATAGAAAGTCGCAGACGGGGCTTTTGGGATGCCTGCCTATGTCTTTGTTTATTATTTATCTAATAGCTGAGTAATCTGGTCAAGATATTTCTCTTTTTTTTAACATATTGCGATAGAATAGCTACAGCTTGCTTAATGTATAAATATTAGCACTGCGTTGGCCGGGAATCAAACCCGGGTCAACTGCTTGGAAGGCAGCTATGCTCACCACTATACCACCAACGCTCCATGGCATATGTTTTTTTTAAACTCTAGACATCACAACCCTGAGTTCAATGACTATATTGCACCAGTATCAGAGGTATTTTTGGTTTACAGACCAACATGAAAATCAGGAAAAAAGTTCTTGCAACTGCTAAGGAACTGGAGAATGAAACCAATGCAAAAGCTGCGCAGAAAAGGAGAAAGGGAAAGCAGCAGTTCAAATCATTGAAATAAGCATATATTGGCAGCAAGGGAAAAACAGCAGGGTAGAGAAAGAAAACAGCTCCACGAAATTCACAGGAGATTGATAATAGCAGGACAAAAAAAGGGAATAATAACGTTCCAAGCAGGCTCAGAAAGAAGTGCGAGGGTCCCATCTTTCTTTAATGGTCATAACTGTGCATCATTTCCTTTGAAGTGTAGGGTTGATTCTCTGACCATCTGTCTCCCTGACTTTGAGCAGAGACCGATAGTTGAGCAGTCTCTTCCCACAAAAAGCTGGCACAAGCCTGCTGTTTTCCGCTCTGGCAGCGTGGAATCGAGAGAGTGGTCCTCACAAGAAAAAAAAATCAATCCATGCTAGTAGAGGATGGTATTGATCCATCGACCTCGGGGTTATGGGCCCAGCACGCTTCCGCTGCGCCACTCTGCTTCCTGTTCAAAATGCTGTGGTTATGCAGATCAGGAGCCTTCAGAGGAGTGGCATGGGATCGCTGGAGCTATTCTGGCAGGGCTCTCACCTCATTTGCCTAAGAATGTCACAAGGCATGCTGGGTGCAGAAAATCTTCGCCTTCCCCTCTCACAGTCAGTCATAGGGGAAAGTCAAGGCCCTCTCAGTCACTAGCCATGTCACGCCTTTGTCAAGACAGAAGCACCCCCACCCGCTCCTTCTCTGTGATCCTGCGCTACCATGCTCAGGTTTTGGCCTTACCTGGGAGCCAGAGGTGCACCCGGTGAGGGCTTGCCCGGTATGAGCGTTTGGGAGTGTTCGGGACGTGAGTGGACTTAGGACTGGAAGTTCTGTCCATTCGAAGCAGCCAACCTTCCTGCTGCAGACAGGGGCTGTTCCCTTGGGTTTCTTTCACCTTGCTCTCGGATAAATTTGGTTGTATGCTGCAGTTGCCTGCGATGACTACAAGGTGGCGCTGCTTTCAGGTAAGAGCACAAATATGCAGAAAATGTTGGGGACCTTTGCCACATTTATCGGTGGTGGGTCTCGCACATTTTTTCCAGGGGAGAGATATTGACCTGAAACACTTTTTACTGCAGAGATGCTGCAGTTCTAAAGGCTGGTCGGGCAGAAGGGCTTAGCCGTTTCATTGCCTGCCCCCCTGCAGCCCATTTATTACCAGCAGTTGTGAGTGGTGACTGCTGTTTGTAAAATATAAAAATTTCAGGACATAGAAAGTCGCAGACGGGGCTTTTCGGATGCCTGCCTATGTCTTTGTTTATTATTTATCTAATAGCTGAGTAATCTGGTCAAGATATTTCTCTTTTTTTTAACATATTGCGTTAGAATAGCTACAGCTTGCTTAATGTATAAATATTAGCACTGCGTTGGCCGGGAATCGAACCCGGGTCAACTGCTTGGAAGGCAGCTATGCTCACCACTATACCACCAATGCTCCGTGGCATATGTTTTTTTTAAACTCTAGACATCACAATCCTGAGTTCAATGACTATATTGCACCAGTATCAGAGGTATTTTTGGTTTACAGACCAACATGAAAATCAGGAATAAAGTTCTTGCAACTGCTAAGGAACTGGAGATTGAAACCAATGCAAAAGCTGCGCGGAAAAGGAGAAAGGGAAAGCAGCAGTTCAAATCATTGAAATAAGCATATATTGGCAGCAAGGGAAAAACAGCAGGGTAGAGAAAGAAAACAGCTCCACGAAATTCACAGGAGATTGATAATAGCAGGACAAAAAAAGGGAATAATAACGTTCCAAGCAGCCTCAGAAAGAAGTGCGAGGGTCCCATCTTTCGTTAATGGTCATAACTGTGCATCATTTTCTTTGAAGTGTAGGGTTGATTCTCTGACAATCTGTCTCCCTGACTTTGAGCAGAGACCGATAGTTGAGCAGTCTCTTCCCACAAAAAGCTGGCACAAGCCTGCTTTTTTCCGCTCTGGCAGCGTGGAAACGAGAGAGTGGTCCTCACAAGAAAAAAAATCAATCCATGCTAGCAGAGGATGGTTTCGATCCATCGACCTCTGGGTTATGGGCCCAGCACGCTTCCGCTGCGCCACTCTGCTTCCTGCTCAAAATGCTGTGGTTATGCAGATCAGGAGCCTTCAGAGGAGTGGCATGGGATCGCTGGAGCTATTCTGGCAGGGCTCTCACCTCATTTGCCTAAGAATGTCACAAGGCATGCTGGGTGCAGAAAATCTTCGCCTTCCCCTCTCACAGTCAGTCATAGGGGAAAGTCAAGGCCCTCTCAGTCACTAGCCATGTCACGCCTTTGTCAAGACAGAAGCACCCCCACCCGCTCCTTCTCTGTGATCCTGCGCTACCATGCTCAGGTTTTGGCCTTACCTGGGAGCCAGAGGTGCACCCGGTGAGGGCTTGCCTGGTATGAGCGTTTGGGAGCGTTCGGGACGTGAGTGGACTTTGGACTGGAAGTTCTGTCCATTCGAAGCAGCCAACCTTCCTGCTGCAGACAGGGGCTGTTCCCTTGGGTTTCTTTCACCTTGCTCTCGGATAATTTGGTTGTATGCTGCAGTTGCCTGCGATGACTACAAGGTGGCGCTGCTTTCAGGTAAGAGCCCAAATATGCAGAAAATGTTGGGGACTTTTGCCACATTTATCGGTGGTGGGTCTCGCACATTTTTTCCAGGGGAGAGATATTGACCTGAAACACTTTTTACTGCAGAGATGCTGCAGTTCTAAAGGCTGGTCGGGCAGAAGGGCTTAGCCGTTTCATTGCCTGCCCCCCTGCAGCCCATTTATTACCAGCAGTTGTGAGTGGTGACTGCTGTTTGTAAAATATAAAAATTTCAGGACATAGAAAGTCGCAGACGGGGCTTTTGGGATGCCTGCCTATGTCTTTGTTTATTATTTATCTAATAGCTGAGTAATCTGGTCAAGATATTTCTCTTTTTTTTAACATATTGCGTTAGAATAGCTACAGCTTGCTTAATGTATAAATATTAGCCCTGCGTTGGCCGGGAATCAAACCCGGGTCAATTGCTTGGAAGGCAGCTATGCTCACCACTATACCACCAACGCTCCATGGCATATGTTTTTTTTAAACTCTAGACATCACAACCCTGAGTTCAATGACTATATTGCACCAGTATCAGAGGTATTTTTGGTTTACAGACCAACATGAAAATCAGGAAAAAAGTTCTTGCAACTGCTAAGGAACTGGAGATTGAAACCAATGCAAAAGCTGCGCAGAAAAGGAGAAAGGGAAAGCAGCAGTTCAAATCATTGAAATAAGCATATATTGGCAGCAAGGGAAAAACAGCAGGGTAGAGAAAGAAAACAGCTCCACGAAATTCACAGGAGATTGATAATAGCAGGACAAAAAAAGGGAATAATAACGTTCCAAGCAGGCTCAGAAAGAAGTGCGAAGGTCCCATCTTTCTTTAATGGTCATAACTGTGCATCATTTCCTTTGAAGTGTAGGGTTGATTCTCTGACCATCTGTCTCCCTGACTTTGAGCAGAGACCGATAGTTGAGCAGTCTCTTCCCACAAAAAGCTGGCACAAGCCTGCTGTTTTCCGCTCTGGCAGCGTGGAAACGAGAGAGTGGTCCTCACAAGAAAAAAAATCAATCCATGCTAGCAGAGGATGGTTTCGATCCATCGACCTCTGGGTTATGGGCCCAGTACGCTTCCGCTGCGCCACTCTGCTTCCTGTTCAAAATGCTGTGGTTATGCAGATCAGGAGCCTTCAGAGGAGTGGCATGGGATCGCTGGAGCTATTCTGGCAGGGCTCTCACCTCATTTGCCTAAGAATGTCACAAGGCATGCTGGGTGCAGAAAATCTTCGCCTTCCCCTCTCACAGTCAGTCATAGGGGAAAGTCAAGGCCCTCTCAGTCACTAGCCATGTCACGCCTTTGTCAAGACAGAAGCACCCCCACCCGCTCCTTCTCTGTGATCCTGTGCTACCATGCTCAGGTTTTGACCTTACCTGGGAGCCAGAGGTGCACCCGGTGAGGGCTTGCCCGGTATGAGCGTTTGGGAGCGTTCGGGACGTGAGTGGACTTAGGACTGGAAGTTCTGTCCATTCGAAGCAGCCAACATTCCTGCTGCAGACAGGGGCTGTTCCCTTGGGTTTCTTTCACCTTGCTCTCGGATAAATTTGGTTGTATGCTGCAGTTGCCTGCGATGACTACAAGGTGGCGCTGCTTTCAGGTAAGAGCACAAATATGCAGAAAATGTTGGGGACTTTTGCCACATTTATCGGTGGTGGGTCTCGCACATTTTTTCCAGGGGAGAGATATTGACCTGAAACACTTTTTACTGCAGAGATGCTGCAGTTCTAAAGGCAGGTCGGGCAGAAGGGCTTAGCCGTTTCATTGCCTGCCCCCCTGCAGCCCATTTATTACCAGCAGTTGTGAGTGGTGACTGCTGTTTGTAAAATATAAAAATTTCAGGACATAGAAAGTCGCAGACGGGGCTTTTGGGATGCCTGCCTATGTCTTTGTTTATTATTTATCTAATAGCTGAGTAATCTGGTCAAGATATTTCTCTTTTTTTAACATATTGCGTTAGAATAGCTACAGCTTGCTTAATGTATAAATATTAGCACTGCGTTGGCCGGGAATCAAACCCGGGTCAACTGCTTGGAAGGCAGCTATGCTCACCACTATACCACCAACGCTCCGTGGCATATGTTTTTTTAAAACTCTAGACATCACAACCCTGAGTTCAATGACTATATTGCACCAGAGGTATCAGAGGTATTTTTGGTTTACAGACCAACATGAAAATCAGGAAAAAAGTTCTTGCAACTGCTAAGGAACTGGAGATTGAAACCAATGCAAAAGCTGCGCAGAAAAGGAGAAAGGGAAAGCAGCAGTTCAAATCATTGAAATAAGCATATATTGGCAGCAAGGGAAAAACAGCAGGGTAGAGAAAGAAAACAGCTCCACGAAATTCACAGGAGATTGATAATAGCAGGACAAAAAAAGGGAATAATAACGTTCCAAGCAGGCTCAGAAAGAAGTGCGAGGGTCCCATCTTTCTTTAATGGTCATAACTGTGCATCATTTCCTTTGAAGTGTAGGGTTGATTCTCTGACCATCTGTCTCCCTGACTTTGAGCAGAGACCGATAGTTGAGCAGTCTCTTCCCACAAAAAGCTGGCACAAGCCTGCTGTTTTCCGCTCTGGCAGCGTGGAAACGAGAGAGTGGTCCTCACAAGAAAAAAAATCAATCCATGCTAGCAGAGGATGGTTTTGATCCATCGACCTCTGGGTTATGGGCCCAGCACGCTTCCGCTGCGCCACTCTGCTTCCTGTTCAAAATGCTGTGGTTATGCAGATCAGGAGCCTTCAGAGGAGTGGCATGGGATCGCTGGAGCTATTCTGGCAGGGCTCTCACCTCATTTGCCTAAGAATGTCACAAGGCATGCTGGGTGCAGAAAATCTTCGCCTTCCCCTCTCACAGTCAGTCATAGGGGAAAGTCAAGGCCCTCTCAGTCACTAGCCATGTCACGCCTTTGTCAAGACAGAAGCACCCCCACCCGCTCCTTCTCTGTGATCCTGCGCTACCATGCTCAGGTTTTGGCCTTACCTGGGAGCCAGAGGTGCACCCGGTGAGGGCTGAGCGTTTGGGAGCGTTCGGGACGTGAGTGGACTTAGGACTGGAAGTTCTGTCCATTCGAAGCAGCCAACCTTCCTGCTGCAGACAGGGGCTGTTCCCTTGGGTTTCTTTCACCTTGCTCTCGGATAAATTTGGTTGTATGCTGCAGTTGCCTGCGATGACTACAAGGTGGCGCTGCTTTCAGGTAAGAGCACAAATATGCAGAAAATGTTGGGGACTTTTGCCACATTTATCGGTGGTGGGTCTCGCACATTTTTTCCAGGGGAGAGATATTGACCTGAAACACTTTTTACTGCAGAGATGCTGCAGTTCTAAAGGCTGGTCGGGCAGAAGAGCTTAGCCGTTTCATTGCCTGCCCCCCTGCAGCCCATTTATTACCAGCAGTTGTGAGTGGTGACTGCTGTTTGTAAAATATAAAAATTTCAGGACATAGAAAGTCGCAGACGGGGCTTTTCGGATGCCTGCCTATGTCTTTGTTTATTATTTATCTAATAGCTGAGTAATCTGGTCAAGATATTTCTCTTTTTTTTAACATATTGCGTTAGAATAGCTACAGCTTGCTTAATGTATAAATATTAGCACTGCGTTGGCTGGGAATCGAACCCGGGTCAACTGCTTGGAAGGCAGCTATGCTCACCACTATACCACCAATGCTCCGTGGCATATGTTTTTTTTAAACTCTAGACATCACAATCCTGAGTTCAATTACTATATTGCACCAGTATCAGAGGTATTTTTGTTTTACAGACCAACATGAAAATCAGGAATAAAGTTCTTGCAACTGCTAAGGAACTGGAGATTGAAACCAATGCAAAAGCTGCGCAGAAAAGGAGAAAGGGAAAGCAGCAGTTCAAATCATTGAAATAAGCATATATTGGCAGCAAGGGAAAAACAGCAGGGTAGAGAAAGAAAACAGCTCCACGAAATTCACAGGAGATTGATAATAGCAGGACAAAAAAAGGGAATAATAACGTTCCAAGCAGGCTCAGAAAGAAGTGCGAGGGTCCCATCTTTCGTTAATGGTCATAACTGTGCATCATTTTCTTTGAAGTGTAGGGTTGATTCTCTGACAATCTGTCTCCCTGACTTTGAGCAGAGACCGATAGTTGAGCAGTCTCTTCCCACAAAAAGCTGGCACAAGCCTGCTTTTTTCCGCTCTGGCAGCGTGGAAACGAGAGAGTGGTCCTCACAAGAAAAAAAATCAATCCATGCTAGCAGAGGATGGTTTCGATCCATCGACCTCTGGGTTATGGGCCCAGCACGCTTCCGCTGCGCCACTCTGCTTCCTGCTCAAAATGCTGTGGTTATGCAGATCAGGAGCCTTCAGAGGAGTGGCATGGGATCGCTGGAGCTATTCTGGCAGGGCTCTCACCTCATTTGCCTAAGAATGTCACAAGGCATGCTGGGTGCAGAAAATCTTCGCCTTCCCCTCTCACAGTCAGTCATAGGGGAAAGTCAAGGCCCTCTCAGTCACTAGCCATGTCACGCCTTTGTCAAGACAGAAGCACCCCCACCCGCTCCTTCTCTGTGATCCTGCGCTACCATGCTCAGGTTTTGGCCTTACCTGGGAGCCAGAGGTGCACCCGGTGAGGGCTTGCCTGGTATGAGCGTTTGGGAGTGTTCGGGACGTGAGTGGACTTTGGACTGGAAGTTCTGTCCATTCGAAGCAGCCAACCTTCCTGCTGCAGACAGGGGCTGTTCCCTTGGGTTTCTTTCACCTTGCTCTCGGATAATTTGGTTGTATGCTGCAGTTGCCTGCGATGACTACAAGGTGGCGCTGCTTTCAGGTAAGAGCACAAATATGCAGAAAATGTTGGGGACTTTTGCCACATTTATCGGTGGTGGGTCTCGCACATTTTTTCCAGGGGAGAGATATTGACCTGAAACACTTTTTACTGCAGAGATGCTGCAGTTCTAAAGGCTGGTCGGGCAGAAGGGCTTAGCCGTTTCATTGCCTGCCCCCCTGCAGCCCATTTATTACCAGCAGTTGTGAGTGGTGACTGCTGTTTGTAAAATATAAAAATTTCAGGACATAGAAAGTCGCAGACGGGGCTTTTGGGATGCCTGCCTATGTCTTTGTTTATTATTTATCTAATAGCTGAGTAATCTGGTCAAGATATTTCTCTTTTTTTTAACATATTGCGTTAGAATAGCTACAGCTTGCTTAATGTATAAATATTAGCACTGCGTTGGCCGGGAATCAAACCCGGGTCAACTGCTTGGAAGGCAGCTATGCTCACCACTATACCACCAACGCTCCATGGCATATGTTTTTTTTAAACTCTAGACATCACAACCATGAGTTCAATGACTATATTGCACCAGTATCAGAGGTATTTTTGGTTTACAGACCAACATGAAAATCAGGAAAAAAGTTCTTGCATCTGCTAAGGAACTGGAGATTGAAACCAATGCAAAAGCTGTGCAGAAAAGGAGAAAGGGAAAGCAGCAGTTCAAATCATTGAAATAAGCATATATTGGCAGCAAGGGAAAAACAGCAGGGTAGAGAAAGAAAACAGCTCCACGAAATTCACAGGAGATTGATAATAGCAGGACAAAAAAAGGGAATAATAACGTTCCAAGCAGGCTCAGAAAGAAGTGCGAGGGTCCCATCTTTCTTTAATGGTCATAACTGTGCATCATTTCCTTTGAAGTGTAGGGTTGATTCTCTGACCATCTGTCTCCCTGACTTTGAGCAGAGACCGATAGTTGAGCAGTCTCCTCCCACAAAAAGCTGGCACAAGCCTGCTGTTTTCCGCTCTGGCAGCGTGGAAACGAGAGAGTGGTCCTCACAAGAAAAAAAATCCATCCATGCTAGAAGAGGATGGTTTTGATCCATCAACCTCTGGGTTATGGGCCCAGCACGCTTCACCTGCGCCACTCTGCTTCCTGTTCAAAATGCTGTGGTTATGCAGATCAGGAGCCTTCAGAGGAGTGGCATGGGATCGCTGGAGCTATTCTGGCAGGGCTCTCACCTCATTTGCCTAAGAATGTCACAAGGCATGCTGGGTGCAGAAAATCTTCGCCTTCCCCTCTCACAGTCAGTCATAGGGGAAAGTCAAGGCCCTCTCAGTCACTAGCCATGTCACGCCTTTGTCAAGACAGAAGCACCCCCACCCGCTCCTTCTCTGTGATCCTGCGCTACCATGCTCAGGTTTTGGCCTTACCTGGGAGCCAGAGGTGCACCCGGTGAGGGCTGAGCGTTTGGGAGCGTTCGGGACGTGAGTGGACTTAGGACTGGAAGTTCTGTCCATTCGAAGCAGCCAACCTTCCTGCTGCAGACAGGGGCTGTTCCCTTGGGTTTCTTTCACCTTGCTCTCGGATAAATTTGGTTGTATGCTGCAGTTGCCTGCGATGACTACAAGGTGGCGCTGCTTTCAGGTAAGAGCACAAATATGCAGAAAATGTTGGGGACTTTTGCCACATTTATCGGTGGTGGGTCTCGCACATTTTTTCCAGGGGAGAGATATTGACCTGAAACACTTTTTACTGCAGAGATGCTGCAGTTCTAAAGGCTGGTCGGGCAGAAGAGCTTAGCCGTTTCATTGCCTGCCCCCCTGCAGCCCATTTATTACCAGCAGTTGTGAGTGGTGACTGCTGTTTGTAAAATATAAAAATTTCAGGACATAGAAAGTCGCAGACGGGGCTTTTCGGATGCCTGCCTATGTCTTTGTTTATTATTTATCTAATAGCTGAGTAATCTGGTCAAGATATTTCTCTTTTTTTTAACATATTGCGTTAGAATAGCTACAGCTTGCTTAATGTATAAATATTAGCACTGCGTTGGCTGGGAATCGAACCCGGGTCAACTGCTTGGAAGGCAGCTATGCTCACCACTATACCACCAATGCTCCGTGGCATATGTTTTTTTTAAACTCTAGACATCACAATCCTGAGTTCAATTACTATATTGCACCAGTATCAGAGGTATTTTTGTTTTACAGACCAACATGAAAATCAGGAATAAAGTTCTTGCAACTGCTAAGGAACTGGAGATTGAAACCAATGCAAAAGCTGCGCAGAAAAGGAGAAAGGGAAAGCAGCAGTTCAAATCATTGAAATAAGCATATATTGGCAGCAAGGGAAAAACAGCAGGGTAGAGAAAGAAAACAGCTCCACGAAATTCACAGGAGATTGATAATAGCAGGACAAAAAAAGGGAATAATAACGTTCCAAGCAGGCTCAGAAAGAAGTGCGAGGGTCCCATCTTTCGTTAATGGTCATAACTGTGCATCATTTTCTTTGAAGTGTAGGGTTGATTCTCTGACAATCTGTCTCCCTGACTTTGAGCAGAGACCGATAGTTGAGCAGTCTCTTCCCACAAAAAGCTGGCACAAGCCTGCTTTTTTCCGCTCTGGCAGCGTGGAAACGAGAGAGTGGTCCTCACAAGAAAAAAAATCAATCCATGCTAGCAGAGGATGGTTTCGATCCATCGACCTCTGGGTTATGGGCCCAGCACGCTTCCGCTGCGCCACTCTGCTTCCTGCTCAAAATGCTGTGGTTATGCAGATCAGGAGCCTTCAGAGGAGTGGCATGGGATCGCTGGAGCTATTCTGGCAGGGCTCTCACCTCATTTGCCTAAGAATGTCACAAGGCATGCTGGGTGCAGAAAATCTTCGCCTTCCCCTCTCACAGTCAGTCATAGGGGAAAGTCAAGGCCCTCTCAGTCACTAGCCATGTCACGCCTTTGTCAAGACAGAAGCACCCCCACCCGCTCCTTCTCTGTGATCCTGCGCTACCATGCTCAGGTTTTGGCCTTACCTGGGAGCCAGAGGTGCACCCGGTGAGGGCTTGCCTGGTATGAGCGTTTGGGAGTGTTCGGGACGTGAGTGGACTTTGGACTGGAAGTTCTGTCCATTCGAAGCAGCCAACCTTCCTGCTGCAGACAGGGGCTGTTCCCTTGGGTTTCTTTCACCTTGCTCTCGGATAATTTGGTTGTATGCTGCAGTTGCCTGCGATGACTACAAGGTGGCGCTGCTTTCAGGTAAGAGCACAAATATGCAGAAAATGTTGGGGACTTTTGCCACATTTATCGGTGGTGGGTCTCGCACATTTTTTCCAGGGGAGAGATATTGACCTGAAACACTTTTTACTGCAGAGATGCTGCAGTTCTAAAGGCTGGTCGGGCAGAAGGGCTTAGCCGTTTCATTGCCTGCCCCCCTGCAGCCCATTTATTACCAGCAGTTGTGAGTGGTGACTGCTGTTTGTAAAATATAAAAATTTCAGGACATAGAAAGTCGCAGACGGGGCTTTTGGGATGCCTGCCTATGTCTTTGTTTATTATTTATCTAATAGCTGAGTAATCTGGTCAAGATATTTCTCTTTTTTTTAACATATTGCGTTAGAATAGCTACAGCTTGCTTAATGTATAAATATTAGCACTGCGTTGGCCGGGAATCAAACCCGGGTCAACTGCTTGGAAGGCAGCTATGCTCACCACTATACCACCAACGCTCCATGGCATATGTTTTTTTTAAACTCTAGACATCACAACCATGAGTTCAATGACTATATTGCACCAGTATCAGAGGTATTTTTGGTTTACAGACCAACATGAAAATCAGGAAAAAAGTTCTTGCATCTGCTAAGGAACTGGAGATTGAAACCAATGCAAAAGCTGTGCAGAAAAGGAGAAAGGGAAAGCAGCAGTTCAAATCATTGAAATAAGCATATATTGGCAGCAAGGGAAAAACAGCAGGGTAGAGAAAGAAAACAGCTCCACGAAATTCACAGGAGATTGATAATAGCAGGACAAAAAAAGGGAATAATAACGTTCCAAGCAGGCTCAGAAAGAAGTGCGAGGGTCCCATCTTTCTTTAATGGTCATAACTGTGCATCATTTCCTTTGAAGTGTAGGGTTGATTCTCTGACCATCTGTCTCCCTGACTTTGAGCAGAGACCGATAGTTGAGCAGTCTCCTCCCACAAAAAGCTGGCACAAGCCTGCTGTTTTCCGCTCTGGCAGCGTGGAAACGAGAGAGTGGTCCTCACAAGAAAAAAAATCCATCCATGCTAGAAGAGGATGGTTTTGATCCATCAACCTCTGGGTTATGGGCCCAGCACGCTTCACCTGCGCCACTCTGCTTCCTGTTCAAAATGCTGTGGTTATGCAGATCAGGAGCCTTCAGAGGAGTGGCATGGGATCGCTGGAGCTATTCTGGCAGGGCTCTCACCTCATTTGCCTAAGAATGTCACAAGGCATGCTGGGTGCAGAAAATCTTCGCCTTCCCCTCTCACAGTCAGTCATAGGGGAAAGTCAAGGCCCTCTTAGTCACTAGCCATGTCACGCCTTTGTCAAGACAGAAGCACCCCCACCCGCTCCTTCTCTGTGATCCTGCGCTACCATGCTCAGGTTTTGGCCTTACCTGGGAGCCAGAGGTGCACCCGGTGAGGGCTGAGCGTTTGGGAGCGTTCGGGACGTGAGTGGACTTAGGACTGGAAGTTCTGTCAATTCGAAGCAGCCAACCTTCCTGCTGCAGACAGGGGCTGTTCCCTTGGGTTTCTTTCACCTTGCTCTCGGATAAATTTGGTTGTATGCTGCAGTTGCCTGCGATGACTACAAGGTGGCGCTGCTTTCAGGTAAGAGCACAAATATGCAGAAAATGTTGGGGACTTTTGCCACATTTATCGGTGGTGGGTCTCGCACATTTTTTCCAGGGGAGAGATATTGACCTGAAACACTTTTTACTGCAGAGATGCTGCAGTTCTAAATGCTGGTCGGGCAGAATGGCTTAGCCGTTTCATTGCCTGCCCCCCTGCAGCCCATTTATTACCAGCAGTTGTGAGTGGTGACTGCTGTTTGTAAAATATAAAAATTTCAGGACATAGAAAGTCGCAGACGGGGCTTTTGGGATGCCTGCCTATGTCTTTGTTTATTATTTATCTAATAGCTGAGTAATCTGGTCAAGATATTTCTCTTTTTTTTAACATATTGCGTTAGAATAGCTACAGCTTGCTTAATGTATAAATATTAGCACTGCGTTGGCTGGGAATCAAACCCGGGTCAACTGCTTGGAAGGCAGCTATGCTCACCACTATACCACCAACGCTCCATGGCATATGCTTTTTTTAAACTCTAGACATCACAACCCTGAGTTCAATGACTATATTGCACCAGTATCAGAGGTATTTTTGGTTTACAGACCAACATGAAAATCAGGAAAAAATTTCTTGCAACTTCTAAGGAACTGGAGATTGAAACCAATGCAAAAGCTGCGCAGAAAAGGAGAAAGGGAAAGCAGCAGTTCAAATCATTGAAATAAGCATATATTGGCAGCAAGGGAAAAACAGCAGGGTAGAGAAAGAAAACAGCTCCACGAAATTCACAGGAGATTGATAATAGCAGGACAAAAAAAGGGAATAATAACGTTCCAAGCAGCCTCAGAAAGAAGTGCGAGGGTCCCATCTTTCGTTAATGGTCATAACTGTGCATCATTTCCTTTGAAGTGTAGGGTTGATTCTCTGACCATCTGTCTCCCTGACTTTGAGCAGAGACCGATAGTTGAGCAGTCTCTTCCCACAAAAAGCCGGCACAAGCCTGCTTTTTTCTGCTCTGGCAGCGTGGAAACGAAAGAGTGGTCCTCACAAGAAAAAAAATCAATCCATGCTAGCAGAGGATGGTTTTGATCCATCGACCTCTGGGTTATGGGCCCAGCACGCTTCCGCTGCGCCACTCTGCTTCCTGCTCAAAATGCTGTGGTTATGCAGATCAGGAGCCTTCAGAGGAGTGGCATGGGATCGCTGGAGCTATTCTGGCAGGGCTCTCACCTCATTTGCCTAAGAATGTCACAAGGCATGCTGGGTGCAGAAAATCTTCGCCTTCCCCTCTCACAGTCAGTCATAGGGGAAAGTCAAGGCCCTCTCAGTCACTAGCCATGTCACGCCTTTGTCAAGACAGAAGCACCCCCACCCGCTCCTTCTCTGTGATCCTGCGCTACCATGCTCAGGTTTTGGCCTTACCTGGGAGCCAGAGGTGCACCCGGTGAGGGCTTGCCCGGTATGAGCGTTTGGGAGCGTTCGGGACGTGAGTGGACTTAGGACTGGAAGTTCTGTCCATTCGAAGCAGCCAACCTTCCTGCTGCAGACAGGGGCTGTTCCCTTGGGTTTCTTTCACCTTGCTCTCGGATAAATTTGGTTGTATGCTGCAGTTGCCTGCGATGACTACAAGGTGGCGCTGCTTTCAGGTAAGAGCACAAATATGCATAAAATGTTGGGGACTTTTGCCACATTTATCGGTGGTGGGTCTCGCACATTTTTTCCAGGGGAGAGATATTGACCTGAAACACTTTTTACTGCAGAGATGCTGCAGTTCTAAAGGCTGGTCGGGCAGAAGGGCTTAGCCGTTTCATTGCCTGCCCCCTGCAGCCCATTTATTACCAGCAGTTGTGAGTGGTGACTGCTGTTTGTAAAATATAAAAATTTCAGGACATAGAAAGTCGCAGACGGGGCTTTTGGGATGCCTGCCTATGTCTTTGTTTATTATTTATCTAATAGCTGAGTAATCTGGTCAAGATATTTCTCTTTTTTTTAACATATTGCGTTAGAATAGCTACAGCTTGCTTAATGTATAAATATTAGCACTGCGTTGGCCGGGAATCAAACCCGGGTCAACTGCTTGGAAGGCAGCTATGCTCACCACTATACCACCAACGCTCCATGGCATATGCTTTTTTTAAACTCTAGACATCACAACCCTGAGTTCAATGACTATATTGCACCAGTATCAGAGGTATTTTTGGTTTACAGACCAACATGAAAATCAGGAAAAAAGTTCTTGCAACTGCTAAGGAACTGGAGATTGAAACCAATGCAAAAGCTGCGCAGAAAAGGAGAAAGGGAAAGCAGCAGTTCAAATCATTGAAATAAGCATATATTGGCAGCAAGGGAAAAACAGCAGGGTAGAGAAAGAAAACAGCTCCACGAAATTCACAGGAGATTGATAATAGCAGGACAAAAAAAGGGAATAATAACGTTCCAAGCAGCCTCAGAAAGAAGTGCGAGGGTCCCATCTTTCGTTAATGGTCATAACTGTGCATCATTTCCTTTGAAGTGTAGGGTTGATTCTCTGACCATCTGTCTCCCTGACTTTGAGCAGAGACCGATAGTTGAGCAGTCTCTTCCCACAAAAAGCCGGCACAAGCCTGCTTTTTTCTGCTCTGGCAGCGTGGAAACGAGAGAGTGGTCCTCACAAGAAAAAAAATCAATCCATGCTAGCAGAGGATGGTTTTGATCCATCGACCTCTGGGTTATGGGCCCAGCACGCTTCCGCTGCGCCACTCTGCTTCCTGCTCAAAATGCTGTGGTTATGCAGATCAGGAGCCTTCAGAGGAGTGGCATGGGATCGCTGGAGCTATTCTGGCAGGGCTCTCACCTCATTTGCCTAAGAATGTCACAAGGCATGCTGGGTGCAGAAAATCTTCGCCTTCCCCTCTCACAGTCAGTCATAGGGGAAAGTCAAGGCCCTCTCAGTCACTAGCCATGTCACGCCTTTGTCAAGACAGAAGCACCCCCACCCGCTCCTTCTCTGTGATCCTGCGCTACCATGCTCAGGTTTTGGCCTTACCTGGGAGCCAGAGGTGCACCCGGTGAGGGCTTGCCCGGTATGAGCGTTTGGGAGCATTCGGGACGTGAGTGGACTTAGGACTGGAAGTTCTGTCCATTCGAAGCAGCCAACCTTCCTGCTGCAGACAGGGGCTGTTCCCTTGGGTTTCTTTCACCTTGCTCTCGGATAAATTTGGTTGTATGCTGCAGTTGCCTGCGATGACTACAAGGTGGCGCTGCTTTCAGGTAAGAGCACAAATATGCAGAAAATGTTGGGGACTTTTGCCACATTTATCGGTGGTGGGTCTCGCACATTTTTTCCAGGGGAGAGATATTGACCTGAAACACTTTTTACTGCAGAGATGCTGCAGTTCTAAAGGCAGGTCGGGCAGAAGGGCTTAGCCGTTTCATTGCCTGCCCCCCTGCAGCCCATTTATTACCAGCAGTTGTGAGTGGTGACTGCTGTTTGTAAAATATAAAAATTTCAGGACATAGAAAGTCGCAGACGGGGCTTTTGGGATGCCTGCCTATGTCTTTGTTTATTATTTATCTAATAGCTGAGTAATCTGGTCAAGATATTTCTCTTTTTTTAACATATTGCGTTAGAATAGCTACAGCTTGCTTAATGTATAAATATTAGCACTGCGTTGGCCGGGAATCAAACCCGGGTCAACTGCTTGGAAGGCAGCTATGCTCACCACTATACCACCAACGCTCCGTGGCATATGTTTTTTTAAAACTCTAGACATCACAACCCTGAGTTCAATGACTATATTGCACCAGTATCAGAGGTATTTTTGGTTTACAGACCAACATGAAAATCAGGAAAAAAGTTCTTGCAACTGCTAAGGAACTGGAGATTGAAACCAATGCAAAAGCTGCGCAGAAAAGGAGAAAGGGAAAGCAGCAGTTCAAATCATTGAAATAAGCATATATTGGCAGCAAGGGAAAAACAGCAGGGTAGAGAAAGAAAACAGCTCCACGAAATTCACAGGAGATTGATAATAGCAGGACAAAAAAAGGGAATAATAACGTTCCAAGCAGGCTCAGAAAGAAGTGCGAGGGTCCCATCTTTCTTTAATGGTCATAACTGTGCATCATTTCCTTTGAAGTGTAGGGTTGATTCTCTGACCATCTGTCTCCCTGACTTTGAGCAGAGACCGATAGTTGAGCAGTCTCTTCCCACAAAAAGCTGGCACAAGCCTGCTGTTTTCCGCTCTGGCAGCGTGGAAACGAGAGAGTGGTCCTCACAAGAAAAAAAATCAACCCATGCTAGCAGAGGATGGTTTTGATCCATCGACCTCTGGGTTATGGGCCCAGCACGCTTCCGCTGCGCCACTCTGCTTCCTGTTCAAAATGCTGTGGTTATGCAGATCAGGAGCCTTCAGAGGAGTGGCATGGGATCGCTGGAGCTATTCTGGCAGGGCTCTCACCTCATTTGCCTAAGAATGTCACAAGGCATGCTGGGTGCAGAAAATCTTCGCCTTCCCCTCTCACAGTCAGTCATAGGGGAAAGTCAAGGCCCTCTCAGTCACTAGCCATGTCACGCCTTTGTCAAGACAGAAGCACCCCCACCCGCTCCTTCTCTGTGATCCTGCGCTACCATGCTCAGGTTTTGGCCTTACCTGGGAGCCAGAGGTGCACCCGGTGAGGGTTTGCCCGGTATGAGCGTTTGGGAGCGTTCGGGACGTGAGTGGACTTAGGACTGGAAGTTCTGTCCATTCGAAGCAGCCAACCTTCCTGCTGCAGACAGGGGCTGTTCCCTTGGGTTTCTTTCACCTTGCTCTCGGATAAATTTGGTTGTATGCTGCAGTTGCCTGCGATGACTACAAGGTGGCGCTGCTTTCAGGTAAGAGCACAAATATGCAGAAAATGTTGGGGACTTTTGCCACATTTATCGGTGGTGGGTCTCGCACATTTTTTCCAGGGGAGAGATATTGACCTGAAACACTTTTTACTGCAGAGATGCTGCAGTTCTAAAGGCTGGTCGGGCAGAAGGGCTTAGCCGTTTCATTGCCTGCCCCCCTGCAGCCCATTTATTACCAGCAGTTGTGAGTGGTGACTGCTGTTTGTAAAATATAAAAATTTCAGGACATAGAAAGTCGCAGACGGGGCTTTTCGGATGCCTGCCTATGTCTTTGTTTATTATTTATCTAATAGCTGAGTAATCTGGTCAAGATATTTCTCTTTTTTTTAACATATTGCGTTAGAATAGCTACAGCTTGCTTAATGTATAAATATTAGCACTGCGTTGGCCGGGAATCGAACCCGGGTCAACTGCTTGGAAGGCAGCTATGCTCACCACTATACCACCAATGCTCCGTGGCATATGTTTTTTTTAAACTCTAGACATCACAATCCTGAGTTCAATGAGTATATTGCACCAGTATCAGAGGTATTTTTGGTTTACAGACCAACATGAAAATCAGGAATAAAGTTCTTGCAACTGCTAAGGAACTGGAGATTGAAACCAATGCAAAAGCTGCGCGGAAAAGGAGAAAGGGAAAGCAGCAGTTCAAATCATTGAAATAAGCATATTTTGGCAGCAAGGGAAAAACAGCAGGGTAGAGAAAGAAAACAGCTCCACGAAATTCACAGGAGATTGATAATAGCAGGACAAAAAAAGGGAATAATAACGTTCCAAGCAGCCTCAGAAAGAAGTGCGAGGGTCCCATCTTTCGTTAATGGTCATAACTGTGCATCATTTTCTTTGAAGTGTAGGGTTGATTCTCTGACAATCTGTCTCCCTGACTTTGAGCAGAGACCGATAGTTGAGCAGTCTCTTCCCACAAAAAGCTGGCACAAGCCTGCTTTTTTCCGCTCTGGCAGCGTGGAAACGAGAGAGTGGTCCTCACAAGAAAAAAAATCAATCCATGCTAGCAGAGGATGGTTTCGATCCATCGACCTCTGGGTTATGGGCCCAGCACGCTTCCGCTGCGCCACTCTGCTTCCTGCTCAAAATGCTGTGGTTATGCAGATCAGGAGCCTTCAGAGGAGTGGCATGGGATCGCTGGAGCTATTCTGGCAGGGCTCTCACCTCATTTGCCTAAGAATGTCACAAGGCATGCTGGGTGCAGAAAATCTTCGCCTTCCCCTCTCACAGTCAGTCATAGGGGAAAGTCAAGGCCCTCTCAGTCACTAGCCATGTCACGCCTTTGTCAAGACAGAAGCACCCCCACCCGCTCCTTCTCTGTGATCCTGCGCTACCATGCTCAGGTTTTGGCCTTACCTGGGAGCCAGAGGTGCACCCGGTGAGGGCTTGCCCGGTATGAGCGTTTGGGAGCGTTCGGGACGTGAGTGGACTTAGGACTGGAAGTTCTGTCCATTCGAAGCAGCCAACCTTCCTGCTGCAGACAGGGGCTGTTCCCTTGGGTTTCTTTCACCTTGCTCTCGGATAAATTTGGTTGTATGCTGCAGTTGCCTGCGATGACTACAAGGTGGCGCTGCTTTCAGGTAAGAGCACAAATATGCAGAAAATGTTGGGGACTTTTGCCACATTTATCGGTGGTGGGTCTCGCACATTTTTTCCAGGGGAGAGATATTGAACTGAAACACTTTTTACTGCAGAGATGCTGCAGTTCTAAAGGCAGGTCGGGCAGAAGGGCTTAGCCGTTTCATTGCCTGCCCCCCTGCAGCCCATTTATTACCAGCAGTTGTGAGTGGTGACTGCTGTTTGTAAAATATAAAAATTTCAGGACATAGAAAGTCGCAGACGGGGCTTTTGGGATGCCTGCCTATGTCTTTGTTTATTATTTATCTAATAGCTGAGTAATCTGGTCAAGATATTTCTCTTTTTTTTAACATATTGCGTTAGAATAGCTACAGCTTGCTTAATGTATAAATATTAGCACTGCGTTGGCCGGGAATCAAACCCGGGTCAACTGCTTGGAAGGCAGCTATGCTCACCACTATACCACCAACGCTCCATGGCATATGTTTTTTTTAAACTCTAGACATCACAACCATGAGTTCAATGACTATATTGCACCAGTATCAGAGGTATTTTTGGTTTACAGACCAACATGAAAATCAGGAAAAAAGTTCTTGCATCTGCTAAGGAACTGGAGATTGAAACCAATGCAAAAGCTGTGCAGAAAAGGAGAAAGGGAAAGCAGCAGTTCAAATCATTGAAATAAGCATATATTGGCAGCAAGGGAAAAACAGCAGGGTAGAGAAAGAAAACAGCTCCACGAAATTCACAGGAGATTGATAATAGCAGGACAAAAAAAGGGAATAATAACGTTCCAAGCAGGCTCAGAAAGAAGTGCGAGGGTCCCATCTTTCTTTAATGGTCATAACTGTGCATCATTTCCTTTGAAGTGTAGGGTTGATTCTCTGACCATCTGTCTCCCTGACTTTGAGCAGAGACCGATAGTTGAGCAGTCTCTTCCCACAAAAAGCTGGCACAAGCCTGCTGTTTTCCGCTCTGGCAGCGTGGAAACGAGAGAGTGGTCCTCACAAGAAAAAAAATCAATCCATGCTAGAAGAGGATGGTTTTGATCCATCAACCTCTGGGTTATGGGCCCTGCACGCTTCACCTGCGCCACTCTGCTTCCTGTTGAAAATGCTGTGGTTATGCAGATCAGGAGCCTTCAGAGGAGTGGCATGGGATCGCTGGAGCTATTCTGGCAGGGCTCTCACCTCATTTGCCTAAGAATGTCACAAGGCATGCTGGGTGCAGAAAATCTTCGCCTTCCCCTCTCACAGTCAGTCATAGGGGAAAGTCAAGGCCCTCTCAGTCACTAGCCATGTCACGCCTTTCTCAAGACAGAAGCACCCCCACCCGCTCCTTCTCTGTGATCCTGCGCTACCATGCTCAGGTTTTGGCCTTACCTGGGAGCCAGAGGTGCACCCGGTGAGGGCTGAGCGTTTGGGAGCGTTCGGGACGTGAGTGGACTTAGGACTGGAAGTTCTGTCAATTCGAGGCAGCCAACCTTCCTGCTGCAGACAGGGGCTGTTCCCTTGGGTTTCTTTCACCTTGCTCTCGGATAAATTTGGTTGTATGCTGCAGTTGCCTGCGATGACTACAAGGTGGCGCTGCTTTCAGGTAAGAGCACAAATATGCAGAAAATGTTGGGGACTTTTGCCACATTTATCGGTGGTGGGTCTCGCACATTTTTTCCAGGGGAGAGATATTGACCTGAAACACTTTTTACTGCAGAGATGCTGCAGTTCTAAAGGCTGGTCGGGCAGAATGGCTTAGCCGTTTCATTGCCTGCCCCCCTGCAGCCCATTTATTACCAGCAGTTGTGAGTGGTGACTGCTGTTTGTAAAATATAAAAATTTCAGGACATAGAAAGTCGCAGACGGGGCTTTTGGGATGCCTGCCTATGTCTTTGTTTATTATTTATCTAATAGCTGAGTAATCTGGTCAAGATATTTCTCTTTTTTTTAACATATTGCGTTAGAATAGCTACAGCTTGCTTAATGTATAAATATTAGCACTGCGTTGGCCGGGAATCAAACCCGGGTCAACTGCTTGGAAGGCAGCTATGCTCACCACTATACCACCAACGCTCCATGGCATATTTTTTTTTTTAAACTCTAGACATCACAACCCTGAGTTCAATGACTATATTGCACCAGTATCAGAGGTATTTTTGGTTTACAGACCAACATGAAAATCAGGAAAAAAGTTCTTGCATCTGCTAAGGAACTGGAGATTGAAACCAATGCAAAAGCTGCGCAGAAAAGGAGAAAGGGAAAGCAGCAGTTCAAATCATTGAAATAAGCATATATTGGCAGCAAGGGAAAAACAGCAGGGTAGAGAAAGAAAACAGCTCCACGAAATTCACAGGAGATTGATAATAGCAGGACAAAAAAAGGGAATAATAACGTTCCAAGCAGGCTCAGAAAGAAGTGCGAGGGTCCCATCTTTCTTTAATGGTCATAACTGTGCATCATTTCCTTTGAAGTGTAGGGTTGATTCTCTGACCATCTGTCTCCCTGACTTTGAGCAGAGACCGATAGTTGAGCAGTCTCTTCCCACAAAAAGCTGGCACAAGCCTGCTGTTTTCCGCTCTGGCAGCGTGGAAACGAGAGAGTGGTCCTCACAAGAAAAAAAATCAATCCATGCTAGAAGAGGATGGTTTTGATCCATCAACCTCTGGGTTATGGGCCCAGCACGCTTCCGCTGCGCCACTCTGCTTCATGTTCAAAATGCTGTGGTTATGCAGATCAGGAGCCTTCAGAGGAGTGGCATGGGATCGCTGGAGCTATTCTGGCAGGGCTCTCACCTCATTTGCCTAAGAATGTCACAAGGCATGCTGGGTGCAGAAAATCTTCGCCTTCCCCTCTCACAGTCAGTCATAGGGGAAAGTCAAGGCCCTCTCAGTCACTAGCCATGTCACGCCTTTGTCAAGACAGAAGCACCCCCACCCGCTCCTTCTCTGTGATCCTGCGCTACCATGCTCAGGTTTTGGCCTTACCTGGGAGCCAGAGGTGCACCCGGTGAGGGCTTGCCCGGTATGAGCGTTTGGGAGCGTTCGGGACGTGAGTGGACTTAGGACTGGAAGTTCTGTCCATTCGAAGCAGCCAACCTTCCTGCTGCAGACAGGGGCTGTTCCCTTGGGTTTCTTTCACCTTGCTCTCGGATAAATTTGGTTGTATGCTGCAGTTGCCTGCGATGACTACAAGGTGGCGCTGCTTTCAGGTAAGAGCACAAATATGCATAAAATGTTGGGGACTTTTGCCACATTTATCGGTGGTGGGTCTCGCACATTTTTTCCAGGGGAGAGATATTGACCTGAAACACTTTTTACTGCAGAGATGCTGCAGTTCTAAAGGCTGGTCGGGCAGAAGGGCTTAGCCGTTTCATTGCCTGCCCCCTGCAGCCCATTTATTACCAGCAGTTGTGAGTGGTGACTGCTGTTTGTAAAATATAAAAATTTCAGGACATAGAAAGTCGCAGACGGGGCTTTTGGGATGCCTGCCTATGTCTTTGTTTATTATTTATCTAATAGCTGAGTAATCTGGTCAAGATATTTCTCTTTTTTTTAACATATTGCGTTAGAATAGCTACAGCTTGCTTAATGTATAAATATTAGCACTGCGTTGGCCGGGAATCAAACCCGGGTCAACTGCTTGGAAGGCAGCTATGCTCACCACTATACCACCAACGCTCTATGGCATATGCTTTTTTTAAACTCTAGACATCACAACCCTGAGTTCAATGACTGTATTGCACCAGTATCAGAGGTATTTTTGGTTTACAGACCAACATGAAAATCAGGAAAAAAGTTCTTGCAACTGCTAAGGAACTGGAGATTGAAACCAATGCAAAAGCTGCGCAGAAAAGGAGAAAGGGAAAGCAGCAGTTCAAATCATTGAAATAAGCATATATTGGCAGCAAGGGAAAAACAGCAGGGTAGAGAAAGAAAACAGCTCCACGAAATTCACAGGAGATTGATAATAGCAGGACAAAAAAAGGGAATAATAACGTTCCAAGCAGCCTCAGAAAGAAGTGCGAGGGTCCCATCTTTCGTTAATGGTCATAACTGTGCATCATTTCCTTTGAAGTGTAGGGTTGATTCTCTGACCATCTGTCTCCCTGACTTTGAGCAGAGACCGATAGTTGAGCAGTCTCTTCCCACAAAAAGCCGGCACAAGCCTGCTTTTTTCTGCTCTGGCAGCGTGGAAACGAGAGAGTGGTCCTCACAAGAAAAAAAATCAATCCATGCTAGCAGAGGATGGTTTTGATCCATCGACCTCTGGGTTATGGGCCCAGCACGCTTCCGCTGCGCCACTCTGCTTCCTGCTCAAAATGCTGTGGTTATGCAGATCAGGAGCCTTCAGAGGAGTGGCATGGGATCGCTGGAGCTATTCTGGCAGGGCTCTCACCTCATTTGCCTAAGAATGTCACAAGGCATGCTGGGTGCAGAAAATCTTCGCCTTCCCCTCTCACAGTCAGTCATAGGGGAAAGTCAAGGCCCTCTCAGTCACTAGCCATGTCACGCCTTTGTCAAGACAGAAGCACCCCCACCCGCTCCTTCTCTGTGATCCTGCGCTACCATGCTCAGGTTTTGGCCTTACCTGGGAGCCAGAGGTGCACCCGGTGAGGGCTTGCCCGGTATGAGCGTTTGGGAGCATTCGGGACGTGAGTGGACTTAGGACTGGAAGTTCTGTCCATTCGAAGCAGCCAACCTTCCTGCTGCAGACAGGGGCTGTTCCCTTGGGTTTCTTTCACCTTGCTCTCGGATAAATTTGGTTGTATGCTGCAGTTGCCTGCGATGACTACAAGGTGGCGCTGCTTTCAGGTAAGAGCACAAATATGCAGAAAATGTTGGGGACTTTTGCCACATTTATCGGTGGTGGGTCTCGCACATTTTTTCCAGGGGAGAGATATTGACCTGAAACACTTTTTACTGCAGAGATGCTGCAGTTCTAAAGGCAGGTCGGGCAGAAGGGCTTAGCCGTTTCATTGCCTGCCCCCCTGCAGCCCATTTATTACCAGCAGTTGTGAGTGGTGACTGCTGTTTGTAAAATATAAAAATTTCAGGACATAGAAAGTCGCAGACGGGGCTTTTGGGATGCCTGCCTATGTCTTTGTTTATTATTTATCTAATAGCTGAGTAATCTGGTCAAGATATTTCTCTTTTTTTAACATATTGCGTTAGAATAGCTACAGCTTGCTTAATGTATAAATATTAGCACTGCGTTGGCCGGGAATCAAACCCGGGTCAACTGCTTGGAAGGCAGCTATGCTCACCACTATACCACCAACGCTCCGTGGCATATGTTTTTTTAAAACTCTAGACATCACAACCCTGAGTTCAATGACTATATTGCACCAGTATCAGAGGTATTTTTGGTTTACAGACCAACATGAAAATCAGGAAAAAAGTTCTTGCAACTGCTAAGGAACTGGAGATTGAAACCAATGCAAAAGCTGCGCAGAAAAGGAGAAAGGGAAAGCAGCAGTTCAAATCATTGAAATAAGCATATATTGGCAGCAAGGGAAAAACAGCAGGGTAGAGAAAGAAAACAGCTCCACGAAATTCACAGGAGATTGATAATAGCAGGACAAAAAAAGGGAATAATAACGTTCCAAGCAGGCTCAGAAAGAAGTGCGAGGGTCCCATCTTTCTTTAATGGTCATAACTGTGCATCATTTCCTTTGAAGTGTAGGGTTGATTCTCTGACCATCTGTCTCCCTGACTTTGAGCAGAGACCGATAGTTGAGCAGTCTCTTCCCACAAAAAGCTGGCACAAGCCTGCTGTTTTCCGCTCTGGCAGCGTGGAAACGAGAGAGTGGTCCTCACAAGAAAAAAAATCAATCCATGCTAGCAGAGGATGGTTTTGATCCATCGACCTCTGGGTTATGGGCCCAGCACGCTTCCGCTGCGCCACTCTGCTTCCTGTTCAAAATGCTGTGGTTATGCAGATCAGGAGCCTTCAGAGGAGTGGCACGGGATCGCTGGAGCTATTCTGGCAGGGCTCTCACCTCATTTGCCTAAGAATGTCACAAGGCATGCTGGGTGCAGAAAATCTTCGCCTTCCCCTCTCACAGTCAGTCATAGGGGAAAGTCAAGGCCCTCTCAGTCACTAGCCATGTCACGCCTTTGTCAAGACAGAAGCACCCCCACCCGCTCCTTCTCTGTGATCCTGCGCTACCATGCTCAGGTTTTGGCCTTACCTGGGAGCCAGAGGTGCACCCGGTGAGGGTTTGCCCGGTATGAGCGTTTGGGAGCGTTCGGGACGTGAGTGGACTTAGGACTGGAAGTTCTGTCCATTCAAAGCAGCCAACCTTCCTGCTGCAGACAGGGGCTGTTCCCTTGGGTTTCTTTCACCTTGCTCTCGGATAAATTTGGTTGTATGCTGCAGTTGCCTGCGATGACTACAAGGTGGCGCTGCTTTCAGGTAAGAGCACAAATATGCAGAAAATGTTGGGGACTTTTGCCACATTTATCGGTGGTGGGTCTCGCACATTTTTTCCAGGGGAGAGATATTGACCTGAAACACTTTTTACTGCAGAGATGCTGCAGTTCTAAAGGCTGGTCGGGCAGAAGGGCTTAGCCGTTTCATTGCCTGCCCCCCTGCAGCCCATTTATTACCAGCAGTTGTGAGTGGTGACTGCTGTTTGTAAAATATAAAAATTTCAGGACATAGAAAGTCGCAGACGGGGCTTTTCGGATGCCTGCCTATGTCTTTGTTTATTATTTATCTAATAGCTGAGTAATCTGGTCAAGATATTTCTCTTTTTTTTAACATATTGCGTTAGAATAGCTACAGCTTGCTTAATGTATAAATATTAGCACTGCGTTGGCCGGGAATCGAACCCGGGTCAACTGCTTGGAAGGCAGCTATGCTCACCACTATACCACCAATGCTCCGTGGCATATGTTTTTTTTAAACTCTAGACATCACAATCCTGAGTTCAATGACTATATTGCACCAGTATCAGAGGTATTTTTGGTTTACAGACCAACATGAAAATCAGGAATAAAGTTCTTGCAACTGCTAAGGAACTGGAGATTGAAACCAATGCAAAAGCTGCGCGGAAAAGGAGAAAGGGAAAGCAGCAGTTCAAATCATTGAAATAAGCATATATTGGCAGCAAGGGAAAAACAGCAGGGTAGAGAAAGAAAACAGCTCCACGAAATTCACAGGAGATTGATAATAGCAGGACAAAAAAAGGGAATAATAACGTTCCAAGCAGCCTCAGAAAGAAGTGCGAGGGTCCCATCTTTCGTTAATGGTCATAACTGTGCATCATTTTCCTTGAAGTGTAGGGTTGATTCTCTGACAATCTGTCTCCCTGACTTTGAGCAGAGACCGATAGTTGAGCAGTCTCTTCCCACAAAAAGCTGGCACAAGCCTGCTTTTTTCCGCTCTGGCAGCGTGGAAACGAGAGAGTGGTCCTCACAAGAAAAAAAATCAATCCATGCTAGCAGAGGATGGTTTCGATCCATCGACCTCTGGGTTATGGGCCCAGCACGCTTCCGCTGCGCCACTCTGCTTCCTGCTCAAAATGCTGTGGTTATGCAGATCAGGAGCCTTCAGAGGAGTGGCATGGGATCGCTGGAGCTATTCTGGCAGGGCTCTCACCTCATTTGCCTAAGAATGTCACAAGGCATGCTGGGTGCAGAAAATCTTCGCCTTCCCCTCTCACAGTCAGTCATAGGGGAAAGTCAAGGCCCTCTCAGTCACTAGCCATGTCACGCCTTTGTCAAGACAGAAGCACCCCCACCCGCTCCTTCTCTGTGATCCTGCGCTACCATGCTCAGGTTTTGGCCTTACCTGGGAGCCAGAGGTGCACCCGGTGAGGGCTTGCCTGGTATGAGCGTTTGGCAGCGTTCGGGACGTGAGTGGACTTTGGACTGGAAGTTCTGTCCATTCGAAGCAGCCAACCTTCCTGCTGCAGACAGGGGCTGTTCCCTTGGGTTTCTTTCACCTTGCTCTCGGATAATTTGGTTGTATGCTGCAGTTGCCTGCGATGACTACAAGGTGGCGCTGCTTTCAGGTAAGAGCACAAATATGCAGAAAATGTTGGGGACTTTTGCCACATTTATCGGTGGTGGGTCTCGCACATTTTTTCCAGGGGAGAGATATTGACCTGAAACACTTTTTACTGCAGAGATGCTGCAGTTCTAAAGGCAGGTCGGGCAGAAGGGCTTAGCCGTTTCATTGCCTGCCCCCCTGCAGCCCATTTATTACCAGCAGTTGTGAGTGGTGACTGCTGTTTGTAAAATATAAAAATTTCAGGACATAGAAAGTCGCAGACGGGGCTTTTGGGAGGCCTGCCTATGTCTTTGTTTATTATTTATCTAATAGCTGAGTAATCTGGTCAAGATATTTCTCTTTTTTTAACATATTGCGTTAGAATAGCTACAGCTTGCTTAATGTATAAATATTAGCACTGCGTTGGCCGGGAATCAAACCCGGGTCAACTGCTTGGAAGGCAGCTATGCTCACCACTATACCACCAACGCTCCGTGGCATATGTTTTTTTAAAACTCTAGACATCACAACCCTGAGTTCAATGACTATATTGCACCAGTATCAGAGGTATTTTTGGTTTACAGACCAACATGAAAATCAGGAATAAAGTTCTTGCAACTGCTAAGGAACTGGAGATTGAAACCAATGCAAAAGCTGCGCAGAAAAGGAGAAAGGGAAAGCAGCAGTTCAAATCATTGAAATAAGCATATATTGGCAGCAAGGGAAAAACAGCAGGGTAGAGAAAGAAAACAGCTCCACGAAATTCACAGGAGATTGATAATAGCAGGACAAAAAAAGGGAATAATAACGTTCCAAGCAGCCTCAGAAAGAAGTGCGAGGGTCCCATCTTTCGTTAATGGTCATAACTGTGCATCATTTTCTTTGAAGTGTAGGGTTGATTCTCTGACAATCTGTCTCCCTGACTTTGAGCAGAGACCGATAGTTGAGCAGTCTCTTCCCACAAAAAGCTGGCACAAGCCTGCTTTTTTCCGCTCTGGCAGCGTGGAAACGAGAGAGTGGTCCTCACAAGAAAAAAAATCAATCCATGCTAGCAGAGGATGGTTTCGATCCATCGACCTCTGGGTTATGGGCCCAGCACGCTTCCGCTGCGCCACTCTGCTTCCTGCTCACAATGCTGTGGTTATGCAGATCAGGAGCCTTCAGAGGAGTGGCATGGGATCGCTGGAGCTATTCTGGCAGGGCTCTCACCTCATTTGCCTAAGAATGTCACAAGGCATGCTGGGTGCAGAAAATCTTCGCCTTCCCCTCTCACAGTCAGTCATAGGGGAAAGTCAAGGCCCTCTCAGTCACTAGCCATGTCACGCCTTTGTCAAGACAGAAGCACCCCCACCCGCTCCTTCTCTGTGATCCTACGCTACCATGCTCAGGTTTTGGCCTTACCTGGGAGCCAGAGGTGCACCCGGTGAGGGCTTGCCTGGTATGAGCGTTTGGGAGTGTTCGGGACGTGAGTGGACTTTGGACTGGAAGTTCTGTCCATTCGAAGCAGCCAACCTTCCTGCTGCAGACAGGGGCTGTTCCCTTGGGTTTCTTTCACCTTGCTCTCGGATAAATTTGGTTGTATGCTGCAGTTGCCTGCGATGACTACAAGGTGGCGCTGCTTTCAGGTAAGAGCACAAAAATGCAGAAAATGTTGGGGACTTTTGCCACATTTATCGGTGGTGGGTCTCGCACATTTTTTCCAGGGGAGAGATATTGACCTGAAACACTTTTTACTGCAGAGATGCTGCAGTTCTAAAGGCTGGTCGGGCAGAAGGGCTTAGCCGTTTCATTGCCTGCCCCCCTGCAGCCCATTTATTACCAGCAGTTGTGAGTGGTGACTGCTGTTTGTAAAATATAAAAATTTCAGGACATAGAAAGTCGCAGACGGGGCTTTTGGGATGCCTGCCTATGTCTTTGTTTATTATTTATCTAATAGCTGAGTAATCTGGTCAAGATATTTCTCTTTTTTTTAACATATTGCGTTAGAATAGCTACAGCTTGCTTAATGTATAAATATTAGCACTGCGTTGGCCGGGAATCAAACCCGGGTCAACTGCTTGGAAGGCAGCTATGCTCACCACTATACCACCAACGCTCCATGGCATATGTTTTTTTTAAACTCTAGACATCACAACCATGAGTTCAATGACTATATTGCACCAGTATCAGAGGTATTTTTGGTTTACAGACCAACATGAAAATCAGGAAAAAAGTTCTTGCATCTGCTAAGGAACTGGAGATTGAAACCAATGCAAAAGCTGTGCAGAAAAGGAGAAAGGGAAAGCAGCAGTTCAAATCATTGAAATAAGCATATATTGGCAGCAAGGGAAAAACAGCAGGGTAGAGAAAGAAAACAGCTCCACGAAATTCACAGGAGATTGATAATAGCAGGACAAAAAAAGGGAATAATAACGTTCCAAGCAGGCTCAGAAAGAAGTGCGAGGGTCCCATCTTTCTTTAATGGTCACAACTGTGCATCATTTCCTTTGAAGTGTAGAGTTGATTCTCTGACCATCTGTCTCCCTGACTTTGAGCAGAGACCGATAGTTGAGCAGTCTCTTCCCACAAAAAGCTGGCACAAGCCTGCTGTTTTCCGCTCTGGCAGCGTGGAAACGAGATTGGTCCTCACAAGAAAAAAAATCAATCCATGCTAGAAGAGGATGGTTTTGATCCATCAACCTCTGGGTTATGGGCCCAGCACGCTTCACCTGCGCCACTCTGCTTCCTGATCAAAATGCTGTGGTTATGCAGATCAGGAGCCTTCAGAGGAGTGGCATGGGATCGCTGGAGCTATTCTGGCAGGGCTCTCACCTCATTTGCCTAAGAATGTCACAAGGCATGCTGGGTGCAGAAAATCTTCGCCTTCCCCTCTCACAGTCAGTCATAGGGGAAAGTCAAGGCCCTCTCAGTCACTAGCCATGTCACGCCTTTGTCAAGACAGAAGCACCCCCACCCGCTCCTTCTCTGTGATCCTGCGCTACCATGCTCAGGTTTTGGCCTTACCTGGGAGCCAGAGGTGCACCCGGTGAGGGCTGAGCGTTTGGGAGCGTTCGGGACGTGAGTGGACTTAGGACTGGAAGTTCTGTCAATTCGAAGCAGCCAACCTTCCTGCTGCAGACAGGGGCTGTTCCCTTGGGTTTCTTTCACCTTGCTCTCGGATAAATTTGGTTGTATGCTGCAGTTGCCTGCGATGACTACAAGGTGGCGCTGCTTTCAGGTAAGAGCACAAATATGCAGAAAATGTTGGGGACTTTTGCCACATTTGTCGGTGGTGGGTCTCGCACATTTTTTCCAGGGGAGAGATATTGACCTGAAACACTTTTTACTGCAGAGATGCTGCAGTTCTAAAGGCTGGTCGGGCAGAATGGCTTAGCCGTTTCATTGCCTGCCCCCCTGCAGCCCATTTATTACCAGCAGTTGTGAGTGGTGACTGCTGTTTGTAAAATATAAAAATTTCAGGACTTAGAAAGTCGCAGACGGGGCTTTTGGGAGGCCTGCCTATGTCTTTGTTTATTATTTATCTAATAGCTGAGTAATCTGGTCAAGATATTTCTCTTTTTTTAACATATTGCGTTAGAATAGCTACAGCTTGCTTAATGTATAAATATTAGCACTGCGTTGGCCGGGAATCAAACCCGGGTCAACTGCTTGGAAGGCAGCTATGCTCACCACTATACCACCAACGCTCCGTGGCATATGTTTTTTTAAAACTCTAGACATCACAACCCTGAGTTCAATGACTATATTGCACCAGTATCAGAGGTATTTTTGGTTTACAGACCAACATGAAAATCAGGAATAAAGTTCTTGCAACTGCTAAGGAACTGGAGATTGAAACCAATGCAAAAGCTGCGCAGAAAAGGAGAAAGGGAAAGCAGCAGTTCAAATCATTGAAATAAGCATATATTGGCAGCAAGGGAAAAACAGCAGGGTAGAGAAAGAAAACAGCTCCACGAAATTCACAGGAGATTGATAATAGCAGGACAAAAAAAGGGAATAATAACGTTCCAAGCAGCCTCAGAAAGAAGTGCGAGGGTCCCATCTTTCGTTAATGGTCATAACTGTGCATCATTTTCTTTGAAGTGTAGGGTTGATTCTCTGACAATCTGTCTCCCTGACTTTGAGCAGAGACCGATAGTTGAGCAGTCTCTTCCCACAAAAAGCTGGCACAAGCCTGCTTTTTTCCGCTCTGGCAGCGTGGAAACGAGAGAGTGGTCCTCACAAGAAAAAAAATCAATCCATGCTAGCAGAGGATGGTTTCGATCCATCGACCTCTGGGTTATGGGCCCAGCACGCTTCCGCTGCGCCACTCTGCTTCCTGCTCACAATGCTGTGGTTATGCAGATCAGGAGCCTTCAGAGGAGTGGCATGGGATCGCTGGAGCTATTCTGGCAGGGCTCTCACCTCATTTGCCTAAGAATGTCACAAGGCATGCTGGGTGCAGAAAATCTTCGCCTTCCCCTCTCACAGTCAGTCATAGGGGAAAGTCAAGGCCCTCTCAGTCACTAGCCATGTCACGCCTTTGTCAAGACAGAAGCACCCCCACCCGCTCCTTCTCTGTGATCCTACGCTACCATGCTCAGGTTTTGGCCTTACCTGGGAGCCAGAGGTGCACCCGGTGAGGGCTTGCCTGGTATGAGCGTTTGGGAGTGTACGGGACGTGAGTGGACTTTGGACTGGAAGTTCTGTCCATTCGAAGCAGCCAACCTTCCTGCTGCAGACAGGGGCTGTTCCCTTGGGTTTCTTTCACCTTGCTCTCGGATAAATTTGGTTGTATGCTGCAGTTGCCTGCGATGACTACAAGGTGGCGCTGCTTTCAGGTAAGAGCACAAAAATGCAGAAAATGTTGGGGACTTTTGCCACATTTATCGGTGGTGGGTCTCGCACATTTTTTCCAGGGGAGAGATATTGACCTGAAACACTTTTTACTGCAGAGATGCTGCAGTTCTAAAGGCTGGTCGGGCAGAAGGGCTTAGCCGTTTCATTGCCTGCCCCCCTGCAGCCCATTTATTACCAGCAGTTGTGAGTGGTGACTGCTGTTTGTAAAATATAAAAATTTCAGGACATAGAAAGTCGCAGACGGGGCTTTTGGGATGCCTGCCTATGTCTTTGTTTATTATTTATCTAATAGCTGAGTAATCTGGTCAAGATATTTCTCTTTTTTTTAACATATTGCGTTAGAATAGCTACAGCTTGCTTAATGTATAAATATTAGCACTGCGTTGGCCGGGAATCAAACCCGGGTCAACTGCTTGGAAGGCAGCTATGCTCACCACTATACCACCAACGCTCCATGGCATATGTTTTTTTTAAACTCTAGACATCACAACCATGAGTTCAATGACTATATTGCACCAGTATCAGAGGTATTTTTGGTTTACAGACCAACATGAAAATCAGGAAAAAAGTTCTTGCATCTGCTAAGGAACTGGAGATTGAAACCAATGCAAAAGCTGTGCAGAAAAGGAGAAAGGGAAAGCAGCAGTTCAAATCATTGAAATAAGCATATATTGGCAGCAAGGGAAAAACAGCAGGGTAGAGAAAGAAAACAGCTCCACGAAATTCACAGGAGATTGATAATAGCAGGACAAAAAAAGGGAATAATAACGTTCCAAGCAGGCTCAGAAAGAAGTGCGAGGGTCCCATCTTTCTTTAATGGTCACAACTGTGCATCATTTCCTTTGAAGTGTAGGGTTGATTCTCTGACCATCTGTCTCCCTGACTTTGAGCAGAGACCGATAGTTGAGCAGTCTCTTCCCACAAAAAGCTGGCACAAGCCTGCTGTTTTCCGCTCTGGCAGCGTGGAAACGAGATTGGTCCTCACAAGAAAAAAAATCAATCCATGCTAGAAGAGGATGGTTTTGATCCATCAACCTCTGGGTTATGGGCCCAGCTCGCTTCACCTGCGCCACTCTGCTTCCTGATCAAAATGCTGTGGTTATGCAGATCAGGAGCCTTCAGAGGAGTGGCATGGGATCGCTGGAGCTATTCTGGCAGGGCTCTCACCTCATTTGCCTAAGAATGTCACAAGGCATGCTGGATGCAGAAAATCTTCGCCTTCCCCTCTCACAGTCAGTCATAGGGGAAAGTCAAGGCCCTCTCAGTCACTAGCCATGTCACGCCTTTGTCAAGACAGAAGCACCCCCACCCGCTCCTTCTCTGTGATCCTGCGCTACCATGCTCAGGTTTTGGCCTTACCTGGGAGCCAGAGGTGCACCCGGTGAGGGCTGAGCGTTTGGGAGCGTTCGGGACGTGAGTGGACTTAGGACTGGAAGTTCTGTCAATTCGAAGCAGCCAACCTTCCTGCTGCAGACAGGGGCTGTTCCCTTGGGTTTCTTTCACCTTGCTCTCGGATAAATTTGGTTGTATGCTGCAGTTGCCTGCGATGACTACAAGGTGGCGCTGCTTTCAGGTAAGAGCACAAATATGCAGAAAATGTTGGGGACTTTTGCCACATTTATCGGTGGTGGGTCTCGCACATTTTTTCCAGGGGAGAGATATTGACCTGAAACACTTTTTACTGCAGAGATGCTGCAGTTCTAAAGGCTGGTCGGGCAGAATGGCTTAGCCGTTTCATTGCCTGCCCCCCTGCAGCCCATTTATTACCAGCAGTTGTGAGTGGTGACTGCTGTTTGTAAAATATAAAAATTTCAGGACATAGAAAGTCGCAGACGGGGCTTTTGGGATGCCTGCCTATGTCTTTGTTTATTATTTATCTAATAGCTGAGTAATCTGGTCAAGATATTTCTCTTTTTTTTAACATATTGCGTTAGAATAGCTACAGCTTGCTTAATGTATAAATATTAGCACTGCGTTGGCCGGGAATCAAACCCAGGTCAACTGCTTGGAAGGCAGCTATGCTCACCACTATACCACCAACACTCCATGGCATATGTTTTTTTTAAACTCTAGACATCACAACCCTGAGTTCAATGACTATATTGCACCAGTATCAGAGGTATTTTTGGTTTACAGACCAACATGAAATTCAGGAAAAAAGTTCTTGCATCTGCTAAGGAACTGGAGATTGAAACCAATGCAAAAGCTGCGCAGAAAAGGAGAAAGGGAAAGCAGCAGTTCAAATCATTGAAATAAGCATATATTGGCAGCAAGGGAAAAACAGCAGGGTAGAGAAAGAAAACAGCTCCACGAAATTCACAGGAGATTGATAATAGCAGGACAAAAAAAGGGAATAATAACGTTCCAAGCAGGCTCAGAAAGAAGTGCGAGGGTCCCATCTTTCTTTAATGGTCATAACTGTGCATCATTTCCTTTGAAGTGTAGGGTTGATTCTCTGACCATCTGTCTCCCTGACTTTGAGCAGAGACCGATAGTTGAGCAGTCTCTTCCCACAAAAAGCTGGCACAAGCCTGCTGTTTTCCGCTCTGGCAGCGTGGAAACGAGAGAGTGGTCCCACAAGAAAAAAAATCAATCCATGCTAGAAGAGTATGGTTTTGATCCATCAAGCTCTGGGTTATGGGCCCAGCACGCTTCCGCTGCGCCACTCTGCTTCCTGTTCAAAATGCTGTGGTTATGCAGATCAGGAGCCTTCAGAGGAGTGGCATGGGATCGCTGGAGCTATTCTGGCAGGGCTCTCACCTCATTTGCCTAAGAATGTCACAAGGCATGCTGGGTGCAGAAAATCTTCGCCTTCCCCTCTCACAGTCAGTCATAGGGGAAAGTCAAGGCCCTCTCAGTCACTAGCCATGTCACGCCTTTGTCAAGACAGAAGCACCCCCACCCGCCCCTTCTCTGTGATCCTGCGCTACCATGCTCAGGTTTTGGCCTTACCTGGGAGCCAGAGGTGCACCCGGTGAGGGCTTGCCCGGTATGAGCGTTTGGGAGCGTTCGGGACGTGAGTGGACTTAGGACTGGAAGTTCTGTCCATTCGAAGCAGCCAACCTTCTTGCTGCAGACAGGGGCTGTTCCCTTGGGTTTCTTTCACCTTGCTCTCGGATAAATTTGGTTGTATGCTGCAGTTGCCTGCGATGACTACAAGGTGGCGCTGCTTTCAGGTAAGAGCACAAATATGCATAAAATGTTGGGGACTTTTGCCACATTTATCGGTGGTGGGTCTCGCACATTTTTTCCAGGGGAGAGATATTGACCTGAAACACTTTTTACTGCAGAGATGCTGCAGTTCTAAAGGCTGGTCGGGCAGAAGGGCTTAGCCGTTTCATTGCCTGCCCCCTGCAGCCCATTTATTACCAGCAGTTGTGAGTGGTGACTGCTGTTTGTAAAATATAAAAATTTCAGGACATAGAAAGTCGCAGACGGGGCTTTTGGGATGCCTGCCTGTGTCTTTGTTTATTATTTATCTAATAGCTGAGTAATCTGGTCAAGATATTTCTCTTTTTTTTAACATATTGCGTTAGAATAGCTACAGCTTGCTTAATGTATAAATATTAGCACTGCGTTGGCCGGGAATCAAACCCGGGTCAACTGCTTGGAAGGCAGCTATGCTCACCACTATACCACCAACGCTCCATGGCATATGCTTTTTTTAAACTCTAGACATCACAACCCTGAGTTCAATGACTATATTGCACCAGTATCAGAGGTATTTTTGGTTTACAGACCAACATGAAAATCAGGAAAAAAGTTCTTGCAACTGCTAAGGAACTGGAGATTGAAACCAATGCAAAAGCTGCGCAGAAAAGGAGAAAGGGAAAGCAGCAGTTCAAATCATTGAAATAAGCATATATTGGCAGCAAGGGAAAAACAGCAGGGTAGAGAAAGAAAACAGCTCCACGAAATTCACAGGAGATTGATAATAGCAGGACAAAAAAAGGGAATAATAACGTTCCAAGCAGCCTCAGAAAGAAGTGCGAGGGTCCCATCTTTCGTTAATGGTCATAACTGTGCATCATTTCCTTTGAAGTGTAGGGTTGATTCTCTGACCATCTGTCTCCCTGACTTTGAGCAGAGACCGATAGTTGAGCAGTCTCTTCCCACAAAAAGCCGGCACAAGCCTGCTTTTTTCTGCTCTGGCAGCGTGGAAACGAGAGAGTGGTCCTCACAAGAAAAAAAATCAATCCATGCTAGCAGAGGATGGTTTTGATCCATCGACCTCTGGGTTATGGGCCCAGCACGCTTCCGCTGCGCCACTCTGCTTCCTGCTCAAAATGCTGTGGTTATGCAGATCAGGAGCCTTCAGAGGAGTGGCATGGGATCGCTGGAGCTATTCTGGCAGGGCTCTCACCTCATTTGCCTAAGAATGTCACAAGGCATGCTGGGTGCAGAAAATCTTCGCCTTCCCCTCTCACAGTCAGTCATAGGGGAAAGTCAAGGCCCTCTCAGTCACTAGCCATGTCACGCCTTTGTCAAGACAGAAGCACCCCCACCCGCTCCTTCTCTGTGATCCTGCGCTACCATGCTCAGGTTTTGGCCTTACCTGGGAGCCAGAGGTGCACCCGGTGAGGGCTTGCCCGGTATGAGCGTTTGGGAGCATTCGGGACGTGAGTGGACTTAGGACTGGAAGTTCTGTCCATTCGAAGCAGCCAACCTTCCTGCTGCAGACAGGGGCTGTTCCCTTGGGTTTCTTTCACCTTGCTCTCGGATAAATTTGGTTGTATGCTGCAGTTGCCTGCGATGACTACAAGGTGGCGCTGCTTTCAGGTAAGAGCACAAATATGCAGAAAATGTTGGGGACTTTTGCCACATTTATCGGTGGTGGGTCTCGCACATTTTTTCCAGGGGAGAGATATTGACCTGAAACACTTTTTACTGCAGAGATGCTGCAGTTCTAAAGGCTGGTCGGGCAGAAGGGCTTAGCCGTTTCATTGCCTGCCCCACTGCAGCCCATTTATTACCAGCAGTTGTGAGTGGTGACTGTTGTTTGTAAAATATAAAAATTTCAGGACATAGAAAGTCGCAGACGGGGCTTTTGGGATGCCTGCCTATGTCTTTGTTTATTATTTATCTAATAGCTGAGTAATCTGGTCAAGATATTTCTCTTTTTTTTAACATATTGCGATAGAATAGCTACAGCTTGCTTAATGTATAAATATTAGCACTGCGTTGGCCGGGAATCAAACCCGGGTCAACTGCTTGGAAGGCAGCTATGCTCACCACTATACCACCAACGCTCCGTGGCATATGTTTTTTTTAAACTCTAGACATCACAACCCTGAGTTCAATGACTATATTGCACCAGTATCAGAGGTATTTTTGGTTTACAGACCAACATGAAAATCAGGAAAAAAGTTCTTGCAACTGCTAAGGAACTGGAGATTGAAACCAATGCAAAAGCTGCGCAGAAAAGGAGAAAGGGAAAGCAGCAGTTCAAATCATTGAAATAAGCATATATTGGCAGCAAGGGAAAAACAGCAGGGTAGAGAAAGAAAACAGCTCCACGAAATTCACAGGAGATTGATAATAGCAGGACAAAAAAAGGGAATAATAACGTTCCAAGCAGGCTCAGAAAGAAGTGCGAAGGTCCCATTTTTCTTTAATGGTCATAACTGTGCATCATTTCCTTTGAAGTGTAGGGTTGATTCTCTGACCATCTGTCTCCCTGACTTTGAGCAGAGACCGATAGTTGAGCAGTCTCTTCCCACAAAAAGCTGGCACAAGCCTGCTGTTTTCCGCTCTGGCAGCGTGGAAACGAGAGAGTGGTCCTCACAAGAAAAAAAATCAATCCATGCTAGCAGAGGATGGTTTCGATCCATCGACCTCTGGGTTATGGGCCCAGCACGCTTCCGCTGCGCCACTCTGCTTCCTGTTCAAAATGCTGTGGTTATGCAGATCAGGAGCCTTCAGAGGAGTGGCATGGGATCGCTGGAGCTATTCTGGCAGAGCTCTCACCTCATTTGCCTAAGAATGTCACAAGGCATGCTGGGTGCAGAAAATCTTCGCCTTCCCCTCTCACAGTCAGTCATAGGGGAAAGTCAAGGCCCTCTCAGTCACTAGCCATGTCACGCCTTTGTCAAGACACAAGCACCCCCACCCGCTCCTTCTCTGTGATCCTGCGCTACCATGCTCAGGTTTTGGCCTTACCTGGGAGCCAGAGGTGCACCCGGTGAGGGCTTGCCCGGTATGAGCGTTTGGGAGCGTTCGGGACGTGAGTGGACTTAGGACTGGAAGTTCGGTCCATTCGAAGCAGCCAACCTTCCTGCTGCAGACAGGGGCTGTTCCCTTGGGTTTCTTTCACCTTGCTCTCGGATAAATTTGGTTGTATGCTGCAGTTGCCTGCGATGACTACAAGGTGGCGCTGCTTTCAGGTAAGAGCACAAATATGCAGAAAATGTTGGGGACTTTTGCCACATTTATCGGTGGTGGGTCTCGCACATTTTTTCCAGGGGAGAGATATTGACCTGAAACACTTTTTACTGCAGAGATGCTGCAGTTCTAAAGGCTGGTCGGGCAGAAGGGCTTAGCCGTTTCATTGCCTGCCCCCCTGCAGCCCATTTATTACCAGCAGTTGTGAGTGGTGACTGCTGTTTGTAAAATATAAAAATTTCAGGACATAGAAAGTCGCAGACGGGGCTTTTGGGATGCCTGCCTATGTCTTTGTTTATTATTTATCTAATAGCTGAGTAATCTGGTCAAGATATTTCTCTTTTTTTTAACATATTGCGTTAGAATAGCTACAGCTTGCTTAATGTATAAATATTAGCACTGCGTTGGCCGGGAATCAAACCCGGGTCAACTGCTTGGAAGGCAGCTATGCTCACCACTATACCACCAACGCTCCATGGCATATGTTTTTTTTAAACTCTAGACATCACAACCCTGAGTTCAATGACTATATTGCACCAGTATCAGAGGTATTTTTGGTTTACAGACCAACATGAAAATCAGGAAAAAAGTTCTTGCATCTGCTAAGGAACTGGAGATTGAAACCAATGCAAAAGCTGCGCAGAAAAGGAGAAAGGGAAAGCAGCAGTTCAAATCATTGAAATAAGCATATATTGGCAGCAAGGGAAAAACAGCAGGGTAGAGAAAGAAAACAGCTCCACGAAATTCACAGGAGATTGATAATAGCAGGACAAAAAAAGGGAATAATAACGTTCCAAGCAGGCTCAGAAAGAAGTGCGAGGGTCCCATCTTTCTTTAATGGTCATAACTGTGCATCATTTCCTTTGAAGTGTAGGGTTGATTCTCTGACCATCTGTCTCCCTGACTTTGAGCAGAGACCGATAGTTGAGCAGTCTCTTCCCACAAAAAGCTGGCACAAGCCTGCTGTTTTCCGCTCTGGCAGCGTGGAAACGAGAGAGTGGTCCTCACAAGAAAAAAAATCAATCCATGCTAGAAGAGGATGGTTTTGATCCATCAACCTCTGGGTTATGGGCCCAGCACGCTTCCGCTGCGCCACTCTGCTTCCTGTTCAAAATGCTGTGGTTATGCAGATCAGGAGCCTTCAGAGGAGTGGCATGGGATCGCTGGAGCTATTCTGGCAGGGTTCTCACCTCATTTGCCTAAGAATGTCACAAGGCATGCTGGGTGCAGAAAATCTTCGCCTTCCCCTCTCACAGTCAGTCATAGGGGAAAGTCAAGGCCCTCTCAGTCACTAGCCATGTCACGCCTTTGTCAAGACACAAGCACCCCCACCCGCTCCTTCTCTGTGATCCTGCGCTACCATGCTCAGGTTTTGACCTTACCTGGGAGCCAGAGGTGCACCCGGTGAGGGCTTGCCCGGTATGAGCGTTCGGGACGTGAGTGGACTTAGGACTGGAAGTTCTGTCCATTCGAAGCAGCCAACCTTCCTGCTGCAGACAGGGGCTGTTCCCTTGGGTTTCTTTCACCTTGCTCTCGGATAAATTTGGTTGTATGCTGCAGTTGCCTGCGATGACTACAAGGTGGCGCTGCTTTCAGGTAAGAGCACAAATATGCAGAAAATGTTGGGGACTTTTGCCACATTTATCGGTGGTGGGTCTCGCACATTTTTTCCAGGGGAAAGATATTGACCTGAAACACTTTTTACTGCAGAGATGCTGCAGTTCTAAAGGCTGGTCGGGCAGAATGGCTTAGCCGTTTCATTGCCTGCCCCCCTGCAGCCCATTTATTACCAGCAGTTGTGAGTGGTGACTGCTGTTTGTAAAATATAAAAATTTCAGGACATAGAAAGTCGCAGACGGGGCTTTTGGGATGCCTGCCTATGTCTTTGTTTATTATTTATCTAATAGCTGAGTAATCTGGTCAAGATATTTCTCTTTTTTTTAACATATTGCGTTAGAATAGCTACAGCTTGCTTAATGTATAAATATTAGCACTGCGTTGGCCGGGAATCGAACCCGGGTCAACTGCTTGGAAGGCAGCTATGCTCACCACTATACCAATAAATGCTCCGTGGCATAAGTATTTTTTAAACTCTAGACATCACAACCCTGAGTTCAATGACTATATTGCACCAGTATCAGAGGTATTTTTGGTTTACAGACCAACATGAAAATCAGGAAAAAAGTTCTTGCAACTGCTAAGGAACTGGAGATTGAAACCAATGCAAAAGCTGCGCAGAAAAGGAGAAAGGGAAAGCAGCAGTTCAAATCATTGAAATAAGCATATATTGGCAGCAAGGGAAAAACAACAGGGTAGAGAAAGAAAACAGCTCCACGAAATTCACAGGAGATTGATAATAGCAGGACAAAAAAAGGGAATAATAACGTTCCAAGCAGCCTCAGAAAGAAGTGCGAGGGTCCCATCTTTCGTTAATGGTCATAACTGTGCATCATTTCCTTTGAAGTGCAGGGTTGATTCTCTGACAATCTGTCTCCCTGACTTTGAGCAGAGACCGATAGTTGAGCAGTCTCTTCCCACAAAAAGCTGGCACAAGCCTGCTGTTTTCTGCTCTGGCAGCGTGGAAACGAGAGAGTGGTCCTCACAAGAAAAAAAATCAATCCATGCTAGCAAAGGATGGTTTCAATCCATCGACCTCTGGGTTACGGGCCCAGCACGCTTCCGCTGCGCCACTCTGCTTCCTGCTCAAAATGCTGTGGTTATGCAGATCAGGAGCCTTCAGAGGAGTGGCATGGGATCGCTGGAGCTATTCTGGCAGGGCTCTCACCTCATTTGCCTAAGAATGTCACAAGGCATGCTGGGTGCAGAAAATCTTCGCCTTCCCCTCTCACAGTCAGTCATAGGGGAAAGTCAAGGCCCTCTCAGTCACTAGCCATGTCACGCCTTTGTCAAGACAGAAGCACCCCCACCCGCTCCTTCTCTGTGATCCTGCGCTACCATGCTCAGGTTTTGGCCTTACCTGGGAGCCAGAGGTGCACCCGGTGAGGGCTTGCCTGGTATGAGCGTTTGGGAGCGTTCGGGACGTGAGTGAACTTAGGACTGGAAGTTCTGTCCATTCGAAGCAGCCAACCTTCCTGCTGCAGACAGGGGCTGTTCCCTTGGGTTTCTTTCACCTTGCTCTCGGATAAATTTGGTTGTATGCTGCAGTTGCCTGCGATGACTACAAGGTGGCGCTGCTTTCAGGTAAGAGCACAAATATGCATAAAATGTTGGGGACTTTTGCCACATTTATCGGTGGTGGGTCTCGCACATTTTTTCCAGGGGAGAGATATTGACCTGAAACACTTTTTACTGCAGAGATGCTGCAGTTCTAAAGGCTGGTCGGGCAGAAGGGCTTAGCCGTTTCATTGCCTGCCCCCTGCAGCCCATTTATTACCAGCAGTTGTGAGTGGTGACTGCTGTTTGTAAAATATAAAAATTTCAGGACATAGAAAGTCGCAGACGGGGCTTTTGGGATGCCTGCCTATGTCTTTGTTTATTATTTATCTAATAGCTGAGTAATCTGGTCAAGATATTTCTCTTTTTTTTAACATATTGCGTTAGAATAGCTACAGCTTGCTTAATGTATAAATATTAGCACTGCGTTGGCCGGGAATCAAACCCAGGTCAACTGCTTGGAAGGCAGCTATGCTCACCACTATACCACCAACGCTCCATCGCATATGTTTTTTTTAAACTCTAGACATCACAACCCTGAGTTCAATGACTATATTGCACCAGTATCAGAGGTATTTTTGGTTTACAGACCAACATGAAAATCAGGAAAAAAGTTCTTGCAACTGCTAAGGAACTGGAGATTGAAACCAATGCAAAAGCTGCGCAGAAAAGGAGAAAGGGAAAGCAGCAGTTCAAATCATTGAAATAAGCATATATTGGCAGCAAGGGAAAAACAGCAGGGTAGAGAAAGAAAAGAGCTCCACGAAATTCACAGGAGATTGATAATAGCAGGACAAAAAAAGGGAATAATAACGTTCCAAGCAGCCTCAGAAAGAAGTGCGAGGGTCCCATCTTTCTTTAATGGTCATAACTGTGCATCATTTCCTTTGAAGTGTAGGGTTGATTCTCTGACCATCTGTCTCCCTGACTTTGAGCAGAGACCGATAGTTGAGCAGTCTCTTCCCACAAAAAGCTGACACAAGCCTGCTGTTTTCCGCTCTGGCAGCGTGGAAACGAGAGAGTGGTCCTCACAAGAAAAAAATTCAATCCATGCTAGCAGAGGATGGTTTCGATCCATCGACCTCTGGGTTATGGGCCCAGCACGCTTCTGCTGCGCCACTCTGCTTCCTGTTCAAAATGCTGTGGTTATGCAGATCAGGAGCCTTCAGAGGAGTGGCATGGGATCGCTGGAGCTATTCTGGCAGGGCTCTCACCTCATTTGCCTAAGAATGTCACAAGGCATGCTGGGTGCAGAAAATCTTCGCCTTCCCCTCTCACAGTCAGTCATAGGGGAAAGTCAAGGCCCTCTCAGTCACTAGCCATGTCTCGCCTTTGTCAAGACAGAAGCACCCCCACCCGCTCCTTCTCTGTGATCCTGCGCTACCATGCTCAGGTTTTGGCCTTACCTGGGAGCCAGAGGTGCACCCGGTGAGGGCTTGCCCGGTATGAGCGTTTGGGAGCGTTCGGGACGTGAGTGGACTTAGGACTGGAAGTTCTGTCCATTCGAAGCAGCCAACCTTCCTGCTGCAGACAGGGGCTGTTCCCTTGGGTTTCTTTCACCTTGCTCTCGGATAAATTTGGTTGTATGGCACAGTTGCCTGCGATGACTACAAGGTGGCGCTGCTTTCAGGTAAGAGCACAAATATGCAGAAAATGTTGGGGACTTTTGCCACATTTATCGGTGGTGGGTCTCGCACATTTTTTCCAGGGGAGAGATATTGACCTGAAACACTTTTTACTGCAGAGATGCTGCAGTTCTAAAGGCTGGTCGGGCAGAATGGCTTAGCCGTTTCATTGCCTGCCCCCCTGCAGCCCATTTATTACCAGCAGTTGTGAGTGGTGACTGCTGTTTGTAAAATATAAAAATTTCAGGACATAGAAAGTCGCAGACGGGGCTTTTGGGATGCCTGCCTATGTCTTTGTTTATTATTTATCTAATAGCTGAGTAATCTGGTCAAGATATTTCTCTTTTTTTTAACATATTGCGTTAGAATAGCTACAGCTTGCTTAATGTATAAATATTAGCACTGCGTTGGCCGGGAATCAAACCCGGGTCAACTGCTTGGAAGGCAGCTATGCTCACCACTATACCACCAACGCTCCATGGCATAAGAATTTTTTAAACTCTAGACATCACAACCCTGAGTTCAATGACTATATTGCACCAGTATCAGAGGTATTTTTGGTTTACAGACCAACATGAAAATCAGGAAAAAAGTTCTTGCAACTGCTAAGGAACTGGAGATTGAAACCAATGCAAAAGCTGCGCAGAAAAGGAGAAAGGGAAAGCAGCAGTTCAAATCATTGAAATAAGCATATATTGGCAGCAAGGGAAAAACAACAGGGTAGAGAAAGAAAACAGCTCCACGAAATTCACAGGAGATTGATAATAGCAGGACAAAAAAAGGGAATAATAACGTTCCAAGCAGCCTCAGAAAGAAGTGCGAGGGTCCCATCTTTCGTTAATGGTCATAACTGTGCATCATTTCCTTTGAAGTGCAGGGTTGATTCTCTGACAATCTGTCTCCCTGACTTTGAGCAGAGACCGATAGTTGAGCAGTCTCTTCCCACAAAAAGCTGGCACAAGCCTGCTGTTTTCTGCTCTGGCAGCGTGGAAACGAGAGAGTGGTCCTCACAAGAAAAAAAATCAATCCATGCTAGCAGAGGATGGTTTCAATCCATCGACCTCTGGGTTACGGGCCCAGCACGCTTCCGCTGCGCCACTCTGCTTCCTGCTCAAAATGCTGTGGTTATGCAGATCAGGAGCCTTCAGAGGAGTGGCATGGGATCGCTGGAGCTATTCTGGCAGGGCTCTCACCTCATTTGCCTAAGAATGTCACAAGGCATGCTGGGTGCAGAAAATCTTCGCCTTCCCCTCTCACAGTCAGTCATAGGGGAAAGTCAAGGCCCTCTCAGTCACTAGCCATGTCACGCCTTTGTCAAGACAGAAGCACCCCCATCCGCTCCTTCTCTGTGATCCTGCGCTACCATGCTCAGGTTTTGGCCTTACCTGGGAGCCAGAGGTGCACCCGGTGAGGGCTTGCCTGGTATGAGCGTTTGGGAGCGTTCGGGACGTGAGTGAACTTAGGACTGGAAATTCTGTCCATTCGAAGCAGCCAACCTTCCTGCTGCAGACAGGGGCTGTTCCCTTGGGTTTCTTTCACCTTGCTCTCGGATAAATTTGGTTGTATGCTGCAGTTGCCTGCGATGACTACAAGGTGGCGCTGCTTTCAGGTAAGAGCACAAATATGCATAAAATGTTGGGGACTTTTGCCACATTTATCGGTGGTGGGTCTCGCACATTTTTTCCAGGGGAGAGATATTGACCTGAAACACTTTTTACTGCAGAGATGCTGCAGTTCTAAAGGCTGGTCGGGCAGAAGGGCTTAGCCGTTTCATTGCCTTCCCCCTGCAGCCCATTTATTACCAGCAGTTGTGAGTGGTGACTGCTGTTTGTAAAATATAAAAATTTCAGGACATAGAAAGTCGCAGACGGGGCTTTTGGGATGCCTGCCTATGTCTTTGTTTATTATTTATCTAATAGCTGAGTAATCTGGTCAAGATATTTCTCTTTTTTTTAACATATTGCGTTAGAATAGCTACAGCTTGCTTAATGTATAAATATTAGCACTGCGTTGGCCGGGAATCAAACCCGGGTCAACTGCTTGGAAGGCAGCTATGCTCACCACTATACCACCAACGCTCCATCGCATATGTTTTTTTTAAACTCTAGACATCACAACCCTGAGTTCAATGACTATATTGCACCAGTATCAGAGGTATTTTTGGTTTACAGACCAACATGAAAATCAGGAAAAAAGTTCTTGCAACTGCTAAGGAACTGGAGATTGAAACCAATGCAAAAGCTGCGCAGAAAAGGAGAAAGGGAAAGCAGCAGTTCAAATCATTGAAATAAGCATGTATTGGCAGCAAGGGAAAAACAGCAGGGTAGAGAAAGAAAAGAGCTCCACGAAATTCACAGGAGATTGATAATAGCAGGACAAAAAAAGGGAATAATAACGTTCCAAGCAGCCTCAGAAAGAAGTGCGAGGGTCCCATCTTTCGTTAATGGTCATAACTGTGCATCATTTCCTTTGAAGTGTAGGGTTGATTCTCTGACCATCTGTCTCCCTGACTTTGAACAGAGACCGATAGTTGAGCACTCTCTTCCCACAAAAAGCCGGCACAAGCCTGCTTTTTTCCGCTCTGGCAGCGTGGAAACGAGAGAGTGGTCCTCACAAGAAAAAAAATCAATCCATGCTAGCAGAGGATGGTTTCGATCCATCGACCTCTGGGTTATGGGCCCAGCACGCTTCCGCTGAGCCACTCTGCTTCCTGCTCAAAATGCTGTGGTTATGCAGATCAGGAGCCTTCAGAGGAGTGGCATGGGATCGCTGGAGCTATTCTGGCAGGGCTCTCACCTCATTTGCCTAAGAATGTCACAAGGCATGCTGGGTGCAGAAAATCTTCGCCTTCCCCTCTCACAGTCAGTCATAGGGGAAAGTCAAGGCCCTCTTAGTCACTAGCCATGTCACGCCTTTGTCAAGACAGAAGCACCCCCACCCGCTCCTTCTCTGTGATCCTGCGCTACCATGCTCAGGTTTTGGCCTTACCTGGGAGCCAGAGGTGCACCCGGTGAGGGCTTGCCCGGTATGAGCGTTTGGGAGCGTTCGGGACGTGAGTGGACTTAGGACTGGAAGTTCTGTCCATTCGAAGCAGCCAACCTTCCTGCTGCAGACAGGGGCTGTTCCCTTGGGTTTCTTTCACCTTGCTCTCGGATAAATTTGGTTGTATGCTGCAGTTGCCTGCGATGACTACAAGGTGGCGCTGCTTTCAGGTAAGAGCACAAAAATGCAGAAAATGTTGGGGACTTTTGCCACATTTATCGGTGGTGGGTCTCGCACATTTTTTCCAGGGGAGAGATATTGACCTGAAACACTTTTTACTGCAGAGATGCTGCAGTTCTAAATGCTGGTCGGGCAGAAGGGCTTAGCCGTTTCATTGCCTGCCCCCCTGCAGCCCATTTATTACCAGCAGTTGTGAGTGGTGACTGCTGTTTGTAAAATATAAAAATTTCAGGACATAGAAAGTCGCAGACGGGGCTTTTGGGATGCCTGCCTATGTCTTTGTTTATTATTTATCTTATAGCTGAGTAATCTGGTCAAGATATTTCTCTTTTTTTTAACATATTGCGTTAGAATAACTACAGCTTGCTTAATGTATAAATATTAGCACTGCGTTGGCCGGGAATCAAACCCGGGTCAACTGCTTGGAAGGCAGCTATGCTCACCACTATACCACCAACGCTCCATGGCATATGTTTTTTTTCAACTCTAGACATCACAACCCTGAGTTCAATGACTATATTGCACCAGTATCAGAGGTATTTTTGGTTTACAGACCAACATGAAAATCAGGAAAAAAGTTCTTGCAACTGCTAAGGAACTGGAGATTGAAACCAATGCAAAAGCTGCGCAGAAAAGGAGAAAGGGAAAGCAGCAGTTCAAATCATTGAAATAAGCATATATTGGCAGCAAGGGAAAAACAGCAGGGTAGAGAAAGAAAACAGCTCCACGAAATTCACAGGAGATTGATAATAGCAGGACAAAAAAAGGGAATAATAACGTTCCAAGCAGGCTCAGAAAGAAGTGCGAGGGTCCCATCTTTCTTTAATGGTCATAACTGTGCATCATTTCCTTTGAAGTGTAGGGTTGATTCTCTGACCATCTGTCTCCCTGACTTTGAGCAGAGACCGATAGTTGAGCAGTCTCTTCCCACAAAAAGCTGGCACAAGCCTGCTGTTTTCCGCTCTGGCAGCGTGGAAACGAGAGAGTGGTCCTCACAAGAAAAAAAATCAATCCATGCTAGCAGAGGATGGTTTTGATCCATCGACCTCTGGGTTATGGGCCCAGCACGCTTCCGCTGCGCCACTCTGCTTCCTGCTCAAAATGCTGTGGTTATGCAGATCAGGAGCCTTCAGAGGAGTGGCATGGGATCGCTGGAGCTATTCTGGCAGGGCTCTCACCTCATTTGCCTAAGAATGTCACAAGGCATGCTGGGTGCAGAAAATCTTCGCCTTCCCCTCTCACAGTCAGTCATAGGGGAAAGTCAAGGCCCTCTCAGTCACTAGCCATGTCACGCCTTTGTCAAGACAGAAGCACCCCCACCCGCTCCTTCTCTGTGATCCTGCGCTACCATGCTCAGGTTTTGGCCTTACCTGGGAGCCAGAGGTGCACCCGGTGAGAGCGTTTGGGACGTGAGTGGACTTAGGACTGGAAGTTCTGTCCATTCGAAGCAGCCAACCTTCCTGCTGCAGACAGGGGCTGTTCCCTTGGGTTTCTTTCACCTTGCTCTCGGATAAATTTGGTTGTATGCTGCAGTTGCCTGCGATGACTACAAGGTGGCGCTGCTTTCAAGTAAGAGCACAAATATGCAGAAAATGTTGGGGACTTTTGCCACATTTATCGGTGGTGGGTCTCGCACATTTTTTCCAGGGGAGAGATATTGACCTGAAACACTTTTTACTGCAGAGATGCTGCAGTTCTAAAGGCTGGTCTTGCAGAAGGGCTTAGCCGTTTCATTGCCTGCCCCCCTGCAGCCCATTTATTACCAGCAGTTGTGAGTGGTGACTGCTGTTTGTAAAATATAAAAATTTCAGGACATAGAAAGTCGCAGACGGGGCTTTTGGGATGCCTGCCTATGTCTTTGTTTATTATTTATCTAATAGCTGAGTAATCTGGTCAAGATATTTCTCTTTTTTTTAACATATTGCGTTAGAATAGCTACAGCTTGCTTAATGTATAAATATTAGCACTGCGTTGGCCGGGAATCAAACCCGGGTCAACTGCTTGGAAGGCAGCTATGCTCACCACTATACCACCAACGCTCCATGGCATATGTTTTTTTTAAACTCTAGACATCACAACCCTGAGTTCAATGACTATATTGCACCAGTATCAGAGGTATTTTTGGTTTACAGACCAACATGAAAATCAGGAAAAAAGTTCTTGCAACTGCTAAGGAACTGGAGATTGAAACCAATGCAAAAGCTGCGCAGAAAAGGAGAAAGGGAAAGCAGCAGTTCAAATCATTGAAATAAGCATATATTGGCAGCAAGGGAAAAACAGCAGGGTAGAGAAAGAAAACAGCTCCACGAAATTCACAGGAGATTGATAATAGCAGGACAAAAAAAGGGAATAATAACGTTCCAAGCAGGCTCAGAAAGAAGTGCGAGGGTCCCATCTTTCTTTAATGGTCATAACTGTGCATCATTTCCTTTGAAGTGTAGGGTTGATTCTCTGACCATCTGTCTCCCTGACTTTGAGCAGAGACCGATAGTTGAGCAGTCTCTTCCCACAAAAAGCTGGCACAAGCCTGCTGTTTTCCGCTCTGGCAGCGTGGAAACGAGAGAGTGGTCCTCACAAGAAAAAAAATCAATCCATGCTAGCAGAGGATGGTTTTGATCCATCGACTTCTGGGTAATGGGCCCAGCACGCTTCCGCTGCGCCACTCTGCTTCCTGTTCAAAATGCTGTGGTTATGCCGATCAGGAGCCTTCAGAGGAGTGGCATGGGATCGCTGGAGCTATTCTGGCAGGGCTCTCACCTCATTTGCCTAAGAATGTCACAAGGCATGCTGGGTGCAGAAAATCTTCGCCTTCCCCTCTCACAGTCAGTCATAGGGGAAAGTCAAGGCCCTCTCAGTCACTAGCCATGTCACGACTTTGTCAAGACAGAAGCACCCCCACCCGCTCCTTCTCTGTGATCCTGCGCTACCATGCTCAGGTTTTGGCCTTACCTGGGAGCCAGAGGTGCACCCGGTGAGGGCTTGCCCGGTATGAGCGTTTGGGAGCGTTTGGGACGTGAGTGGACTTAGGACTGGAAGTTCTGTCCATTCGAAGCAGCCAACCTTCCTGCTGCAGACAGGGGCTGTTCCCTTGGGTTTCTTTCACCTTGCTCTCGGATAAATTTGGTTGTATGCTGCAGTTGCCTGCGATGACTACAAGGTGGCGCTGCTTTCAGGTAAGAGCACAAATATGCAGAAAATGTTGGGGACTTTTGCCACATTTATCGGTGGTGGGTCTCGCACATTTTTTCCAGGGGAGAGATATTGACCTGAAACACTTTTTACTGCAGAGATGCTGCAGTTCTAAAGGCTGGTCGGGCAGAAGGGCTTAGGCGTTTCATTGCCTGCCCCCCTGCAGCCCATTTATTACCAGCAGTTGTGAGTGGTGACTGTTGTTTGTAAAATATAAAAATTTCAGGACATAGAAAGTCGCAGACGGGGCTTTTGGGATGCCTGCCTATGTCTTTGTTTATTATTTATCTAATAGCTGAGTAATCTGGTCAAGATATTTCTCTTTTTTTTAACATATTGCGATAGAATAGCTACAGCTTGCTTAATGTATAAATATTAGCACTGCGTTGGCCGGGAATCAAACCCGGGTCAACTGCTTGGAAGGCAGCTATGCTCACCACTATACCACCAACGCTCTGTGGCATATGTTTTTTTTAAACTCTAGACATCACAACCCTGAGTTCAATGACTATATTGCACCAGTATCAGAGGTATTTTTGGTTTACAGACCAACATGAAAATCAGGAAAAAAGTTCTTGCAACTGCTAAGGAACTGGAGATTGAAACCAATGCAAAAGCTGCGCAGAAAAGGAGAAAGGGAAAGCAGCAGTTCAAATCATTGAAATAAGCATATATTGGCAGCAAGGGAAAAACAGCAGGGTAGAGAAAGAAAACAGCTCCACGAAATTCACAGGAGATTGATAATAGCAGGACAAAAAAAGGGAATAATAACGTTCCAAGCAGGCTCAGAAAGAAGTGCGAAGGTCCCATCTTTCTTTAATGGTCATAACTGTGCATCATTTCCTTTGAAGTGTAGGGTTGATTCTCTGACCATCTGTCTCCCTGACTTTGAGCAGAGACCGATAGTTGAGCAGTCTCTTCCCACAAAAAGCTGGCACAAGCCTGCTGTTTTCCGCTCTGGCAGCGTGGAAACGAGAGAGTGGTCCTCACAAGAAAAAAAATCAATCCATGCTAGCAGGGGATGGTTTCGATCCATCGACCTCTGGGTTATGGGCCCAGCACGCTTCCGCTGCGCCACTCTGCTTCCTGTTCAAAATGCTGTGGTTATGCAGATCAGGAGCCTTCAGAGGAGTGGCATGGGATCGCTGGAGCTATTCTGGCAGGGCTCTCACCTCATTTGCCTAAGAATGTCACAACGCATGCTGGGTGCAGAAAATCTTCGCCTTCCCCTCTCACAGTCAGTCATAGGAGAAAGTCAAGGCCCTCTCAGTCACTAGCCATGTCACGCCTTTGTCAAGACAGAAGCACCCCCACCCGCTCCTTCTCTGTGATCCTGCGCTACCATGCTCAGGTTTTGGCCTTACCTGGGAGCCAGAGGTGCACCCGGTGAGGGCTTGCCCGGTATGAGCGTTTGGGACGTGAGTGGACTTAGGACTGGAAGTTCTGTCCATTCGAAGCAGCCAACCTTCCTGCTGCAGACAGGGGCTGTTCCCTTGGGTTTCTTTCACCTTGCTCTCGGTTAAATTTGGTTGTATGCTGCAGTTGCCTGCGATGACTACAAGGTGGCGCTGCTTTCAGGTAAGAACACAAATATGCAGAAAATGTTGGGGACTTTTGCCACATTTATCGGTGGTGGGTCTCGCACATTTTTTCCAGGGGAGAGATATTGACCTGAAACACTTTTTACTGCAGAGATGCTGCAGTTCTAAATGCTGGTCGGGCAGAAGGGCTTAGCCGTTTCATTGCCTGCCCCCCTGCAGCCCATTTATTACCAGCAGTTGTGAGTGGTGACTGCTGTTTGTAAAATATAAAAATTTCAGGACATAGAAAGTCGTAGACGGGGCTTTTGGGATGCCTGCCTATGTCTTTGTTTATTATTTATCTTATAGCTGAGTAATCTGGTCAAGATATTTCTCTTTTTTTTAACATATTGCGTTAGAATAGCTACAGCTTGCTTAATGTATAAATATTAGCACTGCGTTGGCCGGGAATCAAACCCGGGTCAACTGCTTGGAAGGCAGCTATGCTCACCACTATACCACCAACGCTCCATGGCATATGTTTTTTTTAAACTCTAGACATCACAACCCTGAGTTCAATGACTATATTGCACCAGTATCAGAGGTATTTTTGGTTTACAGACCAACATGAAAATCAGGAAAAAAGTTCTTGCAACTGCTAAGGAACTGGAGATTGAAACCAATGCAAAAGCTGCGCAGAAAAGGAGAAAGGGAAAGCAGCAGTTCAAATCATTGAAATAAGCATATATTGGCAGCAAGGGAAAAACAGCAGGGTAGAGAAAGAAAACAGCTCCATGAAATTCACAGGAGATTGATAATAGCAGGACAAAAAAAGGGAATAATAACGTTCCAAGCAGGCTCAGAAAGAAGTGCGAGGGTCCCATCTTTCTTTAATGGTCATAACTGTGCATCATTTCCTTTGAAGTGTAGGGTTGATTCTCTGACCATCTGTCTCCCTGACTTTGAGCAGAGACCGATAGTTGAGCAGTCTCTTCCCACAAAAAGCTGGCACAAGCCTGCTGTTTTCCGCTCTGGCAGCGTGGAAACGAGAGAGTGGTCCTCACAAGAAAAAAAATCAATCCATGCTAGCAGATGATGGTTTTGATCCATCGACCTCTGGGTTATGGGCCCAGCACGCTTCCGCTGCGCCACTCTAGTTCCTGTTCAAAATGCTGTGGTTATGCAGATCAGGAGCCTTCAGAGGAGTGGCATGGGATCGCTGGAGCTATTCTGGCAGGGCTCTCACCTCATTTGCCTAAGAATGTCACAAGGCATGCTGGGTGCAGAAAATCTTCGCCTTCCCCTCTCACAGTCAGTCATAGGGGAAAGTCAAGGCCCTCTCAGTCACTAGCCATGTCACGCCTTTGTCAAGACAGAAGCACCCCCACCCGCTCCTTCTCTGTGATCCTGCGCTACCATGCTCAGGTTTTGGCCTTACCTGGGAGCCAGAGGTGCACCCGGTGAGGGCTTGCCCGGTGGGAGCGTTTGGGACGTGAGTGGACTTAGGACTGGAAGTTCTGTCCATTCGAAGCAGCCAACCTTCCTGCTGCAGACAGGGGCTGTTCCCTTGGGTTTCTTTCACCTTGCTCTCGGATAAATTTGGTTGTATGCTGCAGTTGCCTGCGATGACTACAAGGTGGCGCTGCTTTCAGGTAAGAGCACAAATATGCAGAAAATGTTGGGGACTTTTGCCACATTTATCGGTGGTGGGTCTCGCACATTTTTTCCAGGGGAGAGATATTGACCTGAAACACTTTTTACTGCAGAGATGCTGCAGTTCTAAAGGCTGGTCGGGCAGAAGGGCTTAGCCGTTTCATTGCCTGCCCCCCTGCAGCCCATTTATTACCAGCAGTTGTGAGTGGTGACTGCTGTTTGTAAAATATCAAAATTTCAGGACATAGAAAGTCGCAGACGGGGCTTTTGGGATGCCTGCCTATGTCTTTGTTTATTATTTATCTAATAGCTGAGTAATCTGGTCAAGATATTTCTCTTTTTTTTAACATATTGCTTTAGAATAGCTACAGCTTGCTTAATGTATAAATATTAGCACTGCGTTGGCCGGGAATCGAACCCAGGTCAACTGCTTGGAAGGCAGCTATGCTCACCACTATACCACCAACGCTCCGTGGCATATGTTTTTTTTAAACTCTAGACATCAGAACCCTGAGTTCAATGACTATATTGCACCAGTATCAGAGGTATTTTTGGTTTACAGACCAACATGAAAATCAGGAAAAAAGTTCTTGCAACTGCTAAGGAACTGGAGATTGAAACCAATGCAAAAGCTGTGCAGAAAAGGAGAAAGGGAAAGCAGCAGTTCAAATCATTGAAATAAGCATATATTGGCAGCAAGGGAAAAACAGCAGGGTAGAGAAAGAAAACAGCTCCACGAAATTCACAGGAGATTGATAATAGCAGGACAAAAAAAGGGAATAATAACGTTCCAAGCAGGCTCAGAAAGAAGTGCGAGGGTCCCATCTATCTTTAATGGTCATAACTGTGCATCATTTCCTTTGAAGTGTAGGGTTGATTCTCTGACCATCTGTCTCCCTGACTTTGAGCAGAGACCGATAGTTGAGCAGTCTCTTCCCACAAAAAGCTGGCACAAGCCTGCTGTTTTCCGCTCTGGCAGTGTGGAAACGAGAGAGTGGTCCTCACAAGAAAAAAAATCAATCCATGCTAGCAGAGGATGGTTTCGATCCATCGACCTCTGGGTTATGGGCCCAGCACGCTTCCGCTGCGCCACTCTGCTTCCTGTTCAAAATGCTGTGGTTATGCAGATCAGGAGCCTTCAGAGGAGTGGCATGGGATCGCTGGAGCTATTCTGGCAGGGCTCTCACCTCATTTGCCTAAGAATGTCACAAGGCATGCTGGGTGCAGAAAATCTTCGCCTTCCCCTCTCACAGTCAGTCATAGGGGAAAGTCAAAGCCCTCTCAGTCACTAGCCATGTCACGCCTTTGTCAAGACAGAAGCACCCCCACCCGCTCCTTCTCTGTGATCCTGCGCTACCATGCTCAGGTTTTGGCCTTACCTGGGAGCCAGAGGTGCACCCGGTGAGGGCTTGCATGGTATGAGAGTTTGGGAGCGTTCGGGACGTGAGTGGACTTAGGACTGGAAGTTCTGTCTATTTGAAGCAGCCAACCTTCCTGCTGCAGACAGGGGCTGTTCCCTTGGGTTTCTTTCACCTTGCTCTCGGATAAATTTGGTTGTATGCTGCAGTTGCCTGCGATGACTACAAGGTGGCGCTGCTTTCAGGTAAGAGCACAAATATGCAGAAAATGTTGGGGACTTTTGCCACATTTATCGGTGGTGGGTCTCGCACATTTTTTCCAGGGGAGAGATATTGACCTGAAACACTTTTTACTGCAGAGATGCTGCAGTTCTAAAGGCTGGTCGGGCAGAAGGGCTTAGCCGTTTCATTGCCTGCCCCCCTGCAGCCCATTTATTACCAGCAGTTGTGAGTGGTGACTGCTGTTTGTAAAATATCAAAATTTCAGGACATAGAAAGTCGCAGACGGGGCTTTTGGGATGCCTGCCTATGTCTTTGTTTATTATTTATCTAATAGCTGAGTAATCTGGTCAAGATATTTCTCTTTTTTTTAACATATTGCTTTAGAATAGCTACAGCTTGCTTAATGTATAAATATTAGCACTGCGTTGGCCGGGAATCGAACCCAGGTCAACTGCTTGGAAGGCAGCTATGCTCACCACTATACCACCAACGCTCCGTGGCATATGTTTTTTTTAAACTCTAGACATCAGAACCCTGAGTTCAATGACTATATTGCACCAGTATCAGAGGTATTTTTGGTTTACAGACCAACATGAAAATCAGGAAAAAAGTTCTTGCAACTGCTAAGGAACTGGAGATTGAAACCAATGCAAAAGCTGTGCAGAAAAGGAGAAAGGGAAAGCAGCAGTTCAAATCATTGAAATAAGCATATATTGGCAGCAAGGGAAAAACAGCAGGGTAGAGAAAGAAAACAGCTCCACGAAATTCACAGGAGATTGATAATAGCAGGACAAAAAAAGGGAATAATAACGTTCCAAGCAGGCTCAGAAAGAAGTGCGAGGGTCCCATCTATCTTTAATGGTCATAACTGTGCATCATTTCCTTTGAAGTGTAGGGTTGATTCTCTGACCATCTGTCTCCCTGACTTTGAGCAGAGACCGATAGTTGAGCAGTCTCTTCCCACAAAAAGCTGGCACAAGCCTGCTGTTTTCCGCTCTGGCAGTGTGGAAACGAGAGAGTGGTCCTCACAAGAAAAAAAATCAATCCATGCTAGCAGAGGATGGTTTCGATCCATCGACCTCTGGGTTATGGGCCCAGCACGCTTCCGCTGCGCCACTCTGCTTCCTGTTCAAAATGCTGTGGTTATGCAGATCAGGAGCCTTCAGAGGAGTGGCATGGGATCGCTGGAGCTATTCTGGCAGGGCTCTCACCTCATTTGCCTAAGAATGTCACAAGGCATGCTGGGTGCAGAAAATCTTCGCCTTCCCCTCTCACAGTCAGTCATAGGGGAAAGTCAAAGCCCTCTCAGTCACTAGCCATGTCACGCCTTTGTCAAGACAGAAGCACCCCCACCCGCTCCTTCTCTGTGATCCTGCGCTACCATGCTCAGGTTTTGGCCTTACCTGGGAGCCAGAGGTGCACCCGGTGAGGGCTTGCATGGTATGAGAGTTTGGGAGCGTTCGGGACGTGAGTGGACTTAGGACTGGAAGTTCTGTCTATTTGAAGCAGCCAACCTTCCTGCTGCAGACAGGGCCTGTTCCCTTGGGTTTCTTTCACCTTGCTCTCGGATAAATTTGGTTGTATGCTGCAGTTGCCTGCGATGACTACAAGGTGGCGCTGCTTTCAGGTAAGAGCACAAATATGCAGAAAATGTTGGGGACTTTTGCCACATTTATCGGTGGTGGGTCTCGCACATTTTTTCCAGGGGAGAGATATTGACCTGAAACACTTTTTACTGCAGAGATGCTGCAGTTCTAAAGGCTGGTCGGGCAGAAGGGCTTAGCCGTTTCATTGCCTGCCCCCCTGCAGCCCATTTATTACCAGCAGTTGTGAGTGGTGACTGCTGTTTGTAAAATATAAAAATTTCAGGACATAGAAAGTCGCAGACGGGGCTTTTGGGATGCCTGCCTATGTCTTTGTTTATTATTTATCTAATAGCTGAGTAATCTGGTCAAGATATTTCTCTTTTTTTTAACATATTGCGTTAGAATAGCTACAGCTTGCTTAATGTATAAATATTAGCACTGCGTTGGCCGGGAATCAAACCCGGGTCAACTGCTTGGAAGGCAGCTATGCTCACCACTATACCACCAACGCTCCATGGCATATGTTTTTTTTAAACTCTAGACATCACAACCCTGAGTTCAATGACTATATTGCACCAGTATCAGAGGTATTTTTGGTTTACAGACCAACATGAAAATCAGGAAAAAAGTTCTTGCAACTGCTAAGGAACTGGAGATTGAAACCAATGCAAAAGCTGCGCAGAAAAGGAGAAAGGGAAAGCAGCAGTTCAAATCATTGAAATAAGCATATATTGGCAGCAAGGGAAAAACAGCAGGGTAGAGAAAGAAAACAGCTCCACGAAATTCACAGGAGATTGATAATAGCAGGACAAAAAAAGGGAATAATAACGTTCCAAGCAGGCTCAGAAAGAAGTGCGAGGGTCCCATCTTTCTTTAATGGTCATAACTGTGCATCATTTCCTTTGAAGTGTAGGGTTGATTCTCTGACCATCTGTCTCCCTGACTTTGAGCAGAGACCGATAGTTGAGCAGTCTCTTCCCACAAAAAGCTGGCACAAGCCTGCTGTTTTCCGCTCTGGCAGCGTGGAAACGAGAGAGTGGTCCTCACAAGAAAAAAAATCAATCCATGCTAGCAGAGGATGGTTTTGATCCATCGACCTCTGGGTTATGGGCCCAGCACGCTTCCGCTGCGCCACTCTGCTTCCTGTTCAAAATTCGGTGGTTATGCAGATAAGGAGCCTTCAGAGGAGTGGCGTGGGATCGCTGGAGCTATTCTGGCAGGGCTCTCACCTCATTTGCCTAAGAATGTCACAAGGCATGCTGGGTGCAGAAAATCTTCGCCTTCCCCTCTCACAGTCAGTCATAGGGGAAAGTCAAGGCCCTCTCAGTCACTAGCCATGTCACGCCTTTGTCAAGACAGAAGCACCCCCACCCGCTCCTTCTCTGTGATCCTGCGCTACCATGCTCAGGTTTTGGCCTTACCTGGGAGCCAGAGGTGCACCCGGTGAGGGCTTGCCCAGTATGAGCGTTTGGGAGCGTTCGGGACGTGAGTGGACTTAGGACTGGAAGTTCTGTCCATTCGAAGCAGCCAACCTTCCTGCTGCAGACAGGGGCTGTTCCCTTGGGTTTCTTTCACCTTGCTCTCGGATAAATTTGGTTGTATGGCACAGTTGCCTGCGATGACTACAAGGTGGCGCTGCTTTCAGGTAAGAGCACAAATATGCAGAAAATGTTGGGGACTTTTGCCACATTTATCGGTGGTGGGTCTCGCACATTTTTTCCAGGGGAGAGATATTGACCTGAAACACTTTTTACTGCAGAGATGCTGCAGTTCTAAAGGCTGGTCGGGCAGAAGGGCTTAGCCGTTTCATTGCCTGCCCCCCTGCAGCCCATTTATTACCAGCAGTTGTGAGTGGTGACTGCTGTTTTTAAAATATAAAAATTTCAGGACATATAAAGTCGCAGACGGGGCTTTTGGGATGCCTGCCTATGTCTTTGTTTATTATTTATCTAATAGCTGAGTAATCTGGTCAAGATATTTCTCTTTTTTTTAACATATTGCGTTAGAATAGCTACAGCTTGCTTAATGTATAAATATTAGCACTGCGTTGGCCGGGAATCGAACCCGGGTCAACTGCTTGGAAGGCAGCTATGCTCACCACTATACCACCAACGCTCCATGGCATATGTTTTTTTAAAACTCTAGACATCACCACCCTGAGTTCAATGACTATATTGCACCAGTATCAGAGGTATTTTTGGTTTACAGACCAACATGAAAATCAGGAAAAAAGTTCTTGCAACTGCTAAGGAACTGGAGATTGAAGGCAATGCAAAAGCTGCACAGAAAAGGAGAAAGGGAAAGCAGCAGTTCAAATCATTGAAATAAGCATATATTGGCAGCAAGGGAAAAACAGCAGGGTAGAGAAAGAAAACAGCTCCACGAAATTCACAGGAGATTGATAATAGCAGGACAAAAAAAGGGAATAATAACGTTCCAAGCAGCCTCAGAAAGAAGTGCGAGGGTCCCATCTTTCGTTAATGGTCATAACTGTGCATCATTTCCTTTGAAGTGTAGGGTTGATTCTCTGACCATCTGTCTCCCTGACTTTGAGCAGAGACCGATAGTTGAGCAGTCTCTTCCCACAAAAAGCTGGCACAAGCCTGCTGTTTTCCGCTCTGGCAGCGTGGAAACGAGAGAGTGGTCCTCACAAGAAAAAAAATCAATCCATGCTAGCAGAGGATGGTTTCGATCCATCGACCTCTGGGTTATGGGCCCAGCACGCTTCCGCTGCGCCACTCTGCTTTCTGCTCAAAATGCTGTGGTTATGCAGATCAGGAGCCTTCAGAGGAGTGGCATGGGATCGCTGGAGCTATTCTGGCAGGGCTCTCACCTCATTTGCCTAAGAATGTCACAAGGCATGCTGGGTGCAGAAAATCTTCGCCTTCCCCTCTCACAGTCAGTCATAGGGGAAAGTCAAGGCCCTCTCAGTCACTAGCCATGTCACGCCTTTGTCAAGACAGAAGCACCCCCACCCGCTCCTTCTCTGTGATCCTGCGCTACCATGCTCAGGTTTTGGCCTTACCTGGGAGCCAGAGGTGCACCCGGTGAGGGCTTGCCCGGTATGAGCGTTTGGGAGCTTTCGGGACGTGAGTGGACTTAGGACTGGAAGTTCTGTCCATTCGAAGCAGCCAACCTTCCTGCTGCAGACAGGGGCTGTTCCCTTGGGTTTCTTTCACCTTGCTCTCGGATAAATTTGGTTGTATGCTGCAGTTGCCTGCGATGACTACAAGGTGGAGCTGCTTTCAGGTAAGAGCACAAATATGCAGAAAATGTTGGGGACTTTTGCCACATTTATCGGTGGTGGGTCTCGCACATTTTTTCCAGGGGAGAGATATTGACCTGAAACACTTTTTACTGCAGAGATGCTGCAGTTCTAAAGGCTGGTCGGGCAGAAGGGCTTAGCCGTTTCATTGCCTGCCCCCCTGCAGCCCATTTATTACCAGCAGTTGTGAGTGGTGACTGCTGTTTGTAAAATATAAAAATTTCAGGACATAGAAAGTCGCAGACGGGGCTTTTGGGATGCCTGCCTATGTCTTTGTTTATTATTTATCTAATAGCTGAGTAATCTGGTCAAGATATTTCTCTTTTTTTTAACATATTGCGTTAGAATAGCTACAGCTTGCTTAATGTATAAATATTAGCACTGCGTTGGCCGGGAATCAAACCCGGGTCAACTGCTTGGAAGGCAGCTATGCTCACCACTATACCACCAACGCTCCGTGGCATATGTTGTTTTAAAACTCTAGACATCACAACCCTGAGTTCAATGACAATATTGCACCAGTATCAGAGGTATTTTTGGTTTACAGACCAACATGAAAATCAGGAAAAAAGTTCTTGCAACTGCTAAGGAACTGGACATTGAAACCAATGCAAAAGCTGCGCAGAAAAGGAGAAAGGGAAAGCAGCAGTTCAAATCATTGAAATAAGCATATATTGGCAGCAAGGGAAAAACAGCAGGGTAGAGAAAGAAAACAGCTCCACGAAATTCACAGGAGATTGATAATAGCAGGACAAAAAAAGGGAATAATAACGTTCCAAGCAGCCTCAGAAAGAAGTGCGAGGGTCCCATCTTTCTTTAATGGTCATAACTGTGCATCATTTCCTTTGAAGTGTAGGGTTGATTCTCTGACCATCTGTCTCCCTGACTTTGAGCAGAGACCGATAGTTGAGCAGTCTCTTCCCACAAAAAGCTGACACAAGCCTGCTGTTTTCCGCTTTGGCAGCGTGGAAACGAGAGAGTGGTCCTCACAAGAAAAAAAATCAATCCATGCAAGCAGAGGATGGTTTCGATCCATCGACCTCTGGGTTATGGGCCCAGCACGCTTCCGCTGCGCCACTCTGCTTCCTTTTCAAAATGCTGTGGTTATGCAGATCAGGAGCCTTCAGAGGAGTGGCATGGGATCGCTGGAGCTATTCTGGCAGGGATCTCACCTCATTTGCCTAAGAATGTCACAAGGCATGCTGGGTGCAGAAAATCTTCGCCTTCCCCTCTCACAGTCAGTCATAGGGGAAAGTCAAGGCCCTCTCAGTCACTAGCCATGTCACGCCTTTGTCAAGACAGAAGCACCCCCACCCGCTCCTTCTCTGTGATCCTGCGCTACCATGCTCAGGTTTTGGCCTTACCTGGGAGCCAGAGGTGCACCCGGTGAAGGCTTGCCCGGTATGAGCGTTTGGGAGCGTTCGGGACTTGAGTGGACTTAGGACTGGAAGTTCTGTCCATTCGAAGCAGCCAACCATCCTGCTGCAGACAGGGGCTGTTCCCTTGGGTTTCTTTCACCTTGCTCTCGGATAAATTTGGTTGTATGCTGCAGTTGCCTGCGATGACTACAAGGTGGCGCTGCTTTCAGGTAAGAGCACAAATATGCAGAAAATGTTGGGGACTTTTGCCACATTTATCAGTGGTGGGTCTCGCACATTTTTTCCAGGGGAGAGATATTGACCTGAAACACTTTTTACTGCAGAGATGCTGCAGTTCTAAAGGCTGGTCGGGCAGAAGGGCTTAGCCGTTTCATTGCCTGCCCCCCTGCAGCCCATTTATTTCCAGCAGTTGTGAGTGGTGACTGCTGTTTGTAAAATATAAAAATTTCAGGACATAGAAAGTCGCAGACGGGGGTTTTGGGATGCCTGCCTATGTCTTTGTTTATTATTTATCTAATAGCTGAGTAATCTGGTCAAGATATTTCTCTTTTTTTTAACATATTGCGTTAGAATAGCTACAGCTTGCTTAATGTATAAATATTAGCACTGCGTTGGCCGGGAATCGAACCCGGGTCAACTGCTTGGAAGGCAGCTATGCTCACCACTATACCACCAACGCTCCATGGCATATGTTTTTTTAAAACTCTAGACATCACCACCCTGAGTTCAATGACTATATTGCACCAGTATCAGAGGTATTTTTGGTTTACAGACCAACATGAAAATCAGGAAAAAAGTTCTTGCAACTGCTAAGGAACTGGAGATTGAAACCAATGCAAAAGCTGCGCAGAAAAGGAGAAAGGGAAAGCAGCAGTTCAAATCATTGAAATAAGCATATATTGGCAGCAAGGGAAAAACAGCAGGGTAGAGAAAGAAAACAGCTCCACGAAATTCACAGGAGATTGATAATAGCAGGACAAAAAAAGGGAATAATAACGTTCCAAGCAGCCTCAGAAAGAAGTGCGAGGGTCCCATCTTTCGTTAATGGTCATAACTGTGCATCATTTCCTTTGAAGTGTAGGGTTGATTCTCTGACCATCTGTCTCCCTGACTTTGAGCAGAGACCGATAGTTGAGCAGTCTCTTCCCACAAAAAGCTGGCACAAGCCTGCTGTTTTCCGCTCTGGCAGCGTGGAAACGAGAGAGTGGTCCTCACAAGAAAAAAAATCAATCCATGCTAGCAGAGGATGGTTTCGATCCATCGACCTCTGGGTTATGGGCCCAGCACGCTTCCGCTGCGCCACTCTGCTTTCTGCTCAAAATGCTGTGGTTATGCAGATCAGGAGCCTTCAGAGGAGTGGCATGGGATCGCTGGAGCTATTCTGGCAGGGCTCTCACCTCATTTGCCTAAGAATGTCACAAGGCATGCTGGGTGCAGAAAATCTTCGCCTTCCCCTCTCACAGTCAGTCATAGGGGAAAGTCAAGGCCCTCTCAGTCACTAGCCATGTCACGCCTTTGTCAAGACAGAAGCACCCCCACCCGCTCCTTCTCTGTGATCCTGCGCTACCATGCTCAGGTTTTGGCCTTACCTGGGAGCCAGAGGTGCACCCGGTGAGGGCTTGCCCGGTATGAGCGTTCGGGACGTGAGTGGACTTAGGACTGGAAGTTCTGTCCATTCGAAGCAGCCAACCTTCCTGCTGCAGACAGGGGCTGTTCCCTTGGGTTTCTTTCACCTTGCTCTCGGTTAAATTTAGTTGTATGCTGCAGTTGCCTGCGATGACTACAAGGTGGCGCTGCTTTCAGGTAAGAGCACAAATATGCAGAAAATGTTGGGGACTTTTGCCACATTTATCGGTGGTGGGTCTCGCACATTTTTTCCAGGGGAGAGATATTGACCTGAAATACTTTTTACTGCAGAGATGCTGCAGTTCTAAAGGCTGGTCGGGCAGAAGGGCTTAGCCGTTTCATTGCCTGCCCCCCTGCAGCCCATTTATTACCAGCAGTTGTGAGTGGTGACTGCTGTTTGTAAAATATAAAAAATTTCAGGACATAGAAAGTCGCAGACGGGGCTTTTGGGATGCCTGCCTATGTCTTTGTTTATTATTTATCTAATAGCTGAGTAATCTGGTCAAGATATTTCTCCTTTTTTTAACATATTGCGTTAGAATAGCTACAGCTTGCTTAATGTATAAATATTAGCACTGCGTTGGCCGGGAATCAAACCCGGGTCAACTGCTTGGAAGGCAGCTATGCTCACCACTATACCACCAACGCTCCGTGGCAAATGTTTTTTTTAAACTCTAGACATCAGAACCCTGAGTTCAATGACTATATTGCACCAGTATCAGAGGTATTTTTGGTTTACAGACCAACATGAAAATCTGGAAAAAAGTTCTTGCAACTGCTAAGGAACTGGAGATTTAAACCAATGCAAAAGCTGCGCAGAAAAGGAGAAAGGGAAAGCAGCAGTTCAAATCATTGAAATAAGCATATATTGGCAGCAAGGGAAAAACAGCAGGGTAGAGAAAGAAAACCGCTCCACGAAATTCACAGGAGATTGATAATAGCAGGACAAAAAAAGGGAATAATAACGTTCCAAGCAGCCTCAGAAAGAAGTGCGAGGGTACCATCTTTCGTTAATGGTCATAACTGTGCATCATTTCCTTTGAAGTGTAGGGTTGATTCTCTGACCATCTGTCTCCCTGACTTTGAGCAGAGACAGATAGTTGAGCAGTCTCTTCCCACAAAAAGCTGGCACAAGCCTGCTTTTTTCCGCTCTGGCAGCGTGGAAACAAGAGAGTGGTCCTCACAAGAAAAAAAATCAATCCATGCTAGCAGAGGATGGTTTCGATCCATCGACCTCTGGGTTATGGGCCCAGCACGCTTCCGCTGCGCCACTCTGCTTCCTGCTCAAAATGCTGTGGTTAAGCAGATCAGGAGCCTTCAGAGGAGTGGCATGGGATCGCTGGAGCTATTCTGGCAGGGCTCTCACCTCATTTGCCTAAGAATGTCACAAGGCATGCTGGGTGCAGAAAATCTTCGCCTTCCCCTCTCACAGTCAGTCATAGGGGAAAGTCAAGGCCCTCTCAGTCACTAGCCATGTCACGCCTTTGTCAAGACAGAAGCACCCCCACCCGCTCCTTCTCTGTGATCCTGCGCTACCATGCTCAGGTTTTGGCCTTACCTGGGAGCCACAGGTGCACCCGGTGAGGGCTTGCCCGGTATGAGCGTTTGGGAGCGTTCGGGACTTGAGTGGACTTAGGACTGGAAGTTCTGTCCATTCGAAGCAGCGAACCATCCTGCTGCAGACAGGGGCTGTTCCCTTGGGTTTCTTTCACCTTGCTCTCGGATAAATTTGGTTGTATGCTGCAGTTGCCTGCGATGACTACAAGGTGGCGCTGCTTTCAGGTAAGAGCACAAATATGCAGAAAATTTTGGGGACTTTTGCCACATTTATCGGTGGTGGGTCTCGCACATTTTTTCCAGGGGAGAGATATTGACCTGAAACACTTTTTACTGCAGAGATGCTGCAGTTCTAAAGGCTGGTCGGGCAGAAGGGCTTAGCCGTTTCATTGCCTGCCCCCCTGCAGCCCATTTATTACCAGCAGTTGTGAGTGGTGACTGCTGTTTGTAAAATATAAAAATTTCAGGACATAGAAAGTCGCAGACGGGGCTTTTGGGATGCCTGCCTATGTCTTTGTTTATTATTTATCTAATAGCTGAGTAATCTGGTCATGATATTTCTCTTTTATTTAACATATTGCGTTAGAATAGCTACAGCTTGCTTAATGTATAAATATTAGCACTGCGTTGGCCGGGAATCAAACCCGGGTCAACTGCTTGGAAGGCAGCTATGCTCACCACTATACCACCAACGCTCCGTGGCATATGTTTTTTTTAAACTCTAGACATCACAACCCTGAGTTCAATGACTATATTGCACCAGTATCAGAGGTATTTTTGGTTTACAGACCAACATGAAAATCAGGAAAAAAGTTCTTGCAACTGCTAAGGAACTGGAGATTGAAACCAATGCAAAAGCTGCGCAGAAAAGGAGAAAGGGAAAGCAGCAGTTCAAATCATTGAAATAAGCATATATTGGCAGCAAGGGAAAAACAGCAGGGTAGAGAAAGAAAACAGCTCCACGAAATTCACAGGAGATTGATAATAGCAGGACAAAAAAAGGGAATAATAACGTTCCAAGCAGGCTCAGAAAGAAGTGCGAGGGTCCCATCTTTCTTTAATGGTCATAACTGTGCATCATTTCCTTTGAAGTGTAGGGTTGATTCTCTGACCATCTGTCTCCCTGACTTTGAGCAGAGACCGATAGTTGAGCAGTCTCTTCCCACAAAAAGCTGACACAAGCCTGCTGTTTTCCGCTCTGGCAGCGTGGAAACGAGAGAGTGGTCCTCACAAGAAAAAAAATCAATCCATGCTAGCAGAGGATGGTTTCGATCCATCGACCTCTGGGTTATGGGCCCAGCACGCTTCCGCTGCACCACTCTGCTTCCTGTTCAAAATGCTGTGGTTATGCAGATCAGGAGCCTTCAAAGGAGTGGCATGGGATCGCTGGAGCTATTCTGGCAGGGCTCTCACCTCATTTGCCTAAGAATGTCACAAGGCATGCTGGGTGCAGAAAATCTTCGCCTTCCTCTCTCACAGTCAGTCATAGGGGAAAGTCAAGGCCCTCTCAGTCACTAGCCATGTCACGCCTTTGTCAAGACAGAAGCACCCCCACCCGCTCCTTCTCTGTGATCCTGCGCTACCATGCTCAGGTTTTGGCCTTACCTGGGAGCCAGAGGTGCACCCGGTGAGGGCGAGCGTTTGGGAGCGTTCGGGACGTGAGTGGACTTAGGACTGGAAGTTCTGTCCATTCGAAGCAGCCAACCTTCCTGCTGCAGACAGGGGCTGTTCCCTTGGGTTTCTTTCACCTTGCTCTCGGATAAATTTGGTTGTATGCTGCAGTTGCCTGCGATGACTACAAGGTGGCGCTGCTTTCAGGTAAGAGCACAAATATGCAGAAAATGTTGGGGACTTTTGCCACATTTATCAGTGGTGGGTCTCGCACATTTTTTCCAGGGGAGAGATATTGACCTGAAACACTTTTTACTGCAGAGATGCTGCAGTTCTAAAGGCTGGTCGGGCAGAAGGGCTTAGCCGTTTCATTGCCTGCCCCCCTGCAGCCCATTTATTACCAGCAGTTGTGAGTGGTGACTGCTGTTTGTAAAATATAAAAATTTCAGGACATAGAAAGTCGCAGACGGGGCTTTTGGGATGCCTGCCTATGTCTTTGTTTATTATTTATCTAATAGCTGAGTAATCTGGTCAAGATATTTCTCCTTTTTTTAACATATTGCGTTAGAATAGCTACAGCTTGCTTAATGTATAAATATTAGCACTGCGTTGGCCGGGAATCAAACCCGGGTCAACTGCTTGGAAGGCAGCTATGCTCACCACTATACCACCAACGCTCTGTGGCATATGTTTTTTTTAAACTCTAGACATCAGAACCCTGAGTTCAATTACTATATTCCACCAGTATCAGAGGTATTTTTGGTTTACAGACCAACATGAAAATCAGGAAAAAAGTTCTTGCAACTGCTAAGGAACTGGAGATTGAAACCAATGCAAAAGCTGCGCAGAAAAGGAGAAAGGGAAAGCAGCAGTTCAAATCATTGAAATAAGCATATATTGGCAGCAAGGGAAAAACAGCAGGGTAGAGAAAGAAAACAGCTCCACGAAATTCACAGGAGATTGATAATAGCAGGACAAAAAAAGGGAATAATAACGTTCCAAGCAGGCTCAGAAAGAAGTGCGAGGGTCCCATCTTTCTTTAATGGTCATAACTGTGCATCATTTCCTTTGAAGTGTAGGGTTGATTCTCTGACCATCTGTCTCCCTGACTTTGAGCAGAGACCGATAGTTGAGCAGTCTCTTCCCACAAAAAGCTGACACAAGCCTGCTGTTTTCCGCTCTGGCAGCGTGGAAACGAGAGAGTGGTCCTCACAAGAAAAAAAATCAATCCATGCTAGCAGAGGATGGTTTCGATCCATCGACCTCTGGGTTATGGGCCCAGCACGCTTCCGCTGCGCCACTCTGCTTCCTGTTCAAAATGCTGTGGTTATGCAGATCAGGAGCCTTCAGAGGAGTGGCATGGGATCGCTGGAGCTATTCTGGCAGGGCTCTCACCTCATTTGCCTAAGAATGTCACAAGGCATGCTGGGTGCAGAAAATCTTCGCCTTCCCCTATCACAGTCAGTCATAGGGGAAAGTCAAGGCCCTCTCAGTCACTAGCCATGTCACGCCTTTGTCAAGACAGAAGCACCCCCACCCGCTCCTTCTCTGTGATCCTGCGCTACCATGCTCAGGTTTTGGCCTTACCTGGGAGCCAGAGGTGCACCCGGTGAGGGCTTGCCCAGTATGAGCGTTTGGGAGCGTTCGGGACGTGAGTGGACTTAGGACTGGAAGTTCTGTCCATTCGAAGCAGCCAACCTTCCTGCTGCAGACAGTGGCTGTTCCCTTGGGTTTCTTTCACCTTGCTCTCGGATAAATTTGGTTGTATGGCACAGTTGCCTGCGATGACTACAAGGTGGCGCTGCTTTCAGGTAAGAGCACAAATATGCAGAAAATGTTGGGGACTTTTGCCACATTTATCGGTGGTGGGTCTCGCACATTTTTTCCAGGGGAGAGATATTGACCTGAAACACTTTTTACTGCAGAGATGCTGCAGTTCTAAAGGCTGGTCGGGCAGAAGGGCTTAGCCGTTTCATTGCCTGCCCCCCTGCAGCCCATTTGTTACCAGCAGTTGTGAGTGGTGACTGCTGTTTTTAAAATATAAAAATTTCAGGACATATAAAGTCGCAGACGGGGCTTTTGGGATGCCTGCCTATGTCTTTGTTTATTATTTATCTAATAGCTGAGTAATCTGGTCAAGATATTTTTCTTTTTTTTAACATATTGCGTTAGAATAGCTACAGCTTGCTTAATGTATAAATATTAGCACTGCGTTGGCCGGGAATTGAACCCGGGTCAACTGCTTGGAAGGCAGCTATGCTCACCACTATACCACCAACGCTCCATGGCATATGTTTTTTTAAAACTCTAGACATCACCACCCTGAGTTCAATGACTATATTGCACCAGTATCAGAGGTATTTTTGGTTTACAGACCAACATGAAAATCAGGAAAAAAGTTCTTGCAACTGCTAAGGAACTGGAGATTGAAACCAATGCAAAAGCTGCGCAGAAAAGGAGAAAGGGAAAGCAGCAGTTCAAATCATTGAAATAAGCATATATTGGCAGCAAGGGAAAAACAGCAGGGTAGAGAAAGAAAACAGCTCCACGAAATTCACAGGAGATTGATAATAGCAGGACAAAAAAAGGGAATAATAACGTTCCAAGCAGCCTCAGAAAGAAGTGCGAGGGTCCCATCTTTCGTTAATGGTCATAACTGTGCATCATTTCCTTTGAAGTGTAGGGTTGATTCTCTGACCATCTGTCTCCCTGACTTTGAGCAGAGACCGATAGTTGAGCAGTCTCTTCCCACAAAAAGCTGGCACAAGCCTGCTGTTTTCCGCTCTGGCAGCGTGGAAACGAGAGAGTGGTCCTCACAAGAAAAAAAATCAATCCATGCTAGCAGAGGATGGTTTCGATCCATCGACCTCTGGGTTATGGGCCCAGCACGCTTCCGCTGCGCCACTCTGCTTTCTGCTCAAAATGCTGTGGTTATGCAGATCAGGAGCCTTCAGAGGAGTGGCATGGGATCGCTGGAGCTATTCTGGCAGGGCTCTCACCTCATTTGCCTAAGAATGTCACAAGGCATGCTGGGTGCAGAAAATCTTCGCCTTCCCCTCTCACAGTCAGTCATAGGGGAAAGTCAAGGCCCTCTCAGTCACTAGCCATGTCACGCCTTTGTCAAGACAGAAGCACCCCCACCCGCTCCTTCTCTGTGATCCTGCGCTACCATGCTCAGGTTTTGGCCTTACCTGGGAGCCAGAGGTGCACCCGGTGAGGGCTTGCCCGGTATGAGCGTTCGGGACGTGAGTGGACTTAGGACTGGAAGTTCTGTCCATTCGAAGCAGCCAACCTTCCTGCTGCAGACAGGGGCTGTTCCCTTGGGTTTCTTTCACCTTGCTCTCGGTTAAATTTAGTTGTATGCTGCAGTTGCCTGCGATGACTACAAGGTGGCGCTGCTTTCAGGTAAGAGCACAAATATGCAGAAAATGTTGGGGACTTTTGCCACATTTATCGGTGGTGGGTCTCGCACATTTTTTCCAGGGGAGAGATATTGACCTGAAATACTTTTTACTGCAGAGATGCTGCAGTTCTAAAGGCTGGTCGGGCAGAAGGGCTTAGCCGTTTCATTGCCTGCCCCCCTGCAGCCCATTTATTACCAGCAGTTGTGAGTGGTGACTGCTGTTTGTAAAATATAAAAAATTTCAGGACATAGAAAGTCGCAGACGGGGCTTTTGGGATGCCTGCCTATGTCTTTGTTTATTATTTATCTAATAGCTGAGTAATCTGGTCAAGATATTTCTCCTTTTTTTAACATATTGCGTTAGAATAGCTACAGCTTGCTTAATGTATAAATATTAGCACTGCGTTGGCCGGGAATCAAACCCGGGTCAACTGCTTGGAAGGCAGCTATGCTCACCACTATACCACCAACGCTCCGTGGCAAATGTTTTTTTTAAACTCTAGACATCAGAACCCTGAGTTCAATGACTATATTGCACCAGTATCAGAGGTATTTTTGGTTTACAGACCAACATGAAAATCTGGAAAAAAGTTCTTGCAACTGCTAAGGAACTGGAGATTTAAACCAATGCAAAAGCTGCGCAGAAAAGGAGAAAGGGAAAGCAGCAGTTCAAATCATTGAAATAAGCATATATTGGCAGCAAGGGAAAAACAGCAGGGTAGAGAAAGAAAACCGCTCCACGAAATTCACAGGAGATTGATAATAGCAGGACAAAAAAAGGGAATAATAACGTTCCAAGCAGCCTCAGAAAGAAGTGCGAGGGTACCATCTTTCGTTAATGGTCATAACTGTGCATCATTTCCTTTGAAGTGTAGGGTTGATTCTCTGACCATCTGTCTCCCTGACTTTGAGCAGAGACAGATAGTTGAGCAGTCTCTTCCCACAAAAAGCTGGCACAAGCCTGCTTTTTTCCGCTCTGGCAGCGTGGAAACAAGAGAGTGGTCCTCACAAGAAAAAAAATCAATCCATGCTAGCAGAGGATGGTTTCGATCCATCGACCTCTGGGTTATGGGCCCAGCACGCTTCCGCTGCGCCACTCTGCTTCCTGCTCAAAATGCTGTGGTTAAGCAGATCAGGAGCCTTCAGAGGAGTGGCATGGGATCGCTGGAGCTATTCTGGCAGGGCTCTCACCTCATTTGCCTAAGAATGTCACAAGGCATGCTGGGTGCAGAAAATCTTCGCCTTCCCCTCTCACAGTCAGTCATAGGGGAAAGTCAAGGCCCTCTCAGTCACTAGCCATGTCACGCCTTTGTCAAGACAGAAGCACCCCCACCCGCTCCTTCTCTGTGATCCTGCGCTACCATGCTCAGGTTTTGGCCTTACCTGGGAGCCACAGGTGCACCCGGTGAGGGCTTGCCCGGTATGAGCGTTTGGGAGCGTTCGGGACTTGAGTGGACTTAGGACTGGAAGTTCTGTCCATTCGAAGCAGCGAACCATCCTGCTGCAGACAGGGGCTGTTCCCTTGGGTTTCTTTCACCTTGCTCTCGGATAAATTTGGTTGTATGCTGCAGTTGCCTGCGATGACTACAAGGTGGCGCTGCTTTCAGGTAAGAGCACAAATATGCAGAAAATTTTGGGGACTTTTGCCACATTTATCGGTGGTGGGTCTCGCACATTTTTTCCAGGGGAGAGATATTGACCTGAAACACTTTTTACTGCAGAGATGCTGCAGTTCTAAAGGCTGGTCGGGCAGAAGGGCTTAGCCGTTTCATTGCCTGCCCCCCTGCAGCCCATTTATTACCAGCAGTTGTGAGTGGTGACTGCTGTTTGTAAAATATAAAAATTTCAGGACATAGAAAGTCGCAGACGGGGCTTTTGGGATGCCTGCCTATGTCTTTGTTTATTATTTATCTAATAGCTGAGTAATCTGGTCATGATATTTCTCTTTTATTTAACATATTGCGTTAGAATAGCTACAGCTTGCTTAATGTATAAATATTAGCACTGCGTTGGCCGGGAATCAAACCCGGGTCAACTGCTTGGAAGGCAGCTATGCTCACCACTATACCACCAACGCTCCATGGCATATGTTTTTTTTAAACTCTAGACATCACAACCCTGAGTTCAATGACTATATTGCACCAGTATCAGAGGTATTTTTGGTTTACAGACCAACATGAAAATCAGGAAAAAAGTTCTTGCAACTGCTAAGGAACTGGAGATTGAAACCAATGCAAAAGCTGCGCAGAAAAGGAGAAAGGGAAAGCAGCAGTTCAAATCATTGAAATAAGCATATATTGGCAGCAAGGGAAAAACAGCAGGGTAGAGAAAGAAAACAGCTCCACGAAATTCACAGGAGATTGATAATAGCAGGACAAAAAAAGGGAATAATAACGTTCCAAGCAGGCTCAGAAAGAAGTGCGAGGGTCCCATCTTTCTTTAATGGTCATAACTGTGCATCATTTCCTTTGAAGTGTAGGGTTGATTCTCTGACCATCTGTCTCCCTGACTTTGAGCAGAGACCGATAGTTGAGCAGTCTCTTCCCACAAAAAGCTGACACAAGCCTGCTGTTTTCCGCTCTGGCAGCGTGGAAACGAGAGAGTGGTCCTCACAAGAAAAAAAATCAATCCATGCTAGCAGAGGATGGTTTCGATCCATCGACCTCTGGGTTATGGGCCCAGCACGCTTCCGCTGCGCCACTCTGCTTCCTGTTCAAAATGCTGTGGTTAAGCAGATCAGGAGCCTTCAGAGGAGTGGCATGGGATCGCTGGAGCTATTCTGGCAGGGCTCTCACCTCATTTGCCTAAGAATGTCACAAGGCATGCTGGGTGCAGAAAATCTTCGCCTTCCCCTCTCACAGTCAGTTATAGGGGAAAGTCAAGGCCCTCTCAGTCACTAGCCATGTCACGCCTTTGTCAAGACAGAAGCACCCCCACCCGCTCCTTCTCTGTGATCTTGCGCTACCATGCTCAGGTTTTGGCCTTACCTGGGAGCCAGAGGTGCACCCGGTGAGGGCTTGCCCGGTATGAGCGTTCGGGACGTGAGTGGACTTAGGACTGGAAGTTCTGTCCATTCGAAGCAGCCAACCTTCCTGCTGCAGACAGGGGCTGTTCCCTTGGGTTTCTTTCACCTTGCTCTCGGATAAATTTGGTTGTATGGCACAGTTGCCTGCGATGACTACAAGGTGGCGCTGCTTTCAGGTAAGAGCACAAATATGCAGAAAATGTTGGGGACTTTTGCCACATTTATCGGTGGTGGGTCTCGCACATTATTTCCAGGGGAGAGATATTGACCTGAAACACTTTTTACTGCAGAGATGCTGCAGTTCTAAAGGCTGGTCGGGCAGAAGGGCTAAGCCGTTTCATTGCCTGCCCCCCTGCAGCCCATTTATTACCAGCAGTTGTGAGTGGTGACTGCTTTTTCTAAAATATAAAAATTTCAGGACATAGAAAGTCGCAGACGGGGCTTTTGTGATGCCTGCCTATGTCTTTGTTTATTATTTATCTAATAGCTGAGTAATCTGGTCAAGATATTTCTCTTTAATTTAACATATTGCGTTAGAATAGCTACAGCTTGCTTAATGTATAAATATTAGCACTGCGTTGGCCAGGAATCAAACCCGGGTCAACTGCTTGGAAGGCAGCTATGCTCACCACTATACCACCAACGCTCCATGGCATATGTTTTTTTTAAACTCTAGACATCACAACCCTGAGTTCAATGACTATATTGCACCAGTATCAGAGGTATTTTTGGTTTACAGACCAACATGAAAATCAGGAAAAAAGTTCTTGCAACTGCTAAGGAACTGGAGATTGAAACCAATGCAAAAGCTGCGCAGAAAAGGAGAAAGGGAAAGCAGCAGTTCAAATCATTGAAATAAGCATATATTGGCAGCAAGGGAAAAACAGCAGGGTAGAGAAAGAAAACAGCTCCACGAAATTCACAGGAGATTGATAATAGCAGGACAAAAAAAGGGAATAATAGCGTTCCAAGCAGGCTCAGAAAGAAGTGCGAGGGTCCCATCTTTCGTTAATGGTCATAACTGTGCATCATTTCCTTTGAAGTGTAGGGTTGATTCTCTGACCATCTGTCTCCCTGACTTTGAGCAGAGACCGATAGTTGAGCAGTCTCTTCCCACAAAAAGCTGGCACAAGCCTGCTGTTTTCCGCTCTGGCAGCGTGGAAACGAGAGAGTGGTCCTCACAAGAAAAAAAATCAATCCATGCTAGCAGAGGATGGTTTCGATCCATCGACCTCTGGGTTATGGGCCCAGCACGCTTCCGCTGCGCCACTCTGCTTTCTGCTCAAAATGCTGTGGTTATGCAGATCAGGAGCCTTCAGAGGAGTGGCATGGGATCGCTGGAGCTATTCTGGCAGGGCTCTCACCTCATTTGCCTAAGAATGTCACAAGGCATGCTGGGTGCAGAAAATCTTCGCCTTCCCCTCTCACAGTCAGTCATAGGGGAAAGTCAAGGCCCTCTCAGTCACTAGCCATGTCACGCCTTTGTCAAGACAGAAGCACCCCCACCCGCTCCTTCTCTGTGATCCTGCGCTACCATGCTCAGGTTTTGGCCTTACCTGGGAGCCAGAGGTGCACCCGGTGAGGGCTTGCCCGGTATGAGCATTCGGGACGTGAGTGGACTTAGGACTGGAAGTTCTGTCCATTCGAAGCAGCCAACCTTCCTGCTGCAGTCAGGGGCTGTTCCCTTGGGTTTCTTTCACCTTGCTCTCGGTTAAATTTGGTTGTATGCTGCAGTTGCCTGCGATGACTACAAGGTGGCGCTGCTTTCAGGTAAGAGCACATATATGCAGAAAATGTTGGGGACTTTTGCCACATTTATCGGTGGTGGGTCTCGCACATTTTTTCCAGGGGAGAGATATTGACCTGAAATACTTTTTACTGCAGAGATGCTGCAGTTCTAAAGGCTGGTCGGGCAGAAGGGCTTAGCCGTTTCATTGCCTGCCCCCCTGCAGCCCATTTATTACCAGCAGTTGTGAGTGGTGACTGCTGTTTGTAAAATATAAAAAATTTCAGGACATAGAAAGTCGCAGACGGGGCTTTTGGGATGCCTGCCTATGTCTTTGTTTATTATTTATCTAATAGCTGAGTAATCTGGTCAAGATATTTCTCTTTTTTTTAACATATTGCATTAGAATAGCTACAGCTTGCTTAATGTATAAATATTAGCACTGCGTTGGCCGGGAATCAAACCCGGGTCAACTGCTTGGAAGGCAGCTATGCTCACCACTATACCACCAACGCTCCGTGGCATATGTTTTTTTAAAACTCTAGACATCACAACCCTGAGTTCAATGACTATATTGCACCAGTATCAGAGGTATTTTTGGTTTACAGACCAACATGAAAATCAGGAAAAAAGTTCTTGCAACTGCTAAGGAACTGGACATTGAAACCAATGCAAAAGCTGCGCAGAAAATGAGAATGGGAAAGCAGCAGTTCAAATCATTGAAATAAGCATATATTGGCAGCAAGGGAAAAACAGCAGGGTAGAGAAAGAAAACAGCTCCACGAAATTCACAGGAGATTGATAATAGCAGGACAAAAAAAGGGAATAATAACGTTCCAAGCAGCCTCAGAAAGAAGTGCGAGGGTCCCATCTTTCGTTAATGGTCATAACTGTGCATCATTTCCTTTGAAGTGTAGGGTTGATTCTCTGACCATCTGTCTCCCTGACTTTGAGCAGAGACAGATAGTTGAGCAGTCTCTTCCCACAAAAAGCTGGCACAAGCCTGCTTTTTTCCGCTCTGGCAGCGTGGAAACAAGAGAGTGGTCCTCACAAGAAAAAAAATCAATCCATGCTAGCAGAGGATGGTTTCGATCCATCGACCTCTGGGTTATGGGCCCAGCACGCTTCCGCTGCGCCACTCTGCTTCCTGCTCAAAATGCTGTGGTTAAGCAGATCAGGAGCCTTCAGAGGAGTGGCATGGGATCGCTGGAGCTATTCTGGCAGGGCTCTCACCTCATTTGCCTAAGAATGTCACAAGGCATGCTGGGTGCAGAAAATCTTCACCTTCCCCTCTCACAGTCAGTCATAGGGGAAAGTCAAGGCCCTCTCAGTCACTAGCCATGTCACGCCTTTGTCAAGACAGAAGCACCCCCACCCGCTCCTTCTCTGTGATCCTGCGCTACCATGCTCAGGTTTTGGCCTTACCTGGGAGCCAGAGGTGCACCCGGTGAGGGCTTGCCCGGTATGAGCGTTCGGGACGTGAGTGGACTTAGGACTGGAAGTTCTGTCCATTCGAAGCAGCCAACCTTCCTGCTGCAGACAGGGGCTGTTCCCTTGGGTTTCTTTCACCTTGCTCTCGGATAAATTTGGTTGTATGCTGCAGTTGCCTGCAATGACTACAAGGTGGCGCTGCTTCCAGGTAAGAGCACAAATATGCAGAAAATGTTGGGGACTTTTGCCACATTTATCGGTGGTGGGTCTCGCACATTTTTTCCAGGGGAGAGATATTGACCTGAAACACTTTTTACTGCAGAGATGCTGCAGTTCTAAAGGCTGGTCGGGCAGAAGGGCTTAGCCGTTTCATTGCCTGCCCCCCTGCAGCCCATTTATTACCAGCAGTTGTGAGTGGTGACTGCTGTTTGTAAAATATAAAAATTTCAGGACATAGAAAGTCGCAGACGGGGCTTTTGGGATGCCTGCCTATGTCTTTGTTTATTATTTATCTAATAGCTGAGTAATCTGGTCAAGATATTTCTCTTTTTTTTAACATATTGCGTTAGAATAGCTACAGCTTGCTTAATGTATAAATATTAGCACTGCGTTGGCCGGGAATCAAACCCGGGTCAACTGCTTGGAAGGCAGCTATGCTCACCACTATACCACCAACGCTCCATGGCATATGTTTTTTTAAAACTCTAGACATCACAACCCTGAGTTCAATGACTATATTGCACCAGTATCAGAGGTATTTTTGGTTTACAGACCAACATGAAAATCAGGAAAAAAGTTCTTGCAACTGCTAAGGAACTGGACATTGAAACCAATGCAAAAGCTGCGCAGAAAAGGAGAAAGGGAAAGCAGCAGTTCAAATCATTGAAATAAGCATATATTGGCAGCAAGGGAAAAACAGCAGGGTAGAGAAAGAAAACAGCTCCACGAAATTCACAGGAGATTGATAATAGCAGGACAAAAAAAGGGAATAATAACGTTCCAAGCAGGCTCAGAAAGAAGTGCGAGGGTCCCATCTTTCTTTAATGGTCATAACTGTGCATCATTTCCTTTGAAGTGTAGGGTTGATTCTCTGACCATCTGTCTCCCTGACTTTGAGCAGAGACCGATAGTTGAGCAGTCTCTTCCCACAAAAAGCTGACACAAGCCTGCTGTTTTCCGCTCTGGCAGCGTGGAAACGAGAGAGTGGTCCTCACAAGAAAAAAAATCAATCCATGCTAGCAGAGGATGGTTTCGATCCATCGACCTCTGGGTTATGGGCCCAGCACGCTTCCGCTGCGCCACTCTGCTTCCTGTTCAAAATGCTGTGGTTATGCAGATCAGGAGCCTTCAGAGGAGCGGCATGGGATCGCTGGAGCTATTCTGGCAGGGCTCTCACCTCATTTGCCTAAGAATGTCACAAGGCATGCTGGGTGCAGAAAATCTTCGCCTTCCCCTCTCACAGTCAGTCATAGGGGAAAGTCAAGGCCCTCTCAGTCACTAGCCATGTCACGCCTTTGTCAAGACAGAAGCACCCCCACCCGCTCCTTCTCTGTGATCCTGCGCTACCATGCTCAGGTTTTGGCCTTACCTGGGAGCCAGAGGTGCACCCGGTGAGGGCTTGCCCAGTATGAGCGTTTGGGAGCGTTCGGGACGTGAGTGGACTTAGGACTGGAAGTTCTGTCCATTCGAAGCAGCCAACCTTCCTGCTGCAGACAGGGGCTGTTCCCTTGGGTTTCTTTCACCTTGCTCTCGGATAAATTTGGTTGTATGGCACAGTTGCCTGCGATGACTACAAGGTGGCGCTGCTTTCAGGTAAGAGCACAAATATGCAGAAAATGTTGGGGACTTTTGCCACATTTATCGGTGGTGGGTCTCGCACATTTTTTCCAGGGGAGAGATATTGACCTGAAACACTTTTTACTGCAGAGATGCTGCAGTTCTAAAGGCTGGTCGGGCAGAAGGGCTTAGCCGTTTCATTGCCTGCCCCCCTGCAGCCCATTTATTACCAGCAGTTGTGAGTGGTGACTGCTGTTTTTAAAATATAAAAATTTCAGGACATATAAAGTCGCAGACGGGGCTTTTGGGATGCCTGCCTATGTCTTTGTTTATTATTTATCTAATAGCTGAGTAATCTGGTCAAGATATTTCTCTTTTTTTTAACATATTGCGTTAGAATAGCTACAGCTTGCTTAATGTATAAATATTAGCACTGCGTTGGCCGGGAATCGAACCCGGGTCAACTGCTTGGAAGGCAGCTATGCTCACCACTATACCACCAACGCTCCATGGCATATGTTTTTTTAAAACTCTAGACATCACCACCCTGTGTTCAATGACTATATTGCACCAGTATCAGAGGTATTTTTGGTTTACAGACCAACATGAAAATCAGGAAAAAAGTTCTTGCAACTGCTAAGGAACTGGACATTGAAACCAATGCAAAAGCTGCGCAGAAAAGGAGAAATGGAAAGCAGCAGTTCAAATCATTGAAATAAGCATATATTGGCAGCAAGGGAAAAACAGCAGGGTAGAGAAAGAAAACAGCTCCACGAAATTCACAGGAGATTGATAATAGCAGGACAAAAAAAGGGAATAATAACGTTCCAAGCAGCCTCAGAAAGAAGTGCGAGGGTCCCATCTTTCGTTAATGGTCATAACTGTGCATCATTTCCTTTGAAGTGTAGGGTTGATTCTCTGACCATCTGTCTCCCTGACTTTGAGCAGAGACCGATAGTTGAGCAGTCTCTTCCCACAAAAAGCTGGCACAAGCCTGCTGTTTTCCGCTCTGGCAGCGTGGAAACGAGAGAGTGGTCCTCACAAGAAAAAAAATCAATCCATGCTAGCAGAGGATGGTTTCGATTCATCGACCTCTGGGTTATGGGCCCAGCACGCTTCCGCTGCGCCACTCTGCTTTCTGCTCAAAATGCTGTGATTATGCAGATCAGGAGCCTTCAGAGGAGTGGCATGGGATCGCTGGAGCTATTGGGGCAGGGCTCTCACCTCATTTGCCTAAGAATGTCACAAGGCATGCTGGGTGCAGAAAATCTTCGCCTTCCCCTCTCACAGTCAGTCATAGGGGAAAGTCAAGGCCCTCTCAGTCACTAGCCATGTCACGCCTTTGTCAAGACAGAAGCACCCCCACCCGCTCCTTCTCTGTGATCCTGCGCTACCATGCTCAGGTTTTGGCCTTACCTGGGAGCCAGAGGTGCACCCGGTGAGGGCTTGCCCGGTATGAGCGTTTGGGAGCGTTCGGGACGTGAGTGGACTTAGGACTGGAAGTTCTGTCCATTCGAAGCAGCCAACCTTCCTGCTGCAGACAGGGGCTGTTCCCTTGGGTTTCTTTCACCTTGCTCTCGGATAAATTTGGTTGTATGCTGCAGTTGCCTGCGATGACTACAAGGTGGCGCTGCTTTCAGGTAAGAGCACAAATATGCAGAAAATGTTGGGGACTTTTGCCACATTTATCGGTGGTGGGTCTCGCACATTTTTTCCAGGGGAGAGATATTGACCTGAAACACTTTTTACTGCAGAGATGCTGCAGTTCTAAAGGCTGGTCGGGCAGAAGGGCTTAGCCGTTTCATTGCCTGCCCCACTGCAGCCCATTTATTACCAGCAGTTGTGAGTGGTGACTGCTGTTTGTAAAATATAAAAATTTCAGGACATAGAAAGTCGCAGACGGGGCTTTTGGGATGCCTGCCTATGTCTTTGTTTATTATTTATCTAATAGCTGAGTAATCTGGTCAAGATATTTCTCTTTAATTTAACATATTGCGTTAGAATAGCTACAGCTTGCTTAATGTATAAATATTAGCACTGCGTTGGCCGGGAATCAAACCCGGGTCAACTGCTTGGAAGGCAGCTATGCTCACCACTATACCACCAACGCTCCGTGGCATATGTTTTTTTTAAACTCTAGACATCAGAACCCTGAGTTCAATGACTATATTGCACCAGTATCAGAGGTATTTTTGGTTTACAGACCAACATGAAAATCAGGAAAAAAGTTCTTGCAACTGCTAAGGAACTGGAGATTTAAACCAATGCAAAAGCTGCGCAGAAAAGGAGAAAGGGAAAGCAGCAGTTCAAATCATTGAAATAAGCATATATTGGCAGCAAGGGAAAAACAGCAGGGTAGAGAAAGAAAACAGCTCCACGAAATTCACAGGAGATTGATAATAGCAGGACAAAAAAGGGAATAATAACGTTCCAAGCAGGCTCAGAAAGAAGTGCGAGGGTCCCATCTTTCTTTAATGGTCATAACTGTGCATCATTTCCTTTGAAGTGTAGGGTTGATTCTCTGACCATCTGTCTCCCTGACTTTGAGCAGAGACCGATAGTTGAGCAGTCTCTTCCCACAAAAAGCTGACACAAGCCTGCTGTTTTCCGCTCTGGCAGCGTGGAAACGAGAGAGTGGTCCTCACAAGAAAAAAATTCAATCCATGCTAGCAGAGGATGGTTTCGATCCATCGACCTCTGGGTTATGGGCCCAGCACGCTTCTGCTGCGCCACTCTGCTTCCTGTTCAAAATGCTGTGGTTATGCAGATCAGGAGCCTTCAGAGGAGTGGCATGGGATCGCTGGAGCTATTCTGGCAGGGCTCTCACCTCATTTGCCTAAGAATGTCACAAGGCATGCTGGGTGCAGAAAATCTTCGCCTTCCCCTCTCACAGTCAGTCATAGGGGAAAGTCAAGGCCCTCTCAGTCACTAGCCATGTCACGCCTTTGTCAAGACAGAAGCACCCCCACTCGCTCCTTCTCTGTGATCCTGCGCTACCATGCTCAGGTTTTGGCCTTACCTGGGAGCCAGAGGTGCACACGGTGAGGGCTTGCCCGGTATGAGCGTTTGGGAGCGTTCGGGACGTGAGTGGACTTAGAACTGGAAGTTCTGTCCATTCGAAGCAGCCAACCTTCCTGCTGCAGACAGGGGCTGTTCCCTTGGGTTTCTTTCACCTTGCTCTCGGATAAATTTGGTTGTATGCTGCAGTTGCCTGCGATGACTACAAGGTGGCGCTGCTTTCAGGTAAGAGCACAAATATGCAGAAAATGTTGGGGACTTTTGCCACATTTATCGGTGGTGGGTCTCGCACATTTTTTCCAGGGGAGAGATATTGACCTGAAACACTTTTTACTGCAGAGATGCTGCAGTTCTAAAGGCTGGTCGGGCAGAAGGGCTTAGCCGTTTCATTGCCTGCCCCCCTGCAGCCCATTTATTACCAGCAGTTGTGAGTGGTGACTGCTGTTTGTAAAATATAAAAATTTCAGGACATAGAAAGTCGCAGACGGGGCTTTTGGGATGCCTGCCTATGTCTTTGTTTATTATTTATCAAATAGCTGAGTAATCTGGTCAAGATATTTCTCTTTTATTTAACATATTGCGTTAGAATAGCTACAGCTTGCTTAATGTATAAATATTAGCACTGCGTTGGCCGGGAATCAAACCCGGGTCAACTGCTTGGAAGGCAGCTATGCTCACCACTATACCACCAACGCTCCATGGCATATGTTTTTTTAAAACTCTAGACATCACAACCCTGAGTTCAATGACTATATTGCACCAGTATTAGAGGTATTTTTGGTTTACAGACCAACATGAAAATCAGGAAAAAAGTTCTTGCAACTGCTAAGGAACTGGAGATTGAAACCAATGCAAAAGCTGCGCAGAAAAGGAGAAAGGGAAAGCAGCAGTTCAAATCATTGAAATAAGCATATATTGGCAGCAAGGGAAAAACAGCAGGGTAGAGAAAGAAAACAGCTCCACGAAATTCACAGGAGATTGATAATAGCAGGACAAAAAAAGGGAATAATAACGTTCCAAGCAGGCTCAGAAAGAAGTGTGAGGGTCCCATCTTTCTTTAATGGTCATAACTGTGCATCATTTCCTTTGAAGTGTAGGGTTGATTCTCTGACCATCTGTCTCCCTGACTTTGAGCAGAGACCGATAGTTGAGCAGTCTCTTCCCACAAAAAGCTGACACAAGCCTGCTGTTTTCCGCTCTGGCAGCGTGGAAACGAGAGAGTGGTCCTCACAAGAAAAAAAATCAATCCATGCTAGCAGAGGATGGTTTCGATCCAACGACCTCTGGGTTATGGGCCCAGCACGCTTCCGCTGCGCCACTCTGCTTCCTGTTCAAAATGCTGTGGTTATGCAGATCAGGAGCCTTCAGAGGAGTGGCATGGGATCGCTGGAGCTATTCTGGCAGGGCTCTCACCTCATTTGCCTAAGAATGTCACAAGGCATGCTGGGTGCAGAAAATCTTCGCCTTCCCCTCTCACAGTCAGTCATAGGGGAAAGTCAAGGCCCTCTCAGTCACTAGCCATGTCACGCCTTTGTCAAGACAGAAGCACCCCCACCCGCTCCTTCTCTGTGATCCTGCGCTACCATGCTCAGGTTTTGGCCTTACCTGGGAGCCAGAGGTGCACCCGGTGAGGGCTTGCCCAGTATGAGCGTTTGGGAGCGTTCGGGACGTGAGTGGACTTAGGACTGGAAGTTCTGTCCATTCGAAGCAGCCAACCTTCCTGCTGCAGACAGGGGCTGTTCCCTTGGGTTTCTTTCACCTTGCTCTCGGATAAATTTGGTTGTATGGCACAGTTGCCTGCGATGACTACAAGGTGGCGCTGCTTTCAGGTAAGAGCACAAATATGCAGAAAATGTTGGGGACTTTTGCCACATTTATCGGTGGTGGGTCTCGCACATTTTTTCCAGGGGAGAGATATTGACCTGAAACACTTTTTACTGCAGAGATGCTGCAGTTCTAAAGGCTGGTCAGGCAGAAGGGCTTAGCCGTTTCATTGCCTGCCCCCCTGCAGCCCATTTATTACCAGCAGTTGTGAGTGGTGACTGCTGTTTTTAAAATATAAAAATTTCAGGACATATAAAGTCGCAGACGGGGCTTTTGGGATGCCTGCCTATGTCTTTGTTTATTATTTATCTAATAGCTGAGTAATCTGGTCAAGATATTTCTCTTTTTTTTAACATATTGCGTTAGAATAGCTACAGCTTGCTTAATGTATAAATATTAGCACTGCGTTGGCCGGGAATCGAACCCTGGTCAACTGCTTGGAAGGCAGCTATGCTCACCACTATACCACCAACGCTCCATGGCATATGTTTTTTTAAAACTCTAGACATCACCACCCTGTGTTCAATGACTATATTGCACCAGTATCAGAGGTATTTTTGGTTTACAGACCAACATGAAAATCAGGAAAAAAGTTCTTGCAACTGCTAAGGAACTGGAGATTGAAACCAATGCAAAAGCTGCGCAGAAAAGGAGAAAGGGAAAGCAGCAGTTCAAATCATTGAAATAAGCATATATTGGCAGCAAGGGAAAAACAGCAGGGTAGAGAAAGAAAACAGCTCCACGAAATTCACAGGAGATTGATAATAGCAGGACAAAAAAAGGGAATAATAACGTTCCAAGCAGCCTCAGAAAGAAGTGCGAGGGTCCCATCTTTCGTTAATGGTCATAACTGTGCATCATTTCCTTTGAAGTGTAGGGTTGATTCTCTGACCATCTGTCTCCCTGACTTTGAGCAGAGACCGATAGTTGAGCAGTCTCTTCCCACAAAAAGCTGGCACAAGCCTGCTGTTTTCCGCTCTGGCAGCGTGGAAACGAGAGAGTGGTCCTCACAAGAAAAAAAATCAATCCATGCTAGCAGAGGATGGTTTCGATCCATCGACCTCTGGGTTATGGGCCCAGCACGCTTCCGCTGCGCCACTCTGCTTTCTGCTCAAAATGCTGTGGTTATGCAGATCAGGAGCCTTCAGAGGAGTGGCATGGGATCGCTGGAGCTATTCTGGCAGGGCTCTCACCTCATTTGCCTAAGAATGTCACAAGGCATGCTGGGTGCAGAAAATCTTCGCCTTCCCCTCTCACAGTCAGTCATAGGGGAAAGTCAAGGCCCTCTCAGTCACTAGCCATGTCACGCCTTTGTCAAGACAGAAGCACCCCCACCCGCTCCTTCTCTGTGATCCTGCGCTACCATGCTCAGGTTTTGGCCTTACCTGGGAGCCAGAGGTGCACCCGGTGAGGGCTTGCCCGGTATGAGCGTTCGGGACGTGAGTGGACTTAGGACTGGAAGTTCTGTCCATTCGAAGCAGCCAACCTTCCTGCTGCAGACAGGGGCTGTTCCCTTGGGTTTCTTTCACCTTGCTCTCGGTTAAATTTGGTTGTATGCTGCAGTTGCCTGCGATGACTACAAGGTGGCGCTGCTTTCAGGTAAGAGCACAAATATGCAGAAAATGTTGGGGACTTTTGCCACATTTATCGGTGGTGGGTCTCGCACATTTTTTCCAGGGGAGAGATATTGACCTGAAATACTTTTTACTGCAGAGATGCTGCAGTTCTAAAGGCTGGTCGGGCAGAAGGGCTTAGCCGTTTCATTGCCTGCCCCCCTGCAGCCCATTTATTACCAGCAGTTGTGAGTGGTGACTGCTGTTTGTAAAATATAAAAAATTTCAGGACATAGAAAGTCGCAGACGGGGCTTTTGGGATGCCTGCCTATGTCTTTGTTTATTATTTATCTAATAGCTGAGTAATCTGGTCAAGATATTTCTCTTTTTTTTAACATATTGCGTTAGAATAGCTACAGCTTGCTTAATGTATAAATATTAGCACTGCGTTGGCCGGGAATCAAACCCGGGTCAACTGCTTGGAAGGCAGCTATGCTCACCACTATACCACCAACGCTCCGTGGCATATGTTTTTTTAAAACTCTAGACATCACAACCCTGAGTTCAATGACTATATTGCACCAGTATCAGAGGTATTTTTGGTTTACAGACCAACATGAAAATCAGGAAAAAAGTTCTTGCAACTGCTAAGGAACTGGACATTGAAACCAATGCAAAAGCTGCGCAGAAAATGAGAAAGGGAAAGCAGCAGTTCAAATCATTGAAATAAGCATATATTGGCAGCAAGGGAAAAACAGCAGGGTAGAGAAAGAAAACAGCTCCACGAAATTCACAGGAGATTGATAATAGCAGGACAAAAAAAGGGAATAATAACGTTCCAAGCAGCCTCAGAAAGAAGTGCGAGGGTCCCATCTTTCGTTAATGGTCATAACTGTGCATCATTTCCTTTGAAGTGTAGGGTTGATTCTCTGACCATCTGTCTCCCTGACTTTGAGCAGAGACCGATAGTTGAGCAGTCTCTTCCCACAAAAAGCTGGCACAAGCCTGCTTTTTTCCGCTCTGGCAGCGTGGAAACAAGAGAGTGGTCCTCACAAGAAAAAAAATCAATCCATGCTAGCAGAGAATGGTTTCAATCCATCGACCTCTGGGTTATGGGCCCAGCACGCTTCCGCTGCGCCACTCTGCTTCCTGCTCAAAATGCTGTGGTTAAGCAGATCAGGAGCCTTCAGAGGAGTGGCATGGGATCGCTGGAGCTATTCTGGCAGGGCTCTCACCTCATTTGCCTAAGAATGTCACAAGGCATGCTGGGTGCAGAAAATCTTCGCCTTCCCCTCTCACAGTCAGTCATAGGGGAAAGTCAAGGCCCTCTCAGTCACTAGCCATGTCACGCCTTTGTCAAGACAGAAGCACCCCCACCCGCTCCTTCTCTGTGATCCTGCGCTACCATGCTCAGGTTTTGGCCTTACCTGGGAGCCAGAGGTGCACCCGGTGAAGGCTTGCCCGGTATGAGCGTTTGGGAGCGTTCGGGACTTGAGTGGACTTAGGACTGGAAGTTCTGTCCATTCGAAGCAGCCAACCATCCTGCTGCAGACAGGGGCTGTTCCCTTGGGTTTCTTTCACCTTGCTCTCGGATAAATTTGGTTGTATGCTGCAGTTGCCTGCGATGACTACAAGGTGGCGCTGCTTTCAGGTAAGAGCACAAATATGCAGAAAATGTTGGGGACTTTTGCCACATTTATCGGTGGTGGGTCTCGCACATTTTTTCCAGGGGAGAGATATTGACCTGAAACACTTTTTACTGCAGAGATGCTGCAGTTCTAAAGGCTGGTCGGGCAGAAGGGCTTAGCCGTTTCATTGCCTGCCCCCCTGCAGCCCATTTATTACCAGCAGTTGTGAGTGGTGACTGCTGTTTGTAAAATATAAAAATTTCAGGACATAGAAAGTCGCAGACGGGGCTTTTGGGATGCCTGCCTATGTCTTTGTTTATTATTTATCTAATAGCTGAGTAATCTGGTCAAGATATTTCTCTTTAATTTAACATATTGCGTTAGAATAGCTACAGCTTGCTTAATGTATAAATATTAGCACTGCGTTGGCCGGGAATCAAACCCGGGTCAACTGCTTGGAAGGCAGCTATGCTCACCACTATACCACCAACGCTCCGTGGCATATGTTTTTTTTAAACTCTAGACATCAGAACCCTGAGTTCAATGACTATATTGCACCAGTATCAGAGGTATTTTTGGTTTACAGACCAACATGAAAATCAGGAAAAAAGTTCTTGCAACTGCTAAGGAACTGGAGATTTAAACCAATGCAAAAGCTGCGCAGAAAAGGAGAAAGGGAAAGCAGCAGTTCAAATCATTGAAATAAGCATATATTGGCAGCAAGGGAAAAACAGCAGGGTAGAGAAAGAAAACAGCTCCACGAAATTCACAGGAGATTGATAATAGCAGGACAAAAAAAGGGAATAATAACGTTCCAAGCAGGCTCAGAAAGAAGTGCGAGGGTCCCATCTTTCTTTAATGGTCATAACTGTGCATCATTTCCTTTGAAGTGTAGGGTTGATTCTCTGACCATCTGTCTCCCTGACTTTGAGCAGAGACCGATAGTTGAGCAGTCTCTTCCCACAAAAAGCTGACACAAGCCTGCTGTTTTCCGCTCTGGCAGCGTGGAAACGAGAGAGTGGTCCTCACAAGAAAAAAAATCAATCCATGCTAGCAGAGGATGGTTTCAATCCATCGACCTCTGGGTTATGGGCCCAGCACGCTTCCGCTGCGCCACTCTGCTTCCTGTTCAAAATGCTGTGGTTATGCAGATCAGGAGCCTTCAGAGGAGTGGCATGGGATCGCTGGAGCTATTCTGGCAGGGCTCTCACCTCATTTGCCTAAGAATGTCACAAGGCATGCTGGGTGCAGAAAATCTTCGCCTTCCCCTCTCACAGTCAGTCATAGGGGAAAGTCAAGGCCCTCTCAGTCACTAGCCATGTCACGCCTTTGTCAAGACAGAAGCACCCCCACCCGCTCCTTCTCTGTGATCCTGCGCTACCATGCTCAGGTTTTGGCCTTACCTGGGAGCCAGAGGTGCACCCGGTGAGGGCTTGCCCGGTATGAGCGTTTGGGAGCGTTCGGGACTTGAGTGGACTTAGGACTGGAATTTCTGTCCATTCGAAGCAGCCAACCATCCTGCTGCAGACAGGGGCTGTTCCCTTGGGTTTCTTTCACCTTGCTCTCGGATAAATTTGGTTGTATGCTGCAGTTGCCTGCGATGACTACAAGGTGGCGCTGCTTTCAGGTAAGAGCACAAATATGCAGAAAATTTTGGGGACTTTTGCCACATTTATCGGTGGTGGGTCTCACACATTTTTTCCAGGGGAGAGATATTGACCTGAAACACTTTTTACTGCAGAGATGCTGCAGTTCTAAAGGCTGGTCGGGCAGAAGGGCTTAGCCGTTTCATTGCCTGCCCCCCTGCAGCCCATTTATTACCAGCAGTTGTGAGTGGTGACTGCTGTTTGTAAAATATAAAAATTTCAGGACATAGAAAGTCGCAGACGGGGCTTTTGGGATGCCTGCCTATGTCTTTGTTTATTATTTATCTAATAGCTGAGTAATCTGGTCAAGATATTTCTCTTTTATTTAACATATTGCGTTAGAATAGCTACAGCTTGCTTAATGTATAAATATTAGCACTGCGTTGGCCGGGAATCAAACCCGGGTCAACTGCTTGGAAGGCAGCTATGCTCACCACTATACCACCAACGCTCCATGGCATATGTTTTTTTTAAACTCTAGACATCACAACCCTGAGTTCAATGACTATATTGCACCAGTATCAGAGGTATTTTTGGTTTACAGACCAACATGAAAATCAGGAAAAAAGTTCTTGCAACTGCTAAGGAACTGGAGATTGAAACCAATGCAAAAGCTGCGCAGAAAAGGAGAAAGGGAAAGCAGCAGTTCAAATCATTGAAATAAGCATATATTGGCAGCAAGGGAAAAACAGCAGGGTAGAGAAAGAAAACAGCTCCACGAAATTCACAGGAGATTGATAATAGCAGGACAAAAAAAGGGAATAATAACGTTCCAAGCAGGCTCAGAAAGAAGTGCGAGGGTCCCATCTTTCTTTAATGGTCATAACTGTGCATCATTTCCTTTGAAGTGTAGGGTTGATTCTCTGACCATCTGTCTCCCTGACTTTGAGCAGAGACCGATAGTTGAGCAGTCTCTTCCCACAAAAAGCTGACACAAGCCTGCTGTTTTCCGCTCTGGCAGCGTGGAAACGAGAGAGTGGTCCTCACAAGAAAAAAAATCAATCCATGCTAGCAGAGGATGGTTTCGATCCATCGACCTCTGGGTTATGGGCCCAGCACGCTTCCGCTGCGCCACTCTGCTTCCTGTTCAAAATGCTGTGGTTATGCAGATCAGGAGCCTTCAGAGGAGTGGCATGGGATCGCTGGAGCTATTCTGGCAGGGCTCTCACCTCATTTGCCTAAGAATGTCACAAGGCATGCTGGGTGCAGAAAATCTTCGCCTTCCCCTCTCACAGTCAGTCATAGGGGAAAGTCAAGGCCCTCTCAGTCACTAGCCATGTCACGCCTTTGTCAAGACAGAAGCACCCCCACCCGCTCCTTCTCTGTGATCCTGCGCTACCATGCTCAGGTTTTGGCCTTACCTGGGAGCCAGAGGTGCACCCGGTGAGGGCTTGCCCGGTATGAGCGTTCGGGACGTGAGTGGACTTAGGACTGGAAGTTCTGTCCATTCGAAGCAGCCAACCTTCCTGCTGCAGTCAGGGGCTGTTCCCTTGGGTTTCTTTCACCTTGCTCTCGGTTAAATTTGGTTGTATGCTGCAGTTGCCTGCGATGACTACAAGGTGGCGCTGCTTTCAGGTAAGAGCACATATATGCAGAAAATGTTGGGGACTTTTGCCACATTTATCGGTGGTGGGTCTCGCACATTTTTTCCAGGGGAGAGATATTGACCTGAAATACTTTTTACTGCAGAGATGCTGCAGTTCTAAAGGCTGGTCGGGCAGAAGGGCTTAGCCGTTTCATTGGCTGCCCCCCTGCAGCCCATTTATTACCAGCAGTTGTGAGTGGTGACTGCTGTTTGTTAAATATAAAAAATTTCAGGACATAGAAAGTCGCAGACGGGGCTTTTGGGATGCCTGCCTATGTCTTTGTTTATTATTTATCTAATAGCTGAGTAATCTGGTCAAGATATTTCTCTTTTTTTTAACATATTGCATTAGAATAGCTACAGCTTGCTTAATGTATAAATATTAGCACTGCGTTGGCCGGGAATCAAACCCTGGTCAACTGCTTGGAAGGCAGCTATGCTCACCACTATACCACCAACGCTCCGTGGCATATGTTTTTTTAAAACTCTAGACATCACAACCCTGAGTTCAATGACTATATTGCACCAGTATCAGAGGTATTTTTGGTTTACAGACCAACATGAAAATCAGGAAAAAAGTTCTTGCAACTGCTAAGGAACTGGACATTGAAACCAATGCAAAAGCTGCGCAGAAAATGAGAAAGGGAAAGCAGCAGTTCAAATCATTGAAATAAGCATATATTGGCAGCAAGGGAAAAACAGCAGGGTAGAGAAAGAAAACAGCTCCACGAAATTCACAGGAGATTGATAATAGCAGGACAAAAAAAGGGAATAATAACGTTCCAAGCAGGCTCAGAAAGAAGTGTGAGGGTCCCATCTTTCTTTAATGGTCATAACTGTGCATCATTTCCTTTGAAGTGTAGGGTTGATTCTCTGACCATCTGTCTCCCTGACTTTGAGCAGAGACCGATAGTTGAGCAGTCTCTTCCCACAAAAAGCTGACACAAGCCTGCTGTTTTCCGCTCTGGCAGCGTGGAAACGAGAGAGTGGTCCTCACAAGAAAAAAAATCAATCCATGCTAGCAGAGGATGGTTTCGTTCCAACAACCTCTGGGTTATGGGCCCAGCACGCTTCCGCTGCGCCACTCTGCTTCCTGTTCAAAATGCTGTGGTTATGCAGATCAGGAGCCTTCAGAGGAGTGGCATGGGATCGCTGGAGCTATTCTGGCAAGGCTCTCACCTCATTTGCCTAAGAATGTCACAAGGCATGCTGGGTGCAGAAAATCTTCGCCTTCCCCTCTCACAGTCAGTCATAGGGGAAAGTCAAGGCCCTCTCAGTCACTAGCCATGTCACGCCTTTGTCAAGACAGAAGCACCCCCACTCGCTCCTTCTCTGTGATCCTGCGCTACCATGCTCAGGTTTTGGCCTTACCTGGGAGCCAGAGGTGCACACGGTGAGGGCTTGCCCGGTATGAGCGTTTGGGAGCGTTCGGGACGTGAGTGGACTTAGAACTGGAAGTTCTGTCCATTCGAAGCAGCCAACCTTCCTGCTGCAGACAGGGGCTGTTCCCTTGGGTTTCTTTCACCTTGCTCTCGGATAAATTTGGTTGTATGCTGCAGTTGCCTGCGATGACTACAAGGTGGCGCTGCTTTCAGGTAAGAGCACAAATATGCAGAAAATGTTGGGGACTTTTGCCACATTTATCGGTGGTGGGTCTCGCACATTTTTTCCAGGGGAGAGATATTGACCTGAAACACTTTTTACTGCAGAGATGCTGCAGTTCTAAAGGCTGGTCGGGCAGAAGGGCTTAGCCGTTTCATTGCGTGCCCCCCTGCAGCCCATTTATTACCAGCAGTTGTGAGTGGTGACTGCTGTTTTTAAAATTTAAAAATTTCAGGACATATAAAGTCGCAGACGGGGCTTTTGGGATGCCTGCCTATGTCTTTGTTTATTATTTATCTAATAGCTGAGTAATCTGGTCAAGATATTTCTCTTTTTTTTAACATATTGCTTTAGAATAGCTACAGCTTGCTTAATGTATAAATATTAGCACTGCGTTGGCCGGGAATCGAACCCGGGTCAACTGCTTGGAAGGCAGCTATGCTCACCACTATACCACCAACGCTCCATGGCATATGTTTTTTTTAAACTCTAGACATCACCACCCTGAGTTCAATGACTATATTGCACCAGTATCAGAGGTATTTTTGGTTTACAGACCAACATGAAAATCAGGAAAAAAGTTCTTGCAACTGCTAAGGAACTGGAGATTGAAACCAATGCAAAAGCTGCGCAGAAAAGGAGAAATGGAAAGCAGCAGTTCAAATCATTGAAATAAGCATATATTGGCAGCAAGGGAAAAACAGCAGGGTAGAGAAAGAAAACAGCTCCACGAAATTCACAGGAGATTGATAATAGCAGGACAAAAAAAGGGAATAATAACGTTCCAAGCAGCCTCAGAAAGAAGTGCGAGGGTCCCATCTTTCGTTAATGGTCATAACTGTGCATCATTTCCTTTGAAGTGTAGGGTTGATTCTCTGACCATCTGTCTCCCTGACTTTGAGCAGAGACCGATAGTTGAGCAGTCTCTTCCCACAAAAAGCTGACACAAGCCTGCTGTTTTCCGCTCTGGCAGCGTGGAAACGAGAGAGTGGTCCTCACAAGAAAAAAAATCAATCCATGCTAGCAGAGGATGGTTTCGATCCATCGACCTCTGGGTTATGGGCCCAGCACGCTTCCGCTGCGCCACTCTGCTTCCTGTTCAAAATGCTGTGGTTATGCAGATCAGGAGCCTTCAGAGGAGTGGCATGGGATCGCTGGAGCTATTCTGGCAGGGCTCTCACCTCATTTGCCTAAGAATGTCACAAGGCATGCTGGGTGCAGAAAATCTTCGCCTTCCCCTCTCACAGTCAGTCATAGGGGAAAGTCAAGGCCCTCTCAGTCACTAGCCATGTCACGCCTTTGTCAAGACAGAAGCACCCCCACCCGCTCCTTCTCTGTGATCCTGCGCTACCATGCTCAGGTTTTGGCCTTACCTGGGAGCCAGAGGTGCACCCGGTGAGGGCTTGCCCGGTATGAGCGTTCGGGACGTGAGTGGACTTAGGACTGGAAGTTCTGTCCATTCGAAGCAGCCAACCTTCCTGCTGCAGTCAGGGGCTGTTCCCTTGGGTTTCTTTCACCTTGCTCTCGGTTAAATTTGGTTGTATGCTGCAGTTGCCTGCGATGACTACAAGGTGGCGCTGCTTTCAGGTAAGAGCACATATATGCAGAAAATGTTGGGGACTTTTGCCACATTTATCGGTGGTGGGTCTCGCACATTTTTTCCAGGGGAGAGATATTGACCTGAAATACTTTTTACTGCAGAGATGCTGCAGTTCTAAAGGCTGGTCGGGCAGAAGGGCTTAGCCGTTTCATTGGCTGCCCCCCTGCAGCCCATTTATTACCAGCAGTTGTGAGTGGTGACTGCTGTTTTTAAAATTTAAAAATTTCAGGACATATAAAGTCGCAGACGGGGCTTTTGGGATGCCTGCCTATGTCTTTGTTTATTATTTATCTAATAGCTGAGTAATCTGGTCAAGATATTTCTCTTTTTTTTAACATATTGCTTTAGAATAGCTACAGCTTGCTTAATGTATAAATATTAGCACTGCGTTGGCCGGGAATCGAACCCGGGTCAACTGCTTGGAAGGCAGCTATGCTCACCACTATACCACCAACGCTCCATGGCATATGTTTTTTTTAAACTCTAGACATCACCACCCTGAGTTCAATGACTATATTGCACCAGTATCAGAGGTATTTTTGGTTTACAGACCAACATGAAAATCAGGAAAAAAGTTCTTGCAACTGCTAAGGAACTGGAGATTGAAACCAATGCAAAAGCTGCGCAGAAAAGGAGAAATGGAAAGCAGCAGTTCAAATCATTGAAATAAGCATATATTGGCAGCAAGGGAAAAACAGCAGGGTAGAGAAAGAAAACAGCTCCACGAAATTCACAGGAGATTGATAATAGCAGGACAAAAAAAGGGAATAATAACGTTCCAAGCAGCCTCAGAAAGAAGTGCGAGGGTCCCATCTTTCGTTAATGGTCATAACTGTGCATCATTTCCTTTGAAGTGTAGGGTTGATTCTCTGACCATCTGTCTCCCTGACTTTGAGCAGAGACCGATAGTTGAGCAGTCTCTTCCCACAAAAAGCTGACACAAGCCTGCTGTTTTCCGCTCTGGCAGCGTGGAAACGAGAGAGTGGTCCTCACAAGAAAAAAAATCAATCCATGCTAGCAGAGGATGGTTTCGATCCATCGACCTCTGGGTTATGGGCCCAGCACGCTTCCGCTGCGCCACTCTGCTTCCTGTTCAAAATGCTGTGGTTATGCAGATCAGGAGCCTTCAGAGGAGTGGCATGGGATCGCTGGAGCTATTCTGGCAGGGCTCTCACCTCATTTGCCTAAGAATGTCACAAGGCATGCTGGGTGCAGAAAATCTTCGCCTTCCCCTCTCACAGTCAGTCATAGGGGAAAGTCAAGGCCCTCTCAGTCACTAGCCATGTCACGCCTTTGTCAAGACAGAAGCACCCCCACCCGCTCCTTCTCTGTGATCCTGCGCTACCATGCTCAGGTTTTGGCCTTACCTGGGAGCCAGAGGTGCACCCGGTGAGGGCTTGCCCGGTATGAGCGTTCGGGACGTGAGTGGACTTAGGACTGGAAGTTCTGTCCATTCGAAGCAGCCAACCTTCCTGCTGCAGTCAGGGGCTGTTCCCTTGGGTTTCTTTCACCTTGCTCTCGGTTAAATTTGGTTGTATGCTGCAGTTGCCTGCGATGACTACAAGGTGGCGCTGCTTTCAGGTAAGAGCACATATATGCAGAAAATGTTGGGGACTTTTGCCACATTTATCGGTGGTGGGTCTCGCACATTTTTTCCAGGGGAGAGATATTGACCTGAAATACTTTTTACTGCAGAGATGCTGCAGTTCTAAAGGCTGGTCGGGCAGAAGGGCTTAGCCGTTTCATTGGCTGCCCCCCTGCAGCCCATTTATTACCAGCAGTTGTGAGTGGTGACTGCTGTTTGTAAAATATAAAAAATTTCAGGACATAGAAAGTCGCAGACGGGGCTTTTGGGATGCCTGCCTATGTCTTTGTTTATTATTTATCTAATAGCTGAGTAATCTGGTCAAGATATTTCTCTTTTTTTTAACATATTGCATTAGAATAGCTACAGCTTGCTTAATGTATAAATATTAGCACTGCGTTGGCCGGGAATCAAACCCGGGTTAACTGCTTGGAAGGCAGCTATGCTCACCACTATACCACCAACGCTCCGTGGCATATGTTTTTTTAAAACTCTAGACATCACAACCCTGAGTTCAATGACTATATTGCACCAGTATCAGAGGTATTTTTGGTTTACAGACCAACATGAAAATCAGGAAAAAAGTTCTTGCAACTGCTAAGGAACTGGACATTGAAACCAATGCAAAAGCTGCGCAGAAAATGAGAAAGGGAAAGCAGCAGTTCAAATCATTGAAATAAGCATATATTGGCAGCAAGGGAAAAACAGCAGGGTAGAGAAAGAAAACAGCTCCACGAAATTCACAGGAGATTGATAATAGCAGGACAAAAAAAGGGAATAATAACGTTCCAAGCAGGCTCAGAAAGAAGTGTGAGGGTCCCATCTTTCTTTAATGGTCATAACTGTGCATCATTTCCTTTGAAGTGTAGGGTTGATTCTCTGACCATCTGTCTCCCTGACTTTGAGCAGAGACCGATAGTTGAGCAGTCTCTTCCCACAAAAAGCTGACACAAGCCTGCTGTTTTCCGCTCTGGCAGCGTGGAAACGAGAGAGTGGTCCTCACAAGAAAAAAAATCAATCCATGCTAGCAGAGGATGGTTTCGATCCAACAACCTCTGGGTTATGGGCCCAGCACGCTTCCGCTGCGCCACTCTGCTTCCTGTTCAAAATGCTGTGGTTATGCAGATCAGGAGCCTTCAGAGGAGTGGCATGGGATCGCTGGAGCTATTCTGGCAGGGCTCTCACCTCATTTGCCTAAGAATGTCACAAGGCATGCTGGGTGCAGAAAATCTTCGCCTTCCCCTCTCACAGTCAGTCATAGGGGAAAGTCAAGGCCCTCTCAGTCACTAGCCATGTCACGCCTTTGTCAAGACAGAAGCACCCCCACTCGCTCCTTCTCTGTGATCCTGCGCTACCATGCTCAGGTTTTGGCCTTACCTGGGAGCCAGAGGTGCACCCGGTGAGGGCTTGCCCGGTATGAGCGTTTGGGAGCGTTCGGGACGTGAGTGGACTTAGAACTGGAAGTTCTGTCCATTCGAAGCAGCCAACCTTCCTGCTGCAGACAGGGGCTGTTCCCTTGGGTTTCTTTCACCTTGCGCTCGGATAAATTTGGTTGTATGCTGCAGTTGCCTGCGATGACTACAAGGTGGCGCTGCTTTCAGGTAAGAGCACAAATATGCAGAAAATGTTGGGGACTTTTGCCACATTTATCGGTGGTGGGTCTCGCACATTTTTTCCAGGGGAGTGATATTGACCTGAAACACTTTTTACTGCAGAGATGCTGCAGTTCTAAAGGCTGGTCGGGCAGAAGGGCTTAGCCGTTTCATTGCCTGCCCCCCTGCAGCCCATTTATTACCAGCAGTTGTGAGTGGTGACTGCTGTTTTTAAAATTTAAAAATTTCAGGACATATAAAGTCGCAGACGGGGCTTTTGGGATGCCTGCCTATGTCTTTGTTTATTATTTATCTAATAGCTGAGTAATCTGGTCAAGATATTTCTCTTTTTTTTAACATATTGCTTTAGAATAGCTACAGCTTGCTTAATGTATAAATATTAGCACTGCGTTGGCCGGGAATCGAACCCGGGTTAACTGCTTGGAAGGCAGCTATGCTCACCACTATACCACCAACGCTCCATGTCATATGTTTTTTTTAAACTCTAGACATCACCACCCTGAGTTCAATGACTATATTGCACCAGTATCAGAGGTATTTTTGGTTTACAGACCAACATGAAAATCAGGAAAAAAGTTCTTGCAACTGCTAAGGAACTGGAGATTGAAACCAATGCAAAAGCTGCGCAGAAAAGGAGAAATGGAAAGCAGCAGTTCAAATCATTGAAATAAGCATATATTGGCAGCAAGGGAAAAACAGCAGGGTAGAGAAAGAAAACAGCTCCACGAAATTCACAGGAGATTGATAATAGCAGGACAAAAAAAGGGAATAATAACGTTCCAAGCAGCCTCAGAAAGAAGTGCGAGGGTCCCATCTTTCGTTAATGGTCATAACTGTGCATCATTTCCTTTGAAGTGTAGGGTTGATTCTCTGACCATCTGTCTCCCTGACTTTGAGCAGAGACCGATAGTTGAGCAGTCTCTTCCCACAAAAAGCTGGCACAAGCCTGCTGTTTTCCGCTCTGGCAGCGTGGAAAGGAGAGAGTGGTCCTCACAAGAAAAAAAATGAATCCATGCTAGCAGAGGATGGTTTCGATCCATCGACCTCTGGGTTATGGGCCCAGCACGCTTCCGCTGCGCCACTCTGCTTTCTGCTCAAAATGCTGTGGTTATGCAGAGCAGGAGCCTTCAGAGGAGTGGCATGGGATCGCTGGAGCTATTCTGGCAGGGCTCTCACCTCATTTGCCTAAGAATGTCACAAGGCATGCTGGGTGCAGAAAATCTTCGCCTTCCCCTCTCACAGTCAGTCATAGGGGAAAGTCAAGGCCCTCTCAGTCACTAGCCATGTCACGCCTTTGTCAAGACAGAAGCACCCCCACCCGCTCCTTCTCTGTGATCCTGCGCTACCATGCTCAGGTTTTGGCCTTACCTGGGAGCCAGAGGTGCACCCGGTGAGGGCTTGCCCGGTATGAGCGTTCGGGACGTGAGTGGACTTAGGACTGGAAGTTCTGTCCATTCGAAGCAGCCAACCTTCCTGCTGCAGACAGGGGCTGTTCCCTTGGGTTTCTTTCACCTTGCTCTCGGTTAAATTTGGTTGTATGCTGCAGTTGCCTGCGATGACTACAAGGTGGCGCTGCTTTCAGGTAAGAGCACAAATATGCAGAAAATGTTGGGGACTTTTGCCACATTTATCGGTGGTGGGTCTCGCACATTTTTTCCAGGGGAGAGATATTGACCTGAAATACTTTTTACTGCAGAGATGCTGCAGTTCTAAAGGCTGGTCGGGCAGAAGGGCTTAGCCGTTTCATAGCCTGCCCCCCTGCAGCCCATTTATTACCAGCAGTTGTGAGTGGTGACTGCTGTTTGTAAAATATAAACAATTTCAGGACATATAAAGTCGCAGACGGGGCATTTGGGATGCCTGCCTATGTCTTTGTTTATTATTTATCTAATAGCTGAGTAATCTGGTCAAGATATTTCTCTTTTTTTTAACATATTGCGTTAGAATAGCTACAGCTTGCTTAATGTATAAATATTAGCACTGCGTTGGCCGGGAATCAAACCCGTGTCAACTGCTTGGAAGGCAGCTATGCTCACCACTATACCACCAACGCTCCGTGGCATATGTTTTTTTAAAACTCTAGACATCACAACCCTGAGTTCAATGACTATATTGCACCAGTATCAGAGGTATTTTTGGTTTACAGACCAACATGAAAATCAGGAAAAAAGTTCTTGCAATTGCTAAGGAACTGGACATTGAAACCAATGCAAAAGCTGCGCAGAAAATGAGAAAGGGAAAGCAGCAGTTCAAATCATTGAAATAAGCATATATTGGCAGCAAGGGAAAAACAGCAGGGTAGAGAAAGAAAACAGCTCCACGAAATTCACAGGAGATTGATAATAGCAGGACAAAAAAAGGGAATAATAACGTTCCAAGCAGGCTCAGAAAGAAGTGTGAGGGTCCCATCTTTCTTTAATGGTCATAACTGTGCATCATTTCCTTTGAAGTGTAGGGTTGATTCTCTGACCATCTGTCTCCCTGACTTTGAGCAGAGACCGATAGTTGAGCAGTCTCTTCCCACAAAAAGCTGACACAAGCCTGCTGTTTTCCGCTCTGGCAGCGTGGAAACGAGAGAGTGGTCCTCACAAGAAAAAAAATCAATCCATGCTAGCAGAGGATGGTTTCGATCCATCGACCTCTGGGTTATGGGCCCAGCACGCTTCCTCTGCGCCACTCTGCTTCCTGTTCAAAATGCTGTGGTTATGCAGATCAGGAGCCTTCAGAGGAGTGGCATGGGATCGCTGGAGCTATTCTGGCAGGGCTCTCACCTCATTTGCCTAAGAATGTCACAAGGCATGCTGGGTGCAGAAAATCTTCGCCTTCCCCTCTCACAGTCAGTCATAGGGGAAAGTCAAGGCCCTCTCAGTCACTAGCCATGTCACGCCTTTGTCAAGACAGAAGCACCCCCACTCGCTCCTTCTCTGTGATCCTGCGCTACCATGCTCAGGTTTTGGCCTTACCTGGGAGCCAGAGGTGCACCCGGTGAGGGCTTGCCCGGTATGAGCGTTTGGGAGCGTTCGGGACGTGAGTGGACTTAGAACTGGAAGTTCTGTCCATTCGAAGCAGCCAACCTTCCTGCTGCAGACAGGGGCTGTTCCCTTGGGTTTCTTTCACCTTGCGCTCGGATAAATTTGGTTGTATGCTGCAGTTGCCTGCGATGACTACAAGGTGGCGCTGCTTTCAGGTAAGAGCACAAATATGCAGAAAATGTTGGGGACTTTTGCCACATTTATCGGTGGTGGGTCTCGCACATTTTTTCCAGGGGAGTGATATTGACCTGAAACACTTTTTACTGCAGAGATGCTGCAGTTCTAAAGGCTGGTCGGGCAGAAGGGCTTAGCCGTTTCATTGCCTGCCCCCCTGCAGCCCATTTATTACCAGCAGTTGTGAGTGGTGACTGCTGTTTTTAAAATTTAAAAATTTCAGGACATATAAAGTCGCAGACGGGGCTTTTGGGATGCCTGCCTATGTCTTTGTTTATTATTTATCTAATAGCTGAGTAATCTGGTCAAGATATTTCTCTTTTTTTTAACATATTGCTTTAGAATAGCTACAGCTTGCTTAATGTATAAATATTAGCACTGCGTTGGCCGGGAATCGAACCCGGGTTAACTGCTTGGAAGGCAGCTATGCTCACCACTATACCACCAACGCTCCATGTCATATGTTTTTTTTAAACTCTAGACATCACCACCCTGAGTTCAATGACTATATTGCACCAGTATCAGAGGTATTTTTGGTTTACAGACCAACATGAAAATCAGGAAAAAAGTTCTTGCAACTGCTAAGGAACTGGAGATTGAAACCAATGCAAAAGCTGCGCAGAAAAGGAGAAATGGAAAGCAGCAGTTCAAATCATTGAAATAAGCATATATTGGCAGCAAGGGAAAAACAGCAGGGTAGAGAAAGAAAACAGCTCCACGAAATTCACAGGAGATTGATAATAGCAGGACAAAAAAAGGGAATAATAACGTTCCAAGCAGCCTCAGAAAGAAGTGCGAGGGTCCCATCTTTCGTTAATGGTCATAACTGTGCATCATTTCCTTTGAAGTGTAGGGTTGATTCTCTGACCATCTGTCTCCCTGACTTTGAGCAGAGACCGATAGTTGAGCAGTCTCTTCCCACAAAAAGCTGGCACAAGCCTGCTGTTTTCCGCTCTGGCAGCGTGGAAAGGAGAGAGTGGTCCTCACAAGAAAAAAAATGAATCCATGCTAGCAGAGGATGGTTTCGATCCATCGACCTCTGGGTTATGGGCCCAGCACGCTTCCGCTGCGCCACTCTGCTTTCTGCTCAAAATGCTGTGGTTATGCAGAGCAGGAGCCTTCAGAGGAGTGGCATGGGATCGCTGGAGCTATTCTGGCAGGGCTCTCACCTCATTTGCCTAAGAATGTCACAAGGCATGCTGGGTGCAGAAAATCTTCGCCTTCCCCTCTCACAGTCAGTCATAGGGGAAAGTCAAGGCCCTCTCAGTCACTAGCCATGTCACGCCTTTGTCAAGACAGAAGCACCCCCACCCGCTCCTTCTCTGTGATCCTGCGCTACCATGCTCAGGTTTTGGCCTTACCTGGGAGCCAGAGGTGCACCCGGTGAGGGCTTGCCCGGTATGAGCGTTCGGGACGTGAGTGGACTTAGGACTGGAAGTTCTGTCCATTCGAAGCAGCCAACCTTCCTGCTGCAGACAGGGGCTGTTCCCTTGGGTTTCTTTCACCTTGCTCTCGGTTAAATTTGGTTGTATGCTGCAGTTGCCTGCGATGACTACAAGGTGGCGCTGCTTTCAGGTAAGAGCACAAATATGCAGAAAATGTTGGGGACTTTTGCCACATTTATCGGTGGTGGGTCTCGCACATTTTTTCCAGGGGAGAGATATTGACCTGAAATACTTTTTACTGCAGAGATGCTGCAGTTCTAAAGGCTGGTCGGGCAGAAGGGCTTAGCCGTTTCATAGCCTGCCCCCCTGCAGCCCATTTATTACCAGCAGTTGTGAGTGGTGACTGCTGTTTGTAAAATATAAACAATTTCAGGACATATAAAGTCGCAGACGGGGCATTTGGGATGCCTGCCTATGTCTTTGTTTATTATTTATCTAATAGCTGAGTAATCTGGTCAAGATATTTCTCTTTTTTTTAACATATTGCGTTAGAATAGCTACAGCTTGCTTAATGTATAAATATTAGCACTGCGTTGGCCGGGAATCAAACCCGTGTCAACTGCTTGGAAGGCAGCTATGCTCACCACTATACCACCAACGCTCCGTGGCATATGTTTTTTTAAAACTCTAGACATCACAACCCTGAGTTCAATGACTATATTGCACCAGTATCAGAGGTATTTTTGGTTTACAGACCAACATGAAAATCAGGAAAAAAGTTCTTGCAATTGCTAAGGAACTGGACATTGAAACCAATGCAAAAGCTGCGCAGAAAATGAGAAAGGGAAAGCAGCAGTTCAAATCATTGAAATAAGCATATATTGGCAGCAAGGGAAAAACAGCAGGGTAGAGAAAGAAAACAGCTCCACGAAATTCACAGGAGATTGATAATAGCAGGACAAAAAAAGGGAATAATAACGTTCCAAGCAGGCTCAGAAAGAAGTGTGAGGGTCCCATCTTTCTTTAATGGTCATAACTGTGCATCATTTCCTTTGAAGTGTAGGGTTGATTCTCTGACCATCTGTCTCCCTGACTTTGAGCAGAGACCGATAGTTGAGCAGTCTCTTCCCACAAAAAGCTGACACAAGCCTGCTGTTTTCCGCTCTGGCAGCGTGGAAACGAGAGAGTGGTCCTCACAAGAAAAAAAATCAATCCATGCTAGCAGAGGATGGTTTCGATCCATCGACCTCTGGGTTATGGGCCCAGCACGCTTCCTCTGCGCCACTCTGCTTCCTGTTCAAAATGCTGTGGTTATGCAGATCAGGAGCCTTCAGAGGAGTGGCATGGGATCGCTGGAGCTATTCTGGCAGGGCTCTCACCTCATTTGCCTAAGAATGTCACAAGGCATGCTGGGTGCAGAAAATCTTCGCCTTCCCCTCTCACAGTCAGTCATAGGGGAAAGTCAAGGCCCTCTCAGTCACTAGCCATGTCACACCTTTGTCAAGACAGAAGCACCCCCACCCGCTCCTTCTCTGTGATCCTGCGCTACCATGCTCAGGTTTTGGCCTTACCTGGGAGCCACAGGTGCACCCGGTGAGGGCTTGCCCGGTATGAGCGTTTGGGAGCGTTCGGGACGTGAGTGGACTTAGGACTGGAAGTTCTGTCCATTCGAAGCAGCCAACCTTCCTGCTGCAGACAGGGGCTGTTCCCTTGGGTTTCTTTCACCTTGCTCTCGGATAAATTTGGTTGTATGCTGCAGTTGCCTGCGATGACTACAAGGTGGCGCTGCTTTCAGGTAAGAGCACAAATATGCAGAAAATGTTGGGGACTTTTGCCACATTTATCGGTGGTGGGTCTCGCACATTTTTTCCAGGGGAGAGATATTGACCTGAAACACTTTTTACTGCAGAGATGCTGCAGTTCTAAAGGCTGGTCGGGCAGAAGGGCTTAGCCATTTCATTGCCTGCCCCCCTGCAGCCCATTTATTACCAGCAGTTGTGAGTGGTGACTGCTGTTTGTAAAATATAAAAATTTCAGGACATAGAAAGTCGCAGACGGGGCTTTTGGGATGCCTGCCTATGTCTTTGTTTATTATTTATCTAATAGCTGAGTAATCTGGTCAAGATATTTCTCCTTTTTTTAACATATTGCGTTAGAATAGCTACAGCTTGCTTAATGTATAAATATTAGCACTGCGTTGGCCGGGAATCAAACCCGGGTCAACTGCTTGGAAGGCAGCTTTGCTCACCACTATACCACCAACGCTCCGTGGCATATGTTTTTTTTAAACTCTACACATCAGAACCCTGAGTTCAATGACTATATTGCACCAGTATCAGAGGTATTTTTGGTTTACAGACCAACATGAAAATCAGGAAAAAAGTTCTTGCAACTGCTAAGGAACTGGAGATTTAAACCAATGCAAAAGCTGCGCAGAAAAGGAGAAAGGGAAAGCAGCAGTTCAAATCATTGAAATAAGCATATATTGGCAGCAAGGGAAAAACAGCAGGGTAGAGAAAGAAAACAGCTCCACGAAATTCACAGGAGATTGATAATAGCAGGACAAAAAAAGGGAATAATAACGTTCCAAGCAGCCTCAGAAAGAAGTGCGAGGGTCCCATCTTTCGTTAATGGTCATAACTGTGCATCATTTCCTTTGAAGTGTAGGGTTGATTCTCTGACCATCTGTCTCCCTGACTTTGAGCAGAGACCGATAGTTGAGCAGTCTCTTCCCACAAAAAGCTGGCACAAGCCTGCTTTTTTCCGCTCTGGCAGCGTGGAAACAAGAGAGTGGTCCTCACAAGAAAAAAAATCAATCCATGCTAGCAGAGGATGGTTTCGATCCATCGACCTCTGGGTTATGGGCCCAGCACGCTTCCGCTGCGCCACTCTGCTGCCTGCTCAAAATGCTGTGGTTAAGCAGATCAGGAGCCTTCAGAGGAGTGGCATGGGATCGCTGGAGCTATTCTGGCAGGGCTCTCACCTCATTTGCCTAAGAATGTCACAAGGCATGCTGGGTGCAGAAAATCTTCGCCTTCCCCTCTCACAGTCAGTCATAGGGGAAAGTCAAGGCCCTCTCAGTCACTAGCCATGTCACGCCTTTGTCAAGACAGAAGCACCCCCACCCGCTCCTTCTCTGTGATCCTGCGCTACCATGCTCAGGTTTTGGCCTTACCTGGGAGCCAGAGGTGCACCCGGTGAGGGCTTGAGCGTTTGGGAGCGTTCGGGACTTGAGTGGACTTAGGACTGGAAGTTCTGTCCATTCGAAGCAACCAACCATCCTGCTGCAGACAGGGGCTGTTCCCTTGGGTTTCTTTCACCTTGCTCTCGGATAAATTTGGTTGTATGCTGCAGTTGCCTGCGATGACTACAAGGTGGCGCTGCTTTCAGGTAAGAGCACAAATATGCAGAAAATGTTGGGGACTTTTGCCACATTTATCGGTGGTGGGTCTCGCACATTTTTTCCAGGGGAGAGATATTGACCTGAAACACTTTTTACTGCAGAGATGCTGCAGTTCTAAAGGCTGGTCGGGCAGAAGGGCTTACCCGTTTCATTGCCTGCCCCCCTGCAGCCCATTTATTACCAGCAGTTGTGAGTGGTGACTGCTGTTTGTAAAATATAAAAATTTCAGGACATAGAAAGTCGCAGACGGGGCTTTTGGGATGCCTGCCTATGTCTTTGTTTATTATTTATCTAATAGCTGAGTAATCTGGTCAAGATATTTCTCTTTTATTTAACATATTGCGTTAGAATAGCTACAGCTTGCTTAATGTATAAATATTAGCACTGCGTTGGCCGGGAATCAAACCCGGGTCAACTGCTTGGAAGGCAGCTATGCTCACCACTATACCACCAACACTCCATGGCATATGTTTTTTTTAAACTCTAGACATCACAACCCTGAGTTCAATGACTATATTGCACCAGTATCAGAGGTATTTTTGGTTTACAGACCAACATGAAAATCAGGAAAAAAGTTCTTGCAACTGCTAAGGAACTGGAGATTGAAACCAATGCAAAAGCTGCGCAGAAAAGGAGAAAGGGAAAGCAGCAGTTCAAATCATTGAAATAAGCATATATTGGCAGCAAGGGAAAAACAGCAGGGTAGAGAAAGAAAACAGCTCCACGAAATTCACAGGAGATTGATAATAGCAGGACAAAAAAAGGGAATAATAACGTTCCAAGCAGGCTCAGAAAGAAGTGCGAGGGTCCCATCTTTCTTTAATGGTCATAACTGTGCATCATTTCCTTTGAAGTGTAGGGTTGATTCTCTGACCATCTGTCTCCCTGACTTTGAGCAGAGACCGATAGTTGAGCAGTCTCTTCCCACAAAAAGCTGGCACAAGCCTGCTGTTTTCCGCTCTGGCAGCGTGGAAACAAGAGAGTGGTCCTCACAAGAAAAAAAATCAATCCATGCTAGCAGAGGATGGTTTCGATCCATCGACCTCTGGGTTATGGGCCCAGCACGCTTCCGCTGCTCCACTCTGCTTCCTGCTCAAAATGCTGTGGTTATGCAGATCAGGAGCCTTCAGAGGAGTGGCATGGGATCGCTGGAGCTATTCTGGCAGGGCTCTCACCTCATTTGCCTAAGAATGTCACAAGGCATGCTGGGTGCAGAAAATCTTCGCCTTCCCCTCTCACAGTCAGTCATAGGGGAAAGTCAAGGCCCTCTCAGTCACTAGCCATGTCACGCCTTTGTCAAGACAGAAGCATCCCCACCCGCTCCTTCTCTGTGATCCTGCGCTACCATGCTCAGGTTTTGGCCTTACCTGGGAGCCAGAGGTGCACCCGGTGAGGGCTTACCCGGTATGAGCGTTCGGGACTTGAGTGGACTTAGGACTGGAAGTTCTGTCCATTCGAAGCAGCCAACCATCCTGCTGCAGACAGGGGCTGTTCCCTTGGGTTTCTTTCACCTTGCTCTCAGATAAATTTGGTTGTATGCTGCAGTTGCCTGCGATGACTACAAGGTGGCGCTGCTTTCAGGTAAGAGCACAAATATGCAGAAAATGTTGGGGACTTTTGCCACATTTATCGGTGGTGGGTCTCGCACATTTTTTCCAGGGGAGAGATATTGACCTGAAACACTTTTTACTGCAGAGATGCTGCAGTTCTAAAGGTTGGTCGGGCAGAAGGGCTTAGCCGTTTCATTGCCTGCCCCCCTGCAGCCCATTTATTACCAGCAGTTGTGAGTGGTGACTGCTGTTTGTAAAATATAAAAATTTCAGGACATAGAAAGTCGCAGACGGGGCTTTTGGGATGCCTGCCTATGTCTTTGTTTATTATTTATCTAATAGCTGAGTAATCTGGTCAAGATATTTCTCTTTTATTTAACATATTGCGTTAGAATAGCTACAGCTTGCTTAATGTATAAATATTAGCACTGCGTTGGCCGGGAATCAAACCCGGGTCAACTGCTTGGAAGGCAGCTATGCTCACCACTATACCACCAATGATCCATGGCATATGTTTTTTTTAAACTCTAGACATCACAACCCTGAGTTCAATGACTATATTGCACCAGTATCAGAGGTATTTTTGGTTTACAGACCAACATGAAAATCAGGAAAAAAGTTCTTGCAACTGCTAAGGAACTGGAGATTGAAACCAATGCAAAAGCTGCGCAGAAAAGGAGAAAGGGAAAGCAGCAGTTCAAATCATTGAAATAAGCATATATTGGCAGCAAGGGAAAAACAGCAGGGTAGAGAAAGAAAACATCTCCACGAAATTCACAGGAGATTGATAATAGCAGGACAAAAAAAGGGAATAATAACGTTCCAAGCAGGCTCAGAAAGAAGTGCGAGGGTCCCATCTTTCTTTAATGGTCATAACTGTGCATCATTTCCCTTGAAGTGTAGGGTTGATTCTCTGACCATCTGTCTCCCTGACTTTGAGCAGAGACCGATAGTTGAGCAGTCTCTTCCCACAAAAAGCTGGCACAAGCCTGCTGTTTTCCGCTCTGGCAGCGTGGAAACGAGAGAGTGGTCCTCACAAGAAAAAAAATCAATCCATGCTAGCAGAGGATGGTTTCGATCCATCGACCTCTGGGTTATGGGCCCAGCACGCTTCCGCTGCGCCACTCTGCTTCCTGTTCAAAATGCTGTGGTTATGCAGATCAGGAGCCTTCAGAGGAGTGGCATGGGATCGCTGGAGCTATTCTGGCAGGGCTCTCACCTCATTTGCCTAAGAATGTCACAAGGCATGCTGGGTGCAGAAAATCTTCGCCTTCCCCTCTCACAGTCAGTCATAGGGGAAAGTCAAGGCCCTCTCAGTCACTAGCCATGTCACGCCTTTGTCAAGACAGAAGCACCCCCACCCTCTCCTTCTCTGTGATCCTGCGTTACCATGCTCAGGTTTTGGCCTTACCTGGGAGCCAGAGGTGCACCCGGTGAGGGCTTGCCCGGTATGAGCGTTTGGGAGCGTTCGGGACGTGAGTGGACTTAGGACTGGAAGTTCTGTCCATTCGAAGCAGCCAACCTTCCTGCTGCAGACAGGGGCTGTTCCCTTGGGTTTCTTTCACCTTGCTCTCGGATAAATTTGGTTGTATGCTGCAGTTGCCTGCGATGACTACAAGGTGGCGCTGCTTTCAGGTAAGAGCACAAATATGCAGAAAATGTTGGGGACTTTTGCCACATTTATCGGTGGTGGGTCTCGCACATTTTTTCCAGGGGAGAGATATTGACCTGAAACACTTTTTACTGCAGAGATGCTGCAGTTCTAAAGGCTGGTCGGGCAGAAGGGCTTAGCCGTTTCATTGCCTGCCCCCCTGCAGCCCATTTATTACCAGCAGTTGTGAGTGGTGACTGCTGTTTGTAAAATATAAAAATTTCAGGACATATAAAGTCGCAGACAGGGCTTTTGGGATGCCTGCCTATGTCTTTGTTTATTATTTATCTAATAGCTGAGTAATCTGGTAAAGATATTTCTCTTTTTTTGAACATATTGCGTTAGAATAGCTACAGCTTGCTTAAAGTATAAATATTAGCACTGTGTTGGCCGGGAATCGAACCCGGGTCAACTGCTTGGAAGGCAGCTATGCTCACCACTATACCACCAACGCTCCGTGGCATATGTTTTTTTTAAACTCTAGACATCACCACCCTGAGTTCAATGACAATATTGCACCAGTATCAGAGGTATTTTTGGTTTACAGACCAACATGAAAATCTGGAAAAAAGTTCTTGCAACTGCTAAGGAACTGGAGATTGAAACCAATGCAAAAGCTGCGCAGAAAAGGAGAAAGGGAAAGCAGCAGTTCAAATCATTGAAATAAGCATATATTGGCAGCAAGGGAAAAACAGCAGGGTAGAGAAAGAAAACAGCTCCACGAAATTCACAGGAGATTGATAATAGCAGGACAAAAAAAGGGAATAATAACGTTCCAAGCAGCCTCAGAAAGAAGTGCGAGGGTCCCATCTTTCGTTAATGGTCATAACTGTGCATCATTTCCTTTGAAGTGTAGGGTTGATTCTCTGACCATCTGTCTCCCTGACTTTGAGCAGAGACCGATAGTTGAGCAGTCTCTTCCCACAAAAAGCTGGCACAAGCCTGCTGTTTTCCGCTCTGGCAGCGTGGAAACGAGAGAGTGGTCCTCACAAGAAAAAAAATCAATCCATGCTAGCAGAGGATGGTTTCGATCCATCGACCTCTGGGTTATGGGCCCAGCACGCTTCCGCTGCTCCACTCTGCTTCCTGCTCAAAATGCTGTGGTTATGCAGATCAGGAGCCTTCAGAGGAGTGGCATGGGATCGCTGGAGCTATTCTGGCAGGGCTCTCACCTCATTTGCCTAAGAATGTCACAAGGCATGCTGGGTGCAGAAAATCTTCGCCTTCCCCTCTCACAGTCAGTCATAGGGGAAAGTCAAGGCCCTCTCAGTCACTAGCCATGTCACGCCTTTGTCAAGACAGAAGAACCCCCACCCGCTCCTTCTCTGTGATCCTGCGCTACCATGCTCAGGTTTTGGCCTTACCTGGGAGCCAGAGGAGCACCCGGTGAGGGCTTACCCGGTATGAGCGTTCGGGACTTGAGTGGACTTAGGACTGGAAGTTCTGTCCATTCGAAGCAGCCAACCATCCTGCTGCAGACAGGGGCTGTTCCCTTGGGTTTCTTTCACCTTGCTCTCGGATAAATTTGGTTGTATGCTGCAGTTGCCTGCGATGACTACAAGGTGGCGCTGCTTTCAGGTAAGAGCACAAATATGCAGAAAATGTTGGGGACTTTTGCCACATTTATCGGTGGTGGGTCTCGCACATTTTTTCCAGGGGAGAGATATTGACCTGAAACACTTTTTACTGCAGAGATGCTGCAGTTCTAAAGGCTGGTCGGGCAGAAGGGCTTAGCCGTTTCATTGCCTGCCCCCCTGCAGCCCATTTATTACCAGCAGTTGTGAGTGGTGACTGCTGTTTGTAAAATATAAAAATTTCAGGACATAGAAAGTCGCAGACGGGGCTTTTGGGATGCCTGCCTATGTCTTTGTTTATTATTTATCTAATAGCTGAGTAATCTGGTAAAGATATTTCTCTTTTTTTTAACATATTGCGTTAGAATAGCTACAGCTTGCTTAATGTATAAATATTAGCACTGCGTTGGCCGGGAATCGAACCCGGGTCAACTGCTTGGAAGGCAGCTATGCTCACCACTATACCACCAACGCTCCGTGGCATATGTTTTTTTTAAACTCTAGACATCACCACCCTGAGTTCAATGACTATATTGCACCAGTATCAGAGGTATTTTTGGTTTACAGACCAACATGAAAATCAGGAAAAAAGTTCTTGCAACTGCTAAGGAACTGGAGATTGAAACCAATGCAAAAGCTGCGCAGAAAAGGAGAAAGGGAAAGCAGCAGTTCAAAGCATTGAAATAAGCATATATTGGCAGCAAGGGAAAAACAGCAGGGTAGAGAAAGAAAACAGCTCCACGAAATTCACAGGAGATTGATAATAGCAGGACAAAAAAAGGGAATAATAACGTTCCAAGCAGGCTCAGAAAGAAGTGCGAGGGTCCCATCTTTCGTTAATGGTCATAACTGTGCATCATTTCCTTTGAAGTGTAGGGTTGATTCTCTGACCATCTGTCTCCCTGACTTTGAGCAGAGACCGATAGTTGAGCAGTCTCTTCCCACAAAAAGCTGGCACAAGCCTGCTGTTTTCCGCTCTGGCAGCGTGGAAACGAGAGAGTGGTCCTCACAAGAAAAAAAATCAATCCATGCTAGCAGAGGATGGTTTCGATCCATCGATCTCTGGGTTATGGGCCCAGCACGCTTCCGCTGCGCCACTCTGCTTCCTGCTCAAAATGCTGTGGTTATGCAGATCAGGAGCCTTCAGAGGAGTGGCATGGGATCGCTGGAGCTATTCTGGCAGGGCTCTCACCTCATTTGCCTAAGAATGTCACAAGGCATGCTGGGTGCAGAAAATCTTCGCCTTCCCCTCTCACAGTCAGTCATAGGGGAAAGTCAAGGCCCTCTCAGTCACTAGCCATGTCACGCCTTTGTCAAGACAGAAGCACCCCCACCCGCTCCTTCTCTGTGATCCTGCGCTACCATGCTCAGGTTTTGGCCTTACCTGGGAGCCAGAGGAGCACCCGGTGAGGGCTTGCCTGGTATGAGCGTTTGGGAGCGTTTGGGACGTGAGTGGACTTAGGACTGGAAGTTCTGTCCATTTGAAGCAGCCAACCTTCCTGCTGCAGACAGGGGCTGTTCCCTTGGGTTTCTTTCACCTTGCTCTCGGATAAATTTGGTTGTATGCTGCAGTTGCCTGCGATGACTACAAGGTGGCGCTGCTTTCAGGTAAGAGCACAAATATGCAGAAAATGTTGGGGACTTTTGCCACATTTATCGGTGGTGGGTCTCGCACATTTTTTCCAGGGGAGAGATATTGACCTGAAACACTTTTTACTGCAGAGATGCTGCAGTTCTTAAGGCTGGTCGGGCAGAAGGGCTTAGCCGTTTCATTGCCTGCCCCCCTGCAGCCCATTTATTACCAGCAGTTGTGAGTGGTGACTGCTGTTTGTAAAATATAAAAATTTCAGGACATAGAAAGTCGCAGACGGGGCTTTTGGGATGCCTGCCTATGTCTTTGTTTATTATTTATCTAATAGCTGAGTAATCTGGTCAAGATATTTCTCTTTTTTTTAACATATTGCGTTAGAATAGCTACAGCTTGCTTAATGTATAAATATTAGCACTGCGTTGGCCGGGAATCAAACCCGGGTCAATTGCTTGGAAGGCAGCTATGCTCACCACTATACCACCAACGCTCCGTGGCATAGGTTTTTTTAAAACTCTAGACATCACAACCCTGAGTTCAATGACTATATTGCACCAGTATCAGAGGTATTTTTGGTTTACAGACCAACATGAAAATCAGGAAAAAAGTTCTTGCAACTGCTAAGGAACTGGAGATTGAAACCAATGCAAAAGCTGCGCAGAAAAGGAGAAAGGGAAAGCAGCAGTTCAAATCATTGAAATAAGCATATATTGGCAGCAAGGGAAAAACAGCAGGGTAGAGAAAGAAAACAGCTCCACGAAATTCACAGGAGATTGATAATAGCAGGACAAAAAAAGGGAATAATAACGTTCCAAGCAGGCTCAGAAAGAAGTGCGAGGGTCCCATCTTTCTTTAATGGTCATAACTGTGCATCATTTCCTTTGAAGTGTAGGGTTGATTCTCTGACCATCTGTCTCCCTGACTTTGAGCAGAGACCGATAGTTGAGCAGTCTCTTCCCACAAAAAGCTGGCACAAGGCTGCTGTTTTCCGCTCTGGCAGCGTGGAAACGAGAGAGTGGTCCTCACAAGAAAAAAAATCAATCCATGCTAGCAGAGAATGGTTTCGATCCATCGACCTCTGGGTTATGGGCCCAGCACGCTTCTGCTGCGCCACTCTGCTTCCTGTTCAAAATGCTGTGGTTATGCAGATCAGGAGCCTTCAGAGGAGTGGCATGGGATCGCTGGAGCTATTCTGGCAGGGCTCTCACCTCATTTGCCTAAGAATGTCACAAGGCATGCTGGGTGCAGAAAATCTTCGCCTTCCCCTCTCACAGTCAGTCATAGGGGAAAGTCAAGGCCCTCTCAGTCACTAGCCATGTCACGCCTTTGTCAAGACAGAAGCACCCCCACCCGCTCCTTCTCTGTGATCCTGCGCTACCATGCTCAGGTTTTGGCCTTATCTGGGAGCCAGAGGTGCACCCGGTGAGGGCTTGCCCGGTATGAGCGTTCGGGACTTGAGTGGACTTAGGACTGGAAGTTCTGTCCATTCGAAGCAGCCAACCATCCTGCTGCAGACAGGGGCTGTTCCCTTGGGTTTCTTTCACCTTGCTCTCGGATAAATTTGGTTGTATGCTGCAGTTGCCTGCGATGACTACAAGGTGGCGCTGCTTTCAGGTAAGAGCACAAATATGCAGAAAATGTTGGGGACTTTTGCCACATTTATCGGTGGTGGGTCTCGCACATTTTTTCCAGGGGAGAGATATTGACCTGAAACACTTTTTACTGCAGAGATGCTGCAGTTCTAAAGGCTGGTCGGGCAGAAGGGCTTAGCCGTTTCATTGCCTGCCCCCCTGCAGCCCATTTATTACCAGCAGTTGTGAGTGGTGACTGCTGTTTGTAAAATATAAAAATTTCAGGACATAGAAAGTCGCAGACGGGGCTTTTGGGATGCCTGCCTATGTCTTTGTTTATTATTTATCTAATAGCTGAGTAATCTGGTCAAGATATTTCTCTTTTATTTAACATATTGCGTTAGAATAGCTACAGCTTGCTTAATGTATAAATATTAGCACTGCGTTGGCCGGGAATCAAACCCGGGTCAACTGCTTGGAAGGCAGCTATGCTCACCACTATACCACCAACGCTCCATGGCATATGTTTTTTTTAAACTCTAGACATCACAACCCTGAGTTCAATGACTATATTGCACCAGTATCAGAGGTATTTTTGGTTTACAGACCAACATGAAAATCAGGAAAATAGTTCTTGCAACTGCTAAGGAACTGGACATTGAAACCAATGCAAAAGCTGCGCAGAAAAGGAGAAAGGGAAAGCAGCAGTTCAAATCATTGAAATAAGCATATATTGGCAGCAAGGGAAAAACAGCAGGGTAGAGAAAGAAAACAGCTCCACGAAATTCACAGGAGATTGATAATAGCAGGACAAAAAAAGGGAATAATAACGTTCCAAGCAGGCTCAGAAAGAAGTGCGAGGGTCCCATCTTTCTTTAATGGTCATAACTGTGCATCATTTCCTTTGAAGTGTAGGGTTGATTCTCTGACCATCTGTCTCCCTGACTTTGAGCAGAGACCGATAGTTGAGCAGTCTCTTCCCACAAAAAGCTGGCACAAGCCTGCTGTTTTCCGCTCTGGCAGCGTGGAAACGAGAGAGTGGTCCTCACAAGAAAAAAAATCAATCCATGCTAGCAGAGGATGGTTTTGATCCATCGACCTCTGGGTTATGGGCCCAGCACGCTTCCGCTGCGCCACTCTGCTTCCTTGTCAAAATGCTGTGGTTATGCAGATCAGGAGCCTTCAGAGGAGTGGCATGGGATCGCTGGAGCTATTCTGGCAGGGCTCTCACCTCATTTGCCTAAGAATGTCACAAGGCATGCTGGGTGCAGAAAATCTTCGCCTTCCCCTCTCACAGTCAGTCATAGGGGAAAGTCAAGGCCCTCTCAGTCACTAGCCATGTCACGCCTTTGTCAAGACAGAAGCACCCCCACCCGCTCCTTCTCTGTGATCCTGCGCTACCATGCTCAGGTTTTGGCCTTACCTGGGAGCCAGAGGTGCACCCGGTGAGGGCTTGCCCGGCATGAGCGTTTGGGAGCGTTCGGGACGTGAGTGGACTTAGGACTGGAAGTTCTGTCCATTCGAAGCAGCCAACCTTCCTGCTGCAGACAGGGGCTGTTCCCTTGGGTTTCTTTCACCTTGCTCTCGGATAAATTTGGTTGTATGCTGCAGTTGCCTGCGATGACTACAAGGTGGCGCTGCTTTCAGGTAAGAGCACAAATATGCAGAAAATGTTGGGGACTTTTGCCACATTTATCGGTGGTGGGTCTCGCACATTTTTTCCAGGGGAGAGATATTGACCTGAAACACTTTTTACTGCAGAGATGCTGCAGTTCTAAAGGCTGGTCGGGCAGAAGGGCTTAGCCGTTCCATTGCCTTCCCCCCTGCAGCCCATTTATTACCAGCAGTTGTGAGTGGTGACTGCTGTTTGTAAAATATAAAAATTTCAGGACATAGAAAGTCGTAGACGGGGCTTTTGGGATGCCTGCCTATGTCTTTGTTTATTATTTATCTAATAGCTGAGTAATCTGGTCAAGATATTTCTCTTTTTTTTAACATATTGCGTTAGAATAGCTACAGCTTGCTTAATGTATAAATATTAGCACTGCGTTGGCCGGGAATCGAACCGGGTCAACTGCTTGGAAGGCAGCTATGCTCACCACTATACCACCAACGCTCCATGGCATATGTTTTTTTTAAACTCTAGACATCACAACCCTGAGTTCAATGACTATATTGCACCAGTATCAGAGGTATTTTTGGTTTACAGACCAACATGAAAATCAGGAAAAAAGTTCTTGCAACTGCTAAGGAACTGGAGATTGAAACCAATGCAAAAGCTGCGCAGAAAAGGAGAAAGGGAAAGCAGCAGTTCAAATCATTGAAATAAGCATATATTGGCAGCAAGGGAAAAACAGCAGGGTAGAGAAAGAAAACAGCTCCACGAAATTCACAGGAGATTGATAATAGCAGGACAAAAAAAGGGAATAATAACGTTCCAAGCAGGCTCAGAAAGAAGTGCAAGGGTCCCATCTTTCTTTAATGGTCATAACTGTGCATCATTTCCTTTGAAGTGTAGGGTTGATTCTCTGACCATCTGTCTCCCTGACTTTGAGCAGAGACCGATAGTTGAGCAGTCTCTTCCCACAAAAAGCTGGCACAAGCCTGCTGTTTTCCGCTCTGGCAGCGTGGAAACGAGAGAGTGGTCCTCACAAGAAAAAAAATCAATCCATGCTAGCAGAGGATGGTTTCGATCCATCGACCTCTGGGTTATGGGCCCAGCACGCTTCCGCTGCGCCACTCTGCTTCCTGTTCAAAATGCTGTGGTTATGCAGATCAGGAGCCTTCAGAGGAGTGGCATGGGATCGCTGGAGCTATTCTGGCAGGGCTCTCACCTCATTTGCCTAAGAATGTCACAAGGCATGTTGGGTGCAGAAAATCTTCGCCTTCCCCTCTCACAGTCAGTCATAGGGGAAAGTCAAGGCCCTCTCAGTCACTAGCCATGTCACGCCTTTGTCAAGACAGAAGCACCCCCACCCGCTCCTTCTCTGTGATCCTGCGCTACCATGCTCAGGTTTTGGCCTTACCTGGGAGCCAGAGGTGCACCCGGTGAGGGCTTGCCCGGTATGAGCGTTCGGGACTTGAGTGGACTTAGGACTGGAAGTTCTGTCCATTCGAAACAGCCAACCATCCTGCTGCAGACAGGGCTGTTCCCTTGGGTTTCTTTCACCTTGCTCTCGGATAAATTTGGTTGTATGCTGCAGTTGCCTGCGATGACTACAAGGTGGCGCTGCTTTCAGGTAAGAGCACAAATATGCAGAAAATGTTGGGGACTTTTGCCACATTTATCGGTGGTGGGTCTCGCACATTTTTTCCAGGGGAGAGATATTGACCTGTAACACTTTTTACTGCAGAGATGCTGCAGTTCTAAAGGCTGGTCGGGCAGAAGGGCTTAGCCGTTTCATTGCCTGCCCCCCTGCAGCCCATTTATTACCAGCAGTTGTGAGTGGTGACTGCTGTTTGTAAAATATAAAAATTTCAGGACATAGAAAGTCGCAGACGGGGCTTTTGGGATGCCTGCCTATGTCTTTGTTTATTATTTATCTAATAGCTGAGTAATCTGGTCAAGATATTTCTCTTTTATTTAACATATTGCGTTAGAATAGCTACAGCTTGCTTAATGTATAAATATTAGCACTGCGTTGGCCGGGAATCAAACCCGGGTCAACTGCTTGGAAGGCAGCTATGCTCACCACTATACCACCAACACTCCATGGCATATGTTTTTTTTAAACTCTAGACATCACAACCCTGAGTTCAATGACTATATTGCACCAGTATCAGAGGTATTTTTGGTTTACAGACCAACATGAAAATCAGGAAAAAAGTTCTTGCAACTGCTAAGGAACTGGAGATTGAAACCAATGCAAAAGCTGCGCAGAAAAGGAGAAAGGGAAAGCAGCAGTTCAAATCATTGAAATAAGCATATATTGGCAGCAAGGGAAAAACAGCAGGGTAGAGAAAGAAAACAGCTCCACGAAATTCACAGGAGATTGATAATAGCAGGACAAAAAAAGGGAATAATAACGTTCCAAGCAGGCTCAGAAAGAAGTGCGAAGGTCCCATCTTTCTTTAATGGTCATAACTGTGCATCATTTCCTTTGAAGTGTAGGGTTGATTCTCTGACCATCTGTCTCCCTGACTTTGAGCAGAGACCGATAGTTGAGCAGTCTCTTCCCACAAAAAGCTGGCACAAGCCTGCTGTTTTCCGCTCTGGCAGCGTGGAAACGAGAGAGTGGTCCTCACAAGAACAAAAATCAATCCATGCTAGCAGAGGATGGTTTCGATCCATCGACCTCTGGGTTAAGGGCCCAGCACGCTTCCGCTGCGCCACTCTGCTTCCTGTTCAAAATGCTGTGGTTATGCAGATCAGGAGCCTTCAGAGGAGTGGCATGGGATCGCTGGAGCTATTCTGGCAGGGCTCTCACCTCATTTGCCTAAGAATGTCACAAGGCATGCTGGGTGCAGAAAATCTTCGCCTTCCCCTCTCACAGTCAGTCATAGGGGAAAGTCAAGGCCCTCTCAGTCACTAGCCATGTCACACCTTTGTCAAGACAGAAGCACCCCCACCCGCTCCTTCTCTGTGATCCTGCGCTACCATGCTCAGGTTTTGGCCTTACCTGGGAGCCACAGGTGCACCCGGTGAGGGCTTGAGCGTTTGGGAGCATTCGGGACGTGACTGGACTTAGGACTGGAAGTTCTGTCCATTCGAAGCAGCCAACCTTCCTGCTGCAGACAGGGGCTGTTCCCTTGGGTTTCTTTCACCTTGCTCTCGGATAAATTTGGTTGTATGCTGCAGTTGCCTGCGATGACTACAAGGTGGCGCTGCTTTCAGGTAAGAGCACAAATATGCAGAAAATGTTGGGGACTTTTGCCACATTTATCGGTGGTGGGTCTCGCACATTTTTTCCAGGGGAGAGATATTGACCTGAAACACTTTTTACTGCAGAGATGCTGCAGTTCTAAAGGCTGGTCGGGCAGAAGGGCTTAGCCATTTCATTGCCTGCCCCCCTGCAGCCCATTTATTACCAGCAGTTGTGAGTGGTGACTGCTGTTTGTAAAATATAAAAATTTCAGGACATAGAAAGTCGCAGACGGGGCTTTTGGGATGCCTGCCTATGTCTTTGTTTATTATTTATCTAATAGCTGAGTAATCTGGTCAAGATATTTCTCCTTTTTTTAACATATTGCGTTAGAATAGCTACAGCTTGCTTAATGTATAAATATTAGCACTGCGTTGGCCGGGAATCAAACCCGGGTCAACTGCTTGGAAGGCAGCTATGCTCACCACTATACCACCAACGCTCCGTGGCATATGTTTTTTTTAAACTCTAGACATCAGAACCCTGAGTTCAATGACTATATTGCACCAGTATCAGAGGTATTTTTGGTTTACAGACCAACATGAAAATCAGGAAAAAAGTTCTTGCAACTGCTAAGGAACTGGAGATTTAAACCAATGCAAAAGCTGCGCAGAAAAGGAGAAAGGGAAAGCAGCAGTTCAAATCATTGAAATAAGCATATATTGGCAGCAAGGGAAAAACAGCAGGGTAGAGAAAGAAAACAGCTCCACGAAATTCACAGGAGATTGATAATAGCAGGACAAAAAAAGGGAATAATAACGTTCCAAGCAGCCTCAGAAAGAAGTGCGAGGGTCCCATCTTTCGTTAATGGTCATAACTGTGCATAATTTCCTTTGAAGTGTAGGGTTGATTCTCTGACCATCTGTCTCCCTGACTTTGAGCAGAGACCGATAGTTGAGCAGTCTCTTCCCACAAAAAGCTGGCACAAGCCTGCTTTTTTCCGCTCTGGCAGCGTGGAAACAAGAGAGTGGTCCTCACAAGAAAAAAAATCAATCCATGCTAGCAGAGGATGGTTTCGATCCATCGACCTCTGGGTTATGGGCCCAGCACGCTTCCGCTGCGCCACTCTGCTTCCTGCTCAAAATGCTGTGGTTAAGCAGATCAGGAGCCTTCAGAGGAGTGGCATGGGATCGCTGGAGCTATTCTGGCAGGGCTCTCACCTCATTTGCCTAAGAATGTCACAAGGCATGCTGGGTGCAGAAAATCTTCGCCTTCCCCTCTCACAGTCAGTCATAGGGGAAAGTCAAGGCCCTCTCAGTCACTAGCCATGTCACGCCTTTGTCAAGACAGAAGCACCCCCACCCGCTCCTTCTCTGTGATCCTGCGCTACCATGCTCAGGTTTTGGCCTTACCTGGGAGCCAGAGGTGCACCCGGTGAGGGCTTGAGCGTTTGGGAGCGTTCGGGACTTGAGTGGACTTAGGACTGGAAGTTCTGTCCATTCGAAGCAGCCAACCATCCTGCTGCAGACAGGGGCTGTTCCCTTGGGTTTCTTTCACCTTGCTCTCGGATAAATTTGGTTGTATGCTGCAGTTGCCTGCGATGACTACAAGGTGGCGCTGCTTTCAGGTAAGAGCACAAATATGCAGAAAATGTTGGGGACTTTTGCCACATTTATCGGTGGTGGGTCTCGCACATTTTTTCCAGGGGAGAGATATTGACCTGAAACACTTTTTACTGCAGAGATGCTGCAGTTCTAAAGGCTGGTCGGGCAGAAGGGCTTAGCCGTTTCATTGCCTGCCCCCCTGCAGCCCATTTATTACCAGCAGTTGTGAGTGGTGACTGCTGTTTGTAAAATATAAAAATTTCAGGACATAGAAAGTCGCAGACGGGGCTTTTGGGATGCCTGCCTATGTCTTTGTTTATTATTTATCTAATAGCTGAGTAATCTGGTCAAGATATTTCTCTTTTATTTAACATATTGCGTTAGAATAGCTACAGCTTGCTTAATGTATAAATATTAGCACTGCGTTGGCCGGGAATCAAACCCGGGTCAACTGCTTTGAAGGCAGCTATGCTCACCACTATACCACCAACGCTCCATGGCATATGTTTTTTTTAAACTCTAGACATCACAACCCTGAGTTCAATGACTATATTGCACCAGTATCAGAGGTATTTTTGGTTTACAGACCAACATGAAAATCAGGAAAAAAGTTCTTGCAACTGCTAAGGAACTGGAGATTGAAACCAATGCAAAAGCTGCGCAGAAAAGGAGAAAGGGAAAGCAGCAGTTCAAATCATTGAAATAAGCATATATTGGCAGCAAGGGAAAAACAGCAGGGTAGAGAAAGAAAACAGCTCCACGAAATTCACAGGAGATTGATAATAGCAGGACAAAAAAATGGAATAATAACGTTCCAAGCAGGCTCAGAAAGAAGTGCGAGGGTCCCATCTTTCTTTAAAGGTCATAACTGTGCATCATTTCCTTTGAAGTGTAGTGTTGATTCTCTGACCATCTGTCTCCCTGACTTTGAGCAGAGACCGATAGTTGAGCAGTCTCTTCCCACAAAAAGCTGGCACAAGCCTGCTGTTTTCCGCTCTGGCAGCGTGGAAACGAGAGAGTGGTCCTCACAAGAAAAAAAATCAATCCATGCTAGCAGAGGATGGTTTCAATCCATCGACCTCTGGGTTATGGGCCCAGCACGCTTCCACTGCTCCACTCTGCTTCCTGCTCAAAATGCTGTGGTTATGCAGATCAGGAGCCTTCAGAGGACATGGGATCGCTGGAGCTATTCTGGCAGGGCTCTCACCTCATTTGCCTAAGAATGTCACAAGGCATGCTGGGTGCAGAAAATCTTCGCCTTCCCCTCTCACAGTCAGTCATAGGGGAAAGTCAAGGCCCTCTCAGTCACTATCCATGTCACGCCTTTGTCAAGACAGAAGCACCCCCACCCGCTCCTTCTCTGTGATCCTGCGCTACCATGCTCAGGTTTTGGCCTTACCTGGGAGCCAGAGGTGCACCCGGTGAGGGCTTACCCGGTATGAGCGTTCGGGACTTGAGTGGACTTAGGACTGGAAGTTCTGTCCATTCGAAGCAGCCAACCATCCTGCTGCAGACAGGGGCTGTTCCCTTGGGTTTCTTTCACCTTGCTCTCGGATAAATTTGGTTGTATGCTGCAGTTGCCTGCGATGACTACAAGGTGGCGCTGCTTTCAGGTAAGAGCACAAATATGCAGAAAATGTTGGGGACTTTTGCCACATTTATCGGTGGTGGGTCTCGCACATTTTTTCCAGGGGAGAGATATTGACCTGAAACACTTTTTACTGCAGAGATGCTGCAGTTCTAAAGGCTGGTCGGGCAGAAGGGCTTAGCCGTTTCATTGCCTGCCCCCCTGCAGCCCATTTATTACCAGCAGTTGTGAGTGGTGACTGCTGTTTGTAAAATATAAAAATTTCAGGACATAGAAAGTCGCAGACGGGGCTTTTGGGATGCCTGCCTATGTCTTTGTTTATTATTTATCTAATAGCTGAGTAATCTGGTCAAGATATTTCTCTTTTATTTAACATATTGCGTTAGAATAGCTACAGCTTGCTTAATGTATAAATATTAGCACTGCGTTGGCCGGAAATCAAACCCGGGTCAACTGCTTGGAAGGCAGCTATGCTCACCACTATACCACCAACGATCCATGGCATATGTTTTTTTTAAACTCTAGACATCACAACCCTGAGTTCAATGACTATATTGCACCAGTATCAGAGGTATTTTTGGATTACAGACCAACATGAAAATCAGGAAAAAAGTTCTTGCAACTGCTAAGGAACTGGAGATTGAAACCAATGCAAAAGCTGCGCAGAAAAGGAGAAAGGGAAAGCAGCAGTTCAAATCATTGAAATAAGCATATATTGGCAGCAAGGGAAAAACAGCAGGGTAGAGAAAGAAAACATCTCCACGAAATTCACAGGAGATTGATAATAGCAGGACAAAAAAAGGGAATAATAACGTTCCAAGCAGGCTCAGAAAGAAGTGCGAGGGTCCCATCTTTCTTTAATGGTCATAACTGTGCATCATTTCCCTTGAAGTGTAGGGTTGATTCTCTGACCATCTGTCTCCCTGACTTTGAGCAGAGACCGATAGTTGAGCAGTCTCTTCCCACAAAAAGCTGGCACAAGCCTGCTGTTTTCCGCTCTGGCAGCGTGGAAACGAGAGAGTGGTCCTCACAAGAAAAAAAATCAATCCATGCTAGCAGAGGATGGTTTCGATCCATCGACCTCTGGGTTATGGGCCCAGCACGCTTCCGCTGCGCCACTCTGCTTCCTGTTCAAAATGCTGTGGTTATGCAGATCAGGAGCCTTCAGAGGAGTGGCATGGGATCGCTGGAGCTATTCTGGCAGGGCTCTCACCTCATTTGCCTAAGAATGTCACAAGGCATGCTGGGTGCAGAAAATCTTCGCCTTCCCCTCTCACAGTCAGTCATAGGGGAAAGTCAAGGCCCTCTCAGTCACTAGCCATGTCACGCCTTTGTCAAGACAGAAGCACCCCCACCCTCTCCTTCTCTGTGATCCTGCGTTACCATGCTCAGGTTTTGGCCTTACCTGGGAGCCAGAGGTGCACCCGGTGAGGGCTTGCCCGGTATGAGCGTTTGGGAGCGTTCGGGACGTGAGTGGACTTAGGACTGGAAGTTCTGTCCATTCGAAGCAGCCAACCTTCCTGCTGCAGACAGGGGCTGTTCCCTTGGGTTTCTTTCACCTTGCTCTCGGATAAATTTGGTTGTATGCTGCAGTTGCCTGCGATGACTACAAGGTGGCGCTGCTTTCAGGTAAGAGCACAAATATGCAGAAAATGTTGGGGACTTTTGCCACATTTATCGGTGGTGGGTCTCGCACATTTTTTCCAGGGGAGAGATATTGACCTGAAACACTTTTTACTGCAGAGATGCTGCAGTTCTAAAGGCTGGTCGGGCAGAAGGGCTTAGCCGTTTCATTGCCTGCCCCCCTGCAGCCCATTTATTACCAGCAGTTGTGAGTGGTGACTGCTGTTTGTAAAATATAAAAATTTCAGGACATATAAAGTCGCAGACGGGGCTTTTGGGATGCCTGCCTATGTCTTTGTTTATTATTTATCTAATAGCTGAGTAATCTGGTAAAGATATTTCTCTTTTTTTTAACATATTGCGTTAGAATAGCTACAGCTTGCTTAATGTATAAATATTAGCACTGTGTTGGCCGGGAATCGAACCCGGGTCAACTGCTTGGAAGGCAGCTATGCTCACCACTATACCACCAACGCTCCGTGGCATATGTTTTTTTTAAACTCTAGACATCACCACCCTGAGTTCAATGACTATATTGCACCAGTATCAGAGGTATTTTTGGTTTACAGACCAACATGAAAATCAGGAAAAAAGTTCTTGCAACTGCTAAGGAACTGGAGATTGAAACCAATGCAAAAGCTGCGCAGAAAAGGAGAAAGGGAAAGCAGCAGTTCAAATCATTGAAATAAGCATATATTGGCAGCAAGGGAAAAACAGCAGGGTAGAGAAAGAAAACAGCTCCACGAAATTCACAGGAGATTGATAATAGCAGGACAAAAAAAGGGAATAATAACGTTCCAAGCAGCCTCAGAAAGAAGTGCGAGGGTCCCATCTTTCGTTAATGGTCATAACTGTGCATCATTTCCTTTGAAGTGTAGGGTTGATTCTCTGACCATCTGTCTCCCTGACTTTGAGCAGAGACCGATAGTTGAGCAGTCTCTTCCCACAAAAAGCTGGCACAAGCCTGCTGTTTTCCGCTCTGGCAGCGTGGAAACGAGAGAGTGGTCCTCACAAGAAAAAAAATCAATCCATGCTAGCAGAGGATGGTTTCGATCCATCGACCTCTGGGTTATGGGCCCAGCACGCTTCCGCTGCGCCACTCTGCTTCCTGTTCAAAATGCTGTGGTTATGCAGATCAGGAGCCTTCAGAGGAGTGGCATGGAATCGCTGGAGCTATTCTGGCAGGGCTCTCACCTCATTTGCCTAAGAATGTCACAAGGCATGCAGGTTGCAGAAAATCTTCGCCTTCCCCTCTCACAGTCAGTCATAGGGGAAAGTCAAGGCCCTCTCAGTCACTAGCCATGTCACGCCTTTGTCAAGACAGAAGCACCCCCACCCGCTCCTTCTCTGTGATCCTGCGTTACCATGCTCAGGTTTTGGCCTTACCTGGGAGCCAGAGGTGCACCCGGTGAGGGCTTGCCCGGTATGAGCGTTTGGGAGCGTTCGGGACGTGAGTGGACTTAGGACTGGAAGTTCTGTCCATTCGAAGCAGCCAACCTTCCTGCTGCAGACAGGGGCTGTTCCCTTGGGTTTCTTTCACCTTGCTCTCGGATAAATTTGGTTGTATGCTGCAGTTGCCTGCGATGACTACAAGGTGGCGCTGCTTTCAGGTAAGAGCACAAATATGCAGAAAATGTTGGGGACTTTTGCCACATTTATCGGTGGTGGGTCTCGCACATTTTTTCCAGGGGAGAGATATTGACCTGAAACACTTTTTACTGCAGAGATGCTGCAGTTCTAAAGGCTGGTCGGGCAGAAGGGCTTAGCCGTTTCATTGCCTGCCCCCCTGCAGCCCATTTATTACCAGCAGTTGTGAGTGGTGACTGCTGTTTGTAAAATATAAAAATTTCAGGACATATAAAGTCGCACACGGGGCTTTTGGGATGCCTGCCTATGTCTTTGTTTATTATTTATCTAATAGCTGAGTAATCTGGTAAAGATATTTCTCTTTTTTTTAACATATTGCGTTAGAATAGCTACAGCTTGCTTAATGTATAAATATTAGCACTGCGTTGGCCGGGAATCGAACCCGGGTCAACTGCTTGGAAGGCAGCTATGCTCACCACTATACCACCAACGCTCCGTGGCATATGTTTTTTTTAAACTCTAGACATCACCACCCTGAGTTCAATGACTATATTGCACCAGTATCAGAGGTATTTTTGGTTTACAGACCAACATGAAAATCAGGAAAAAAGTTCTTGCAACTGCTAAGGAACTGGAGATTGAAACCAATGCAAAAGCTGCGCAGAAAAGGAGAAAGGGAAAGCAGCAGTTCAAAGCATTGAAATAAGCATATATTGGCAGCAAGGGAAAAACAGCAGGGTAGAGAAAGAAAACAGCTCCACGAAATTCACAGGAGATTGATAATAGCAGGACAAAAAAAGGGAATAATAACGTTCCAAGCAGGCTCAGAAAGAAGTGCGAGGGTCCCATCTTTCGTTAATGGTCATAACTGTGCATCATTTCCTTTGAAGTGTAGGGTTGATTCTCTGACCATCTGTCTCCCTGACTTTGAGCAGAGACCGATAGTTGAGCAGTCTCTTCCCACAAAAAGCTGGCACAAGGCTGCTGTTTTCCGCTCTGGCAGCGTGGAAACGAGAGAGTGGTCCACACAAGAAAAAAAATCAATCCATGCTAGCAGAGGATGGTTTCGATCCATCGACCTCTGGGTTATGGGCCCAGCACGCTTCCGCTGCGCCACTCTGATTCCTGCTCAAAATGCTGTGGTTATGCAGATCAGGAGCCTTCAGAGGAGTGACATGGGATCGCTGGAGCTATTCTGGCAGGGCTCTCACCTCATTTGCCTAAGAATGTCACAAGGCATGCTGGGTGCAGAAAATCTTCGCCTTCCCCTCTCACAGTCAGTCATAGGGGAAAGTCAAGGCCCTCTCAGTCACTAGCCATGTCACGCCTTTGTCAAGACAGAAGCACCCCCACCCGCTCCTTCTCTGTGATCCTGCGCTACCATGCTCAGGTTTTGGCCTTACCTGGGAGCCAGAGGTGCACCCGGTGAGGGCTTGCCTGGTATGAGCGTTTGGGAGCGTTTGGGACGTGAGTGGACTTAGGACTGGAAGTTCTGTCCATTCGAAGCAGCCAACCTTCCTGCTGCAGACAGGGGCTGTTCCCTTGGGTTTCTTTCACCTTGCTCTCGGATAAATTTGGTTGTATGCTGCAGTTGCCTGCGATGACTACAAGGTGGCGCTGCTTTCAGGTAAGAGCACAAATATGCAGAAAATGTTGGGGACTTTTGCCACATTTATCGGTGGTGGGTCTTGCACATTTTTTCCAGGGGAGAGATATTGACCTGAAACACTTTTTACTGCAGAGATGCTGCAGTTCTTAAGGCTGGTCGGGCAGAAGGGCTTAGCCGTTTCATTGCCTGCCCCCCTGCAGCCCATTTATTACCAGCAGTTGTGAGTGGTGACTGCTGTTTGTAAAATATAAAAATTTCAGGACATAGAAAGTCGCAGACGGGGCTTTTGGGATGCCTGCCTATGTCTTTGTTTATTATTTATCTAATAGCTGAGTAATCTGGTCAAGATATTTCTCTTTTTTTTAACATATTGCGTTAGAATAGCTACAGCTTGCTTAATGTATAAATATTAGCACTGCGTTGGCCGGGAATCAAACCCGGGTCAATTGCTTGGAAGGCAGCTATGCTCACCACTATACCACCAACGCTCCGTGGCATAGGTTTTTTTAAAACTCTAGACATCACAACCCTGAGTTCAATGACTATATTGCACCAGTATCAGAGGTATTTTTGGTTTACAGACCAACATGAAAATCAGGAAAAAAGTTCTTGCAACTGCTAAGGAACTGGAGATTGAAACCAATGCAAAAGCTGCGCAGAAAAGGAGAAAGGGAAAGCAGCAGTTCAAATCATTGAAATAAGCATATATTGGCAGCAAGGGAAAAACAGCAGGGTAGAGAAAGAAAACAGCTCCACGAAATTCACAGGAGATTGATAATAGCAGGACAAAAAAAGGGAATAATAACGTTCCAAGCAGGCTCAGAAAGAAGTGCGAGGGTCCCATCTTTCTTTAATGGTCATAACTGTGCATCATTTCCTTTGAAGTGTAGGGTTGATTCTCTGACCATCTGTCTCCCTGACTTTGAGCAGAGACCGATAGTTGAGCAGTCTCTTCCCACAAAAAGCTGACACAAGGCTGCTGTTTTCCGCTCTGGCAGCGTGGAAACGAGAGAGTGGTCCTCACAAGAAAAAAAATCAATCCATGCTAGCAGAGGATGGTTTCGATCCATCAACCTCTAGGTTATGGGCCCAGCACGCTTCCGCTGCGCCACTCTGCTTCCTGTTCAAAATGCTGTGGTTATGCAGATCAGGAGCCTTCAGAGGAGTGGCATGGGATCGCTGGAGCTATTCTGGCAGGGCTCTCACCTCATTTGCCTAAGAATGTCACAAGGCATGCTGGGTGCAGAAAATCTTCGCCTTCCCCTCTCACAGTCAGTCATAGGGGAAAGTCAAGGCCCTCTCAGTCACTAGCCATGTCACGCCTTTGTCAAGACAGAAGCACCCCCACCCGCTCCTTCTCTGTGATCCTGCGCTACCATGCTCAGGTTTTGGCCTTACCTGGGAGCCAGAGGTGCAACCGGTGAGGGCTTGCCCGGTATGAGCGTTCGGGACGTGAGTGGACTTAGGACTGGAAGTTCTGTCCATTCGAAGCAGCCAACCTTCCTGCTGCAGACAGGGGCTGTTCCCTTGGGTTTCTTTCACCTTGCTCTCGGATAAATTTGGTTGTATGCTGCAGTTGCCTGCAATGACTACAAGGTGGCGCTGCTTTCAGGTAAGAGCAGAAATATGCAGAAAATGTTGGGGACTTTTGCCACATTTATCGGTGGTGGGTCTCGCACATTTTTTCCAGGGGAGATATATTGACCTGAAACACTTTTTACTGCAGAGATGCTGCAGTTCTAAAGGCTGGTCGGGCAGAAGGGCTTAGCCGTTTCATTGCCTGCCCCCCTGCAGCCCATTTATTACCAGCAGTTGTGAGTGGTGACTGCTGTTTGTAAAATATAAAAATTTCAGGACATAGAAAGTCGCAGACGGGGCTTTTGGGATGCCTGCCTATGTCTTTGTTTATTATTTATCTAATAGCTGAGTAATCTGGTCAAGATATTTCTCTTTTTTTTAACATATTGCGTTAGAATAGCTACAGCTTGCTTAATGTATAAATATTAGCACTGCGTTGGCCGGGAATCAAACCCGGGTCAACTGCTTGGAAGGCAGCTATGCTCACCACTATACCACCAACGCTCCATGGCATATGTTTTTTTTAAACTCTAGACATCACAACCCTGAGTTCAATGACTATATTGCACCAGTATCAGAGGTATTTTTGGTTTACAGACCAACATGAAAATCAGGAAAAAAGTTCTTGCAACTGCTAAGGAACTGGAGATTGAAACCAATGCAAAAGCTGCGCAGAAAAGGAGAAAGGGAAAGCAGCAGTTCAAATCATTGAAATAAGCATATATTGGCAGCAAGGGAAAAACAGCAGGGTAGAGAAAGAAAACAGCTCCACGAAATTCACAGGAGATTGATAATAGCAGGACAAAAAAAGGGAATAATAACGTTCCAAGCAGGCTCAGAAAGAAGTGCGAGGGTCCCATCTTTCTTTAATGGTCATAACTGTGCATCATTTCCTTTGAAGTGTAGGGTTGATTCTCTGACCATCTGTCTCCCTGACTTTGAGCAGAGACCGATAGTTGAGCAGTCTCTTCCCACAAAAACCTGGCACAAGCCTGCTGTTTTCCGCTCTGGCAGCGTGGAAACGAGAGAGTGGTCCTCACAAGAAAAAAAATCAATCCATGCTAGCAGAGAATGGTTTCGATCCATCGACCTCTGGGTTATGGGCCCAGCACGCTTCCGCTGCGCCACTCTGCTTCCTGTTCAAAATGCTGTGGTTATGCAGATCAGGAGCCTTCAGAGGAGTGGCATGGGATCGCTGGAGCTATTCTGGCAGGGCTCTCACCTCATTTGCCTAAGAATGTCACAAGGCATGCTGGGTGCAGAAAATCTTCGCCTTCCCCTCTCACAGTCAGTCATAGGGGAAAGTCAAGGCCCTCTCAGTCACTAGCCATGTCACGCCTTTGTCAAGACAGAAGCACCCCCACCCGCTCCTTCTCTGTGATCCTGCGCTACCATGCTCAGGTTTTGGCCTTACCTGGGAGCCAGAGGTGCACCCGGTGAGGGCTTGCCCGGTATGAGCGTTTGGGACGTGAGTGGACTTAGGACTGGAAGTTCTGTCCATTCGAAGCAGCCAACCTTCCTGCTGCAGACAGGGGCTGTTCCCTTGGGTTTCTTTCACCTTGCTCTCGGATAAATTTGGTTGTATGCTGCAGTTGCCTGCGATGACTACAAGGTGGCGCTGCTTTCAGGTAAGAGCACAAATATGCAGAAAATGTTGGGGACTTTTGCCACATTTATCGGTGGTGGGTCTCGCACATTTTTTCCAGGGGAGAGATATTGACCTGAAACACTTTTTACTGCAGAGATGCTGCAGTTCTAAAGGCTGGTCGGGCAGAAGGGCTTAGCCGTTCCATTGCCTTCCCCCCTGCAGCCCATTTATTACCAGCAGTTGTGAGTGGTGACTGCTGTTTGTAAAATATAAAAATTTCAGGACATAGAAAGTCGCAGACGGGGCTTTTGGGATGCCTGCCTATGTCTTTGTTTATTATTTATCTAATAGCTGAGTAATCTGGTCAAGATATTTCTCTTTTTTTTAACATATTGCGTTAGAATAGCTACAGCTTGCTTAATGTATAAATATTAGCACTGCGTTGGCCGGGAATCGAACCGGGTCAACTGCTTGGAAGGCAGCTATGCTCACCACTATACCACCAACGCTCCATGGCATATGTTTTTTTTAAACTCTAGACATCACAACCCTGAGTTCAATGACTATATTGCACCAGTATCAGAGGTATTTTTGGTTTACAGACCAACATGAAAATCAGGAAAAAAGTTCTTGCAACTGCTAAGGAACTGGAGATTGAAACCAATGCAAAAGCTGCGCAGAAAAGGAGAAAGGGAAAGCAGCAGTTCAAATCATTGAAATAAGCATATATTGGCAGCAAGGGAAAAACAGCAGGGTAGAGAAAGAAAACAGCTCCACGAAATTCACAGGAGATTGATAATAGCAGGACAAAAAAAGGGAATAATAACGTTCCAAGCAGGCTCAGAAAGAAGTGCGAGGGTCCCATCTTTCTTTAATGGTCATAACTGTGCATCATTTCCTTTGAAGTGTAGGGTTGATTCTCTGACCATCTGTCTCCCTGACTTTGAGCAGAGACCGATAGTTGAGCAGTCTCTTCCCACAAAAAGCTGGCACAAGCCTGCTGTTTTCCGCTCTGGCAGCGTGGAAACGAGAGAGTGGTCCTCACAAGAAAAAAAATCAATCCATGCTAGCAGAGGATGGTTTCGATCCATCGACCTCTGGGTTATGGGCCCAGCACGCTTCCGCTGCGCCACTCTGCTTCCTGTTCAAAATGCTGTGGTTATGCAGATCAGGAGCCTTCAGAGGAGTGGCATGGGATCGCTGGAGCTATTCTGGCAGGGCTCTCACCTCATTTGCCTAAGAATGTCACAAGGCATGCTGGGTGCAGAAAATCTTCGCCTTCCCCTCTCACAGTCAGTCATAGGGGAAAGTCAAGGCCCTCTCAGTCACTAGCCATGTCACGCCTTTGTCAAGACAGAAGCACCCCCACCCGCTCCTTCTCTGTGATCCTGCGCTACCATGCTCAGGTTTTGGCCTTACCTGGGAGCCAGAGGTGCACCCGGTGAGGGCTTGCCCGGTATGAGCGTTCGGGACTTGAGTGGACTTAGGACTGGAAGTTCTGTCCATTCGAAACAGCTAACCATCCTGCTGCAGACAGGGGCTGTTCCCTTGGGTTTCTTTCACCTTGCTCTCGGATAAATTTGGTTGTATGCTGCAGTTGCCTGCGATGACTACAAGGTGGCGCTGCTTTCAGGTAAGAGCACAAATATGCAGAAAATGTTGGGGACTTTTGCCACATTTATCGGTGGTGGGTCTCGCACATTTTTTCCAGGGGAGAGATATTGACCTGAAACACTTTTTACTGCAGAGATGCTGCAGTTCTAAAGGCTGGTCGGGCAGAAGGGCTTAGCCGTTCCATTGCCTTCCCCCCTGCAGCCCATTTATTACCAGCAGTTGTGAGTGGTGACTGCTGTTTGTAAAATATAAAAATTTCAGGACATAGAAAGTCGCAGACGGGGCTTTTGGGATGCCTGCCTATGTCTTTGTTTATTATTTATCTAATAGCTGAGTAATCTGGTCAAGATATTTCTCTTTTTTTTAACATATTGCATTAGAATAGCTACAGCTTGCTTAATGTATAAATATTAGCACTGCGTTGGCCGGGAATCGAACCCGGGTCAACTGCTTGGAAGGCAGCTATGCTCACCACTATACCACCAACGCTCCATGGCATATGTTTTTTTTAAACTCTAGACATCACAACCCTGAGTTCAATGACTATATTGCACCAGTATCAGAGGTATGTTTGGTTTACAGACCAACATGAAAATCAGGAAAAAAGTTCTTGCAACTGCTAAGGAACTGGAGATTGAAACCAATGCAAAAGCTGAGCAGAAAAGGAGAAAGGGAAAGCAGCAGTTCAAATCATTGAAATAAGCATATATTGGCAGCAAGGGAAAAACAGCAGGGTAGAGAAAGAAAACAGCTCCACGAAATTCACAGGAGATTGATAATAGCAGGACAAAAAAAGGGAATAATAACGTTCCAAGCAGCCTCAGAAAGAAGTGCGAGGGTCCCATCTTTCGTTAATGGTCATAACTGTGCATCATTTCCTTTGAAGTGTAGGGTTGATTCTCTGACCATCTGTCTCCCTGACTTTGAGCAGAGACCGATAGTTGAGCAGTCTCTTCCCACAAAAAGCTGGCACAAGCCTGCTGTTTTCCGCTCTGGCAGCGTGGAAACGAGAGAGTGGTCCTCACAAGAAAAAAAATCAATCCATGCTAGCAGAGGATGGTTTCGATCCATCGACCTCTGGGTTATGGGCCCAGCACGCTTCCGCTGCGCCACTCTGCTTCCTGCTCAAAATGCTTTGGTTATGCAGATCAGGAGCCTTCAGAGGAGTGGCATGGGATCGCTGGAGCTATTCTGGCAGGGCTCTCACCTCATTTGCCTAAGAATGTCACAAGGCATGCTGGGTGCAGAAAATCTTCGCCTTCCCCTCTCACAGTCAGTCATAGGGGAAAGTCAAGGCCCTCTCAGTCACTAGCCATGTCACGCCTTTGTCAAGACAGAAGCACCCCCACCCGCTCCTTCTCTGTGATCCTGCGCTACCATGCTCAGGTTTTGGCCTTACCTGGGAGCCAGAGGTGCAACCGGTGAGGGCTTGCCCGGTATGAGCGTTCGGGACGTGAGTGGACTTAGAACTGGAAGTTCTGTCCATTCGAAGCAGCCAACCTTCCTGCTGCAGACAGGGGCTGTTCCCTTGGGTTTCTTTCACCTTGCTCTCGGATAAATTTGGTTGTATGCTGCAGTTGCCTGCAATGACTACAAGGTGGCGCTGCTTTCAGGTAAGAGCACAAATATGCAGAAAATGTTGGGGACTTTTGCCACATTTATCGGTGGTGGGTCTCGCACATTTTTTCCAGGGGAGATATATTGACCTGAAACACTTTTTACTGCAGAGATGCTGCAGTTCTAAAGGCTGGTCGGGCAGAAGGGCTTAGCCGTTTCATTGCCTGCCCCCCTGCAGCCCATTTATTACCAGCAGTTGTGAGTGGTGACTGCTGTTTGTAAAATATAAAAATTTCAGGACATAGAAAGTCGCAGACGGGGCTTTTGGGATGCCTGCCTATGTCTTTGTTTATTATTTATCTAATAGCTGAGTAATCTGGTCAAGATATTTCTCTTTTTTTTAACATATTGCGTTAGAATAGCTACAGCTTGCTTAATGTATAAATATTAGCACTGCGTTGGCCGGGAATCAAACCCGGGTCAACTGCTTGGAAGGCAGCTATGCTCACCACTATACCACCAACGCTCCATGGCATATGTTTTTTTTAAACTCTAGACATCACAACCCTGAGTTCAATGACTATATTGCACCAGTATCAGAGGTATTTTTGGTTTACAGACCAACATGAAAATCAGGAAAAAAGTTCTTGCAACTGCTAAGGAACTGGAGATTGAAACCAATGCAAAAGCTGCGCAGAAAAGGAGAAAGGGAAAGCAGCAGTTCAAATCATTGAAATAAGCATATATTGGCAGCAAGGGAAAAACAGCAGGGTAGAGAAAGAAAACAGCTCCACGAAATTCACAGGAGATTGATAATAGCAGGACAAAAAAAGGGAATAATAACGTTCCAAGCAGGCTCAGAAAGAAGTGCGAGGGTCCCATCTTTCTTTAATGGTCATAACTGTGCATCATTTCCTTTGAAGTGTAGGGTTGATTCTCTGACCATCTGTCTCCCTGACTTTGAGCAGAGACCGATAGTTGAGCAGTCTCTTCCCACAAAAAGCTGGCACAAGCCTGCTGTTTTCCGCTCTGGCAGCGTGGAAACGAGAGAGTGGTCCTCACAAGAAAAAAAATCAATCCATGCTAGCAGAGAATGGTTTCGATCCATCGACCTCTGGGTTATGGGCCCAGCACGCTTCCGCTGCGCCACTCTGCTTCCTGTTCAAAATGCTGTGGTTATGCAGATCAGGAGCCTTCAGAGGAGTGGCATGGGATCGCTGGAGCTATTCTGGCAGGGCTCTCACCTCATTTGCCTAAGAATGTCACAAGGCATGCTGGGTGCAGAAAATCTTCGCCTTCCCCTCTCACAGTCAGTCATAGGGGAAAGTCAAGGCCCTCTCAGTCACTAGCCATGTCACGCCTTTGTCAAGACAGAAGCACCCCCACCCGCTCCTTCTCTGTGATCCTGCGCTACCATGCTCAGGTTTTGGCCTTACCTGGGAGCCAGAGGTGCACCCGGTGAGGGCTTGCCCGGTATGAGCGTTCGGGACTTGAGTGGACTTAGGACTGGAAGTTCTGTCCATTCGAAGCAGCCAACCATCCTGCTGCAGACAGGGGCTGTTCCCTTGGGTTTCTTTCACCTTGCTCTCGGATAAATTTGGTTGTATGCTGCAGTTGCCTGCGATGACTACAAGGTGGCGCTGCTTTCAGGTAAGAGCACAAATATGCAGAAAATGTTGGGGACTTTTGCCACATTTATCGGTGGTGGGTCTCGCACATTTTTTCCAGGGGAGAGATATTGACCTGAAACACTTTTTACTGCAGAGATGCTGAAGTTCTAAAGGCTGGTCGGGCAGAAGGGCTTAGCCGTTTCATTGCCTGCCCCCCTGCAGCCCATTTATTACCAGCAGTTGTGAGTGGTGACTGCTGTTTGTAAAATATAAAAATTTCAGGACATAGAAAGTCGCAGACGGGGCTTTTGGGATGCCTGCCTATGTCTTTGTTTATTATTTATCTAATAGCTGAGTAATCTGGTCAAGATATTTCTCTTTTATTTAACATATTGCGTTAGAATAGCTACAGCTTGCTTAATGTATAAATATTAGCACTGCGTTGGCCGGGAATCAAACCCGGGTCAACTGCTTGGAAGGCAGCTATGCTCACCACTATACCACCAACGCTCCATGGCATGTGTTTTTTTTAAACTCTAGACATCACAACCCTGAGTTCAATGACTATATTGCACCAGTATCAGAGGTATTTTTGGTTTACAGACCAACATGAAAATCAGGAAAAGAGTTCTTGCAACTGCTAAGGAACTGGAGATTGAAACCAATGCAAAAGCTGCGCAGAAAAGGAGAAAGGGAAAGCAGCAGTTCAAATCATTGAAATAAGCATATATTGGCAGCAAGGGAAAAACAGCAGGGTAGAGAAAGAAAACAGCTCCACGAAATTCACAGGAGATTGATAATAGCAGGACAAAAAAAGGGAATAATAACGTTCCAAGCAGGCTCAGAAAGAAGTGCGAGGGTCCCATCTTTCTTTAATGGTCATAACTGTGCATCATTTCCTTTGAAGTGTAGGGTTGATTCTCTGACCATCTGTCTCCCTGACTTTGAGCAGAGACCGATAGTTGAGCAGTCTCTTCCCACAACAAGCTGGCACAAGCCTGCTGTTTTCCGCTCTGGCAGCGTGGAAACGAGAGAGTGGTCCTCACAAGAAAAAAAATCAATCCATGCTAGCAGAGGATGGTTTTGATCCATCAACCTCTGGGTTATGGGCCCAGCACACTTCCGCTGCGCCACTCTGCTTCCTTGTCAAAATGCTGTGGTTATGCAGATCAGGAGCCTTCAGAGGAGTGGCATGGGATCGCTGGAGCTATTCTGGCAGGGCTCTCACCTCATTTGCCTAAGAATGTCACAAGGCATGCTGGGTGCAGAAAATCTTCGCCTTCCCCTCTCACAGTCAGTCATAGGGGAAAGTCAAGGCCCTCTCAGTCACTAGCCATGTCACGCCTTTGTCAAGACAGAAGCACCCCCACCCGCTCCTTCTCTGTGATCCTGCGCTACCATGCTCAGGTTTTGGCCTTACCTGGGAGCCAGAGGTGCACCCGGTGAGGGCTTGCCCGGCATGAGCGTTTGGGAGCGTTCGGGACGTGAGTGGACTTAGGACTGGAAGTTCTGTCCATTCGAAGCAGCCAACCTTCCTGCTGCAGACAGGGGCTGTTCCCTTGGGTTTCTTTCACCTTGCTCTCGGATAAATTTGGTTGTATGCTGCAGTTGCCTGCGATGACTACAAGGTGGCGCTGCTTTCAGGTAAGAGCACAAATATGCAGAAAATGTTGGGGACTTTTGCCACATTTATCGGTGGTGGGTCTCGCACATTTTTTCCAGGGGAGAGATATTGACCTGAAACACTTTTTACTGCAGAGATGCTGCAGTTCTAAAGGCTGGTTGGGCAGAAGGGCTTAGCCGTTCCATTGCCTTCCCCCCTGCAGCCCATTTATTACCAGCAGTTGTGAGTGGTGACTGCTGTTTGTAAAATATAAAAATTTCAGGACATAGAAAGTCGCAGACGGGGCTTTTGGGATGCCTGCCTATGTCTTTGTTTATTATTTATCTAATAGCTGAGTAATCTGGTCAAGATATTTCTCTTTTTTTTAACATATTGCGTTAGAATAGCTACAGCTTGCTTAATGTATAAATATTAGCACTGCGTTGGCCGGGAATCGAACCGGGTCAACTGCTTGGAAGGCAGCTATGCTCACCACTATACCACCAACGCTCCATGGCATATGTTTTTTTTAAACTCTAGACATCACAACCCTGAGTTCAATGACTATATTGCACCAGTATCAGAGGTATTTTTGGTTTACAGACCAACATGAAAATCAGGAAAAAAGTTCTTGCAACTGCTAAGGAACTGGAGATTGAAACCAATGCAAAAGCTGCGCAGAAAAGGAGAAAGGGAAAGCAGCAGTTCAAATCATTGAAATAAGCATATATTGGCAGCAAGGGAAAAACAGCAGGGTAGAGAAAGAAAACAGCTCCACGAAATTCACAGGAGATTGATAATAGCAGGACAAAAAAAGGGAATAATAACGTTCCAAGCAGCCTCAGAAAGAAGTGCGAGGGTCCCATCTTTCTTTAATGGTCATAACTGTGCATCATTTCCTTTGAAGTGTAGGGTTGATTCTCTGACCATCTGTCTCCCTGACTTTGAGCAGAGACCGATAGTTGAGCAGTCTCTTCCCACAAAAAGCTGGCACAAGCCTGCTGTTTTCCGCTCTGGCAGCGTGGAAACGAGAGAGTGGTCCTCACAAGAAAAAAAATCAATCCATGCTAGCAGAGGATGGTTTCGATCCATCGACCTCTGGGTTATGGGCCCAGCACGCTTCCGCTGCGCCACTCTGCTTCCTGTTCAAAATGCTGTGGTTATGCAGATCAGGAGCCTTCAGAGGAGTGGCATGGGATCGCTGGAGCTATTCTGGCAGGGCTCTCACCTCATTTGCCTAAGAATGTCACAAGGCATGCTGGGTGCAGAAAATCTTCGCCTTCCCCTCTCACAGTCAGTCATAGGGGAAAGTCAAGGCCCTCTCAGTCACTAGCCATGTCACGCCTTTGTCAAGACAGAAGCACCCCCACCCGCTCCTTCTCTGTGATCCTGCGCTACCATGCTCAGGTTTTGGCCTTACCTGGGAGCCAGAGGTGCACCCGGTGAGGGCTTGCCCGGTATGAGCGTTTGGGAGCGTTCGGGACGTGAGTGGACTTAGGACTGGAAGTTCTGTCCATTCGAAGCAGCCAACCTTCCTGCTGCAGACAGGGGCTGTTCCCTTGGGTTTCTTTCACCTTGCTCTCGGATAAATTTGGTTGTATGCTGCAGTTGCCTGCGATGACTATAAGGTGGCGCTGCTTTCAGGTAAGAGCACAAATATGCAGAAAATGTTGGGGACTTTTGCCACATTTATCGGTGGTGGGTCTCGCACATTTTTTCCAGGGGAGAGATATTGACCTGAAACACTTTTTACTGCAGAGATGCTGCAGTTCTAAAGGCTGGTCGGGCAGAAGGGCTTAGCCGTTTCATTGCCTGCCCCCCTGCAGCCCATTTATTACCAGCAGTTGTGAGTGGTGACTGCTGTTTGTAAAATATAAAAATTTCAGGACATAGAAAGTCGCAGACGGGGCTTTTGGGATGCCTGCCTATGTCTTTGTTTATTATTTATCTAATAGCTGAGTAATCTGGTCAAGATATTTCTCTTTTTTTTAACATATTGCGTTAGAATAGCTACAGCTTGCTTAATGTATAAATATTAGCACTGCGTTGGCCGGGAATCGAACCCGGGTCAACTGCTTGGAAGGCAGCTATGCTCACCACTATACCACCAACGCTCCATGGCATATGTTTTTTTTAAAATCTAGACATCACAACCCTGAGTTCAATGACTATATTGCACCAGTATCAGAGGTATTTTTGGTTTACAGACCAACATGAAAATCAGGAAAAAAGTTCTTGCAACTGCTAAGGAACTGGAGATTGAAACCAATGCAAAAGCTGCGCAGAAAAGGAGAAAGGGAAAGCAGCAGTTCAAATCATTGAAATAAGCATATATTGGCAGCAAGGGAAAAACAGCAGGGTAGAGAAAGAAAACAGCTCCACGAAATTCACAGGAGATTGATAATAGCAGGACAAAAAAAGGGAATAATAACGTTCCAAGCAGGCTCAGAAAGAAGTGCGAGGGTCCCATCTTTCGTTAATGGTCATAACTGTGCATCATTTCCTTTGAAGTGTAGGGTTGATTCTCTGACCATCTGTCTCCCTGACTTTGAGCAGAGACCGATAGTTGAGCAGTCTCTTCCCACAAAAAGCTGGCACAAGCCTGCTGTTTTCCGCTCTGGCAGCGTGGAAACGAGAGAGTGGTCCTCACAAGAAAAAAAATCAATCCATGCTAGCAGAGGATGGTTTCGATCCATCGACCTCTGGGTTATGGGCCCAGCACGCTTCCGCTGCGCCACTCTGCTTCCTGCTCAAAATGCTGTGGTTATGCAGATCAGGAGCCTTCAGAGGAGTGGCATGGGATCGCTGGAGCTATTCTGGCAGGGCTCTCACCTCATTTGCCTAAGAATGTCACAAGGCATGCTGGGTGCAGAAAATCTTCGCCTTCCCCTCTCACAGTCAGTCATAGGGGAAAGTCAAGGCCCTCTCAGTCACTAGCCATGTCACGCCTTTGTCAAGACAGAAGCACCCCCACCCGCTCCTTCTCTGTGATCCTGCGCTACCATGCTCAGGTTTTGGCCTTACCTGGGAGCCAGAAGTGCACCCGGTGAGGGCTTGCCCGGTATGAGCGTTTGGGAGCGTTCGGGACTTGAGTGGACTTAGGACTGGAAGTTCTGTCCATTCGAAGCAGCCAACCTTCCTGCTGCAGACAGGGGCTGTTCCCTTGGGTTTCTTTCACCTTGCTCTCGAATAAATTTGGTTGTATGCTGCAGTTGCCTGCGATGACTACAAGGTGGCGCTGCTTTCAGGTAAGAGCACAAATATACAGAAAATGTTGGGGACTTTTGCCACATTTATCGGTGGTGGGTCTCGCACATTTTTTCCAGGGGAGAGATATTGACCTGAAACACTTTTTACTGCAGAGATGCTGCAGTTCTAAAGGCTGGTCGGGCAGAAGGGCTTAGCCGTTTCATTGCCTGCCCCCCTGCAGCCCATTTATTACCAGCAGTTGTGAGTGGTGACTGCTGTTTGTAAAATATAAAAATTTCAGGACATAGAAAGTCGCAGACGGGGCTTTTGGGATGCCTGCCTATGTCTTTGTTTATTATTTATCTAATAGCTGAGTAATCTGGTCAAGATATTTTTTTTTTTTTAACATATTGCGTTAGAATAGCTACAGCTTGCTTAATGTATAAATATTAGCACTGCGTTGGCCGGGAATCAAACCCGGGTCAACTGCTTGGAAGGCAGCTATGCTCACCACTATACCACCAACGCTCCATGGCATATGTTTTTTTTAAACTCTAGACATCACAACCCTGAGTTCAATGACTATATTGCACCAGTATCAGAGGTATTTTTGGTTTACAGACCAACATGAAAATCAGGAAAAAAGTTCTTGCAACTGCTAAGGAACTGGAGATTGAAACCAATGCAAAAGCTGCGCAGAAAAGGAGAAAGGGAAAGCAGCAGTTCAAATCATTGAAATAAGCATATATTGGCAGCAAGGGAAAAACAGCAGGGTAGAGAAAGAAAACAGCTCCACGAAATTCACAGGAGATTGATAATAGCAGGACAAAAAAAGGGAATAATAACGTTCCAAGCAGGCTCAGAAAGAAGTGCGAGGGTCCCATCTTTCTTTAATGGTCATAACTGTGCATCATTTCCTTTGAAGTGTAGGGTTGATTCTCTGACCATCTGTCTCCCTGACTTTGAGCAGAGACCGATAGTTGAGCAGTCTCTTCCCACAAAAAGCTGGCAAAAGCCTGCTGTTTTCCGCTCTGGCAGCGTGGAAACGAGAGAGTGGTCCTCACAAGAAAAAAAATCAATCCATGCTAGCAGAGGATGGTTTCGATCCATCGACCTCTGGGTTATGGGCCCAGCACGCTTCCTCTGCACCACTCTGCTTCCTGTTCAAAATGCTGTGGTTATGCAGATCAGGAGCCTTCAGAGGAGTGGCATGGGATCGCTGGAGCTTTTCTGGCAGGGCTCTCACCTCATTTGCCTAAGAATGTCACAAGGCATGCTGGGTGCAGAAAATCTTCGCCTTCCTCTCTCACAGTCAGTCATAGGTTGAAAGTCAAGGCCCTCTCAGTCACTAGCCATGTCACGCCTTTGTTAAGACAGAAGCACCCCCACCCGCTCCTTCTCTGTGATCCTGCGCTACCATGCTCAGGTTTTGGCCTTACCTGGGAGCCAGAGGTGCACCCGGTGAGGGCGAGCGTTTGGGAGCGTTCGGGACGTGAGTGGACTTAGGACTGGAAGTTCTGTCCATTCGAAGCAGCCAACCTTCCTGCTGCAGACAGGGGCTGTTCCCTTGGGTTTCTTTCACCTTGCTCTCGGATAAATTTGGTTGTATGCTGCAGTTGCCTGCGATGACTACAAGGTGGCGCTGCTTTCAGGTAAGAGCACAAATATGCAGAAAATGTTGGGAACTTTTGCCACATTTATCGTTGGTGGGTCTCGCACATTTTTTCCAGGGGAGAGATATTGACCTGAAACACTTTTTACTGCAGAGATGCTGCAGTTCTAAAGGCTGGTCGGGCAGAAGGGCTTAGCCGTTTCATTGCCTGCCCCCCTGCAGCCCATTTATTACCAGCAGTTGTGAGTGGTGACTGCTGTTTGTAAAATATAAAAATTTCAGGACATAGAAAGTCGCAGACGGGGCTTTTGGGATGCCTGCCTATGTCTTTGTTTATTATTTATCTAATAGCTGAGTAATCTGGTCAAGATATTTCTCTTTTTTTTACATATTGCGTTAGAATAGCTACAGCTTGCTTAATGTATAAATATTAGCACTGCGTTGGCCGGGAATCGAACCCGGGTCAACTGCTTGGAAGGCAGCTATGCTCACCACTATACCACCAACGCTCTGTGGCATATGTTTTTTTTAAACTCTAGACATCACAACCCTGAGTTCAATGACTATATTGCACCAGTATCAGAGGTATTTTTGGTTTACAGACCAACATGAAAATCAGGAAAAAAGTTCTTGCAACTGCTAAGGAACTGGAGATTGAAACCAATGCAAAAGCTGCGCAGAAAAGGAGAAAGGGAAAGCAGCAGTTCAAATCATTGAAATAAGCATATATTGGCAGCAAGGGAAAAACAGCAGGGTAGAGAAAGAAAACAGCTCCACGAAATTCACAGGAGATTGATAATAGCAGGACAAAAAAAGGGAATAATAACGTTCCAAGCAGCCTCAGAAAGAAGTGCGAGGGTCCCATCTTTCGTTAATGGTCATAACTGTGCATCATTTCCTTTGAAGTGTAGGGTTGATTCTCTGACCATCTGTCTCCCTGACTTTGAGCAGAGACCGATAGTTGAGCAGTCTCTTCCCACAAAAAGCTTGCATAAGCCTGCTGTTTTCCGCTCTGGCAGCGTGGAAACGAGAGAGTGGTCCTCACAAGAAAAAAAATCAATCCATGCTAGCAGAGGATGGTTTCGATCCATCGACCTCTGGGCCCAGCACGCTTCCGCTGCACCACTCTGCTTCCTGTTCAAAATGCTGTGGTTATGCAGATCAGGAGCCTTCAAAGGAGTGGCATGGGATCGCTGGAGCTATTCTGGCAGGGCTCTCACCTCATTTGCCTAAGAATGTCACAAGGCATGCTGGGTGCAGAAAATCTTCGCCTTCCTCTCTCACAGTCAGTCATAGGGGAAAGTCAAGGCCCTCTCAGTCACTAGCCATGTCACGCCTTTGTCAAGACAGAAGCACCCCCACCCGCTCCTTCTCTGTGATCCTGCGCTACCATGCTCAGGTTTTGGCCTTACCTGGGAGCCAGAGGTGCACCCGGTGAGGGCTTGAGCGTTTGGGAGCGTTCGGGACGTGAGTGGACTTAGGACTGGAAGTTCTGTCCATTCGAAGCAGCCAACCTTCCTGCTGCAGACAGGGGCTGTTCCCTTGGGTTTCTTTCACCTTGCTCTCGGATAAATTTGGTTGTATGCTGCAGTTGCCTGCGATGACTACAAGGTGGCGCTGCTTTCAGGTAAGAGCACAAATATGCAGAAAATGTTGGGGACTTTTGCCACATTTATCGGTGGTGGGTCTCGCACATTTTTTCCAGGGGAGAGATATTGACCTGAAACACTTTTTACTGCAGAGATGCTGCAGTTCTAAAGGCTGGTCGGGCAGAAGGGCTTAGCCGTTTCATTGCCTGCCCCCCTGCAGCCCATTTATTACCAGCAGTTGTGAGTGGTGACTGCTGTTTGTAAAATATAAAAATTTCAGGACATAGAAAGTCGCAGACGGGGCTTTTGGGATGCCTGCCTATGTCTTTGTTTATTATTTATCTAATAGCTGAGTAATCTGGTCAAGATATTTCTCTTTTTTTTAACATATTGCGTTAGAATAGCTACAGCTTGCTTAATGTATAAATATTAGCACTGCGTTGGCCGGGAATCGAACCCGGGTCAACTGCTTGGAAGGCAGCTATGCTCACCACTATACCACCAACGCTCCGTGGCATATGTTTTTTTTAAACTCTAGACATCACAACCCTGAGTTCAATGACTATATTGCACCAGTATCAGAGGTATTTTTGGTTTACAGACCAACATGAAAATCAGGAAAAAAGTTCTTGCAACTGCTAAGGAACTGGACATTGAAACCAATGCAAAAGCTGCGCAGAAAAGGAGAAAGGGAAAGCAGCAGTTCAAATCATTGAAATAAGCATATATTGGCAGCAAGGGAAAAACAGCAGGGTAGAGAAAGAAAACAGCTCCACGAAATTCACAGGAGATTGATAATAGCAGGACAAAAAAAGGGAATAATAACGTTCCAAGCAGCCTCAGAAAGAAGTGCGAGGGTCCCATCTTTCGTTAATGGTCATAACTGTGCATCATTTCCTTTGAAGTGTAGGGTTGATTCTCTGACCATCTGTCTCCCTGACTTTGAGCAGAGACCGATAGTTGAGCAGTCTCTTCCCACAAAAAGCTGGCACAAGCCTGCTGTTTTCCGCTCTGGCAGCGTGGAAACGAGAGAGTGGTCCTCACAAGAAAAAAAATAAATCCATGCTAGCAGAGGATGGTTTCGATCCATCGACCTCTGGGTTATGGGCCCAGCACGCTTCTGCTGCGCCACTCTGCTTCCTGCCCAAAATGCTGTGGTTATGCAGATCAGGAGCCTTCAGAGGAGTGGCCTGGGATCGCTGGAGCTATTCTGGCAGGGCTCTCACCTCATTTGCCTAAGAATGTCACAAGGCATGCTGGGTGCAGAAAATCTTCGCCTTCCCCTCTCACAGTCAGTCATAGGGGAAAGTCAAGGCCCTCTCAGTCACTAGCCATGTCACGCCTTTGTCAAGACAGAAGCACCCCCACCCGCTCCTTCTCTGTGATCCTGCGCTACCATGCTCAGGTTTTGGCCTTACCTGGGAGCCAGAGGTGCACCCGGTGAGGGCTTGCCCGGTATGAGTGTTCGGGACGTGAGTGGACTTAGGACTGGAAGTTCTGTCCATTCGAAGCAGCCAACCTTCCTGCTGCAGACAGGGGCTGTTCCCTTGGGTTTCTTTCACCTTGCTCTCGGATAAATTTGGTTGTATGCTGCAGTTGCCTGCAATGACTACAAGGTGGCGCTGCTTTCAGGTAAGAGCACAAATATGCAGAAAATGTTGGGGACTTTTGCCACATTTATCGGTGGTGGGTCTCGCACATTTTTTCCAGGGGAGAGATATTGACCTGAAACACTTTTTACTGCAGAGATGCTGCAGTTCTAAAGGCTGGTCGGGCAGAAGGGCTTAGCCGTTTCATTGCCTGCCCCCCTGCAGCCCATTTATTACCAGCAGTTGTGAGTGGTGACTGCTGTTTGTAAAATATAAAAATTTCAGGACATAGAAAGTCGCAGACGGGGCTTTTGGGATGCCTGCCTATGTCTTTGTTTATTATTTATCTAATAGCTGAGTAATCTGGTCAAGATATTTCTCTTTTTTTTAACATATTGCGTTAGAATAGCTACAGCTTGCTTAATGTATAAATATTACCACTGCGTTGGCCGGGAATCGAACCCGGGTCAACTGCTTGGAAGGCAGGTATGCTCACCACTATACCACCAACGCTCCATGGCATATGCTTTTTTTAAACTCTAGACATCACAACCCTGAGTTCAATGACTATATTGCACCAGTATCAGAGGTATTTTTGGTTTACAGACCAACATGAAAATCAGGAAAAAAGTTCTTGCAACTGCTAAGGAACTGGAGATTGAAACCAATGCAAAAGCTGCGCAGAAAAGGAGAAAGGGAAAGCAGCAGTTCAAACAATTGAAATAAGCATATATTGGCAGCAAGGGAAAAACAGCAGGGTAGAGAAAGAAAACAGCTCCACGAAATTCACAGGAGATTGATAATAGCAGGACAAAAAAAGGGAATAATAACGTTCCAAGCAGCCTCAGAAAGAAGTGCGAGGGTCCCATCTTTCGTTAATGGTCATAACTGTGCATCATTTCCTTTGAAGTGTAGGGTTGATTCTCTGACCATCTGTCTCCCTGACTTTGAGCAGAGACCGATAGTTGAGCAGTCTCTTCCCACAAAATGCTGGCACAAGCCTGCTTTTTCCGCTCTGGCAGCGTGGAAATGAGAGAGTGGTCCTCACAAGAAAAAAAATCAATCCATGCTAGCAGAGGATGGTTTCAATCCATCGACCTCTGGGTTATGGGCCCAGCACGCTTCCGCTGCGCCACTCTGCTTCCTGCTCAAAATGCTGTGGTTATGCAGATCAGGAGCCTTCAGAGGAGTGGCATGGGATCGCTGGAGCTATTCTGGCAGGGCTCTCACCTCATTTGCCTAAGAATGTCACAAGGCATGCTGGGTGCAGAAAATCTTCGCCTTCCCCTCTCACAGTCAGTCATAGGGGAAAGTCAAGGCCCTCTCAGTCACTAGCCATGTCACGCCTTTGTCAAGACAGAAGCACCCCCACCCGCTCCTTCTCTGTGATCCTGCGCTACCATGCTCAGGTTTTGGCCTTACCTGGGAGCCAGAGGTGCACCCGGTGAGGGCTTGCCCGGTATGAGAGTTTGGGACGTGAGTGGACTTAGGACTGGAAGTACTGTCCATTCGAAGCAGCCAACCTTCCTGCTGCAGACAGGGGCTGTTCCCTTGGGTTTCTTTCACCTTGCTCTTGGATAAATTTGGTTGTATGCTGCAGTTGCCTGCGATGACTACAAGGTGGCGCTGCTTTCAGGTAAGAGCACAAATATGCAGAAAATGTTGGGGACTTTTGCCACATTTATCGGTGGTGGGTCTCGCACATTTTTTCCAGGGGAGAGATATTGACCTGAAACACTTTTTACTGCAGAGATGCTGCAGTTCTAAAGGCTGGTCGGGCAGAAGGGCTTAGCCGTTTCATTGCCTGCCCCCCTGCAGCCCATTTATTACCAGCAGTTGTGAGTGGTGACTGCTGTTTGTAAAATATAAAAATTTCAGGACATAGAAAGTCGCAGACGGGGCTTTTGGGATGCCTGCCTATGTCTTTGTTTATTATTTATCTAATAGCTGAGTAATCTGGTCAAGATATTTCTCTTTTTTTTAACATATTGCGTTAGAATAGCTACAGCTTGCTTAATGTATAAATATTAGCACTGCGTTGGCCGGGAATCGAACCCAGGTCAACTGCTTGGAAGGCAGCTATGCTCACCACTATACCACCAACGCTCTGTGGCATATGTTTTTTTTAAACTCTAGACATCACAACCCTGAGTTCAATGACTATATTGCACCAGTATCAGAGGTATTTTTGGTTTACAGACCAACATGAAAATCAGGAAAAAAGTTCTTGCAACTGCTAAGGAACTGGAGATTGAAACCGATGCAAAAGCTGCGCAGAAAAGGAGAAAGGGAAAGCAGCAGTTCAAATCATTGAAATAAGCATATATTGGCAGCAAGGGAAAAACAGCAGGGTAGAGAAAGAAAACAGCTCCACGAAATTCACAGGAGATTGATAATAGCAGGACAAAAAAAGGGAATAATAACGTTCCAAGCAGCCTCAGAAAGAAGTGCGAGGGTCCCATCTTTCGTTAATGGTCATAACTGTGCATCATTTCCTTTGAAGTGTAGGGTTGATTCTCTGACCATCTGTCTCCCTGACTTTGAGCAGAGACCGATAGTTGAGCAGTCTCTTCCCACAAAAAGCTGGCAGAAGCCTGCTTTTTTCCGCTCTGGCAGCGTGGAAACGAGAGAGTGGTCCTCACAAGAAAAAAAATCAATCCATGCTAGCAGAGGATGGTTTCGATCCATCGACCTCTGGGTTATGGGCCCAGCACGCTTCCGCTGCACCACTCTGCTTCCTGCTCAAAATGCTGTGGTTATGCAGATCAGGAGCTTTCAGAGGAGTGGCATGGGATCGCTGGAGCTATTCTGGCAGGGCTCTCACCTCATTTGCCTAAGAATGTCACAAGGCATGCTGGGTGCAGAAAATCTTCGCCTTCCCCTCTCACAGTCAGTCATAGGGGAAAGTCAAGGCCCTCTCAGTCACTAGCCATGTCACGCCTTTGTCAAGACAGAAGCACCCCCACCCGCTCCTTCTCTGTGATTCTGCGCTACCATGCTCAGGTTTTGGCCTTACCTGGGAGCCAGAGGTGCACCCGGTGAGGGCTTGCCCGGTATGAGCGCTTGGGAGCGTTGTTTGGGAGCGTTCGGGACGTGAGTGGACTTAGGACTGGAAGTTCTGTCCATTCGAAGCAGCCAACCTTCCTGCTGCAGACAGGGGCTGTTCCCTTGGGTTTCTTTCACCTTGCTCTCGGATAAATTTGGTTGTATGCTGCAGTTGCCTGCGATGACTACAAGGTGGCGCTGCTTTCAGGTAAGAGCACAAATATGCAGAAAATGTTGGGGACTTTTGCCACATTTATCGGTGGTGGGTCTCGCACATTTTTTCCAGGGGAGAGATATTGACCTGAAACACTTTTTACTGCAGAGATGCTGCAGTTCTAAAGGCTGGTCGGGCAGAAGGGCTTAGCCGTTTCATTGCCTGCCCCCCTGCAGCCCATTTATTACCAGCAGTTGTGAGTGGTGACTGCTGTTTGTAAAATATAAAAATTTCAGGACATAGAAAGTCGCAGACGGGGCTTTTGGGATGCCTGCCTATGTCTTTGTTTATTATTTATCTAATAGCTGAGTAATCTGGTCAAGATATTTCTCTTTTTTTTTACATATTGCGTTAGAATAGCTACAGCTTGCTTAATGTATAAATATTAGCACTGCGTTGGCCGGGAATCAAACCCGGGTCAACTGCTTGGAAGGCAGCTATGCTCACCACTATACCACCAACGCTCCGTGGCATATGTTTTTTTAAAACTCTAGACATCACAACCCTGAGTTCAATGACTATATTGCACCAGTATCAGAGGTATTTTTGGTTTACAGACCAACATGAAAATCAGGGAAAAAGTTCTTGCAACTGCTAAGGAACTGGACATTGAAACCAATGCAAAAGCTGCGCAGAAAAGGAGAAAGGGAAAGCAGCAGTTCAAATCATTGAAATAAGCATATATTGGCAGCAAGGGAAAAACAGCAGGGTAGAGAAAGAAAACAGCTCCACGAAATTCACAGGAGATTGATAATAGCAGGACAAAAAAAGGGAATAATAACGTTCCAAGCAGGCTCAGAAAGAAGTGCGAGGGTCCCATCTTTCTTTAATGGTCATAACTGTGCATCATTTCCTTTGAAGTGTAGGGTTGATTCTCTGACCATCTGTCTCCCTGACTTTGAGCAGAGACCGATAGTTGAGCAGTCTCTTCCCACAAAAAGCTGGCACAAGCCTGCTGTTTTCCGCTCTGGCAGCGTGGAAACGAGAAAGTGGTCCTCACAAGAAAAAAAATCAATCGATGCTAGCAGAGGATGGTTTCGATCCATCGACCTCTGGGTTATGGGCCCAGCACGCTTCTGCTGCGCCACTCCGCTTCCTGTTCAAAATGCTGTGGTTATGCAGATCAGGAGCCTTCAGAGGAGTGGCATGGGATCGCTGGAGCTATTCTGGCAGGGCTCTCACCTCATTTGCCTAAGAATGTCACAAGGCATGCTGGGTGCAGAAAATCTTCGCCTTCCCCTCTCACAGTCAGTCATAGGGGAAAGTCAAGGCCCTCTCAGTCACTAGCCATGTCACGCCTTTGTCAAGACAGAAGCACCCCCACCCGCTCCATCTCTGTGATCCTGCGCTACCATGCTCAGGTTTTGGCCTTACCTGGGAGCCAGAGGTGCACCCGGTGAGGGCTTGCCCGGTATGAGCGTTCGGGACTTGAGTGGACTTAGGACTGGAAGTTCTGTCCATTCGAAGCAGCCAACCTTCCTGCTGCAGACAGGGGCTGTTCCCTTGGGTTTCTTTCACCTTGCTCTCCGATAAATTTGGTTGTATGCTGCAGTTGCCTGCGATGACTACAAGGTGGCGCTGCTTTCAGGTAAGAGCACAAATATGCAGAAAATGTTGTGGACTTTTGCCTCATTTATCGGTGGTGGGTCTCGCACATTTTTTCCAGGGGAGAGATATTGACCTGAAACACTTTTTACTGCAGAGATGCTGCAGTTCTAAAGGCTCGTCGGGCAGAAGGGCTTAGCCGTTTCATTGCCTGCCCCCCTGCAGCCCATTTATTACCAGCAGTTGTGAGTGGTGACTGCTGTTTGTAAAATATAAAAATTTCAGGACATAGAAAGTCGCAGACGGGGCTTTTGGGATGCCTGCCTATGTCTTTGTTTATTATTTATCTAATAGCTGAGTAATCTGGTCAAGATATTTCTCTTTTTTTTAACATATTGCGTTAGAATAGCTACAGCTTGCTTAATGTATAAATATTAGCACTGCGTTGGCCGGGAATCAAACCCGGGTCAACTGCTTGGAAGGCAGCTATGCTCACCACTATACCACCAACGCTCCATGGCATATGTTTTTTTTAAACTCTAGACATCACAACCCTGAGTTCAATGACTATATTGCACCAGTATCAGAGGTATTTTTGGTTTACAGACCAACATGAAAATCAGGAAAAAAGTTCTTGCAACTGCTAAGGAACTGGAGATTGAAACCAATGCAAAAGCTGCGCAGAAAAGGAGAAAGGGAAAGCAGCAGTTCAAATCATTGAAATAAGCATATATTGGCAGCAAGGGAAAAACAGCAGGGTAGAGAAAGAAAACAGCTCCACGAAATTCACAGGAGATTGATAATAGCAGGACAAAAAAAGGGAATAATAACGTTCCAAGCAGGCTCAGAAAGAAGTGCGAGGGTCCCATCTTTCTTTAATGGTCATAACTGTGCATCATTTCCTTTGAAGTGTAGGGTTGATTCTCTGACCATCTGTCTCCCTGACTTTGAGCAGAGACCGATAGTTGAGCAGTCTCTTCCCACAAAAAGCTGGCAAAAGCCTGCTGTTTTCCGCTCTGGCAGCGTGGAAACGAGAGAGTGGTCCTCACAAGAATAAAAATCAATCCATGCTAGCAGAGGATGGTTTCGATCCATCGACCTCTGGGTTATGGGCCCAGCACACTTCCGCTGCGCCACTCTGCTTCCTGTTCAAAATGCTGTGGTTATGCAGATCAGGAGCCTTCAGAGGAGTGGCATGGGATCGCTGGAGCTATTCTGGCAGGGCTCTCACCTCATTTGCCTAAGAATGTCAAAAGGCATGCTGGGTGCAGAAAATCTTCGCCTTCCCCTCTCACAGTCAGTCATAGGGGAAAGTCAAGGCCCTCTCAGTCACTAGCCATGTCACGCCTTTGTCAAGACAGAAGCACCCCCACCCGCTCCTTCTCTGTGATCCTGCGCTACCATGCTCAGGTTTTGGCCTTACCTGGGAGCCAGAGGTGCACCCGGTGAAGGCTTGCCCGGTATGAGCGTTTGGGAGAGTTCGGGACGTGAGTGGACTTAGGACTGGAAGTTCTGTCCATTCGAAGCATCCAACCTTCCTGCTGCAGACAGGGGCTGTTCCCTTGGGTTTCTTTCACCTTGCTCTCGGATAAATTTGGTTGTATGCTGCAGTTGCCTGCGATGACTACAAGGTGGCGCTGCTTTCAGGTAAGAGCACAAATATGCAGAAAATGTTGGGGACTTTTGCCACATTTATCGGTGGTGGGTCTCGCACATTTTTTCCAGGGGAGAGATATTGACCTGAAACACTTTTTACTGCAGAGATGCTGCAGTTCTAAAGCTGGTCGGGCAGAAGGGCTTAGCCGTTTCATTGCCTGCCCCCCTGCAGTCCATTTATTACCAGCAGTTGTGAGTGGTGACTGCTGTTTGTAAAATATAAAAATTTCAGGACATAGAAAGTCGCAGACGGGGCTTTTGGGATGCCTGCCTATGTCTTTGTTTATTATTTATCTAATAGCTGAGTAATCTGGTCAAGATATTTCTCTTTTTTTTAACATATTGCGTTAGAATAGCTACAGCTTGCTTAATGTATAAATATTAGCACTGCGTTGGCCGGGAATCGAACCCGGGTCAACTGCTTGGAAGGCAGCTATGCTCACCACTATACCACCAACGCTCCGTGGCATATGTTTTTTTTAAACTCTAGACATCACAACCCTGAGTTCAATGACTATATTGCACCAGTATCAGAGGTATTTTTGGTTTACAGACCAACATGAAAATCAGGAAAAAAGTTCTTGCAACTGCTAAGGAACTGGAGATTGAAACCAATGCAAAAGCTGCGCAGAAAAGGAGAAAGGGAAAGCAGCAGTTCAAATCATTGAAATAAGCATATATTGGCAGCAAGGGAAAAACAGCAGGGTAGAGAAAGAAAACAGCTCCACGAAATTCACAGGAGATTGATAATAGCAGGACAAAAAAAGAGAATAATAACGTTCCAAGCAGCCTCAGAAAGAAGTGCGAGGGTCCCATCTTTCGTTAATGGTCATAACTGTGCATCATTTCCTTTGAAGTGTAGGGTTGATTCTCTGACCATCTGTCTCCCTGACTTTGAGCAGAGACCGATAGTTGAGCAGTCTCTTCCCACAAAAAGCTGGCACAAGCCTGCTGTTTTCCGCTCTGACAGCGTGGAAACGAGAGAGTGGTCCTCACAAGAAAAAAAATCAATCCATGCTAGCAGAGGATGGTTTCGATCCATCGACCTCTGGGTTATGGGCCCACCACGCTTCTGCTGCGCCACTCTGCTTCCTGCTCAAAATGCTGTGGTTATGCAGATCAGGAGCCTTCAGAGGAGTGGCATGGGATCGCTGGAGCTATTCTGGCAGGGCTCTCACCTCATTTGCCTAAGAATGTCACAAGGCATGCTGGGTGCAGAAAATCTTCGCCTTCCCCTCTCACAGTCAGTCATAGGGGAAAGTCAAGGCCCTCTCAGTCACTAGCCATGTCACGCCTTTGTCAAGACAGAAGCACCCCCACCCGCTCCTTCTCTGTGATCCTGCGCTACCATGCTCAGGTTTTGGCCTTACCTGGGAGCCAGAGGTGCACCCGGTGAGAGCGTTCGGGACGTGAGTGGACTTAGGACTGGAAGTTCTGTCCATTCGAAGCAGCCAACCTTCCTGCTGCAGACAGGGGCTGTTCCCTTGGGTTTCTTTCACCTTGCTCTCGGATAAATTTGGTTGTATGCTGCAGTTGCCTGCGATGACTACAAGGTGGCGCTGCTTTCAGGTAAGAGCACAAATATGCAGAAAATGTTGGGGACTTTTGCCACATTTATCGGTGGTGGGTCTCGCACATTTTTTCCAGGGGAGAGATATTGACCTGAAACACTTTTTACTGCAGAGATGCTGCAGTTCTAAGGGCTGGTCGGGCAGAAGGGCTTAGCCGTTTCATTGCCTGCCCCCCTGCAGCCCATTTATTACCAGCAGTTGTGAGTGGTGACTGCTGTTTGTAAAATATAAAAATTTCAGGACATAGAAAGTCGCAGACGGGGCTTTTGGGATGCCTGCCTATGTCTTTGTTTATTATTTATCTAATAGCTGAGTAATCTGGTCAAGATATTTCTCTTTTTTTTAACATATTGCGTTAGAATAGCTACAGCTTGCTTAATGTATAAATATTAGCACTGCGTTGGCCGGGAATCAATCCCGGGTCAATTGCTTGGAAGGCAGCTATGCTCACCACTATACCACCAACGCTCCGTGGCATATGTTTTTTTTAAACTCTAGACATCACAACCCTGAGTTCAATGACTATATTGCACCAGTATCAGAGGTATTTTTGGTTTACAGACCAACATGAAAATCAGGAAAAAAGTTCTTTCAACTGCTAAGGAACTGGACATTGAAACCAATGCAAAAGCTGCGCAGAAAAGGAGAAAGGAAAAGCAGCAGTTCAAATCATTGAAATAAGCATATATTGGCAGCAAGGGAAAAACAGCAGGGTAGAGAAAGAAAACAGCTCCACGAAATTCACAGGAGATTGATAATAGCAGGACAAAAAAAGGGAATAATAACGTTCCAAGCAGGCTCAGAAAGAAGTGCGAGGGTCCCATCTTTCTTTAATGGTCATAACTGTGCATCATTTCCTTTGAAGTGTAGGGTTGATTCTCTGACCATCTGTCTCCCTGACTTTGAGCAGAGACCGATAGTTGAGAAGTCTCTTCCCTCAAAAAGCTGGCACAAGCCTGCTGTTTTCCGCTCTGGCAGCGTGGAAACGAGAAAGTGGTCCTCACAAGAAAAAATATCAATCCATGCTAGCAGAGGATGGTTTCGATCCATCGACCTCTGGGTTATGGGCCCAGCACGCTTCTGCTGCGCCACTCTGCTTCCTGTTGAAAATGCTGTGGTTATGCAGATCAGGAGCCTTCAGAGGAGTGGCATGGGATCGCTGGAGCTATTCTGGCAGGGCTCTCACCTCATTTGCCTAAGAATGTCACAAGGCATGCTGGGTGCAGAAAATCTTCGCCTTCCCCTCTCACAGTCAGTCATAGGGGAAAGTCAAGGCCCTCTCAGTCACTAGCCATGTCACGCCTTTGTCAAGACAGAAGCACCCCCACCCGCTCCTTCTCTGTGATCCTGCGCTACCATGCTCAGGTTTTGGCCTTACCTGGGAGCCAGAGGTGCACCCAGTGAGGGCTTGCCCGGTATGAGCGTTTGGGAGCGTTCGGGACGTGAGTGGACTTAGGACTGGAAGTTCTGTCCATTCGAAGCAGCCAACCTTCCTGCTGCAGAGAGGGGCTGTTCCCTTGGGTTTCTTTCACCTTGCTCTCGGATACATTTGGTTGTATGCTGCAGTTGCCTGCGATGAGTACAAGGTGGCGCTGCTTTCAGGTAAGAGCACAAATATGCAGAAAATGTTGGGGACTTTTGCCACATTTATCGGTGGTGGGTCTCGCACATTTTTTCCAGGGGAGAGATATTGACCTGAAACACTTTTTACTGCAGAGATGCTGCAGTTCTAAAGGCTGGTCGGGCAGAAGGGCTTAGCCGTTTCATTGCCTGCCCCCCTGCAGCCCATTTATTACCAGCAGTTGTGAGTGGTGACTGCTGTTTGTAAAATATAAAAATTTTAGGACATAGAAAGTCGCAGAAGGGGCTTTTGGGATGCCTGCCTATGTCTTTGTTTATTATTTATCTAATAGCTGAGTAATCTGGTCAAGATATTTCTCTTTTTTTTAACATATTGCGTTAGAATAGCTACAGCTTGCTTAATGTATAAATATTAGCACTGCGTTGGCCGGGAATCAAACCCGGGTCAACTGCTTGGAAGGCAGCTATGCTCACCACTATACCACCAACGCTCCGTGGCATATGTTTTTTTAAAACTCTAGACATAACAACCCTGTGTTCAATGTCTATATTGCACCAGTATCAGAGGTATTTTTGGTTTACAGACCAACATGAAAATCAGGAAAAAAGTTCTTGCAACGGCTAAGGAACTGGAGATTGAAACCAATGCAAAAGCTGCGCAGAAAAGGAGAAAGGGAAAGCAGCAGTTCAAATCATTGAAATAAGCATATATTGGCAGCAAGGGAAAAACAGCAGGGTAGAGAAAGAAAACAGCTCCACGAAATTCACAGGAGATTGATAATAGCAGGACAAAAAAAGGGAATAATAACGTTCCAAGCAGCCTCAGAAAGAAGTGCGAGGGTCCCATCTTTCGTTAATGGTCATAACTGTGCATCATTTCCTTTGAAGTGTAGGGTTGATTCTCTGACCATCTGTCTCCCTGACTTTGAGCAGAGACCGATAGTTGAGCAGTCTCTTCCCACAAAAAGCTGGCACAAGCCTGCTTTTTTCCGCTCTGGCAGCGTGGAAACGAGAGAGTGGTCCTCACAAGAAAAAAAATCAATCCATGCTAGCAGAGGATGGTTTCGATCCATCGACCTCTGGGTTATGGGCCCAGCACGCTTCCGCTGCGCCACTCTGATTCCTGCTCAAAATGCTGTGGTTATGCAGATCAGGAGCCTTCAGAGGAGTGGCATGGGATCGCTGGAGCTATTCTGGCAGGGCTCTCACCTCATTTGCCTAAGAATGTCACAAGGCATGCTGGGTGCAGAAAATCTTCGCCTTCCCCTCTCACAGTCAGTCATAGGGGAAAGTCAAGGCCCTCTCAGACACTAGCCATGTCACGCCTTTGTCAAGACAGAAGCACCCCCACCCGCTCCTTCTCTGTGATCCTGCGCTACCATGCTCAGGTTTTGGCCTTACCTGGGAGCCAGAGGTGCACCCGGTGAGGGCTTGCCCGGTATGAGCGTTTGGGAGCGTTCGGGACGTGAGTGGACTTAGGACTGGAAGTTCTGTCCATTCGAAGCAGCCAACCTTCCTGCTGCAGAGAGGGGCTGTTCCCTTGGGTTTCTTTCACCTTGCTCTCGGATAAATTTGGTTGTATGCTGCAGTTGCCTGCGATGACTACAAGGTGGCGCTGCTTTCAGGTAAGAGCACAAATATGCAGAAAATGTTGGGGACTTTTGCCACATTTATCGGTGGTGGGTCTCGCACATTTTTTCCAGGGGAGAGATATTGACCTGAAACACTTTTTACTGCAGAGATGCTGCAGTTCTAAAGGCTGGTCGGGCAGAAGGGCTTAGCCGTTTCATTGCCTGCCCCCCTGCAGCCCATTTATTACCAGCAGTTGTGAGTGGTGACTGCTGTTAGTAAAATATAAAAATTTCAGGACATAGAAAGTTGCAGAAGGGGCTTTTGGGATGCCTGCCTATGTCTTTGTTTATTATTTATCTAATAGCTGAGTAATCTGGTCAAGATATTTCTCTTTTTTTTAACATATTGCGTTAGAATAGCTACAGCTTGCTTAATGTATAAATATTAGCACTGCGTTGGCCGGGAATCGAACCCGGGTCAACTGCTTGGAAGGCAGCTATGCTCACCACTATACCACCAACGCTCCGTGGCATATGTTTTTTTTAAACTCTAGACATCACAACCCTGAGTTCAATGACTATATTTCACCAGTATCAGAGGTATTTTTGGTTTACAGACCAACATGAAAATCAGGAAAAAAGTTCTTGCAACTGCTAAGGAACTGGAGATTGAAACCAATTGAAAAGCTGCGCAGAAAAGGAGAAAGGGAAAGCAGCAGTTCAAATCATTGAAATAAGCATATATTGGCAGCAAGGGAAAAACAGCAGGGTAGAGAAAGAAAACAGCTCCACGAAATTCACAGGAGATTGATAATAGCAGGACAAAAAAAGGGAATAATAACGTTCCAAGCAGCCTCAGAAAGAAGTGCGAGGGTCCCATCTTTCGTTAATGGTCATAACTGTGCATCATTTCCTTTGAAGTGTAGGGTTGATTCTCTGACCATCTGTCTCCCTGACTTTGAGCAGAGACCGATAGTTGAGCAGTCTCTTCCCACAAAAAGCTGGCACAAGCCTGCTTTTTTCCGCTCTGGCAGCGTGGAAACGAGAGAGTGGTCCTCACAAGAAAAAAAATCAATCCATGCTAGCAGAGGATGGTTTCGATCCATCGACCTGTGGGTTATGGGCCCAGTACGCTTCTGCTGCGCCACTCTGCTTCCTGCTCAAAACGCTGTGGTTATGCAGATCAGGAGCCTTCAGAGGAGTGGCATGGGATCGCTGGAGCTATTCTGGCAGGGCTCTCACCTCATTTGCCTAAGAATGTCACAAGGCATGCTGGGTGCAGAAAATCTTCGCCTTCCCCTCTCACAGTCAGTCATAGGGGAAAGTCAAGGCCCTCTCAGTCACTAGCCATGTCACGCCTTTGTCAAGACAGAAGCACCCCCACCCGCTCCTTCTCTGTGATCCTGCGCTACCATGCTCAGGTTTTGGCCTTACCTGGGAGCCAGAGGTGCACCCGGTGAGGGCTTGCCCGGTATGAGCGTTCGGGACGTGAGTGGACTTAGGACTGGAAGTTCTGTCCATTCGAAGCAGCCAACCTTCCTGCTGCAGACAGGGGCTGTTCCCTTGGGTTTCTTTCACCTTGCTCTCGGATAAATTTGGTTGTATGCTGCAGTTGCCTGCAATGACTACAAGGTGGAGCTGCTTTCAGGTAAGAGCACAAATATGCAGAAAATGTTGGGGACTTTTGCCACATTTATCGGTGGTGGGTCTCGCAAATATTTTCCAGGGGAGAGATATTGACCTGAAACACTTTTTACTGCAGAGATGCTGCAGTTCTAAAGGCTGGTCGGGCAGAAGGGCTTAGCCGTTTCATTGCCTGCCCCCCTGCAGCCCATTTATTACCAGCAGTTGTGAGTGGTGACTGCTGTTTGTAAAATATAAAAATTTCAGGACATAGAAAGTCGCAGACGGGGCTTTTGGGATGCCTGCCTATGTCTTTGTTTATTATTTATCTAATAGCTGAGTAATCTGGTCAAGATATTTCTCTTTTTTTTAACATATTGCGTTAGAATAGCTACAGCTTGCTTAATGTATAAATATTACCACTGCGTTGGCCGGGATTCGAACCCGGGTCAACTGCTTGGAAGGCAGCTATGCTCACCACTATACCACCAACCCTCCATGGCATATGCTTTTTTTAAACTCTAGACATCACAACCCTGAGTTCAATTACTATATTGCACCAGTATCAGAGGTATTTTTGGTTTACAGACCAACATGAAAATCAGGAAAAAAGTTCTTGCAACTGCTAAGGAACTGGAGATTGAAACCAATGCAAAAGCTGCGCAGAAAAGGAGAAAGGGAAAGCAGCAGTTCAAATCATTGAAATAAGCATATATTGGCAGCAAGGGAAAAACAGCAGGGTAGAGAAAGAAAACAGCTCCACGAAATTCACAGGAGATTGATAATAGCAGGACAAAAAAAGGGAATAATAACGTTCCAAGCAGCCTCAGAAAGAAGTGCGAGGGTCCCATCTTTCGTTAATGGTCATAACTGTGCATCATTTCCTTTGAAGTGTAGGGTTGATTCTCTGACCATCTGTCTCCCTGACTTTGAGCAGAGACCGATAGTTGAGCAGTCTCTTCCCACAAAAAGCTGGCACAAGCCTGCTTTTTTCCGCTCTGGCAGCGTGGAAACGAGAGAGTGGTCCTCACAAGAAAAAAAATCAATCCATGCTAGCAGAGGATGGTTTCAATCCATCGACCTCTGGGTTATGGGCCCAGCACGCTTCCGCTGCGCCACTCTGCTTCCTGCTCAAAATGCTGTGGTTATGCAGATCAGGAGCCTTCAGAGGAGTGGCATGAGATCGCTGGAGCAATTCTGGCAGGGCTCTCACCTCATTTGCCTAAGAATGTCACAAGGCATGCTGGGTGCAGAAAATCTTCGCCTTCCCCTCTCACAGTCAGTCATAGGGGAAAGTCAAGGCCCTCTCAGTCACTAGCCATGTCACGCCTTTGTCAAGACAGAAGCACCCCCACCCGCTCCTTCTCTGTGATCCTGCGCTACCATGCTCAGGTTTTGGCCTTACCTGGGAGCCAGAGGTGCACCCGGTGAGGGCTTGCCCGGTATGAGCGTTTGGGAGCGTTCGGGACGTGAGTGGACTTAGGACTGGAAGTTCTGTCCATTCGAAGCAGCCAACCTTCCTGCTGCAGACAGGGGCTGTTCCCTTGGGTTTCTTTCACCTTGCTCTTGGATAAATTTGGTTGTATGCTGCAGTTGCCTGCGATGACTACAAGGTGGCGCTGCTTTCAGGTAAGAGCACAAATATGCAGAAAATGTTGGGGACTTTTGCCACATTTATCGGTGGTGGGTCTCGCACATTTTTTCCAGGGGAGAGATATTGACCTGAAACACTTTTTACTGCAGAGATGCTGCAGTTCTAAAGGCTGGTCGGGCAGAAGGGCTTAGCCGTTTCATTGCCTGCCCCCCTGCAGCCCATTTATTACCAGCAGTTGTGAGTGGTGACTGCTGTTTGTAAAATATAAAAATTTCAGGACATAGAAAGTCGCAGACGGGGCTTTTGGGATGCCTGCCTATGTCTTTGTTTATTATTTATCTAATAGCTGAGTAATCTGGTCAAGATATTTCTCTTTTTTTTAACATATTGCGTTAGAATAGCTACAGCTTGCTTAATGTATAAATATTAGCACTGCGTTGGCCGGGAATCGAACCCAGGTCAACTGCTTGGAAGGCAGCTATGCTCACCGCTATACCACCAACGCTCCGTGGCATATGTTTTTTTAAAACTCTAGACATCACAACCCTGAGTTCAATGACTATATTGCACCAGTATCAGAGGTATTTTTGGTTTACAGACCAACATGAAAATCAGGAAAAAAGTTCTTGCAACTGCTAAGGAACTGGAGATTGAAACCAATGCAAAAGCTGCGCCGAAAAGGAGAAAGGGAAAGCAGCAGTTCAAATCATTGAAATAAGCATATATTGGCAGCAAGGGAAAAACAGCAGGGTAGAGAAAGAAAACAGCTCCTCGAAATTCACAGGAGATTGATAATAGCAGGACAAAAAAAGGGATTAATAACGTTCCAAGCAGCCTCAGAAAGAAGTGCGAGGGTCCCATCTTTCGTGAATGGTCATAACTGTGCATCATTTCCTTTGAAGTGTAGGGTTGATTCTCTGACCATCTGTCTCCCTGACTTTGAGCAGAGACCGATAGTTGAGCAGTCTCTTCCCACAAAAAGCTGGCACAAGCCTGCTTTTTTCCGCTCTGGCAGCGTGGAAACGAGAGAGTGGTCCTCACAAGAAAAAAAATCAATCCATGCTAGCAGAGGATGGTTTCGATCCATCGACCTCTGGGTTATGGGCCCAGCACGCTTCCGCTGCGCCACTCTGCTTCCTGCTCAAAATGCTGTGGTTATGCAGATCAGGAGCTTTCAGAGGAGTGGCATGGGATCGCTGGAGCTATTCTGGCAGGGCTCTCACCTCATTTGCCTAAGAATGTCACAAGGCATGCTAGGTGCAGAAAATCTTCGCCTTCCCCTCTCACAGTCAGTCATAGGGGAAAGTCAAGGCCCTCTCAGTCAGTGGCCATGTCACGCCTTTGTCAAGACAGAAGCACCCCCACCTGCTCCTTCTCTGTGATCCTGCGCTACCATGCTCAGGTTTTGGCCTTACCTGGGAGCCAGAGGTGCACCCGGTGAGGGCTTGCCCGGTATGAGCGTTTGGGAGCGTTTGGGACGTGAGTGGACTTAGGACTGGAAGTTCTGTCCATTCGAAGCAGCCAACCTTCCTGCTGCAGACAGGGGCTGTTCCCTTGGGTTTCTTTCACCTTGCTCTCGGATAAATTTGGTTGTATTCTGCAGTTGCCTGCGATGACTACAAGGTGGCGCTGCTTTCAGGTAAGAGCACAAATATGCAGAAAATGTTGGGGACTTTTGCCACATTTATCGGTGGTGGGTCTCGCACATTTTTTCCAGGGGAGAGATATTGACCTGAAACACTTTTTACTGCAGAGATGCTGCAGTTCTAAGGGCTGGTCGGGCAGAAGGGCTTAGCCGTTTCATTGCCTGCCCCCCTGCAGCCCATTTATTACCAGCAGTTGTGAGTGGTGACTGCTGTTTGTAAAATATAAAAATTTCAGGACATAGAAAGTCGCAGACGGGGCTTTTGGGATGCCTGCCTATGTCTTTGTTTATTATTTATCTAATAGCTGAGTAATCTGGTCAAGATATTTCTCTTTTTTTTAACATATTGCGTTAGAATAGCTACAGCTTGCTTAATGTATTAATATTAGCACTGCGTTGGCCGGGAATCAAACCCGGGTCAACTTCTTGGAAGGCAGCTATGCTCACCACTATACCACCAACGCTCCGTGGCATATGTTTTTTTTAAACTCTAGACATCACAACCCTGAGTTCAATGACTATATTGCACCAGTATCAGAGGTATTTTTGGTTTACAGACCAACATGAAAATCAGGAAAAAAGTTCTTGCAACTGCTAAGGAACTGGAGATTGAAACCAATGCAAAAGCTGCGCAGAAAAGGAGAAAGGGAAAGCAGCAGTTCAAATCATTGAAATAAGCATATATTGGCAGCAAGGGAAAAACAGCAGGGTAGAGAAAGAAAACAGCTCCACGAAATTCACAGGAGATTGATAATAGCAGGACAAAAAAAGGGAATAATAACGTTCCAAGCAGCCTCAGAAAGAAGTGCGAGGGTCCCATCTTTCGTTAATGGTCATAACTGTGCATCATTTCCTTTGAAGTGTAGGGTTGATTCTCGGACCATCTGTCTCCCTGACTTTGAGCAGAGACCGATAGTTGAGCAGTCTCTTCCCACAAAAAGCTGGCACAAGCCTGCTTTTTTCCGCTCTGGCAGCTTGGAAACGAGAGAGTGGTCCTCACAAGAAAAAAAATCAATCCGTGCTAGCAGAGGATGGTTTCGATCCATCGACCTCTGGGTTATGGGCCCAGCACGCTTCCGCTGCGCCACTCTGCTTCCTGCTCAAAATGCTGTGGTTATGCAGATCAGGAGCCTTCAGAGGAGTGGCATGGGATCGCTGGAGCTATTCTGGCAGGGCTCTCACCTCATTTGCCTAAGAATGTCACAAGGCATGCTGGGTGCAGAAAATCTTCGCCTTCCCCTCTCACAGTCAGTCATAGGGGAAAGTCAAGGCCCTCTCAGTCACTAGCCATGTCACGCCTTTGTCAAGACAGAAGCACCCCCACCCGCTCCTTCTCTGTGATCCTGCGCTACCATGCTCAGGTTTTGGCTTTACCTGGGAGCCAGAGGTGCACCCGGTGAGGGCTTGCCCGGTATGAGCGTTTGGGAGCGTTCGGGATGTGAGTGGACTTAGGACTGGAAGTTCTGTCCATTCGAAGCAGCCAACCTTCCTGCTGCAGAGAGGGGCTGTTCCCTTGGGTTTCTTTCACCTTGCTCTCGGATAAATTTGGTTGTATGCTGCAGTTGCCTGCGATGACTACAAGGTGGCGCTGCTTTCAGGTAAGAGCACAAATATGTAGAAAATGTTGGGGACTTTTGCCACATTTATCGGTGGTGGGTCTCGCACATTTTTTCCAGGGGAGAGATATTGACCTGAAACACTTTTTACTGCAGAGATGCTGCAGTTCTAAAGGCTGGTCGGGCAGAAGGGCTTAGCCGTTTCATTGCCTGCCCCCCTGCAGCCCATTTATTACCAGCAGTTGTGAGTGGTGACTGCTGTTTGTAAAATATAAAAATTTCAGGACATAGAAAGTTGCAGAAGGGGCTTTTGGGATGCCTGCCTATGTCTTTGTTTATTATTTATCTAATAGCTGAGTAATCTGGTCAAGATATTTCTCTTTTTTTTAACATATTGCGTTAGAATAGCTACAGCTTGCTTAATGTATAAATATTAGCACTGCGTTGGCCGGGAATCGAACCCGGGTCAACTGCTTGGAAGGCAGCTATGCTCACCACTATACCACCAACGCTCCGTGGCATATGTTTTTTTTTAACTCTAGACATCACAACCCTGAGTTCAATGACTATATTTCACCAGTATCAGAGGTATTTTTGGTTTACAGACCAACATGAAAATCAGGAAAAAAGTTCTTGCAACTGCTAAGGAACTGGAGATTGAAACCAATTGAAAAGCTGCGCAGAAAAGGAGAAAGGGAAAGCAGCAGTTCAAATCATTGAAATAAGCATATATTGGCAGCAAGGGAAAAACAGCAGGGTAGAGAAAGAAAACAGCTCCACGAAATTCACAGGAGATTGATAATAGCAGGACAAAAAAAGGGAATAATAACGTTCCAAGCAGGCTCAGAAAGAAGTGCGAGAGTCCCATCTTTCTTTAATGGTCATAACTGTGCATCATTTCCTTTGAAGTGTAGGGTTGATTCTCTGACCATCTGTCTCCCTGACTTTGAGCAGAGACCGATAGTTGAACAGTCTCTTCCCACAAAAAGCTGGCACAAGCCTGCTGTTTTCCGCTCTGGCAGCGTGGAAACGAGAGAGTGGTCCTCACAAGAAAAAAAATCAATCCATGCTAGCAGAGGATGGTTTCGATCCATCAACCTCTGGGTTATGGGCCCAGCACGCTTCCGCTGCGCCACTC